>NC_091472.1:175138201-175738201 GCF_036971445.1 Narcine bancroftii
TCGTGAGTTTGTTGACAAGGGGGGTGTGCGTGAGTTTGTTGACAAGGAGGGGTGTGTGTGAGTTTGTTGACAAGGAGGGTGTGCGTGAGTTTGTTGACAAGGGGGTGTGCCTGAGTTTGTGACAAGGGGGGTGTGCGTGAGTTTGTTGACAAGGGGGTGTGCGTGAGTTCGTTGACAAGGGGGGTGTGCGTGAGTTCGTTGACTAGGGGGTGTGTGCGTGAGTTCGTTGACAAGGGGGGTGTGCGTGAGTTGTTGAAAAGGGGGGTGTGCGTGAGTTTGTTGACAAGGGGGGTGTGCGTGAGTTTGTTGACAAGGGGGAGGTGTGCGTGAGTTTGTTGACAAGGGGGGTGTGCGTGAGTTTGTTAACAAGGGGGGGTGCGTGAGTTTGTTGACAAGGGGGGTGTGCGTGAGTTTGTTGACAAGGGGGGTGTGCGTGAGTTTGTTGACAAGGGGGGTGTGCGTGAGTTTGTTGACAAGGGGGGTGTGCGTGAGTTTGTTGACAAGGAGGGTGTGCGTGAGTTTGTTGACAAGGGGGGTGTGCGTGAGTTTGTTGACAAGGGGGGTGTGCGTGAGTTTGTTGACAAGGGGGGTGTGCGTGAGTTTGTTGACAAGGGGGGCGTGCAAGGGGGGTGTGCGTGAGTTTGTTGACAAGGGGGTGTGCGTGAGTTTGTTGACAAGGGGGGTGTGCGTGAGTTTGTTGACAAGGGGGGTGTGCGTGAGTTTGTTGACAAGGGGGGTGTGCGTGAGTTTGTTGACAAGGGGGGTGTGCGTGAGTTTTGTTGACAAGGGGGGTGTGCGTGAGTTTGTTGACAAGGAGGGTGTGCCTGAGTTTGTTGACAAGGGGGTGTGCGTGAGTTTGTTGACAAGGGGGTGTGCGTGAGTTTGTTGACAAGGGGGGTGTGCGTGAGTTTGTTGACAAGGGGGGTGTGCGTGAGTTTGTTGACAAGGGGGGTGTGCGTGAGTTTGTTGACAAGGGGGGTGTGCGTGAGTTTGTGACAAGGGGGGTGTGCGTGAGTTTGTTGACAAGGGGGGTGTGCGTGAGTTTGTTGACAAGGGGGGTAGTGCGTGAGTTTGTTGACAAGGGGGGTGTGCGTGAGTTTGTTGACAAGGGGGTGTGCGTGAGTTTGTTGACAAGGGGGGGTGTGCGTGAGTTTGTGACAAGGGGGGTGTGCGTGAGTTTGTTGACAAGGGGGGTGTGCGTGAGTTTGTTGACAAGGGGGGTGTGCGTGAGTTTGTTGACAAGGGGGGTGTGCGTGAGTTTGTTGACAAGGGGGGTGTGCGTGAGTTTGTTGACAAGGGGGGTGTGCGTGAGTTTGTTGACAAGGGGGGTGTGCGTGAGTTTGTTGACAAGGGGGGTGTGCGTGAGTTTGTTGACAAGGGGGGGTGTGCGTGAGTTTGTTGACAAGGGGGGTGTGCGTGAGTTTGTTGACAAGGGGGGTGTGCGTGAGTTTGTTGACAAGGGGGGTGTGCGTGAGTTTGTTGACAAGGGGGGTGTGCGTGAGTTTGTTGACAAGGGGGGTGTGCGTGAGTTTGTTGACAAGGGGGGTGTGCGTGAGTTTGTTGACAATGGGGGTGTGCGTGAGTTTGTTGACAAGGGGGGGTGTGCGTGAGTTTGTTGACAAGGGGGGTGTGCGTGAGTTTGTTGACAAGGGGGGTGTGCGTGAGTTTGTTGACAAGGGGGTGTGCGTGAGTTTGTTGACAAGGGGGGTGTGCGTGAGTTTGTTGACAAGGGGGGTGTGCGTGAGTTTGTTGACAAGGGGGGTGTGCGTGAGTTTGTTGACAAGGGAGGGTGTGCGTGAGTTTGTTGACAAGGGGGGTGTGCGTGAGTTTGTTGAGAAGGGGGTGTGCGTGAGTTTGTTGACAAGGGGGGTGTGCGTGAGTTTGTTGACAAGGGGGGGTGTTGCTGTGCGTGAGTTTGTTGACAAGGGGGGTGTGCGTGAGTTTGTTGACAAGGGGGGTGTGCGTGAGTTTGTTGACAAGGGGGGTGTGCGTGAGTTTGTGACAAGGGAGGGTGTGCGTGAGTTTGTTGACAAGGGGGGGTGTGCGTGAGTTTGTTTGTGACAAGGGGGGTGTGCGTGAGTTTGTTGACAAGGGGGGTGTGCGTGAGTTTGTTGACAGGGGGGTGTGCGTGAGTTTGTTGACAAGGGGGGTGTGCGTGAGTTTGTTGACAAGGGGGGTGTGCGTGAGTTTGTTGACAAGGGGGGTGTGCCTGAGTTTGTTGACAAGGGGGGTGTGCGTGAGTTTGTTGACAAGGGGGTGTGCGTGAGTTTGTTGACAAGGGGGGTGTGCGTGAGTTTGTTGACAAGGGGGGTGTGCGTGAGTTTGTTGACAAGGGGGGTGTGCGTGAGTTTGTTGACAAGGGGGGTGTGCGTGAGTTTGTTGACAAGGGGGGTGTGCGTGAGTTTGTTGACAAGGGAGGGTGTGCGTGAGTTTGTTGACAAGGGGGGTGTGCGTGAGTTTGTTGACAAGGGGGTGTGCGTGAGTTTGTTGACAAGGGGGGGTGTGCGTGAGTTTGTTGACAAGGGGGGTGTGCGTGAGTTTGTTGACAAGGGGGTGTGCGTGAGTTTGTTGACAAGGGGGTTGTGCGTGAGTTTGTTGACAAGGGGGGGTGTGCGTGAGTTTGTTGACAAGGGGGGTGTGCGTGAGTTTGTTGACAAGGGGGGTGTGCGTGAGTTTGTTGACAAGGGGGGTGTGCGTGAGTTTGTTGACAAGGGGGGTGTGCGTGAGTTTGTTGACAAGGGGGGTGTGCGTGAGTTTGTTGACAAGGGGGTGTGCGTGAGTTTGTTGACAAGGGGGTGTGCGTGAGTTTGTTGACAAGGGGGGTGTGCGTGAGTTTGTTGACAAGGGGGGTGTGCGTGAGTTTGTTGACAAGGGGGTGTGCGTGAGTTTGTTGACAAGGGGTGTGCGTGAGTTTGTTGACAAGGGGGGTGTGCGTGAGTTTGTTGACAAGGGGGGTGTGCGTGAGTTTGTTGACAAGGGGGGTGTGCGTGAGTTTGTTGACAAGGGGGGTGTGCGTGAGTTTGTTGACAAGGGGGGGTGTGCGTGAGTTTGTTGACAAGGGGGGGTGTGCGTGAGTTTGTTGACAAGGGGGGTGTGCGTGAGTTTGTTGACAAGGGGGTGTGCGTGAGTTTGTTGACAAGGGGGGTGTGCGTGAGTTTGTTGACAAGGGGGTGTGCGTGAGTTTGTTGACAAGGGAGGGGTGTGCGTGAGTTTGTTGACAAGGGGGGTGTGCGTGAGTTTGTTGACAAGGGGGTGTGCGTGAGTTTGTTGACAAGGGGGGTGTGCGTGAGTTTGTTGACAAGGGGGGTGTGCGTGAGTTTGTTGACAAGGGGGTGTGCGTGAGTTTGTTGACAAGGAGGGTGTGCGTGAGTTTGTTGACAAGGGGGGTGTGTGTGAGTTTGTTGACAAGGGGGTGTGCGTGAGTTTGTTGACAAGGTGGGGTGATGTGGTGTGCGTGAATTGTTGACAAGGGGGGGTGTGCGTGAGTTTGTTGACAAGGGGGGTGTGCGTGAGTTTGTTGACAAAGGGGGTGTGCGTGAGTTTGTTGACAAGGGGGGTGTGCGTGAGTTTGTTGACAAGGGGGTGTGCGTGAGTTTGTTGACAAGGGGGTGTGCGTGAGTTTGTTGACAAGGGGGTGTGTGCGTGAGTTTGTTGACAAGGGGGGTGTGCGTGAGTTTGTTGACAAGGGGGGGTGTGCGTGAGTTTGTTGACAAGGGGGTGTGCGTGAGTTTGTTGACAAAGGGGGGTGTGCGTGAGTTTGTTGACAAGGGGGGTGTGCGTGAGTTTGTTGACAAGGGGGGTGTGCGTGAGTTTGTTGACAAGGGGGGTGTGCGTGAGTTTGTTGACAAGGGGGGTGTGCGTGAGTTTGTTGACAAGGGGGGTGTGCGTGAGTTTGTTGACAAGGGGGATGTGCGTGAGTTTGTTGACAAGGGGGGTGTGCGTGAGTTTGTTGACAAGGGGTGTGTGCGTGAGTTTGTTGACAAGGGGGGTGTGCGTGAGTTTGTTGACAAGGGAGGGTTTGCGTGAGTTTGTTGACAAGGGGGTGTGCGTGAGTTTGTTGACAAGGGGGGTGTGCGTGAGTTGTTGACAAGGGGGGTTGTGCGTGAGTTTGTTGACAAGGGGGGGTGTGCGTGAGTTTGTTGACAAGGGGGGTGTGCGTGAGTTTGTTGACAAGGGGGTGTGCGTGAGTTTGTTGACAAGGGGGGTGTGCGTGAGTTTGTTGACAAGGGGGGTGTGCGTGAGGTTGTTCACAAGGGGGGTGTGCGTGAGTTTGTTGACAAGGGGGGTGTGCGTGAGTTTGTTGACAAGGGGGTGTGCGTGAGTTTGTTGACAAGGGGGTGTGCGTGAGTTTGTTGACAAGGGGGTGTGCGTGAGTTTGTGACAAGGGGGGTGTGCGTGAGTTTGTTGACAAGGGTGGGTGTGCGTGAGTTTGTTGACAAGGGGGGTGTGCGTGAGTTTGTTGACAAGGGGGGGTGTGCGTGAGTTTGTTGACAAGGGGGGTGTGCGTGAGTTTGTTGACAAGGGGGGTGTGCGTGAGTTTGTTGACAGGGGGGTGTGCGTGAGTTTGCTGACAGGGGGGGTGTGCGTGAGTTAGTTGACAAGGGGGTGTGCGTGAGTTTGTTGACAAGGGGGTGTGCGTGAGTTTGTTGACAAGGGGGGTGTGCGTGAGTTTGTTGACAAGGGGGGTGTGCATGAGTTTGTTGACAGGGGGGTGTGCGTGAGTTTGTTGACAAGGGGGTGTGCCGTGAGTTTGTTGACAAGGGGGGTGTGCGTGTGTTTGTTGACAAGGGGGGGTGTGCGTGAGTTTGTTGACAAGGGGGGGTGTGCGTGAGTTTGTTGACAAGGGGGTGTGCGTGAGTTTGTTGACAAGGTGGGTGTGCGTGAGTTTCTTGACTAGGGGGTGTGCGTGAGTTTGTTGACAAGGGGGGGTGTGCGTGAGTTTGTTGACAAGGGGGGGTGTGCGTGAGTTTGTTGACAAGGGGGGGTGTGCGTGAGTTTGTTGACAAGGGGGGGTGTGCGTGAGTTTGTTGACAAGGGGGGTGTGCGTGAGTTTGTTGACAAGGGGGGGTGTGCGTGAGTTTGTTGACAAGGGGGGGTGTGAGTGAGTTTGTTGACAAGGGGGGTGTGCGTGAGTTTTGTTGACAATGGGGGTGTGCATTAATTTGTTGACAAGGGGGGAGTGCGTGAGTTTGTTGACAAGAGGGGGTGTGCGTGAGTTTGTTGACAAGGGGGGTGTGCGTGAGTTTGTTGACAAGGGGGGTGTGCTTGAGTTTGTTGACAAGGGAGGGTGTGCGTGAGTTTGTTGACAAGGGGGGGTGTGCGTGAGTTTGTTGACAAGGGGGGTGTGCGTGAGTTTGTTGACAAGGGGGGTGTGCGTGAGTTTGTTGACAAGGGGGGTGTGCGTTGAGTTTGTTGACAAGTGCGGTTGTGTGCGTGAGTTTGTTGACAAGGGGGTGTGCGTGAGTTTGTTGACAAGGGGGGTGTGCGTGAGTTTGTTGACAAGGGGGGTGTGCGTGAGTTTGTTGACAAGGGGGGTGTGCGTGAGTTTGTTGACAAGGGAGGGTGTGCGTGAGTTTGTTGACAAGGGGGTGTGCGTGAGTTTGTTGACAAGGTTGGGTGTGCGTGAGTTTGTTGAGAAGGTGGGTGTGCGTGAGTTTCTTGACTAGGGGGTGTGCGTGAGTTTGTTGACAAGGGGTGTGTGCGTGAGTTTGTTGACAAGGGGGGTGTGCGTGAGTTTGTTGACAAGGGGGGTGTGCGTGAGTTTGTTGACAAGGGGGGTGTGCGTGAGTTTGTTGACAAGGGGGGTGTGCGTGAGTTTGTTGACAAGGGGGGGTGTGCGTGAGTTTGTTGACAAGGGGGGGTGTGCGTGAGTTTGTTGACAAGGGGGGTGTGCGTGAGTTTGTTGACAAGGGGGGGTGTGCGTGAGTTTGTTGACAAGGAGGGTGTGCGTGAGTTTGTTGACAAGGGGGGTGTGCGTGAGTTTGTTGACAAGGGTGGGTGTGCGTGAGTTTGTTGACAAGGGGGGTGTGCGTGAGTTTGTTGACAAGGGGGGTGTGCGTGAGTTTGTTGACAAGGGAGGGTGTGCCTGAGTTTGTTGACAAGGGGGGTGTGCGTGAGTTTGTTGACAAGGGGGGTGTGCGTGAGTTTGTTGACAAGGGGGGTGTGCGTGAGTTTGTTGACAAGGGGGTGTGCGTGAGTTTGTTGACAAGGGGGGTGTGCGTGAGTTTGTTGACAAGGAGGGTGTGCGTGAGTTTGTTGACAAGGGGGTGTGCATGAGTTTGTTGACAAGGGGGGTGTGCGTGAGTTTGTTGACAAGGGGGGGTGTGCGTGAGTTTGTTGACAAGGGGGGTGTGCGTGAGTTTGTTGACAAGGGGGGTGTGCGTGAGTTTGTTGACAAGGGGGGTGTGCGTGAGTTTGTTGACAAGGGGGGGTGTGCGTGAGTTTGTTGACAAGGGGGGTGTGCGTGAGTTTGTTGACAAGGGGGGTGTGCGTGAGTTTGTTGACAAGGGGGGTGTGCGTGAGTTTGTTGACAAGGAGGGTGTGCGTGAGTTTGTTGACAAGGGGGGTGTGCGTGAGTTTGTTGACAAGGGAGGGTGTGCGTGAGTTTGTTGACAAGGGGGGTGTGCGTGAGTTTGTTGACAAGGGGGGGTGTGCGTGAGTTTGTTGACAAGGTGGGGTGTGCGTGAGTTTGTTGACAAGGGGGGTGTGCGTGAGTTTGTTGACAAGGGGGGTGTGCGTGAGTTTGTTGACAAGGGGGGTGTGCGTGAGTTTGTTGACAAGGAGGGTGTGCGTGAGTTTGTTGACAAGGGGGGTGTGCGTGAGTTTGTTTAAAAGGGAGGGTGTGCCTGAGTTTGTTGACAAGGGGGGTGTGCGTGAGTTTGTTGACAAGGGGGTGTGCGTGAGTTTGTTGACAAGGGGGGTGTGCGTGAGTTTGTTGACAAGGGGGGGTGTGCGTGAGTTTGTTGACAAGTGGGGGTGTGCGTGAGTTTGTTGACAAGGGGGGTGTGCGTGAGTTTGTTGACAAGGGGGGTGTGCGTGAGTTTGTTGACAAGGGGGGTGTGCGTGAGTTTGTTGACAAGGAGGGTGTGCGTGAGTTTGTTGACAAGGGGGGTGTGCGTGAGTTTGTTGACAAGGGAGGGTGTGCGTGAGTTTGTTGACAAGGGGGGGTGTGCGTGAGTTTGTTGACAAGGGGGGGTGTGCGTGAGTTTGTTGACAGGTGGGGTGTGCGTTAGTTTGTTGACAAGGGGGGTGTGCGTGAGTTTGTTGACAAGGGGGGTGTGCGTGAGTTAGTTGACAAGGGGGGTGTGCGTGAGTTTGTTGACAAGGGGGGTGTGCGTGAGTTTGTTGACAAGGAGGGTGTGCGTGAGTTTGTTGACAAGGGGGGTGTGCGTGAGTTTGTTGACAAGGGAGGGTGTGCCTGAGTTTGTTGACAAGGGGGGTGTGCGTGAGTTTGTTGACAAGGGGGGTGTGCGTGAGTTTGTTGACAAGGGGGGTGTGCGTGAGTTTGTTGACAAGGGGGGGTGTGCGTGAGTTTGTTGACAAGGGGGGTGTGCGTAAGTTTGTTGACAAGGGGGGTGTGCGTGAGTTTGTTGACAAGGGGGTGTGCGTGAGTTTGTTGACAAGGGGGGTGTGCGTGAGTTTGTTGACAAGGGGGGTGTGCGTGAGTTTGTTGACAAGGGGGGTGTGCGTGAGTTTGTTGACAAGGAGGGTGTGCGTGAGTTTGTTGACAAGGGGGGTGTGCGTGAGTTTGTTGACAAGGGAGGGTGTGCGTGAGTTTGTTGACAAGGGGGGTGTGCGTGAGTTTGTTGACAAGGGGGGGTGTGCGTGAGTTTGTTGACAAGGGGGTGTGTGCGTGAGTTTGTTGACAAGGGGGGCGTGCGTGAGTTTGTTGACAAGGGGGGTGTGCGTGAGTTTGTTGACAAGGGGGGTGTGCGTGAGTTTGTTGACAAGGAGGGTGTGCGTGAGTTTGTTGACAAGGGGGGTGTGCGTGAGTTTGTTGACAAGGGAGGGTGTGCCTGAGTTTGTTGACAAGGGGGGTGTGCGTGAGTTTGTTGACAAGGGGGTGTGCGTGAGTTTGTTGACAAGGGGGGTGTGCGTGAGTTTGTTGACAAGGGGGGGTGTGCGTGAGTTTGTTGACAAGGGGGGTGTGCGTGAGTTTGTTGACAAGGGGGGTGTGCGTGAGTTTGTTGACAAGGGGGGGTGTGCGTGAGTTTGTTGACAAGGGGAGTGTGCGTGAGTTTGTTGACAAGGGGGGTGTGCGTGAGTTTGTTGACAAGGGGGGTGTGCGTGAGTTTGTTGACAAGGGGGGGTGTGCGTGAGTTTGTTGACAAGGGGGGTGTGCGTGAGTTTGTTGACAAGGGGGGTGTGCGTGAGTTTGTTGACAAGGGGGGTGTGCGTGAGTTTGTTGACAAGGGGGGTGTGCGTGAGTTTGTTGACAAGGGAGGGTGTGCGTGAGTTTGTTGACAAGGGAGGGTGTGCGTGAGTTTGTTGACAAGGGGGGGTGTGCGTGAGTTTGTTGACAAGGGGGGGTGTGCGTGAGTTTGTTGACAAGGTGGGGTGTGCGTGAGTTTGTTGACAAGGGGGGTGTGCGTGAGTTTGTTGACAAGGGGGGTGTGCGTGAGTTTGTTGACAAGGGGGGTGTGCGTGAGTTTGTTGACAAGGAGGGTGTGCGTGAGTTTGTTGACAAGGGGGGTGTGCGTGAGTTTGTTGACAAGGGAGGGTGTGCCTGAGTTTGTTGACAAGGGGGGTGTGCGTGAGTTTGTTGACAAGGGGGTGTGCGTGAGTTTGTTGACAAGGGGGGTGTGCGTGAGTTTGTTGACAAGGGGGGTGTGCGTGAGTTTGTTGACAAGGGGGGTTGTGCGTGAGTTTGTTGACAAGGGGGGTGTGCGTGAGTTTGTTGACAAGGGGGGTGTGCGTGAGTTTGTTGACAAGGGGGGTGTGCTTGAGTTTGTTGACAAGGAGGGTGTGCGTGAGTTTGTTGACAAGGGGGGTGTGCGTGAGTTTGTTGACAAGGGAGGGTGTGCGTGAGTTTGTTGACAAGGGGGGTGTGCGTGAGTTTGTTGACAAGGGGGGGTGTGCGTGAGTTTGTTGACAAGGTGGGGTGTGCGTGAGTTTGTTGACAAGGGGGGTGTGCGTGAGTTTGTTGTCAAGGGGGGTGTGCGTGAGTTTGTTGACAAGGGTGGTGTGCGTGAGTTTGTTGACAAGGAGGGTGTGCGTGAGTTTGTTGACAAGGGGGGTGTGCGTGAGTTTGTTGACAAGGGAGGGTGTGCCTGAGTTTGTTGACAAGGGGGGTGTGCGTGAGTTTGTTGACAAGGGGGTGTGCGTGAGTTTGTTGACAAGGGGGGTGTGCGTGAGTTTGTTGACAAGGGGGGGTGTGCGTGAGTTTGTTGACAAGGGGGGTGTGCGTGAGTTTGTTGACAAGGGGGGTGTGCGTGAGTTTGTTGACAAGGGGGGTGTGCGTGAGTTTGTTGACAAGGGAGGGTGTGCGTGAGTTTGTTGACAAGGGGGGTGTGCGTGAGTTTGTTGACAAGGGGGTGTGCGTGAGTTTGTTGACAAGTGGGGTGTGCGTTAGTTTGTTGACAAGGGGGGGTGTGCGTGAGTTTGTTGACAAGGGGGGTGTGCGTGAGTTTGTTGACAAGGGGGGTGTGCGTGAGTTTGTTGACAAGGGGGGTGTGCGTGAGTTTGTATACAAGGGAGGGTGTGCGTGAGTTTGTTGACAAGGGGGGTGTGCGTGAGTTTGTTGACAAAGGGGTGTGCGTGAGTTTGTTGACAAGGGGGGTGTGCGTGAGTTTGTTGACAAGGGGGGTGTGCGTGAGTTTGTTGACAAGGGGGGTGTGCGTGAGTTTGTTGACAAGGGAGGGTGTGCCTGAGTTTGTTGACAAGGGGGGTGTGCGTGAGTTTGTTGACAAGGGGGGTGTGCGTGAGTTTGTTGACAGGGGGGTTGTGTGTGAGTTTGTTGACAAGGGGGGTGTGCGTGAGTTTGTTGATAAGGGGGGTGTGCGTGAGTTTGTTGACAAGGAGGGTGTGCGTGAGTTTGTTGACAAGGGGGGTGTGCGTGAGTTTGTTGACAAGGGGGTGTGCGTGAGTTTGTTGACAAGGGAGGTGTGCGTGAGTTTGTTGACAAGGGGGGTGTGCGTGAGTTTGTTGACAAGGGGGGTGTGCGTGAGTTTGTTGACAAGGGGGGGTGTGCGTGAGTTTGTTGACAAGGGGGGTGTGCGTGAGTTTGTTGACAAGGGGGGGTGTGCGTGAGTTTGTTGACAAGGGGGGTGTGCGTGAGTTTGTTGACAAGGTGGGTGTGCGTGAGTTTGTTGACAAGGGGGGTGTGCGTGAGTTTGTTGACAAGGGGGGTGTGCGTGAGTTTGTTGACAAGGGGGTGTGCGTGAGTTTGTTGACAAGGGGGTGTGCGTGAGTTTGTTGACAAGGGGGGTGTGCGTGAGTTTGTTGACAAGGGGGGTGTGCGTGAGTTTGTTGACAAGGGGGGGTGTGCGTGAGTTTGTTGACAAGGGGGGGTGTGCGTGAGTTTGTTGACAAGGGGGGGTGTGCGTGAGTTTGTTGACAAGGGGGGGTGTGCGTGAGTTTGTTGACAAGGGGGTGTATGCGTGAGTTTGCTGACAGGGGGGGTGTGCGTGAGTTTGCTGACAGGGGGGGTGTGCGTGAGTTTGTTGACAAGGGGGTGTGCGTGAGTTTGTTGACAAGGGGGTGTGCGTGAGTTTGTTGACAAGGGGGGTGTGCGTGAGTTTGTTGACAAGGGGGGTGTGCGTGAGTTGGTTGACAAGGGGGGGTGTGCGTGAGTTTGTTGACAAGGGGGTGTGCGTGAGTTTGTTGACAAGGGGGGTGTGCGTGTGTTTGTTGACAAGGGGGGGTGTGCGTGAGTTTGTTGACAAGGGGGGGTGTGCGTGAGTTTGTTGACAAGGGGGTGTGCGTGAGTTTGTTGACAAGGTGGGTGTGCGTGAGTTTCTTGACTAGGGGGTGTGCGTGAGTTTGTTGACAAGGGGGGGTGTGCGTGAGTTTGTTGACAGGGGGGGTGTGCGTGAGTTTGTTGACAAGGGGGGGTGTGCGTGAGTTTGTTGACAAGGGGGGTGTGCGTGAGTTTGTTGACAAGGGGGGGTGTGCGTGAGTTTGTTGACAAGGGGGGGTGTGCGTGAGTTTGTTGACAAGGGGAGTGTGAGTGAGTTTGTTGACAAGGGGGTTTGCGTGAGTTTGTTGACAAGGGGGTCTGCGTGAGTTTGTTGACAAGGGGGTGTGCGTGAGTTTGTTGACAAGGGGGGTGTGCGTGAGTTTGTTGACAAGGGGGTGTGCGTGAGTTTGTTGACAATGGGGGGTGTGCGTTAATTTGTTGACAAGGGGGGTGTGCGTGAGTTTGTTGACAAGAGGGGGTGTGCGTGAGTTTGTTGACAAGGGGGGTGTGCGTGAGTTTGTTGACAAGGGGGGTGTGCTTGAGTTTGTTGACAAGGGAGGGTGTGCGTGAGTTTGTTGACAAGGGGGGTGTGCGTGAGTTTGTTGACAAGGGGGGTGTGCGTGAGTTTGTTGACAAGGGGGGTGTGCGTGAGTTTGTTGACAAGGGGGGTGTGCGTGAGTTTGTTGACAAGTGCGGTGTGCGTGAGTTTGTTGACAAGGGGGGTGTGCGTGAGTTTGTTGACAAGGGGGGTGTGCGTGAGTTTGTTGACAAGGGGGGTGTGCGTGAGTTTGTTGACAAGGAGGGTGTGCGTGAGTTTGTTGACAAGGGGGTGTGCGTGAGTTTGTTGACAAGGGGGGTGTGCGTGAGTTTGTTGACAAGGGGGGGTGTGCGTGAGTTTGTTGACAAGGGGGGTGTGCGTGAGTTTGTTGACAAGGGGGGTGTGCGTGAGTTTGTTGACAAGGGGGGGTGTGCGTGAGTTTGTTGACAAGGGGGGTGTGCGTGAGTTTGTTGACAAGGGGGGTGTGCGTGAGTTTGTTGACAAGGGGGGTGTGCGTGAGTTTGTTGACAAGGAGGGTGTGCGTGAGTTTGTTGACAAGGGGGGTGTGCGTGAGTTTGTTGACAAGGGAGGGTGTGCGTGAGTTTGTTGACAAGGGGGGGTGTGCGTGAGTTTGTTGACAATGGGGGGTGTGCGTGAGTTTGTTGACAAGGTTGGGTGTGCGTGAGTTTGTTGACAAGGGGGGTGTGCGTGAGTTTGTTGACAAGGGGGGTGTGCGTGAGTTTGTTGACAAGGGGGGTGTGCGTGAGTTTGTTGACAAGGAGGGTGTGCGTGAGTTTGTTGACAAGGGGGGTGTGCGTGAGTTTGTTGACAAGGGAGGGTGTGCCTGAGTTTGTTGACAAGGGGGGTGTGCCTGAGTTTGTTGACAAGGGGGTGTGCGTGAGTTTGTTGACAAGGGGGGTGTGCGTGAGTTTGTTGACAAGGGGGGTGTGCGTGAGTTTGTTGACAAGGGGGGGTGTGCGTGAGTTTGTTGACAAGGGGGGTGTGCGTGAGTTTGTTGACAAGGGGGGTGTGCGTGAGTTTGTTGACAAGGGGGGTGTGCGTGAGTTTGTTGACAAGGGGGGTGTGCGTGAGTTTGTTGACAAGGGGGGTGTGCGTGAGTTTGTTGACAAGGGAGGGTGTGCGTGAGTTTGTTGACAAGGGAGGGTGTGCGTGAGTTTGTTGACAAGGGGGGGTGTGCGTGAGTTTGTTGACAAGGGGGGGTGTGCGTGAGTTTGTTGACAAGGGGGGTGTGCGTGAGTTTGTTGACAAGGGGGGTGTGCGTGAGTTTGTTGACAAGGGGGGTGTGCGTGAGTTTGTTGACAAGGGGGGTGTGCGTGAGTTTGTTGACAAGGGGGGTGTGCGTGAGTTTGTTGACAAGGGAGGGTGTGCCTGAGTTTGTTGACAAGGGGGGTGTGCGTGAGTTTGTTGACAAGGGGGTGTGCGTGAGTTTGTTGACAAGGGGGGTGTGCGTGAGTTTGTTGACAAGGGGGGGTGTGCGTGAGTTTGTTGACAAGGGGGGGTGTGCGTGAGTTTGTTGACAAGGGGGGTGTGCGTGAGTTTGTTGACAAGGGGGTGTGCGTGAGTATGTTGACAAGGGGGGTGTGCGTGAGTTTGTTGACAAGGGGGGTGTGCGTGAGTTTGTTGACAAGGGGGGTGTGCGTGAGTTTGTTGACAAGGGGGGTGTGCGTGAGTTTGTTGACAAGGGGGGTGTGCGTGAGTTTGTTGACAAGGGGGGTGTGCGTGAGTTTGTTGACAAGGGAGGGTGTGCCTGAGTTTGTTGACAAGGGGGGTGTGCGTGAGTTTATTGACAAGGGGGTGTGCGTGAGTTTGTTGACAAGGGGGGTGTGCGTGAGTTTGTTGACAAGGGGGGGTGTGCGTGAGTTTGTTGACAAGGGGGGTGTGCGTGAGTTTGTTGACAAGGGGGGTGTGCGTGAGTTTGTTGACAAGGGGGGTGTGCGTGAGTTTGTTGACAAGGGAGGGAGTGCGTGAGTTTGTTGACAAGGGGGGTGTGCGTGAGTTTGTTGACAAGGGGGTGTGCGTGAGTTTGTTGACAAGGGGGGGTGTGCGTGAGTTTGTTGACAAGGGGGGTGTGCGTGAGTTTGTTGACAAGGGGGGTGTGCGTGACTTTGTTGACAAGGGGGGTGTGCGTGAGTTTGTTGACAAGGGGGGTGTGCGTGAGTTTGTTGACAAGGGAGGGTGTGCCTGAGTTTGTTGACAAGGGGGGTGTGCGTGAGTTTGTTGACAAGGGGGTGTGCGTGAGTTTGTTGACAAGGGGGGTGTGCGTGAGTTTGTTGACAAGGGGGGGTGTGCGTGAGTTTGTTGACAAGGGGGGTGTGCGTGAGTTTGTTGACAAGGGGGGTGTGCGTGAGTTTGTTGACAAGGGGGGTGTGCGTGAGTTTGTTGACAAGGGGGGTGTGCGTGAGTTTGTTGACAAGGGGGGTGTGCGTGAGTTTGTTGACAAGGGGGGTGTGCGTGAGTTTGTTGACAAGGGGGTGTGCGTGAGTTTGTTGACAAGGGGGGGTGTGCGTGAGTTTGTTGACAAGGGGGTTGTGCGTGAGTTTGTTGACAAGGGGGGTGTGCGTGAGTTTGTTGACAAGGGGGGTGTGCGTGAGTTTGTTGACAAGGGGGGTGTGCGTGAGTTTGTTGACAAGGGGGGTGTGCGTGAGTTTGTTGACAAGGGGGGTGTGCGTGAGTTTGTTGACAAGGGGGGTGTGCGTGAGTTTGTTGACAAGGGGGGTGTGCGTGAGTTTGTTGACAAGGGAGGGTGTGCCTGAGTTTGTTGACAAGGGGGGTGTGCGTGAGTTTGTTGACAAGGGGGGTGTGCGTGAGTTTGTTGACAAGGGGGGTGTGCGTGAGTTTGTTGACAAGGGGGGTGTGCGTGAGTTTGTTGACAAGGGGGGTGTGCGTGAGTTTGTTGACAAGGGGGGTGTGCGTGAGTTTGTTGACAAGGGGAGTGTGCGTGAGTTTGTTGACAAGGGGGGTGTGCGTGAGTTTGTTGACAAGGGGGGTGTGCGTGAGTTTGTTGACAAGGAGGGTGTGCGTCAGTTTGTTGACAAGGGGGGGTGTGCGTGAGTTTGTTGACAAGGGAGGGTGTGCGTGAGTTTGTTGACAAGGGGGGGTGTGCGTGAGTTTGTTGACAAGGGGGGGTGTGCGTGAGTTTGTTGACAAGGTGGGGTGTGCGTGAGTTTGTTGACAAGGGGGGTGTGCGTGAGTTTGTTGACAAGGGGGGTGTGCGTGAGTTTGTTGACAAGGGGGGTGTGCGTGAGTTTGTTGACAAGGAGGGTGTGTGTGAGTTTGTTGACAAGGGGGGTGTGCGTGAGTTTGTTGACAAGGGAGGGTGTGCCTGAGTTTGTTGACAAGGGGGGTGTGCGTGAGTTTGTTGACAAGGGGGGTGTGCGTGAGTTCGTTGACAAGGGGGGTGTGCGTGAGTTCGTTGACAAGGGGGTGTGTGCGTGAGTTCGTTGACAAGGGGGGTGTGCGTGAGTTTGTTGAAAAGGGGGGTGTGCGTGAGTTTGTTGACAAGGGGGGTGTGCGTGAGTTTGTTGACAAGGGAGGGTGTGCGTGAGTTTGTTGACAAGGGGGGTGTGCGTGAGTTTGTTAACAAGGGGGTGTGCGTGAGTTTGTTGACAAGGGGGGTGTGCGTGAGTTTGTTGACAAGGGGGGGTGTGCGTGAGTTTGTTGACAAGGGGGGTGTGCGTGAGTTTGTTGACAAGGGGGGTGTGCGTGAGTTTGTTGACAAGGGAGGGTGTGCGTGAGTTTGTTGACAAGGGGGGTGTGCGTGAGTTTGTTGACAAGGGGGGTGTGCGTGAGTTTGTTGACAAGGGGGGTGTGCGTGAGTTTGTTGACAAGGGGGGCGTGCAAGGGGGGTGTGCGTGAGTTTGTTGACAAGGGGGTGTGCGTGAGTTTGTTGACAAGGGGGGTGTGCGTGAGTTTGTTGACAAGGGGGGTGTGCGTGAGTTTGTTGACAAGGGGGGTGTGCGTGAGTTTGTTGACAAGGGGGGTGTGCGTGAGTTTGTTGACAAGGGGGGTGTGCGTGAGTTTGTTGACAAGGGAGGGTGTGCCTGAGTTTGTTGACAAGGGGGGTGTGCGTGAGTTTGTTGACAAGGGGGTGTGCGTGAGTTTGTTGACAAGGGGGGTGCGTGAGTTTGTTGACAAGGGGGGTGTGCGTGAGTTTGTTGACAAGGGGGGGTGTGCGTGAGTTTGTTGACAAGGGGGGTGTGCGTGAGTTTGTTGACAAGGGGGGTGTGCGTGAGTTTGTTGACAAGGGGGGTGTGCGTGAGTTTGTTGACAAGGGAGGGTGTGCGTGAGTTTGTTGACAAGGGGGGTGTGCGTGAGTTTGTTGACAAGGGGGTGTGCGTGAGTTTGTTGACAAGGGGGGGTGTGCGTGAGTTTGTTGACAAGGGGGGTGTGCGTGAGTTTGTTGACAAGGGGGGTGTGCGTGAGTTTGTTGACAAGGGGGGTGTGCGTGAGTTTGTTGACAAGGTGGGTGTGCGTGAGTTTGTTGACAAGGGGGGTGTGCGTGAGTTTGTTGACAAGGGAGGGTGTGCCTGAGTTTGTTGACAAGGGGGGTGTGCGTGAGTTTGTTGACAAGGGGGTGTGCGTGAGTTTGTTGACAAGGGGGGTGTGCGTGAGTTTGTTGACAAGGGGGGGTGTGCGTGAGTTTGTTGACAAGGGGGGTGTGCGTGAGTTTGTTGACAAGGGGGGTGTGCGTGAGTTTGTTGACAAGGGGGGTGTGCGTGAGTTTGTTGACAAGGGAGGGTGTGCGTGAGTTTGTTGACAAGGGGGGTGTGCGTGAGTTTGTTGACAAGGGGGTGTGCGTGAGTTTGTTGACAAGGGGGGGTGTGCGTGAGTTTGTTGACAAGGGGGGTGTGCGTGAGTTTGTTGACAAGGGGGGTGTGCGTGAGTTTGTTGACAAGGGGGTGTGCGTGAGTTTGTTGACAAGGGGGGTGTGCGTGAGTTTGTTGACAAGGGGGGTGTGCGTGAGTTTGTTGACAAGGGGGGTGTGCGTGAGTTTGTTGACAAGGGAGGGTGTGCGTGAGTTTGTTGACAAGGGGGGTGTGCGTGAGTTTGTTGAGAAGGGGGTGTGCGTGAGTTTGTTGACAAGGGGGGTGTGCGTGAGTTTGTTGACAAGGGGGGGTGTGCGTGAGTTTGTTGACAAGGGGGGTGTGCGTGAGTTTGTTGACAAGGGGGGTGTGCGTGAGTTTGTTGACAAGGGGGGTGTGCGTGAGTTTGTTGACAAGGGAGGGTGTGCGTGAGTTTGTTGACAAGGGGGGTGTGCGTGAGTTTGTTGACAAGGGGGGTGTGCGTGAGTTTGTTGACAAGGGGGGTGTGCGTGAGTTTGTTGACAAGGGGGGTGTGCGTGAGTTTGTTGACAAGGGGGGTGTGCGTGAGTTTGTTGACAAGGGGGGTGTGCGTGAGTTTGTTGACAAGGGGGGTGTGCCTGAGTTTGTTGACAAGGGAGGGTGTGCCTGAGTTTGTTGACAAGGGGGGTGTGCGTGAGTTTGTTGACAAGGGGGGTGTGCGTGAGTTTGTTGACAAGGGGGGTGTGCGTGAGTTTGTTGACAAGGGGGGTGTGCGTGAGTTTGTTGACAAGGGGGGTGTGCGTGAGTTTGTTGACAAGGGAGGGTGTGCGTGAGTTTGTTGACAAGGGGGGTGTGCGTGAGTTTGTTGACAAGGGGGTGTGCGTGAGTTTGTTGACAAGGGGGGGTGTGCGTGAGTTTGTTGACAAGGGGGGTGTGCGTGAGTTTGTTGACAAGGGGGGTGTGCGTGAGTTTGTTGACAAGGGGGTTGTGCGTGAGTTTGTTGACAAGGGGGGGTGTGCGTGAGTTTGTTGACAAGGGGGGTGTGCGTGAGTTTGTTGACAAGGGGGGTGTGCGTGAGTTTGTTGACAAGGGGGGTGTGCGTGAGTTTGTTGACAAGGGGGGTGTGCGTGAGTTTGTTGACAAGGGGGGTGTGCGTGAGTTTGTTGACAAGGGGGGTGTGCGTGAGTTTGTTGACAAGGGGGGTGTGCGTGAGTTTGTTGACAAAGGGGTGTGCGTGAGTTTGTTGACAAGGGGGGTGTGCGTGAGTTTGTTGACAAGGGGGGTGTGCGTGAGTTTGTTGACAAGGGGGTGTGCGTGAGTTTGTTGACAAGGGGGGTGTGCGTGAGTTTGTTGACAAGGGGGGGTGTGCGTGAGTTTGTTGACAAGGGGGGGTGTGCGTGAGTTTGTTGACAAGGGGGGGTGTGTGTCAGTTTGTTGACAAGGGGGGGTGTGCGTGAGTTTGTTGACAAGGGGGGTGTGCGTGAGTTTGTTGACAAGGGGGGTGTGCGTGAGTTTGTTGACAAGGGGGGTGTGCGTGAGTTTGTTGACAAGGAGGGTGTGCGTGAGTTTGTTGACAAGGGGGGTGTGCGTGAGTTTGTTGACAAGGGAGGGTGTGCCTGAGTTTGTTGACAAGGGGGGTGTGCGTGAGTTTGTTGACAAGGGGGTGTGCGTGAGTTTGTTGACAAGGGGGGTGTGCGTGAGTTTGTTGACAAGGGGGGGTGTGCGTGAGTTTGTTGACAAGGGGGGTGTGCGTGAGTTTGTTGACAAGGGAGGGTGTGCGTGAGTTTGTTGACAAGGGGGGTGTGTGTGAGTTTGTTGACAAGGGGGTGTGCGTGAGTTTGTTGACAAGGGGGGGTGTGCGTGAATTGTTGACAAGGGGGGTGTGCGTGAGTTTGTTGACAAGGGGGGTGTGCGTGAGTTTGTTGACAAAGGGGTGTGCGTGAGTTTGTTGACAAGGGGGGTGTGCGTGAGTTTGTTGACAAGGGGGGTGTGCGTGAGTTTGTTGACAAGGGGGTGTGCGTGAGTTTGTTGACAAGGGGGGTGTGCGTGAGTTTGTTGACAAGGGGGGTGTGCGTGAGTTTGTTGACAAGGGGGGTGTGCGTGAGTTTGTTGACAAGGGGGGTGTGCGTGAGTTTGTTGACAAAGGGGTGTGCGTGAGTTTGTTGACAAGGGGGGTGTGCGTGAGTTTGTTGACAAGGGGGGTGTGCGTGAGTTTGTTGACAAGGGGGTGTGCGTGAGTTTGTTGACAAGGGGGGTGTGCGTGAGTTTGTTGACAAGGGGGGTGTGCGTGAGTTTGTTGACAAGGGGGATGTGCGTGAGTTTGTTGACAAGGGGGGTGTGCGTGAGTTTGTTGACAAGGGGGGTGTGCATGAGTTTGTTGACAAGGGGGGTGTGCGTGAGTTTGTTGACAAGGGAGGGTTTGCGTGAGTTTGTTGACAAGGGGGGTGTGCGTGAGTTTGTTGACAAGGGGGGTGTGCGTGAGTTTGTTGACAAGGGGGGTGTGCGTGAGTTTGTTGACAAGGGGGGGTGTGCGTGAGTTTGTTGACAAGGGGGGTGTGCGTGAGTTTGTTGACAAGGGGGGTGTGCGTGAGTTTGTTGACAAGGGGGGTGTGCGTGAGTTTGTTGACAAGGGAGGGTGTGCGTGAGTTTGTTGACAAGGGGGGTGTGCGTGAGTTTGTTGACAAGGGGGTGTGCGTGAGTTTGTTGACAAGGGGGGGTGTGCGTGAGTTTGTTGACAAGGGGGGTGTGCGTGAGTTTGTTGACAAGGGGGGTGTGCGTGAGTTTGTTGACAAGGGGGGTGTGCGTGAGTTTGTTGACAAGGGGGGTGTGCGTGAGTTTGTTGACAAGGGGGGTGTGCGTGAGTTTGTTGACAAGGGAGGGTGTGCCTGAGTTTGTTGACAAGGGGGGTGTGCGTGAGTTTGTTGACAAGGGGGTGTGCGTGAGTTTGTTGACAAGGGGGGTGTGCGTGAGTTTGTTGACAAGGGGGGTGTGCGTGAGTTTGTTGACAAGGGGGGTGTGCGTGAGTTTGTTGACAAGGGGGGTGTGCGTGAGTTTGTTGACAAGGGAGGGTGTGCGTGAGTTTGTTGACAAGGGGGGTGTGCGTGAGTTTGTTGACAAGGGGGTGTGCGTGAGTTTGTTGACAAGGGGGGGTGTGCGTGAGTTTGTTGACAAGGGGGGTGTGCGTGAGTTTGTTGACAAGGGGGGTGTGCGTGAGTTTGTTGACAAGGGGGGTGTGCGTGAGTTTGTTGACAAGGGAGGTGTGCGTGAGTTTGTTGACAAGGGGGGTGTGCGTGAGTTTGTTGACAAGGGGGGTGTGCGTGAGTTTGTTGACAAGGGGGGTGTGCGTGAGTTTGTTGACAAGGGGGGTGTGCGTGAGTTTGTTGACAAGGGGGGTGTGCGTGAGTTTGTTGACAAGGGGGGTGTGCGTGAGTTTGTTGACAAGGGGGGTGTGCGTGAGTTTGTTGACAAGGGGGGTGTGCGTGAGTTTGTTGACAAGGGGGGTGTGCGTGAGTTTGTTGACAAGGGGGGTGTGCGTGAGTTTGTTGACAAGGGGGGTGTGCGTGAGTTTGTTGACAAGGGGGGTGTGCGTGAGTTTGTTGACAAGGGGGGTGTGCGTGAGTTTGTTGACAAGGGGGGTGTGCGTGAGTTTGTTGACAGGGGGGTGTGCGTGAGTTTGTTGACAAGGGGGGTGTGCGTGAGTTTGTTGACAAGGGGGGTGTGCGTGAGTTTGTTGACAAGGGGGGTGTGCGTGAGTTTGTTGACAAGGGGGGTGTGCGTGAGTTTGTTGACAAGGGGGGTGTGCGTGAGTTTGTTGACAAGGGGGGGTGTGCGTGAGTTTGTTGACAAGGGGGGTGTGCGTGAGTTTGTTGACAAGGGGGGTGTGCGTGAGTTTGTTGACAAGGGGTTGTGCGTGAGTTTGTTGACAAGGAGGGTGTGCGTGAGTTTGTTGACAAGTGGGGTGTGCGTGAGTTTGTTGACAAGGGTGGGTGTGCGTGAGTTTGTTGACAAGGGGGGTGTGCGTGAGTTTGTTGACAAGGGGGGTGTGCGTGAGTTTGTTGACAAGGGTGGGTGTGCCTGAGTTTGTTGACAAGGGGGGTGTGCGTGAGTTTGTTGACAAGGGGGGTGTGCGTGAGTTTGTTGACAAGGGGGGTGTGCGTGAGTTTGTTGACAAGGGGGGTGTGCGTGAGTTTGTTGACAAGGGGGGTGTGCGTGAGTTTGTTGACAAGGGGGGTGTGCGTGAGTTTGTTGACAAGGGGGGTGTGCGTGAGTTTGTTGACAAGGGGGGTGTGCGTGAGTTTGTTGACAAGGGGGGTGTGCGTGAGTTTGTTGACAAGGGGGGTGTGCGTGAGTTTGTTGACAAGGGGGGTGTGCGTGAGTTTGTTGACAGGGGGGTGTGCGTGAGTTTGTTGACAAGGGGGGTGTGCGTGAGTTTGTTGACAAGGGGGGTGTGCGTGAGTTTGTTGACAAGGGGGGTGTGCGTGAGTTTGTTGACAAGGGGGGTGTGCGTGAGTTTGTTGACAAGGGTGGGTGTGCCTGAGTTTGTTGACAAGGGGGGTGTGCGTGAGTTTGTTGACAAGGGGGGTGTGCGTGAGTTTGTTGACAAGGGGGGTGTGCGTGAGTTTGTTGACAAGGGGGGTGTGCGTGAGTTTGTTGACAAGGGGGGTGTGCGTGAGTTTGTTGACAAGGGGGGTGTGCGTGAGTTTGTTGACAAGGGGGGTGTGCGTGAGTTTGTTGACAAGGGGGGTGTGCGTGAGTTTGTTGACAAGGGGGGTGTGCGTGAGTTTGTTGACAAGGGGGGTGTGCGTGAGTTTGTTGACAATGGGGGTGTGCGTGAGTTTGTTGACAAGGGGGGTGTGCGTGAGTTTGTTGACAAGGGGGGTGTGCGTGAGTTTGTTGACAAGGGGGGTGTGCGTGAGTTTGTTGACAAGGGGGGTGTGCGTGAGTTTGTTGACAAGGGGGGGTGTGCGTGAGTTTGTTGACAAGGGGGGTGTGCGTGAGTTTGTTGACAAGGGGGGTGTGCGTGAGTTTGTTGACAAGGGGTTGTGCGTGAGTTTGTTGACAAGGAGGGTGTGCGTGAGTTTGTTGACAAGTGGGGTGTGCGTGAGTTTGTTGACAAGGGTGGGTGTGCGTGAGTTTGTTGACAAGGGGGGTGTGCGTGAGTTTGTTGACAAGGGGGGTGTGCGTGAGTTTGTTGACAAGGGTGGGTGTGCCTGAGTTTGTTGACAAGGGGGGTGTGCGTGAGTTTGTTGACAAGGGGGGTGTGCGTGAGTTTGTTGACAAGGGGGGTGTGCGTGAGTTTGTTGACAAGGGGGGTGTGCGTGAGTTTGTTGACAAGGGGGGTGTGCGTGAGTTTGTTGACAAGGGGGGTGTGCGTGAGTTTGTTGACAAGGGGGGTGTGCGTCAGTTTGTTGACAAGGGGGGTGTGCGTGAGTTTGTTGACAAGGGGGGTGTGCGTGAGTTTGTTGACAAGGGGGGTGTGCGTGAGTTTGTTGACAAGGGGGGTGTGCGTGAGTTTGTTGACAGGGGGGTGTGCGTGAGTTTGTTGACAAGGGGGGTGTGCGTGAGTTTGTTGACAAGGGGGGTGTGCGTGAGTTTGTTGACAAGGGGGGTGTGCGTGAGTTTGTTGACAAGGGGGGTGTGCGTGAGTTTGTTGACAAGGGGGGTGTGCGTGAGTTTGTTGACAAGGGGGGTGTGCGTCAGTTTGTTGACAAGGGGGAAGAAGCGCACGTGGCGCTGCTGGCCTGACCTGATCGAGCTGGGCCAGCGAGTGCAGGATGAGCTTCCTGGGCAGTAGATACAGCGGCTGGCCGACGGCCTGGTAGGGCTTCCAGTTCACCGAGCGGTAGCCCTGTTGACTCAGCTGCTTCTGCCTCCTCTGGTAATTCTCGCGGAAGACCTGCTCCCTGGTGGGCTCGCAGGATCTGCAGCAGGTCAGACTCCTCGCCTTCACCTTCTGCCCTTCGGGCGGTGGGAAGGGCAGGGGCTTCATCGCCACCAGACACCGCGGCTCCGGCACTTTGCAGCCCGTGGTCATGACTGGGAAGAAAAGATAAACAATGTAGCGAAAAGTTGGTGTCTAACAGATTTAAATCTTGGGCATTGAAGAGGTTCCAAGCTTACCGTCAGCTGGCCTTCCCGAACTCTGTGCATTCGGCCAGGTTGCGTTTCCTTCAACCCTGCCCAAGTTTTGGGTTCAGTTTCCTGGGCGACGGAGACCGTCCCGACTCCACGGGAACAGGACGCAGCCTCCCGTCCACCGCCTTCGCTTATGAAATCCCCGATTAAAGTTCAGTGGGAGAGCCCCTCGACCCAACACGAATGTTTTATTTCAGCCACGAACTCTGACCAGCAGACTTGGGCACGCTCGCACCGGACTGATTGAGCCTTCCCATTGCAAGCCAGGGGCGCTGGAGCAACTCCGCAGCCCACGCAGCATCCATTGGAAGTGAAGGGGAAGCCAACGCTTCAGGACGTTCGTAGAGGTAGGGTGCGTTTGCGTCTTGCACTCCAGGATTTATTGGCCTCTAATAAATTGGTCTCCTGAGAAGACGGTGGCGAGCAGTTTGGTTGCACCGGTTGATGTTTGCATGAATGCTTTGCTGTGCATTGCGGATGTTGCTATTTCTATAAGTGTCATACCCACACTCCTGTTCGGCTCCGAATCATGGGTCCTCTACCGGCACCACCTACGGCTCCTAGAACGCTTCCACCAGCGTTGTCTCCGCTCCATCCTCAACATCCATTGGAGCGCTTTCATCCCTAACGTCGAAGTACTCGAGATGGCAGAGGTCGACAGCATCGAGTCCACGCTGCTGAAGATCCAGCTGCGCTGGATGGGTCACGTCTCCAGAATGGAGGACCATCGCCTTCCCAAGATCGTGTTATATGGCGAGCTCTCCACTGGCCACCGTGACAGAGGTGCACCAAAGAAAAGGTACAAGGACTGCCTAAAGAAATCTCTTGGTGCCTGCCACATTGACCACCGCCAGTGGGCTGATAACGCCTCAAACCGTGCATCTTGGCGCCTCACAGTTTGGCGGGCAGCAACCTCCTTTGAAGAAGACCGCAGAGCCCACCTCACTGACAAAAGGCAAAGGAGGAAAAACCCAACACCCAACCCCAACCAACCAATTTTCCCCTGCAACCGCTGCAACCGTGTCTGCCTGTCCCGCATCGGACTTGTCAGCCACAAACGAGCCTGCAGCTGACGTGGACTTTTTACCCCCTCCATAAATCTTCGTCCGCGAAGCCAAGCCAAAGAGAAGAAGAGGTAAATGCTGCAGTTTAGGCATGTATATGGTATGAGGGTTGATTAGTACAATGTATATTGATACAGCCACACTGGTCCAGAAGATACACCAATAATGATGGCGTTACGAGCCCAGCAGCAATAGAAATTACCAAGACAAATGGTTACTTAAACAAAGGTTGCTTTTAATTTTCTTTAAACCTAAAAACAGAACCAAACTTTAACTTTTTACTATTAACTTAATCCCCTTCTAATTTTAAGCACACGTGTACGTAATGTGTATATGTTCAGGAAACTTCTTTCGTTCACAGTCTCACTCCGGCAAGTTCACTGGTATCAGGGAATTCTTGTACTGTGCACAGAATTTGACATTTATGAATTTTCACCAGGCTCTGGTGCTTAAATGGTTACCGCTCAGGAAGGCTCTCGTTGGTTTCAGAGAGAGAGATATTTGCTGCTTGTTGGGCACACACAAACTGATTCCCTCCCAATCAGTCACTTCAGTGTCTTGCCGAAGAAACTTGCTCCATCGTGGGTTTTCCAAGCGATGACCTCTTCTTCCAGGTCACCACAGAGTTCCGCTTGTTTCCCTTATTTCAGGGGAAACACTCCAGCCAGCCATTTCCTCTTGTAAGGACTACAAGGGTTTTGAACAGGCTGAATTCAGAACTCACAGCCCATCTTCAAAATGGGGTTTTCAACAAGCCTGCCAGATTGCCATGTTGCAGCCTTAAAAGCCACTGTCAAACTGCCTTCTCTCTCCCTCTAAGAAAAATCCTGTTTTATTTTCTTTCATCTCTCTGCTTGTAAAAACCAACTTCTCCCAAGGCTCTAAACCCAATCCTTGAAAGATCTTCTGCATTTGCACTTGCTTTTGAAATTCTTTCTAAAGCAGTTCCATTGTCTTTTGCAAAGCCACTGGTGCTTCCATGTGTAACTTCAGCAAAGCTCTTGCATTTTAAATGAGATGGGAAGTGGAAGTACCTGTTTGTGGTGATCTACACTACCCCCCACAATCTATCTCTTTTAAAAACATATTTATAAATAATATAATATGTAATATGGAATGGAGGACCATCGCCTTCCCAAGATCGTGTTATATGGCGAGCTCTCCACTGGCCACCGTGACAGAGGTGCACCAAAGAAAAGGTACAAGGACTGCCTAAAGAAATCTCTTGGTGCCTGCCACATTGACCACCGCCAGTGGGCTGATATCGCCTCAAACCGTGCATCTTGGCGCCTCACAGTTCGGCAGGCAGCAACCTCCTTTGAAGAAGACCGCAGAGCCCACCTCACTGACAAAAGACAAAGGAGGAAAAACCCAACACCCAACCCCAACCAACCAAATTTCCCCTGCAACTGCTGCAACCGTGTCTGCCTGTCCCGCATCGGACTTATCAGCCACAAACGAGCCTGCAGTTGACGTGGACATTTACCCCTCCATAAATCTTAATCTGCGAAGCCAAGCCAAAGAGAGAAAAGAAAGAAAATATGTAATATGACCCACGCCAATGGCAAGAAACAATAAGGATGAAGTTTAGATAAATATGCACAGTTTCAATGAGTGCAAGAAAAGTGATACTTCAGAAGTGTGAAACACAAAAGGCAACAGTTGCTGTGATTATAGTAAAAACATAGAAATGCTGGAGGAACTCAGCAGGTCTTACAGTGCTCAGTAGATAAAGATATAGAGTCCTCCATATAAAGGAAAATTTTCCTTTATTTGCCCCTGTGCTCCACAGTTTTAAATTTGCAATCATACAATACACATATAATTAAAGTGCACATTCCAGATGTTATTCAAGGTTATTTGTATAGATTGTAGTCTACAGTTGCTATTTTTCAACACGAGGACCAGAGTTGTGTCAACGAAAGTCAAAGTAGCCATTAAGAGGCTGTAAAACAAGAATAAAACAGCGAGACATTGCCCAAACCTCAGGATTACCAAAACCAGCAATTTGAAACATCAAGAAGAAAGAGTATACTGGTGAGGTCAGTAATCCCAAAGGGACTGGTATTCCATGAAAGACCTCCAGTGCTAATGACAGAGAATTCTCATTGTAATGAAGAAAAATCTCCAAATGTATGTCCAACAGTTCAGAAACACTCTTCAGGACTCAGGTGTGGATCTATCATTAGTATTTTTTTTCAACCGCAATGTGGGAAAAATCTCATAAAAATTTAACATAAATTAACATAATTACTCACCTTGTGGCCATTTACACTGCAGACTTTAAGTTCCTGTGCATGTTAATACCGGTGCTTTTAATGGAACAACTGACCAAGAGGTTAGTTTTGTGGTGCAATTTAGACTGCAGACTTTCCCCATAAATCGCGGAGCAAGAATTGACTAAAAATTCCTGCACTTTCCTTTTTAGACCGGCTACATAATGGCAAATTTCATTGATTGTTCTGTTACATGTCTGCAATTTAAAAACCATAAATAACAACTGCCCTCAGAAGACTTCATGAAAAGAAATTCTCTCTCTCTCTCTTCCGCACCCCCCCCCCCCCCCCACCCACTCCCACACCTGTTCTATACTCTAATCACTTCTGGGACCTTACCCCAGCTTCTTTCCCCTTGATATTGTTAACTTTCCTTCTTTTATCTTAGTCTTGATAAAGGGTCCTGTGGCCAAATGTTGACTGACCATTTCTACCCATGGATGCTGTCTGACCTGCTGAGATTCTCCAACAATTCTTTGCCTTCTCTCTCAATCCGAAATTTGCTTTCAAATACTGTGAAATTGCTCTCGTTTGTTTGACTACCACAGTTTATTTTGAAATATTTCTTTAAAATCCATATTGACCTAAGCTTTCCTGTAAGTTGGTTGCTAAAAATCCAAGAGAAAATACAGAAGAAGCTCCTCTGCCAAATGAATGGTGAAGACAGTGGAAAGTGCCACCATATGGAGTTTTTGAGAGGACCATATTATTGTCAGTCAGGTGAAATAGTGTATGAAGGGACCAGTTAATATGCAGGCAGTTCCAGCCAAAGAATGATGTGAAGAAACCAGTGTTTTTTAACATAAGAGGGTTTTGTGCACAAAAGCTGTGTTATCGCCTGCTCAAGTTTAAAAAAAAATTACATTTTATGCGGAGGATGGAAAAGGCAGATAGCTCAGTCTTTTTTGGTAGCTCAGAGCAGTGCACTGGCTTCCCAGGCCTAAAGGGGGCAGGATGTGTATCACGTTAGTGGCTGCCCTGTGATAACCCTTCTGCCTGACAGCCCTGCTGCCCGACAGCCCCTGCTCCACTGCCTGACTGCCCCTTCACTCCTCTGACTGAGCCCCGCTGCCTGACCGCCTCTTCACTCCGCTGACTGAGATCTGCTTCCCAACAACCCCGCCACCCTGCTCCCTTCCTCCTCCATTCCCTTCCCTTTCCATTCCTCTCTCTTCCATTTCCCCCTTCCTCTTGCCCCATCTCCCCCTATCAGCTCCACACTGACCCACTGCCCTACTCTATCCCGACAGCCCCATTGTCCTGCTGCACAGTTCATGGAATCTGCAAGGCCCCATTGAATGAAGTGGTTCCGCCGCCAGGAACCTGCAGAGTCCTGGCCATTCTGTCCAAGGTCCAAGGGGCGGAGTGAGGGAGTGAGCACAGCCTGACAGCTCCACCAGCTGCTTTGGGGCTGACAGCACAATGTCAATCATCTTACCTTCTTGCTTGGAGCTGCTTTCAGAGGCAATCCTTTTACGCAGGAGGTTGAGCGACTTCGCTCCATCTCTGACACTACCCACCTAGGTGGAGGGAACCTGGAGCTAGTTGGACCAGCCAGTCCACCTCTGGATTTCTATCCTGAATCTGCAATGAGTTAGTTCTGCTCATGATTGTGCATCACCATGAACCCGTGCAGCTGCTTTCAAGAACAGAAATAGTCTCTGTTCATTTAAAGATCTACAGCATTTCTGTATTTTCAGTTGTTCTACATTATATGTCTCCAAAACACAGCATGTGAGGAATAATTTCTAATGTTTGATTGTTGAATTATTATTTTGTTGCAGATGCACATTGGGTTCTGAAACTCTCATATTGAGTGTGCATATAATCCCAGAAGTTTATACACTTCTTGGCCTGATTGAAAAGTGAGTGCATAATGTTTCTTATACTTTTTTAAAAACTTTATTTATTCGTTCAAAAAACAAATAATATCTGACATATACAGCAATTAAACATGAACATTTTTTTATATATATAAAAAAAAGAAAAGATCCCCCCCCCCTTCAGCCAATTCTCCTAAGGAGAGCCATAAAAAAAAGAAAGAATATTAAAAAAAGTTCAATATACATATTAAAATCTAATCAATATAAATTGAGATGTAAATATTCCGAGTATAACAACTACTTATTAATAAAAAAATTATAATTATCATGTAAAACATACATAATTTTTTCCATTATTAAACAATATTTCATCTCATTATGCCATCTATTAATATCAATCATATTTGTATCTTTCCACGTACTAGCAATACATTTTTTCACTACGGATAAAGCTAAATGTACAAAAGCAAGCTGAAACTTATCTAATCCCAAGCCTTTCAGGGGTTGCAAACTACCCAATAAAAATATTGTTGGATCTAAAATTATTTTAATCTTATACAGATATTCTTCCAAAAAGAATGTAAATGTATACATGACCAAACAGCATGAAAAAAAGTTCCAACCGTATCACCACATCTAAAACACAAATCTGATTCATTAAAACCATATTTTTTAAATTTTTCAGGTGTCAAATATAATTGATGTAAAAAAATTGTAATTAATCATTGCATAACGTGCATTTATTGATCTAGTTATACTATCATAACAAATATCTAACCAATCCGCTTCAGAAAAAGTAAAACCAATATCTGCTTCCCATTTAACTTTAGATCTATCCCAACCCTTTTTATCCATACCATCCTGTAATGTTTGATACATAAATGAAATATAACCCTTCTCTGGTACCTTCATAAGAAAAGTCTCAAATTTAGTCATTTTAGGTAAAATCATATCTCTACCAAACATACATTTTACCAAAGATCGAATTTTGATAATAAAGAAATAAATAATTCTTATCGATACCAACATCTTCCCTCATCTGATTAAAAGATAAAAACTTACCCTCTTTAAAACAATCTCCCAAATTTTTCACACCTTTAAATCTCCAATCCAGTAAACTTTGATTATGTATTGAAAAAGAAATAAGTTGATTATTATACAATGGAGTCAAAGCCAATAATTTACCCCTTGAACCTATCATTTTATTTTTATTTATTCATAACTTCATTAAATGTTTTAGTGTAGGCACATTATATTGTTGTAACAAATTCATATTCCACTTAAACAAAAATTGATGTATTTCAAATTCAGAAATACTTGCCATCTCAATTTTAGACCAACTAGGAGGCCGTACCAAATCCATCAATGAACTAATAAATTTAAGTTGGGCTGCCTCATAATAATTTTGAAAATGTGGTGAACGTAATCCCCGTAACTCATATTTCCAAGTTAATTTATTCAAAACTACTCTCGAAAATTTACCCCTCCATAAAACTCCCTAACCATTTTATTTAAATCTCGAAAAAAAATTTTATTAAGTAAATACGGAATAGATTGAAACAAATATTGTATAAGCGGAAAGATATTAATCTTAATTGTATTTATCCTCCACATTAAATTAATAGGTAAATCTTTCCATTTAATCAAATCAGTTTTAATTTTTTTCATTAAAGGAGCATAATTTAATTTATATAAAGATTGATAATTAACATTCAAAATTATACCCAGATATTTAATTCGATCAGTCCACTTCAAATTAATAATATTCTTAAAAACTGAATAATCTCCTTCACTTACCAGTAAAATTTCACTTTTTTCCCAATTAACTTTATATCCAGAAAGACATCCATATTGTATTAAACATTCCTTCAAATGCTAAAGAGACTGTGCTGGATTTGTTAAATACACCAATACGTCATCAGCAAATAAATTAATTTTATATTCCTCACCTAAAACTTTCATACCTTGTATCTGTGTATTTTGTCTTATCAACTGTACTAAAGGTTCAATCACTAATGCAAACAAAGCTGGTGATAAAGGACAGTCTTGACGAGTTGATCGAGTTAACTTAAAAGATTCCGAAATCAAATCATTCGTCAATACTCTAGCTACCGGTTTACTATATAGAGCCCTAATCCAACCAATAAAAGAAGGACCAAACTTTAATTTCTCCAAAACTTTAAACAAAAAATTAAATTCAACTCTATCAAATGCTTTTCCTACATCTAAGGATGTCACCATCGGATGATCTGAAGATTGTTGAAATCTATTAATCAAACTAATCACTTGCAAAATATTATCTGAAGCATATCTATTCTTTATAAAACCTGTTTGATCAATATCTATCAACTTTGGTAAAAATTTAGCGAATCGATTCGCTAATACTTTAGCTATTATTTTATAATCTACATTTAACAACGAAATTGGTCTATATGAAGATACCTTCAAAAGATCTCTATCTATTTTAGGAATTACTGTAATTAAAGCACTAGAACAAGACTCAGGTAAATCATAATATTCTCCAACTTGACATAATACATCCCCACAGATTATAAAAAATTTTATAAAATTCAACCGAAAATCCATCATCACCGGGCGATTTACCATTTGGCTTTTCCAGCATAGCCATTTTAATTTCCGAATCAGTAAATGGTTCTTCTAACTCCTGAATATCTCCATCCTCTAATATCGGTAAATTCAACTGTGGTTAAAAAAAATTCAATCGATCCAGTTTCCTGTTTTCCTTCAGCTGTATATAACTTTTTATAAAATTCATCATTAATCTCACGAGGTTTATAAGTAATAAGAGAATTCCATCTAACAGCATTAATAGTCCTCGATATCTGTTCTTTATTTAATTGCCATGTCAATACCTTGTGTGCTTTCTCTCCCCATTTGTAATATGTTGTTTAGTCCTATTAATCACACATTCAAATTGATAAGATTGCAAGGTATTATATTTCAATTTCAACCTAGATAGTTCTATTTTCTGATCTTCTGTAACATCTTTCTGAAATTCCTTTTCTAACTCATCGATCTGTTTCTCTAATTCAAGACTCTGATTTAATCGATTCTTTTTTATTTTAGAAGTATAACTAATTATTTGTCCTCTCAAATAGCCTTTCATAGCCTCCCATAATACAAACTTACTTTGAACAGATTTAGAATTTTCTTTCAAAAAAAATTAATTTGTTTTTTCAAAAAGTCAATAAATTCCATATTTTTTAACAACATTGTATTAAATCTCCAATGATAAACTATTTGAATTTTATCAGAAGTTTCAGATGTAAAATATAACAGAGAATGATCTGAAATCACCCTACTTTTATATTCTGCTTGTTGTATTTTCCCTTGTAAATGTGCCGATACTAAAAAGAAGTCAATCCTTGAAAACGATTCATGTCTAAATGATGAAAAGGAAAAAACTTTCTCTGTCGGATTAAGATGTCTCCAAATATCTACTAAATTAAGATTTTTCATCAATGCTTGGACCTGAATTGCCATCTTGGATTTTTAAACTTTCTTTGGAGATTTATCTAATAAAGGTTCCAAAACACAATTAAAATCACCACCAACTAAAATATTATCATTAGCTTGACCCAAACATAAAAATGCATCCGAAATAAGTACTTCATCATCTGCATTTGGAGCATAAATATTAAGTAGAGTCCAAAATTCACTAAAACTCTTACAATTCAATTTAAGAATACATCCTGCCTTTTCCTCCATTGATTGTAATTCAAAAGATAAATTTTTATGTATCAAAATTGCTACACCTTTAGCTCTAGAATTAAATGAAGAAAAATATACATGCCCAACCCAATCCCTTTTTAATTTCACACTTTCCTTCACATTCAAATGTGTTTCTTGTAAAAAGACAATATCAATTTTCATTTTCTTAATATACGCCAAGATTCGCTTACGTTTAATCGGACTATTTAATTCTTGAACATTAAAAGTAGCAAACCTCAACTTCGACATATCTATTATTACTAAATACCAATAATCTTCTTTCTTTGGCTTGGCTTTGCGGACGAAGATTTATGGAGGGAGTAAATGTCCACGTCAGCTGCAGGCTCGTTTGTGGCTGACAAGTCCGATGCGGGACAGGCAGACACGGTGCAGCGGTTGCAGGGGAAAATTGGTTGGTTGGGGTTGGGTGTTGGGTTTTTCCTCCTTTGCCTTTTGTCAGTGAGGTGGGCTCTGCGGTCTTCTTCAAAGGAGGTTGCTGCCCGCCAAACTGTGAGGCGCCAAGATGCACGGTTTGAGGCGATATCAGCCCACTGGCGGTGGTCAATGTGGCAGGCACCAAGAGATTTCTTTAGGCAGTCCTTGTACCTTTTCTTTGGTGCACCTCTGTCACGGTGGCCAGTGGAGAGCTCGCCATATAACACGATCTTGGGAAGGCGATGGTCCTCCATTCTGGAGACATGACCCACCCAGCGCAGCTGGATCTTCAGCATATCTTCATATAAAAACTCAAATCGACGTATATAGGCCCACCAATAAAAAAAATCACAAATTAAAAACTAAGAAAAAAGTTTAAAAAAAAATAAAAAAAAAATAATTAAACCCCCCCCCAAAAAAAAACTACTGAAAGGTAGTAATCCCCTAAACCCACCAGTGGCTGATGACTAGTAAAGAGTGCAAATCTCCGCCTCCCCAGCATGTTTGTTATACTTGAATTCTTACAAGTTTTAAGACTGTGCATAAGCTCACAAAAGTTTGATATTCACATTTTACTGATGCCTTCTGGAGCATCAGTTCATCAGGAAAGGAATTTGAAGTGTATGGTTCATTCCTTGCATTACCTTCTTTGACCACTCTAATCGTGAAAAATGAAAGTAACATTCTTCCACTTCCATTCTTTCCCCTTTTTTTTGTTCCCTCCCCCACCTCCATTCCTCACCCATTCTCATCCACCCTCCTCTATGGTTCCATCACTCATCTCCCCACTGGATTCTTCTGCTCTCTTCCTCACAATTGCCCTACCCCTCCCTTCAGTTCCATTTCATCTCTCTCTCCACCACAATTATCACCTTTTCTTATCAGCTTCAATCAATGGCAGTATTTATCTTCTAATCATCCACTCCACCCCGTACATTCCATCTTCTTCCACCTAACCCCTCTTTTTTTGGCTTGCCTCTCTTTATCTTGGTCTGGCATCTGCCAGTCTACTGTCTCTGTCCATCATGCTTCACCTCCTCCTCGATCAATTCCACATGGGCCTCGGTCCCACCCCCTGTCCCCTGCCCCCCACCCATGTATCTTTTACACTAGCTTTCTTCTCCACATTCCCAATCTTGATGAACAGTTTGTCCAAATGCGGGCCATTATCTTTTTCCCACTGATTTTGCTGGAACTGCAGAGTTCCTCCTACACATTGTGTTTAGCTCATATTGTAACATGGAGTCTCCTGTGTGTGTCTCCAACAAACTCCTCTCTTTATGTGATGGCAAGTTTGTATATGGGATACTTTTGGTCATTTCAATATGGGGCGGTTTCACTCATTATGGCGTAATGTGGGACCACAGCTCAGAACTATATACAGTTGTCTTACTATCACAGACAACTATACAGGGAATGATGGTACAAAATATGTTTTGAGTAGAAAATATAAAACAGATCATATTACCCATTTGGAGATTGATGCTTTGAAATTACATTTGGGACTGAGTAAGAAATGTGAGCACTGAACATGGAAGAGCAAAATATTTCAGATTTATTGTCAGAGTATGTACATGACATCAGATACAACCCTGAGATTCCTTTCCTGCAGGCACAGAAGAATTATTTCTAATTGGTAGTTCAAAAAAATAAACTGTACACAGCGTAAATCATGTAAACCAATAAAAGAACTGTAAACCGATAACAAATGTAAACAAACAGTGCAATACAGAGAGAACAAAAAGAAAACCAATAAAGTGCACAAGTAAGAGTCTTTATACGAGTCCCTGATTGAGTTTGTTGTTGAGGAGTCTGATGGTAGAGGGTAGCAGCTCTTCCTGAACCAGGTGATGTGAGTCTTGTGGCACCGATACCTCTTGGCAGCAGCAAGAACAGAGCTTGTGCTGGGTGATGAGGGACTTTGATGATTGTTGCTGATCTCCGTTGGCAGCGTTCCCTGTAGATGTACTCAATAGTGGAGAGGATTTTACCTGTGATGTCCTGGGCTGTATCCACTACCTTTTGGAGGGCTTTATGCTCAGGGTACTGGTGTTTCCACAGGGGCATAGCCAGGTTCTGAAGTCGGGGGAGAGGGAACTCATGAAAAAAGTCTCACATGGCGAGCACTGTCTGGGGAGGAGGGGGGGTTGTGGTGGCGGATGCTTCTGTCCGGGGGGGGGTGGTGGTGATGGGCACTGCCCTTGACAATTACCCGCCCAAGTCCTTACATAAAAAACACAAACTACAGTAATTCTACTCCACATCCTCATATCCAGTTTGCTCTCAGCTTAGGCCGAAGCCAAAAACAACTTGGCAGCCTCCTAGACCAACTCTCATGAGAGGTTGGTGCAATTGACGCGATTTCACGTTGATACACCCCTACTTTCGCCCACAAGTTTCATCGACCTCCTTGCTTCTGTGTTCATTGACCCCCTCACCCAAGGGCACTTTGGAGACTTTGGAGACCCTTGGGTTAGGGTTGGATCAATGATCATTAGTCTGCAAGATTGACTCTGTTCTGAGTACTTCCAGCATTCATTGCAAGGTGTATTTCACTGCCTTCAGGTGACGTCACAGTTCGGCGTGGGTGCAGGCCCACTACAGAGGGAGGGAGGGGGGAGCGAGCGAAGGAGCTGGGCGCAGATCGGAAGGAGCAAATATGCAGTGCTGGGGAGGGGGGAGCAAAGGAGCTGGGCATGGATCGGAGCTTTGGAAGGAGTGATTATGCGGTGCGGGATAGGGGAGGGTGGAGTGAAGGAGCCAGGCGCGGATCAGAAGGATGTACAGAAAGATGTACAGTGCGGGAGGGCCAAATGCGCCACTTGTGAAAAATGCACTCTGGAGAGCAGTCGCTCTCCTTGCTCCTCTCCTAGCTACACCATTGTGTTTTCATTCCTGACTGATGCTGTTGGTCAGCACACTTTTGTCCACACTGTAGAAATTTGCCAGGGTTTCTTTTTTTTTAATTTTTTAAATTTTTCACACCATAAACCACATTAACCATGATACATACTTTTTCCTTTTCAAATATATACAGTGCCATTTTCTACCCCCCCACCTCCCTCCTCCCATCCCACCCTCCCTACCTCCCCCCTCCTGTCCATTTAAAGTACAAAATCTAGGATACATTAAACCAGTCAAACAATGTTGTCATTCAATAAAAATAAACAAGAAATTCCACTGAGTCAATTCTTTTAATTTCCTTCTCCTTTCGTTAATTTAGGTAGTGAATGTCCCCGGTAGGTTTTCGCTATTGTGTTTCATGTAAGGCTCCCATATTTGTTCAAATATTTCAATATTATTTCTTAAACTATATGTTATTTTTTCTAATGGAATACATTTATTCATTTCTATATACCATTGTTGTATTTTCAAATTATCTTCCGATTTCCAGGTTGACATAATACATTTTTTTGCTACAGCTAGAGCTATCTTAACAAATCTTTTTTGTGCATCCTCCAAATCAATTCCAAATTCTTTGTTTTTTATGTTACTTAGGAGGAAGATCTCTGGATTCTTTGGTATATTGTTTTCTGTAATCTTATTTAATATTTGGTTTAGATCTTCCCAAAATGTTTCTACTTTCTCACATGTCCAGATTGCATGAATTGTTGTTCCCATTTTTTTTACATCGAAAACATCTATCAGATACTGTTGGGTCCCATTTATTTAACTTTTGAGGTGTAATGTATAGCCTGTGTATCCAGTTATATTGTATCATACGTAACCTCGTATTTATTGTATTTCTCATCGTTCCAGAACATAACTTCTCCCATGTTTCCTTTTTTATCTTTATATTTAAATCTTATTCCCATTTTTGTTTAGTTTTACCATTTGTTTCCTCATTCTCCTTTTCTTGCAGTTTAATAAACATATTTGTTATAAATCTTTTGATTATCATTGTATCTGTAATCACATATTCAAAGTTACTTCCCTCTGGTAAACTCAGACTGCTTCCTAATTTGTCCTTCAAGTAGGATCTCAATTGGTAATATGCCAGCACTGTATCTTGAGTTATATTGTATTTATCTTTCATTTGTTCAAAGGATAATAATCTATTTCCTGAAAAACAATTTTCTATTCTTTTGATCCCTTTTTTCTCCCATTCTCTAAAGGAAAGGTTATCTATTGTAAAAGGGAGTAACTTGTTTTGCGTCAATATTAGTTTTGGTAATTGATAATTTGTTTTATTTCTTTCTACATGAATCTTCTTCCAAATATTGAGTAGATGATGTAATACTGGAGAACTTCTATATTGTACCAATTTTTCATCCCATTTATATAATATGTGTTCAGGTATCTTTTCCCCTATTTTATCTAATTCTAATCTAGTCCAATCTGGCTTTTCCCTTGTTTGATAAAAATCTGATGGGTATCTTAATTGTGCGGCTCTATAATAATTTTTAAAGTTTGGCAGTTGTAAGCCTCCTTGTTTATACCATTCTGTTAATTTATCTAGTGCTATCCTCGGTTTCCCCCATTTCCATAAAAATTTCCTTATTATTTTCTTTAACTCCTTGAAGAATTTCTCTGTCTGGTGTATTGGCAATGCCTGAAATATCCTTGGAAAAATGTTCATTTTAATACAGTTTATCCTTCCTATTAGTGTTAATGGTAAATCTTTCCAATGCTCTAAATCGTCCTGTAATTTTTTTATTAGTGGATAATAATTGAGTTTATATAGTTGGCCGAGGTTTTTATTTATTTGTATACCTAGGTATCTTATTGCTTGCACTTGCCATCTGAATGGTGATTCCTTCTTAAATTTTGAGAAATCCGCATTATTCATAGGCATTGCTTCACTTTTATTTATGTTAATCTTGTAACCTGACACTTCTCCATATTCCTTCAATTTCTTATATAATTCTTTTATTGATAGTTCTGGTTCTGTTAAGTATACTATAACATCATCCGCAAATAAACTGATTTTATATTCCTTGTCTTTTATTTTTATCCTTTTTATATTATTTTCTGTTCTTATCAATTCTGCTAGTGGTTCTATAGCTAACGCGAACAATAAAGGTGATAGTGGGCATCCCTGCCATGTTGACCTGCTTAAGTTAAATTGCTTTGATACATATCCATTTACTGTCACTTTCGCCAATGGTCCCTTATATAATGCTTTAATCAAATTAATATACTTCTCTGGTAAACTGAATTTTTGCAATACTTTGAATAAATAATTCCATTCTACTCTGTCAAAGGCCTTCTCTGCGTCTAAAGCAACTGCTACTGTTGGCGCTTTACTCCCTTCTACTGCATGAATTAAGTTAATAAATTTGCAAATATTGTCTGTTGTGCGTCTTTTTTTAATAAATCCAGTTTGGTCTAGAACTACCATTTTCGGTACATACTCTGCTGATCTGTTTGCTAATAGTTTAGCTATTATCTTATAATCTGTGTTAAGTAAAGATATTGGTCTATATGACTCTGGTGCGAGTGGATCTTTCCCTTGCTTTAGTATTACTGTAATTATTGCTGTTTTACATGAATCTGGTAAGCTTTGTGTTTTATCAATCTGGTTGATTACTTCCAGGAGGGGAGGAATTAATAAATCTTTAAATGTTTTATAGAATTCTATTGGGAATCCATCCTCTCCTGGTGTTTTATTATTTGGTAATTTTTTTATTATCTCTTGTATTTCTACTATTCCAAATGGTTCTGTTAATTTATTTTGTTCCTCTATTTGTAGTTTTGGTAGTTCAATTTTAGTTAGAAATTCATCTATTTTCCCTTCTTTCCCTTCGTTTTCAGTTTGGTATAATTGTTCATAGAATTCTCTAAAGTTTTCCTTGATCTCCTTTGGATTATATGTGATTTGTTTGTCTTTTTTCCTTGATGCCAATACCATTTTCTTAGCTTGCTCTGTCTTAAGCTGCCATGCTAGAATTTTGTGCGTTTTTTCCCCTAGTTCATAATATTTCTGTTTTGTCTTCATTATATTCTTCTCCACCTTATATGTTTGTAATGTTTCATATTTTATTTTTTTATCTGCCAATTCTCTTCTTTTAGTTGTATCTTCCTTCATTGCTAATTCTTTTTCTATATTTACTATTTCCCTTTCCAACTGCTCTGTTTCCTGATTATAGTCCTTCTTCATCTTGGTTACATAACTTATTATTTGCCCTCTAATGAACGCTTTCATTGCATCCCATAGTATAAACTTATCTTTCACTGACTCCGTGTTTATTTCAAAATACATTTTAATTTGTCTTTCAATGAATTCTCTAAAATCCTGCCTTTTGAGTAACATGGAGTTTAATCTCCATCTATACATTCTTGGAGGGATGTCCTCTAACTTTATTGTCAATATTAAGGGTGAATGGTCCGATAATATTCTAGCTTTATATTCTGTTTTTCTTACTCTATCTTGCATACGAGCTGATAACAAAAATAGGTCTATTCTTGAGTATGTTTTATGTCTAGCCGAGTAACATGAATATTCCTTTTCCTTTGGGTGTTGTTTCCTCCACATATCCAAAAGTTGCATTTCTTGCATCGATTTAATTATAAATTTGGTTACTTTGTTCTTTCTGTTAATTTTTTTCCCAGTTTTGTCCATATTTGAATCCAAATTCAGGTTGAAATCCCCTCCTATTAATATGTTCCCTTGCGTATGTGCTATCTTCAAAAAAATATCTTGCATAAACTTTTGATCTTCTTCATTAGGTGAATATACATTGAGTAGATCCCAAAACTCCGAATATATCTGACATTTTATCATTACATATCTCCCTGCTGGATCTATTATTTCCTCTTCTATTTTAATTGGCACATTTTTACTAATTAATATAGCTACCCCTCTTGCTTTTGAATTATACGACGCTGTTGTTACGTGTCCTACCCAATCTCTCTTTTATTTCTTGTGCTCCAATTCAGTAAATGTGTTTCTTGCACAAATGCTATATCAATTTTTTCTTTTTTCAGTAAATTTAGCAGTTTCTTCCTTTTAATTTGGTTATGTATTCCATTAATATTTAAAGTCATATAGTTCAGCGTAGCCATTTTATACTTTGTTTATCTTCCCTTTCCGTTTCTCCATCATTACCTTTCCTTCTTATCCATTTCTGCTTTCTTGTTTTGAACACTTTATAAGACAACATTTCTAAAACATCAAACATTTTCCCTATTCTCCTATTTAAAACTTCTTTAACCCCAATCTCCCCTCCCCCTCCTGAGTTGTCCTTTATCCCTTGTCGGACAACCACATCTCCCCTCTCCATTTGGATTTGCGAATTCACTCGCAAACATCAGCTGATTTTGCAGTGACCGTAACTCCTCCCCACCCAGCCCCCCCCAGAAAAGATTTCAATTTTCATATGTAACAAAGGTCACTCTTTTAATTACCTCCTTATTCCCTCTATTCCATTTCCCTCCCTTATTAATTCTTGTCTATACTCTATATATTTTCCTCTAAATACGGATACATTCATGTATGCACACTATTGTCTCCGCTCCATCCTCAACATCCATTGGAGCGCTCACACCCCTAACGTCGAGGTACTCGAGATGGCAGAGGTCGACAGCATCGAGTCCACGCTGCTGAAGATCCAGCTGCGCTGGATGGGTCACGTCTCCAGAATGGAGGACCATCGCCTTCCCAAGATCGTATTATATGGCGAGCTCTCCACTGGCCACCGTGACAGAGGTGCACCAAAGAAAAGGTACAAGGACTGCCTAAAGAAATCTCTTGGTGCCTGCCACATTGACCACCGCCAGTGGGCTGATAACGCCTCAAACCGTGCATCTTGGCGCCTCACAGTTTGGCGGGCAGCAGCCTCCTTTGAAGAAGACCGCAGAGCCCACCTCACTGACAAAAGGCAAAGGAGGAAAAACCCAACACCCAACCCCAACCAACCAATTTTCCCTTGCAACCGCTGCAATCGTGTCTGCCTGTCCCGCATCGGACTGGTCAGCCACAAACGAGCCTGCAGCTGACGTGGACTTTTTACCCCCTCCATAAATCTTCGTCCGCGAAGCCAAGCCAAAGAAAGACATGTCTTCATCTCTCTGCTTGTTTTGTAGTTGTTCTGCAAATTTTCTTGCTTCCTCTGGATCCGAGAATAGTCTGTTTTGTTGCCCTGGAATAACTATTTTAAGCACCACTGGGTACCTTAACATAAATTTATATCCTTTTTTCCATAAGATCGTTTTTGCTGTATTGATCTCCTTTCTCTTCTTCAGGAGTTCAAAATTTATGTCTGGATAGAAAAAAAATTTTTGACCTTTATATTCCAGTGGCTTTTTGTCCTCTCTTACTTTCTTCATTGCTTTCTCCAATACATTTTCTCTTGTTGTATATCTTAAGAATTTTACTAAAATGGATCTTGGTTTTTGCTGCGGTTGTGGTTTCAGGGCTAAAGTTGTATGTGCCCTTTCTATTTCCATTTCTTCCTGTAATTCTGGTCTTCCCAGGACCCTGGGGATCCAATCTTTTATAAATTCTCTCATATTCTTGCCTTCTTCATCTTCCTTCAGGCCCACTATCTTTATATTATTTCTTCTATTATAGTTTTCTATTATATCTATCTTCTGAGCTAACAGCTCCTGTGCTTCTTTAGCTTTTTTATTAGATTCTTCTAATTTATCTTTTAAGTCTTTTACTTCCATATCTACAAATGTTTCTCCTTTTTACATATTTTCCACTCTTTTTGCGAATTCTGATATGGCCATTTCCATTTTATTCATTCTTTCTTCTGCGTTCTTAATTCTTCTTTTTATCTCATCAAATTCTTGTAATTGCCATTCTTTCACTGATTCCATATATTCGTTAATATATTCTTGTAATTGCCATTCTTTCACTGATTCCATATATTCGTTAATATATATTTGTCAGAAGTACAAATTCTCACACGAGTCTCTTTAAAGTCGGTGACACGACAAGCTTTATTTACAAGTCTGCAGAGTTGGACTCAACTGGCTTCTCGCCAAGTCAAGCCCCGATACATACAGTGCATTGATTTTTATACCTTTTTTGCTTGTCCTTCCCCTCCTCTTTAACACTGTTTTAATTGGTTAGTTTGTGCAAAATCATTCTAAGTACACTTGCATTTGTAATTATCATGTTAGTCACGTACACCACAAACTCTATCACTGACTGCATGGTCTGCTGGACCATCGAAATCACTAGGCTGCGCAGACAGGGAATAAGACAGGGTAAAACAAGCAGGAGGAACAAAACACCCCCGATGACCCACAATAAGGTGCGCCACCAGGTTCCTCCAAACCATTTGTCCAACCAATTTAATTTTGCGAAAGGATGCCAGGTCTGGACTGGTACATGGGACAAAGTGCGAATATTATCAGCGATTTTGCGAACGGCTTGGCCATTTTCATCAATCTTTAAGCAGCAGTTAGTCAAATTAAGCTTTCCACATACACCCCCTTCTGTGGCCAGCAAATAGTCCAGGGCCAGATGGTTCTGATAGATGGCAGAGCTCATCTGACCCTGCTGGGATGCAAGCAATTGCACGGCTAGAGCCGTTTGGTTTGTAACAATCTCAAGGACCGCCTGCAAGCGAATAATGCGATTTAGCTTATAAATAGGAGTACGGTAACCCCAGGATCCATCTTGGGCTGGGGCTGGGGCTGGGGCTGGGGCTGGGGCTGGGGCTGGGGCTGGGGCTGTTTCTTATTATCAAATTAAAGCTTTATTGTTGGATAATTTTGGACATATGTTACTGTTAGCTTGACGATCTAAGTTTGAAATTTTACTTACTGAGGGTGGTAGGAGGAGATTTGTATGAGAGATGTCTGCTTTACTACAGAATAACATACCTATGATGGATATTCATAGATCGAGATTGAAATGGGGGAAAGATTTGGGTATACATCTTTATCAGGATGATTGGATGAATTGATGTAGGGATAGTACGACTACAATTGTAAATATATGGTATTGATTGGTTCATTATAATTTTATTCATCAATTATATTTAACTCTGGAAAAATTTAGGAAATATAGTTTTATTTCTTTGGATTTATGTTTCAGATGTCATGAGGATGTAGGTTCCTTTTTACATTCAACTTCGTCATGTGAGACAGTGAAACCCTTTTGGAATAAACTTGAGGAATTTCTAGAAGTTATTTTGAAAGTGAAATTTCTGTTAGATCTGGTGGTATTTTTGTTGGGTAATATTAAGAGGATTAGTTTAGAATTGAAATTAAATAGATTTCAAATTGCTCTTTCGAGATTGGCTTTAGCTGTGGCCAGAAAACATTTGGCAATTACTTGGAAAAATAAGACTGATTTGAGTATCCAGAGATGGCATATGGAGTTGAAGGCTTGTATTCCATTGGAAAAGATAATATATAATTTATGCAATAATTATCTTTTTTATTGCAAAACTTGGAGCCTGTATTTGTATTATATGGGGTTGAATTATTAAATCCCCTTCCCACACGTTAGTGGTGTTGCTCCAAACCATGGTAATTAACTGACAAATTTAGATGTTATGTGATCTCTTCTTTCTTCCTTTTTTTTCCTTTTCTTTGGGGGTAGGTTAGAGGGGGGTGGATTGGGGTGGGTGGGTTAGGGAAGGGGGTGGGGATTAGTTTAAAAAATATCATGTATGTATTTTGTCTTTTTAAAGTTTTATTCATTAATTGTATGTTTTAACATACGCATCATGATTCAATAAATAAAATGTTCAAAACAAAAAGAAAATAGGGTAAAACATTTGAATACATTTATTCTTCATACATTTGGTGATGGTATTCTAATCAACAAGGTTAATTTACACAAGCTCTCATATACAGTATGTGAGGAACTGAATGAGGTGCTTATATTGACAGAGTGTTTGTTGTAACCTGACCGAATTTTGGAACACTGGGCACAAAGTTCGGGCTATATTGCCCTATTTTTCTGGTTGCTGTGAATTTTCAAACTGATGTTGGTGGTTTGTGCTGTCATTGTCAGGAAATCACCATTGGATATCATATTAATGATAGCGTTGGAGTGTATGTAACAGATACTCTAACTTGTGGTCTTAGAAGAATCATCAACTGCTTATGAGGGGTTAGTGAAATAAAAAGGCACTTGGTTAAGGCTTTGTTTGAGGGGCAGGGTGGGATTATGCTGTGAAAGGTGGATGAGTGTACCATCTGCGGCTTGCGAACCAGAGGAGAGTGCGGCATGAGGGCAAATTGGGATGTGGAGAGGATATTTATTCATGGGGTTGTAGTTGCAGCTCTAGTGTCAGCCACACTACCATTGGCTGCCCTGATAATGGGCAACAACATCTCTTGCGTGGTTTGCTGTTCACTTCCTGATAGCTTCGGTCATCTCTAGTTCAGCATCATCCTGCTCTTCAAGTGGAAAGTGTGAGTGACGAGCCATGTATTTGGGTGCCATGGTTCACACGGTTGTCTCTCAGTAGGTGCAAGTTGTAATACACAGCAGTAGCAGTGTTGTATGAAGTACACTAAGCATGAGTCCTTAGTAAAAGAGATTTGGGGAGTTGAGTGGGTATGACAATATGAGGCCTCTGAAGATTGATCTAATCTTCCCATTGTGGGGGGTAGGGGTTGGTGGAATTTAACATAGAACAATACAGCACAGTACAGGCCTTTTGGCCTTGATGTTATACTGACCCATATAGTCCTTACTATTAAAAGTACTACATTTCTTGCCTGACTACCTCCAGGTGATAAAGGCTGGACTATTCGTCTGGAGGGCCGCTTAACCAGTCCTCACTGGGGAGTCAATTACCTCTCGGACTGCCCGAAGCTTTGGAGTCTGCTCTCCCCTATATAGTTCAATTTTTTGGCATTTCCACCTGCAAAATACAGCATACTTCTGCTTTAAGTAGTATCCTTCAGTAGCCCAGGCTGATGCTAACCTCATATAATACCTGGCCTATCATCATTGTCAACTGGACCAGCAGAAAATTTGATGAAGACTGAAGGTAATATGAGTGGACACAGGTTATCTTCGCACCATCATCTCAGCACTTTAGTGATTGTCAAATTTATCCCCAACTTGTTTCATTCTGAGCCCTGTTTAAGAAAGAAACCAGAGGATAGATGGATATTTATAAGGACTGAGTGGGCAGGTGAGGTCTGGGCCTGATGACCTACTCAACCAAAGAAAGTGCACACATAGTATGTTGCCTCTCATTTCTCAGTGTAGTGATCGCCACCTGGCCACTGTCTGGGCTGCCAGGCAGGAGGTCAATGGAAATGGCCTCTCCTAATTTACTGCGTCCGTAGTGACATCTTCTCGTCGGTGTCCCCTGTTTTCACTGAGTTTGCTACATCATGCCACGACTGAGTGTTCGACGGTGTAACTGGATGGGTAGGCTGGGCTTGTTAGCCTTGGTGGCAGCCAGCCTAAGAGAAGGAAAACTCATTTCAAACCTGGGTAGAAGGGGCTTGTTAGCCTCGTCGGACCATCCATCCTCTGAGAAGGACGCTCTGACCTACGTCCTGAGATCCTGGCTGTCACCGTCCCAGGGTGCTGGGCCGTGGCAGATGAACCCTGGGTGTAAAGGCTGGGGCCAGTACTGCACACACTGCACTCCACCTAAAACAAAATCCATTGCGCAGGCTTGATGGACATACCCATGTCTACAATCCTTCCTCAATCTTCGTTCGCGAAGCCAAGCCACGATAGGCCAGGAAGTAATCAGGAAATTCAGATTCACGTCTTTGTGGCTGTTTATAATAGCAGTCCACACTAGATTTCTTGAAATTCAATTTTGTTATTACAGTATAGCTTGCTCATTTTATGGACGACTGAGTTCTATTTATTTGTCTTCTTTATTGGCCATTGATGTGATCTTGCAGTTGACTACATTCCTGTGCCAAGATGTATCATTAATTTTTACTATGTTTAAGAATGAATTATTTTCTCTTAAATGCCATCACATTCTATACCCAAAACATTATTGAATAATACAGTGCATGAAAGGAAGTTGATTGCACTGTATGCTGATTATTTTATCATCTTCATGCTATCTGTATACAAGCTGTTGATTCACTAAACCATCATCTTTGTACTCCAACAATCACATAATCTTTCTTTTGCTCCATGTATGTAAATATAGGTCAAGTATCATAAAATTAAAATGGCATAAGCCATTTCCGAATGAGTACATTAATGTAACACATTAAACTGTGAGAGTAGTGTGTAATGATGTGGATATTTTAATTACAAGACCATAAGTCCATAAAATACAGGAACATTCACCCATCGAGTCTCTCCGCCATTGAAATTGTGGGTGAGATATTTTTTCCTCTCGACCCTATTCTATCCTCCTTCTCTCCATAAATTTTGATGCCCTTTTTACCAAAAAACCCATCAACCTTCCCTTTAAATCTCTCCAATGACTAGGCCTCCGCAGTCGCATGTACCAATGAATTCCACCGATTCACCACCCTCTGCCTGAAGAAATTTCTTCTTGTCTCTCTTCTAAGAGATGTCCTTTTATTCATAGGCTGTGCACCTCTGATGATAGACTCTTTCACTTCTGGATTGAAAAATGGAAGTCTCCAGATGCTGTGATTGGAATAAAAGCACAGTAAATCCTGGAGGAACTCAGCCGGTCTCACAGTGACCATAGGAGGTAAACATATATGACTGAAGTATTGGGCCCGAACCCATTGTCAAAGCATAAGCCAATAAGCAGGCAGGCGTCGCAGTAAAGAGTGAGAGAGAAAGGTGGAAAAGAGAGAGAGAGAGAGACAACAAGAGGAAAGGAGAAAAGAGATGAACATGGAAGGGGGGGGGGGGTTAACAGAAACCTGAGAAGTCTATGTTTAATGCCATCTGGTTGGAGGGTGCCCAGATGAAAGATGAGGTGTTGTTCCTCCAATTTGCCAGTGGTGTCTATGAAACCTAAACCACCCTCTTCCCAACACCTCTCCTCCTCCCCATTTTCATCCCCCCTGTCTTACTTTCCTCTGGTTCTGTCCCACTTTCTCTCTCTTCTCTTTCCCCTCTCTCTCCTTCCACAGATCCAAAATCAATTCTCATATTTCCTCTTACCATCTTTTGTTTGTTGGTGTGGACTACCACCTCCCCCCCCCCCCCCCCCCAATTCTTCCACCTTTCTCTCTCAGTCTTGAGACTCCCACCTGCTTTTAGCTTCTACCTTGAGGAAGGGCTCAGGTCCGAAACGTCAGTAATATATATCTTTAACTCCTTTGGACATTGCAAGACTGGCTGAGTTCTTCCAGCATTTACAGTGTTTCTTTTTGTCCTCTTCTGGAAACATCTTTTCCACATCCACTCTACCCAGGCTTTCAATATTGAATTGGTTTCAATGAACAAGCAACAATCGGGAGCATTAGTGGAGACATCACTTGTCCAGATGGCAGAGCTGCAGCCATTCATAACTGTCTCTTGCACTCGATTTCCATGAGTGATGACACAGGCTCCCTTCCAGTCACTCACAACCATCTCTAAACGTACATTCCCATCGCCACATCACCACCAGATCAACGTGCTGAGAATTCCCATCCAACAAAGCTATGGAGATGACATTACCATTGGGCTGCAGCCTTCAGCAAGAAGCCAATCAGACACAAAATATCATCTCCACACCACCACCCCAATCTCAATGACAAATGAAAAGAAATCAGATTATTCACTCTGGGTGAGGGGGGAGGGGTGGGGGAAGCTGAACTTGCCCAGTTTTGGTGGAAATTTCTCAGCATCCCATTCCACAAACTGATTCACTAACCTACTCAATGCTTGTGATCCAGTTTTAGACCAGGTAGACCTTGTATTTGCCATACATTTCACACTAAAGAAAGAGTTAATGCGATTGAATTATTCTGAAAGATACTTCATAATATTGTTATTTTTTTCACTTTCATCTTTGGCTTCCTTATAAACATTGCAGCCTGTGTTTGTGGAGCTTCACAAAAGCTGACAGTGAATGTAATCTGTGATGTTTTAAGCCTGGCCCTTGTTTGCTGCAGTCTTGTCTCCCTTTTAGAAAGTTAAATAACTCATGAGCAGAGTACAGCATTTTCCATCTGAATACATGTCTAAAAATGTCAATCTGAAGCAACTGAATATTATCGTTATAACCTCCCTCTCAGATATAAAAGTCATTCAGATGTAAATTGCAAAGCAAGTCAATACTGAAAGTGATCATTCACCATGTAAGGCTAACAGCTCAATTTAATTCAGACATCGCCCAGCACAATTAAACTAGGGGTGTCCTTTATGGATTGAAGGCTGCTAACTTTAGCCAGTCTGGCCTGTGTGTGATTGCTGTAATTGACTACGGTATTAACATTCCTTGAAGTGGCTGAGTGCATTGCATTCAACGGTTTCAAAGATGGGCTTGAAGGTGGCCTGCTGTCACCTTCTGTGGCAACTACGTTTGGACAATTCTGCCTAAGGAGCCCACTCGCTGCACCTGAATAATACATAGTTCAAAGCAATGTTGCAGTTTCTAAATATCTGAAACAAAGTAAAGAATAGTCGAGAGACTAGACAGATCAGATATCATCTGCAGTGAGGGAAATAAATTTTATTTTCATTTGATGACCTTTCATCAGAAAATTCAAACAAGGTCATTGGACTGAAGTGTTAGTCTTGCTTCTCTATATGATGGTAGAGTTTTGGTTCTGTAGAAAAGATAGGATGACAGTTAACATTAAGATTGGAGGCATTGTGGATAATGTGGAATGTTTTCAATGCTTACAGTGGGATCTGGACCAACTGGAAAAATGGGCCAGAATGTGGCAGATGGAATTTAATGCAGAGAAGTGTGAGATGTTGTATTTTGGAAGGACAAGCCAAGGTAGGACGGACACAGCAAATGATAGGGCACTGCTGAGTGCAGAGCAACAAAGGGATCTGGTAATTTAGATACATAATTCCCTGAAATTGAGGCCACGGGTAGACAGGGTTGTGAATAAAGCTTTTTGGCATCTTGGCCTTCAAAGTATTGAGTACAGGAGTTGGGATGTTATGGTGAGGTTGAACAAGACATTGGCGAGGTAAAATTTTAAGAATTGTGTGCAGTTCTGGTTGCCAAACTACAGGAAGGATATCAGTAAGATTGAGAAGATGTACTAGGATGTTTCCGGGTCTACGGGAAAGATTAAATGGGTTAGACTCTATTCTTTGGAGCATAGAAGAATGAGGGGAGATTTGATCGAGGTTTACAAAATTACGAGAGGTATAGACAGAGTAAAAAAAGTAGGCAGTTTCCACTTAGATTAAGAGAGATAAATACAAGAGACATACACTTAGGGTGAAAGGGTTAGAGGGAACTTTTTCACTCAGAGTGGTGGGAGTGTGGAAGCAGTTGCCATCTCACTTGATAAATGCAGACTCACTCTTAAGTTTTAAAAATAAACTGGATAGATACATGGATAGGAGGTCTGGAGGGTTATGGAATGGATGGAGGTCCGTGGGACTAGCGGAATGATGTTTTCAGCACAGACTAGAAAGGCTGAATTGCCTGCTTCCAGGTATGATGATTTTAGTTAATAAATTGCTACTGTTAGTTAAACAGTCAGGGAGTCTTTACTTAAAATTCTCCCTCAGGCTATTTGAGGAAAACGTCTGGGAAATAAAGTGGAAACAAATAGCACCTGACCTGACCTGTCTAGCCTCTCGAAAATTCTTTATTTCAGATAACAATGTTTTGCTTTTAGAAACTGCATCATTGCTTTGAACTATTTATTATTCAGGTGTAGTGAGTGGACTCCTCAGGTAGAATTGTCCAAGCCTGTTGCCTCAAGAAGGTGAAAGTGATAGGGGGGGGGGGGTTGGGGAGGAGGAGGATGTGATGATGATTATGAGGAAGAGGAAGTCGAGGATGAAGATAATGATGAAGAGGAGGAGGACGATTACATTGAGGATGAGGAGGAAGAGGATGACATCATCATCTTTTCGATCAACCCCCAATTTGTGTTGGAGGTGGATTTTCCCCTTTCACCCTTAACCCATGTTCTTTAGTTTTCATCTCACCTAACAGTAGAAAAATCATGCTCGCATTTACTCTATTTATACCCCTCATAATGTAGATATCTCTATTAACCCATTCTTCTGGACTCCAGAGATTGAAACCCTAGCCTGTTTAGCCTTTCCCTAAAACTCAGCTCTTTATGTCTTGACAACATCCTTGTAAATTGCTTTCTTTCAATCTTATTGATATCCTTCCTGCAGTTAGGTAATGAGCAGAAAATGGGCTACAAAATAACAGATGGAATTTAATGCAAATGAGTATGAGGTGTTTCATTTTAGGAGGACAAACTAGGATGGGACTTGCACAATAAATGATAGGATCCTGAGGAATGCAGATACATAATCCCTTGAAAATGGCTTCATAGATAGTGTTACGTTCGGAAGAAAATCAGGTTCGGTGGGTTTACAGAGAGATGAATCTGGACACAAGTGTTATATTCACAGATAACTTTAATGAACACACAGGAGACAAATAGGGGAGAATGTCAAATGATACTCAATTACTATATTATTAAACAACTATATAGACCAATGGTCTAAACCTTTTTCTTTCCACTCACAAACCATTTTAAGTATTCCCCATGCCATAGGTGCTCTGTGATTAGTAAGGGTTTGCTAAAAGTGGTATGTGAGTGGAAAGAAAAAGTTTAAAAACCACTGTTTTAATTGTACCTAATTGACTCATTATGTACACGGTTTCAAAACTCCAAAGAAAATGGGCCAATGACAATTTTTCTCAAGCAAAATATTTCAGTAACAATTGGATCTAGAGCAGTGATTTTTCAACCTTTCCTTCCCACTCACATGCCACCTAAAGCAATCAAAGTAGTATTGATTGGAAAGAAAAAGGTTGAGAACCACGGATAAAGACATTCACATCGGACCCAGGTTGGAATTCGATACCAGTGGTTGCCTATACTCTACACACTCACATGTGTACTCACTCTACAGAAAGGGACTTTTATGTACACTCCTGGTATCCTATACCAATGGGGTTTGGCTCTCTGCAAGCACTGATCTATCGCAGTACTACGGCTCAGCTTCAGTGTGGTGCACACCTTACCCATGACACTTCCAGCGATGTCCACAGTAGTGATCTGGCATCGAGCGATGTCCAGGGCTTGGACCATGACGCAGAGAGAAAGAATGTGCTATGCGTTGATGTTATATACAGTTCTGATCTTGGCGCCTAGGCAATAATGACCCCAGGTAATTTAAATGACCCAACAGCAAGATGTACACTAATGGGTGGCCGGAGTGACTTTGGAATAGGTTTCAGACAGGAAGGGCATGTGAGTTCTCATAATCCACAATTTTCCAGATGGGAGGCCACGTGTTTCTCAACAATCAATATATATCAGATATTTATTGAGTATAGGAGTTGGGATGTTATGCAAAAGTTGAGACATTGGTGATGCCAAATTTGAAGTATTGAGGCAGTTTTGATCATCTACTGACAGGAAAGATATCAAAAGGATTGAAAATATGCAGAGAAAATTTACAAGGATGTTGCTGGGATAAGAGGAGCTAAGGGAAAAGGTTGAATAAGTGAGGACTATACCCTCGAGTGACAAAGAATGAGGGGAGATTTAATAGAGGTATGTAAAATTATGATGGGAATAAATGAGGGGAATGCAGGCTTTTTTCCCACTGAGGTTAGGTGAGGCAAGAATTAGAGGACATGGGTTAAAAGTGAAGGGGTGAAATATTTTAGGGGAACCTTCTCTCAGAGGGTGGTGAGAGCATGGAATGAGCTGCCAGCAGAAGTGATGGTTGTGGGTTCGATTTCAACATTTAAGAGAAATTTGGATCTACCTGATTGGGAGGGGTACGGAATGGTATGGTTTGGGTTCAGGTTGATGGGACGAGGCAGAATAATAGTTCAGCATGGACTAGATGGGATGAAAGGCCACTTTCTGTGTGGTGTCATCTCTGCTTCTATGATTCTGTTCATATTCCAGCAGGAATGAGATGTCCAATGCACATTCTTATTTATTACAACACAGAAGAAGGGCATTCAGCCCATCGAGCCCATGCCAGCTCCAAGCAGAGCAATCCCATCAGCCCATTCCCTCCTTATCTAATTTCCCTGATGCCTCATAACTTATTCTCTCTCATGTGCCCACCAGTTCTCCCATGAATGGGATTCTTTTGCCACTTACCTTCACAGGACAATTGACAGTAACTGGTTAACCTACTTTTTTTTTCACCTGTGGGAAAAAATGGGAACATTTACAGGAAATCTACACTAGCGCAGGGAGAATGTGCATCACCACACTGCTGGCACCCAAGATGTGATTCACACCTGCCCTGCTGGAGGTGTGAGGCAGCAGCACTAACTGTTGTATCCCCCACACTGCTTGAGTCCCAATGTGCTCCTTGCTCCACCAGTCAAGTAGATTGGCGAATGTCCCTTCTCCAAAAGAAAACAAACTAAGGTTAAACAAATTGCCATTCAATATGACCATGGCTGATCAGTACCCAGTTCCTGCCTTCTCTCCATACTCCTTGATCCCATTAGCTGCAAGGACCAAATCTAGCCTACTCTTAAATATTGACAAGGAACTGGCCTCAACTACTTCCTGTGGCAAAGAATTCCACAGATCCACCACTCTCTGAGAGAAGAAATTTTTCCTCATCTTAGTCCTAAAAAAAATTTCCCCTTATCCTTAAACTGTGACCCCTGGTTCTGGCTTTTACTTTTTTTTCATAACTTTATTTATTCGTTCAACAAAGTTATTACATACAATAAGAAAAATACATATTATGAATGATAAAAAAGAACCCCCCTCCCCCTCTCAGCCTACTTTCTTTAGGAGAGCCAAAGAAAAAGAAAAGAAAACTAAAATATATTTACTAAAATCTAATCAAGGTAAATCTAAATGTAAATATTCTAAATATAAAGACCATTTATTAAAAAAAAAGAATAATTATCATGTAAAACATGCATAATTTTTTCCATTACTAAACAAGTTTTCATCTCATTATGCCATCTATTAATATCAATCACATTAGCACTTTTCCATGTACTTGCTATACATTTTTTTGCAACAGATAAAGCTAAATACACAAAAGCAATCTGAAATTTATCTAATCCTAAATCTTTCAAAGGATTCAACTCACCCAACAAAAATATTGTCGGATCCAGAGGTATGTTGATCTTTATACAAACGTTCCAAAAACAATTGAATTGCTTTTCAAAAAGATTATACATGTGCACATAACCAAACAGCATGAAAAAAAGTTCCAACCAAATTACCACATCTAAAACAAGAGTCTGATTCACCAAAACCATATATTTTTTTAACTTTTCAGGTGTTAAATACAATTGATGTAAAAAATTGTAATTAACCATTGCATAATGAGCATTTATCAATCTAGTAACACTATCATGACAAATATCTAACCAGTCATCCTCAGAAAAAATAAAATTAATATCCTTTTCCCATTTAATCTTAGATCTATCCCATCCCTTTTTTCCACACTCTCCTGTAATATTTGGTACATCAATGAAATATATCCCTTCTTTGGCAAAATCACAAGAAAAGATTCAAATTTAGTCAATTTAGGTAATGTCATATCTCTACCAAATATTTGTTTTACTAAAGATCGAAGTTGATAAAAAACAAATAAAGAATTCTCATTAATACCAAAATCTTCCCTCATTTGATTAAATGATAAAAATTGACCTTTAAAACAATCCCCCAAGTTTTTTATATCTTTAGATTTCCAATGTAATAAACATTGATTATACATTGAAAAAGTTAGTTATTATATAATGGTGTTAAAGTCAATAATTTACCCTCAGAACCTATCATTCTATTTTTCCTCATCTATAACTTCATTAAATGTTTTAGTATAGGCACATTATATTGTTGTAATAAATTTAAATTCCACTGAAACAAAAATTGATGTATTTCAAATTCAGAAATATTCGCCATCTCAATTTTAGCCCAACTAGGGGGCCGTTCCAAATCCATTAATAAACTAATAAATTTAAATTGAGCTGCCTCATAATAATTTTGAAAATGTGGTAAGCATAATCCCCCTAATGCATATTTCCAGGTTAGCTTATTCAAAGCTACTCTCGGAAATTTACCCTTCCATAAAAATTCCCTAACCATTTTATTTAAATCTCGAAAAAAAATTCTTAATAAGTAAACACGTAATTGACTGAAACAAATATTGTATATGTGGAAAGATATTCATTTTGATAGTATTTATTCTTCCAATTAAATTTATAGGAAGATCCTTCCACTTAATCAAATCAGCTTTGATCTTTTTCATTAATGGTATATAATTTAATTTATATAAAGATTGATAATCAACATCCACATTTATACTCAAATATTTAATTCGATCAGTACACTTCAAATTAATAATATTCTTATAAACTGAATTCTTATATCTCCTTCACCTATTGGTTAAATTTCACTTTTTTCCCAATTAACTTTATATCCAGACAATGATCCATATTGTGTTAAACATTCCTTCAAGTGTAAAAGTGACTGAGCTAGGTTTGTTAAATACACCAGAACATCATCAGAAAATAAATTAATTTTATACTCCTCATCTAAAACTCTCATACCTTGTATCTGTGTATTTTGTCGTATCAACTGTGCTAATGCAAACAAAGCTGGAGACAAAGAACAACCTTGTCGAGTTGAATGAGTTAATTTAAAAGGTTCCGAGATCTGACCATTTGTCAATACCCTGGCTATTGGTTTATTATATAAAGCTTTAATCCAACCAATAAAAGAAGGACCAAACTTAAATTTCTCCAAAACATTAAATATAAAGTTCCATTCAACTCTGTCAAAAGCCTTTTCTGCATCAAGAGATATCACCATCAGATGGTCAGGGCACTATCAATATTTATTAATCAAAATGATCACTCTAAGAACATTATCTGAAGCATACCTATTCTTTATAAAACCTGTTTGATCAACATGTATCAACTTAGGTAAAAATATAGCCAATCAATTCGCTAATACTTTAGCTATTATTTTATAGTCTACATTCAACAAAGAAATTGGTCTATATGAAGACATCTTTAACGGATCTCTATCCTTCTTAGGGATTACAGTAATTAAGGCACTAGAGCATGATTCAGGTAAATCATAATGTTCCTTAATCTGTCGTAACACATCTCCAAACACTGAAGATAAATCATCATAAAATACCTTACAAAATTCAACCGAAGACCCATCATCACCAGGTGATTTTCCATTCGGCATTTTCAACATAGCTGGTTTAATTTCTAAATCAGTAAAAGGAGTCTCTAGCTCCAATATATCTTCCTCTCCAAATACCGGTAATTTCAACACCGATTAAAAAGGAGTCAATCGAACCGCCCTCCTGTTTTTCCTCAGAAATATATAATTTCTTATAAAATGAATAAAACTCATCCTTAATCTCATGAGGTTTGTAAGTAATAGTCGAATTCTGTCTGACTGCATTAATGACCCTTGATACCTGTTCTTTCTTTAACTGCCATGCAAGTACCTTATGTGCTTTCTTACCCCATTCATAATACCATTGTTTAGATCTATTAATCAAACATTCAAATTGATAAGATTGCAACGTATTATATTTCAATTTCAATCTAGACAACTCTATCTTCTGATTTTCTGTCACATCTCTCTGAAATTCCTTTTCTAATTCATCAATCCGTTTCTCTAATTCAGGACTCTCGGTCAAATAATTATTTTTAACCTTAGAGGTATAACTAATTATTTGACCTCTCAAGTAAGCTTTCATAGCATCCCACATTATAAATTTACTCTGAACGGAGTTAACATTTTCTTCCAGAAAGAGATTAATTTGTTTTTTAAAAAATTCAATAAATTCCACTTTTTTTAACAACATCGTATTAAATCTCCAACGATAAGCTGCACAAACTTCTGAAATTACCCTATTTTTATATTCTGCTTGTAGTATTTTCCCCTATAAATGTGCCGATACTAAAAAAAAATCAATTCTGGAGAAGGATTCATGTCTAAATGAATAAAAAGAGAAATCCTTCTCTCTTGGGTTAAGACATCGCCAAAAGTCCATTAAATTAAAATCTTTCATCAAAGCTCAAATTTGAATTGCCATTTTAGATTTTTTAACATTTTTTGGAGATTTATCTAATAAAGGTTCAAAAACATAGTTAAAATCTTCTCCAACCAGAACATTTTCATTAGCTTGTCCCAGAAGCAGAAATGCATCCGAAATAAATGGTTCATCGTCCACATTCGGTGCATGTTAAGTAAAGTCCAAAATTCATTAAAAATCTTACAATTCAATTTAAGAATACATCCTGCATTCATTTCCATTGATTGTAATTCAAAAGATAAATTTTTATGTATCAAAATTACTACTCCCTTAGCTTTGGAATTAAATGAAGAAGAAAAAACATGTCCAACCCAATCCCGCTTCAATTTCATACTTTATTTTTCATTCAAATGCGTCTCCTGTAAAAAAGCAATATCAATCTTCATCTTTTTAATGTAAGCCAAAACTCGCTTATGCTTGATTAGATTATTTAATCCCTGAACATTAAAGGTAGCAAATTTCAAATTTGACATATCTAATATAATTGCTAGATACCAAAAAATAGTCACAAAATTAATAATAACAAAGAAAAAAAAGAAACTTTAAAAAAATATATATAGAACCCTCAAATTAAAATATATAGGCCCTCCAAATAAAAATAATATTTGTTTATAAGAGAGAAAAAAACAACAAAAAAAACTACCAAAAGGTAGTAACTCCCAAAAAAATACTGGGTGTGGATTACCCACTAGTGACTGATAACTAACAAAGAAATTAGTGCAATCCCCTCCTCCCCAGCCAGTCAGTTAGAAATATTAACATATTACAAAAAAAATCAGCCTTGAGATTCCAGTCCAGATGGTGAACTCATTTCAAGAGTAGATGAACTCTTTCCATTCCCATTCTTTCCATTTCTGCCATTTTGTCCATTTCCAAGTCTATCAGATTTTCTTTTAGGAGATAATGGTGGACTCTTGCTTTGTTCTCTGACATCCAGTAACGAATTAGTAAAAACCATTGCCTCATGCTCACTCTCAAAAAATTGAAACTGAAATTTCCATAAAACACTTTCAACACAGCAGGATAACGAAAAGCAAATTTGTAACGTTTACGTCATAAAACATCTTTAACTGGATTAAATTCACGTTGGCGTTTGATGATATCTTGACTCAAATCAGGATAGAAGAAAACTCTACTATTCTGAACCATCATTGGAGCTTGCCTTTGTCTTGCATTTTGAATTGCAAGTTGAAGGATTGTCTCTCTACCCAAACAGTTCAAACAACGAGCTATCACAGCTCTTGGCGGCTGATCAGATAAAGGTGGTCTTCTTAAAGCTCTATGTGCTCTTTCCAATACCAGTCCGTCAGGAAAGGACTCTTCCCCAAACATCTGGGGAATCTAATTTTTTAAAAATTTGATGGGGTCTTGACAATCTATACCTTCTGGCAAACTCACAATTTTCACATTATTTCTTCTGCTTTGATTTTCCAAATAGTCCATTTTTTAAATTGACTCTTTTTCCCAGGCTCCTAAATCTTTAACTGCATTTTCCACCTTTACTATTATTTCTGTATTGGATTGTTCCTGTTGTTTACATTCAGAAAGAGAAGCTTCCATTTTTTTTAAGTTTTCCCGGTTTTCTTTAACTTCTGCCTTAACCACATTTAAGTCTGAAATTATATCAGTATTCATTTGAACCACCTAGTTCAATTGACCAGTAATAACATACAAATAGAAAGCAAATAGAAAGCAATACCTTCAAACATCATGTAAACAGGCTGAAGGGCAGTTTGAATTACAGGATCCCGTTCCATAATTTGTAACTCACTTTCCTCCAGCTCTTCTTCCATTTCCTGTACAGCAGTAGAGTAAGGTAAGTCTTCTTCTTGTTGCTCTTCAAAAGGTAGCATTCTAGTCGTTTTGCTAAGAGTTTGGACACCCAACAATGACCCCCCAACTTTCTCAGGGGGTCGTCGCTGCTGTCCCCCCTGCTGTCGGAATCCTCTTCAAGTGACAATGCTGGTGGTCCAGTTTCACTGAGACTTGGCAGCCTCGGTCACTGTAAGATGGGTCTAATATTTTCTTTAACATTCCCCATTCTTATTCACATAGAATAATGGAATGTTATGATGTAAAGTGACCTTTCTTCAATCCTTTTCTAAGCATGCAAGGTGTAAACATGTGCAGAATGGAATCTCCTGTAAGTTGCTAATCAAGTCAAAGTATCACCTATACAGAACATGGAACGAAGGCAGCCAACGAACTATTGATAAATGGCTGTGTAGGACAGGTGACCAGTTGCTGCTCCTTTCTTCGGAGGCCTATTACACAAACTCCGGGCAGCATTGACAGAGTAGGAGGGCACCAGGAAGAAAGTGTGAGGGGGCGGGGGTAGGTGAAGGGTTTAGTGGAGAGAGAAGGTTGTAACCTTTGGCCTTTTGAAATAATAGTCATCTGACAGTTTAGTTTAGAGCTCTCCTCAACTTCCTTTTCATCGAAGGCAATGGAACTAAAAATTTGGAAGGAATGAGAACAACCTACAAAATAATTTCTGTTTGATGCTTTTCTGCAAAATCCAAGTGACTGTACAATTTGAAGATAATGGAATTGGAGAAAACATTTGTTGCATTGCTATATTTAAGTCTCACTCCTTGACAATGTTGATCCACAAAGTCCAGGGATATTTTAGATGATAAAACATTCAGGCTCAAAAACATGTGCTAAAAATATCGCATAATGGAGAGAAGATAACTTTATCATATTAACCATGACTGCAATTTGATCTCTGTGGCATAAGAGAAATCAACAAACAAGAAAGGCAGCCTGGAGATTTAAACTGAAGCAAGGTACTTTACTAAGCAGTATTTTATGATTTGATGACAACCCTCTGTATAAAGGCAGATCAGTGGCTTTCAGGATATTTACCTTCAACTGTGATTGAAAGTGGATGAGCACTGCCTGGTGAGGTATCAGTCTGGAAGACATTGTTCAAAATTTTGGTACTGTAGGTTAATCTGTCACATGAAGGAGCCAAGTACTTTGGCAGTGACTGAGAATAAAAAAAAAATGCAGATGCCGGATAACTGAAATAAAAGCTGAAAACATTCAGCTTGTCAGGCCATTCCGAGGAAAACAACATGGAGTTAACATTTCAGATCAATGACCCTTCAACAGAACTGGAGGAACCATAATGAAGTGGCTTGGAACTGAATTATTAAATCTGTTTCTCTTTCCACAGGTGCTTGTTAACCCAAGATTTTTTTGTTTTTACTGTAGGCCCTTAGGCAGAAATGTGAACATCTTTCTTGAATCCAGCTGTCTGGGTTATTCAGGATTCAAGATTCCTTTATTGTCAATGAAGTAGTGCAAAAAAAGTAATATTATACAAAATTGTCTCCTGTCTCCCGTAATGCAGATAAAGAGTTGCCAATAGTGTTACTTGGTGCCCCTTTTAAGAGAGAAAGAGAACCAAAAGGGAGTCCTTTCAGAGTCACTGAGTGTCCGTAGATTTGCCTCCAGTGCTCCTGCAACCACGTCAGCAGGCACAACAACCTGTGCTCCAGATCAAAACCTCTGGCATGATCAGCAAGCCTTCAGTACCCACAGCCCATCAGGAGGCCTTTTGGCCTCAGTATCCTTTTGAATCCCAGCTTGGTTACCTAGTTCCCATAGCCAGTCACCAGAAGGCTGCACCCCATGCCAGTTCCCAACCACAAGTCGACTGCATCCTGTGCGATCCTTCAGTCACTGAGCCTCTTGCTGGCCCGCTGTCTCACATTACTGTAGGGTCATTTCCTCTGCTTCTCAACGGAGGGGGGGAGGGTGTTATCCCCATTTCTGGTTCCCTACGCTGGTCTGCTACTCCCCGGAATATGTAACTCCTCATGGCTGCTGCAGAGCACAGGAGCTGCCATCTTGGGCACAGACCCTGCAGTTGCAGGATTTCTTTTCAAAAACACCATCAGCTCCTTTAACAGGCCATTTAGAGCCTGTACGGAGCTGCCAGCATTAGGACTGGGTGGTTGAACCATTCAAAGCAGTTCTGTGTCTTTGCTCTACGCTCCCAGCAATGCCTTACAGTAGGTCTACTGTGCCATCATTTTTCTACTGATGCACTTATTCTGTTTGAAGGCCTTTTAAAATGATGTGCTATTATCTGATAATGCTCCTTGATGTACATTAGATCAAAAGAAGATATTGTAAATAAAATCAAGAGCTGTCTGCGGAATGTGTGGAGGAGATGCACCAAGACAGAGTGCACTGAGAGTCTATTCCTGCCTCTGCTCAAGATCTGTCAGAATTTGGTGTGCACAATTGGTCAGATTGGGTAGGCTGAAGTCTCATAATCGCCAAGAAAGGTCACTGGCATCTGCCCATTGATTATTGCGTAGGCAGAAGGCTATCTTAGTTCTCAATGATTTTAGTGCACATGGCCCCAACTACACGGGTCAATTTCAGGCCTGGTCAGAATGATTGGTGTCATATCACTGCATTTGGTGCAATGAATAGGTAGCACAGCAATGAATTTTTACCCACTTTTCTGCCAATACCTTGGGTATGGATGAAACCTGTAAATATGAAGACTTAGATCAGTCCTTGATCAGATGTGGTTGTGTTGGGTTTGGGTTAGGTTTTAATTTCATACCCTGGCAGGCCTTGACATTGATGGGCCAGATGCAGCAGCAGAGGACCAACATAGTAAATGCCCAGCATGAGTTAAACCACCTGACGATGTTGAACGTTAGCCTGCACTTTTTAAAGGGATGGCAAACAGTGGCTGGAGCAGTTGCTGACAGGTGCAGGTGAAAGCGAGTGACCTTGGGGCTCATGAGGTATTGGGCTAGAGGTTTTGTGGAGGAGGTGGAAGATGAGAGAGTTGGCCTGTATCAGTGGAAGATGAGAAAGTTGGCCTGTATCAGTGGAAGATGAAAGAGTTGGCCTGTATCAGTGGAAGATGAGAGAGTTGGCCTGTATCAATGGAAGATGAGAGAGTTGGCCTGTATCAGTGGAAGATGAGAGTTGGCCTGTATCAGTGGAAGATGAGAGTTGGCCTGTATCAGTGGAAGATGAGAGTTGGCCTGTATCAGTGGAAGATGAAAGAGTTGGCCTGTATCAGTGGAAGATGAGAGTTGGCCTGTATCAGTGGAAGATGAAAGAGTTGGCCTGTATCAGTGGAAGATGAGAGAGTTGGCCTGTATCAGTGGAAGATGAGAGAGTTGGCCTGTATCAGTGGAAGATGAGAGAGTTGGCCTGTATCAGTGGAAGATGAGAGAGTTGGCCTGTATCAGTGGAAGATGAGAGTTGGCCTGTATCAGTAGGATTCCAGAAGATCTTCCAAGCATTTGCTCAGAGGGGCAGTGAGAGTGATTGGTTACAGGGCCAATAGTAGGAGCTTATTGCAATACACCAGGTTCAAAGTCCTCTCAAAAATGGAAAAGGCTGTTAAATGTGTTTTTTTTTAAAGCAGGTGACTTAAACAAGTATTTGTATTTTTTTAAAAATCATTATACCCCAAAAATATCTATGTCAAGTACTGGAAGAGAGGAAGAAACTCAGGAACATTACAATCACCAGGGAAATAGTATGAGTCAAATAATTGGCGATGTGAGCTCACAAGTCTCTTGGTGCTGAAGGACTTGAACATAAGATCTTAAAATCAGTGGCTTGTAAGATCATTGATGCATTGGTTTGGATTTTTCAAAATTTCCCAAATTTGGTGCAAGTTCCATTAGATCAGAAAAAAAATCATTTATTTATAAAGCAGACCCAATAGACCAGTAAGCTTAACTTGTCATTGGAAAAATGTTAGAAGAAACTTTGCAGCAGGAGACTTCAAGCTAATCAGGTGTGTGTGGAGAAAATGTGGCCTCCTTGCCTATCTGGAATGTGTGTATCACGGGTGGTTGTGTGTCGTGTATCCTCCTGTCTGAAACTTATTCGGAAGTCACATCACCTGTCAATCAAAGTTGGACTCCAGCCACCCATTAGTGCACACCTTGCCTTTGGCTAATTTAAGTCACCTCGAGTCATTATTGACTAGAAGCACAGATTAGCACTGTATATAACACCAACACACAGCACATTCATTCTCTCTTCCTCATGATCCAAATCCCAGACATCACTCCAGACCAGGTCCCTCTGTGGACATTGCTAGAAGTGTGGCAGGTAAGGTGTGCAGCATTACACAGAAGCTGAGCCATAGATCAATACTTGCAGAAAGCCCACCCCCTTAGTACAGGGAACTGGGTCTGTGTAAGAGTCCTTGTTTGTAGTGCGTGTGAGTATGTTGAGTATAGGTTCACTATTGTCAGAGTCCAACCTAGGTCTGAGATGAAAGTCTATATTGTTTCTTAAGTGAAATAGTTATTGAGTACCATTTAACATTCTCTCCTCTTTGACTCCTATGTGTTAATTAAAGCTACATGTGATTGCAACACTTGCGTCCAGACTCGTCTCTCTGTGAACCCACTGATCTAGATACTATTCCCAACACGACATTTGGCAAAGTAAACAAGGTTTTGGGAAAGGAAAGTTATTTTGACCAATTTATTTAAGTTCTTTGAAGCACATGAGCTCCAGATAAAGGGGACCCATGGATGTTCAAAGATTTCCAGATGGAACTTAATAAGGTGAAAGATCAAAGACTGTTTTGTAATATGAGAGATTGTGATTATCGGAAGTAACATACTGCCATGGATAGAGGGTTAGATGGCCATTAGGAAACCAAGATAAAGATAAATGGTTGTTTTCTGGTTGGCAAGATGAAATGAGTGGTATGCTTCAGGGATCAAAGCTGGGGTCTAAAATTTTTACAGGTTGTAAAAATAATGGATAAAAGCACCAAATATATAGTTATCAATATGCCAGGATAGGTCAGAGGGAAGTTGTGAAGAGGAGAGAAGGAGGCTTGAATGGGTTAAACAGGTGGCCAAGTACCTGGCAAATTGAGTATCACATGGGAAAATGTGAGCTATTTTGGCAAGGAAAATAGATAAGAAACATTGCTCTCAAAATGGTGAGAGATTGCAGAGCTCTGAGATGTGCAGGGAACTTGCTTCATGATGCATGATTCAAAAATGGTACAGGTACAGCAAGTGATTAGGAATATTTACAGAATTTATTGCAAAAGGCAGAGTACAAAAGTAGGAAGTTATGCTTTAATTGTAAGGGACGTGGGTGGGATTGTTTTGGAACATTGTGTATAGCATTGAATGATCTCCTTGCCTTGAGAAACAATGTTTAAATGTTGGAAGCAATTCAGAAATGGAATACACCTGGCTATATTATGAGGAAATGTTGGACAAGCCAGATTTTTATCTGCTGAAGTTTAGAAGTGTGGAAATATGTAGGACCTTGTTCCAGTGCACCATCATACTCACATCTTGCACACACTAACAGCTGTTCCCTCCATGACAGCTGAATCACCTAAATAGATTGTACAACAGTCACAAGTGCACCTTCCCCTTTCTTGAAGGTCAAAGTGGCACACAATTGAATGCAACAGGAACTAATCGGAGGGGGACTGTCATGCCTGCATTACATTTCCATGGTTTAGTTTAGAACAGTGGTTTTCAAACTCCGCCCCCCCCCCCCCCACCAAACTTACACTTTAAGTAATCCCTATCCCATAAGTGCTCTATGATTAGTAAGGGATTGCTTAAGGTGATATGTGTGTGGGAGGGGAAGGTTGAGAATCACTGGTCTAGACCCAATTATTATGAAATATTTTGCTTGAGAAAAATTGCCATTGGCCCATTTCCTTTGGAGTTATGAAACCATGCACATAACGAGTCAATGAGGTACGATTAAAATAGTGGTTTTCAAAGGTTTGCTTCCCACTCACATACCACCGTAAGTAATCCCTCACTAATCATGGAGCACCAACGGTATAGCGATTGCTTAAGATGGAATGTGAATTTGGGGGGCAATTTGAAAACCACTGATTTAGAAGATAAAATAGCAATGGGATCTGTATGTTGTGAGACATCAGAAATAAGTGACCTGCAGCCCAGGAAGGAGCAGAAAAACTGCAGGTCCTTGTTTCCTGAAGGACAAGATCACATGTGAGTTCTATTGCAGAGAATTCAGATGAACACCTCAATGATGAAAAATATTGATGAGTATCCACAATGAAATGGCTGGTGAATCAAATAGGCCTGCAGAAAGCTTGTGCTTGATATTGAGAAGCAAAAGGACACTATCAGCCTTTGGTTTCCTGTGCTCATTGAAACATAGTTACAGTGGATCATAGAATGGAGAGTACAGGAACAGATCTCACTATGACTGCCATTCGCAATGCCAAATTAAACTAATCCCATCTGATTGCACATTATTTATTCCTCCATTCCCTGCACAGTCATGTGTCTGCCTAAATGTCCTTTAAACTTCATTATCATATTTGCTTCCACCCTTCTCCGACAGTATGTTCCAGGTGCCTACCACTCTTGGTGTGTAAAAATAATTGCTCCATACATCTCCTATAAAGCTTCCCTGTTCATCTTAAATATATACCCTCCAGTATTTGGCATTTCCACTCTTGGAAAAACTCTTCCCCACCAGTTTATGCCTCTCCTTATTGTATTTAGATCTATCAAGCTGCCTCTCAACCTCCTTTGCTTCAGAGGAAATAATCTCTCAAATCTCTCGTGACAAGTCATGACAGGTGTAAGGCATCATGAGTGTTAGCAGGATGCTAGGCATTGTCCTCAGTGATGCTCTAACCATGGTCACCCATTACATCAAATATCAAGCTGTTAGAATTCGGTTCAAAAGCAGAATTGTTGAGTGCTTCTGGCAAAGCATTGTACCTGGAGTCAACAGCACATATACAGTAAAATCCCCAGTATCCAGCACCTATGGGGATTGCTTGAGATGGCGGTGACGTGATTGGTGAGCAGACTGCTAGTGGCTGCCAATTTTAAAATTTCGTATTGTTAACCTATTTATTTTCCACATATCTTTTTTTTGCTGGTTGCTTGAGGCAACAGGTTTCATTGTCACAGTCAACTTGGCGATGTTATCCGTGCCTTCTTTATTGGGACCCCACCTCCACAACTGTCATTTGGTTACTAAATTGTTAATGATTAATTCCTTTTTCTGTCATTTTATTGGAAACTATGCCCAGAAGTAGTTACTAAACTGCCTGGGCTATTTAATCAAGAACCATGAATATGCTCCCTGCCTCGCATTCAAGGTGATATCATAAAGATACCAGCCACTTAAGCAAATTAGCTGGAAAAAGGAGTGACAGTAGAGAAAGGATGAGGGTCTTGGAGAGATAGAGCAGTGTATTCTTATTGTAGGAGCTGGGAGAAGCTGTTGATTTTGAAGTCTAGAGGTGTAATCCAACAAAAACATGGTAACATGTAAATGCAGACTCAATGATGAATGAACCACCAGATTTATTGGGTTTGAACAGAGTAGGAGGCCACAAAAGCTATCCAATATTAACTTTCTTTCATTGGAATTCCATGGCCCATAAAACACTACAGCACAGAAAACAGGCCATTTGGCCTAGTCTGTGCTGAATCATCATTCTGCTAGTCCCACTGACCAGCACCCAGTCCCTACTCTCCAGACCTCTCCCATTCATGTATCTATCCAATTTATTCTTAAAACTTAAGATTGAGCCCACATTTACCATATCATTCCACACCCATACCACTTTCTGAATGAAGAAGTTTCCTGTAATGTTCCCCCTTATCCTCTAAACCTTTCCCCTCTCACTCTAAAGCCATGACCTCTTGTATTTATCTCTCCTAATCTAAATGGAAGGAGCCTACTCATATTTACTCTGTCTATACCCCTCAATCTTGTAAACCTCTATCAAATCTTCCCTTTTTCTATGCTCCAAAGAATAAAATCCTAACCTGTTTAATCTTTCAGTGCCCTGCCATTTACTGTGTATGTCCTATCTTGGTTTATCCTTCCAAAAACAACATTTCACACTTGTCTGCAGCAAATAGTATCTGTAATTTTCTGGCCCATTTTTACAATTGGTCCAGATCCTTTTGCAAGCTATGAAAGCCTTCCTCACTGTCCACAGCACCGCTAGTCTTAGTGTTGTAGCACTATTGATCAACCACATTAGACTGAGAATCACCTTAAGACATCCACACATCTTGCATGTTGCTGGCCCAGTTCCAAGGCAAGTATTGAGGAAGGAGTTTGTCGGTAACAGCCTTTATGGGGATTTCCGAGGGGAGGAGTCACAGGTGAAGGAGTGGGCTGGTTCATACAGTACATTCATACAGACAGTGCTAATAGCTATACAGTGGTTCCAGCATAAGTGTCGTCAGCAAACCTGCTGATCCAATTTCCCACATTATCATTCAGATCATTGATATAGATAACAAACAACAGTGGTCCCAGCACCAATCCCTGACGTACACCACTAATCATAGGCCTCCAGTCTGAGAAGCAATCATCCACTACCACTCTCTGTCTTCTCCCATTCAGCCAATTTTACAACCTCTCGATGGATACCTAGCGTCTGAATCTTTCAAACTAACCTCCCATGTGGGATCTTGTCAATGGCCTTACTAAGGTCCATGTAGATAAGATCCAAAGCCTTTCTTTCATCTGCCTTTTTGGTAACCTCCTCAAAAAACTCTAGAAGACTCTATGACCTACCATGCACAAAGCCATAATGACTGTCCTTGATCAGCTCTTGGCTGTCTAAATACTTGTATATCCGATCTCTCAGAACACCCTCCAATAATGTTACTATTACTGATGTCATGCTCACCGGCCTGTAATTTCCTGGTTTACTGTTGGAGCCTTTTTCAAACAACAGAACAACATAAGCTATCTTCCAATCCTCTGGCACCTCACCCGTGGCTAATGACAATGACATTTTAAATATATCTGCCAGTGCCCCTGCAATTTCTAAATTTGTCTCCCTCAAGGCCTGAGGGAATATCAAGTCAGGCCTGGGGGATTTATCTACCTTTATTTGATGTAAGGCACCAAGCACCTCCTCCTCTTTTATCTCTATATGTTTCATGACATTACTGCTTGTTTCCCTTCCTTCCTTGTACTCTATGCCAGTTTTCCATCTAAATACTGTTGTAAAAAAAAACTGTTTAAGGTCTTCCCCATCTTGTGAAGCTCCACACATAGTTGACCACTCTGATCTTTCATGGGAATATTTTTGACTCTTACTATCCTTTGACTCTTAACATTCTTGTAGAAACCCTTTGGGTTTACCTTCACATTATCTGCCAAGCAACAGCTCCTGGATTTCCTGGCTGTTTTCGTCAAACCAGTCCTTGTTTTTCCTGGAGGAGAAGCCCAGTACCTCTTCAATGGATTGCAGTATGGTAGTCTTCAACTGATCCCAGAGGGTTTCAGGGGACGGGTGTGCAGAGAACAAAACAAAGGACTCTACATCACCTTTGTTGACCTCACCAAAGCCTTCGACACCGTGAGCAGGAAAGGGCTTTGGCAAATACTAGAGCGCATCGGATGTCCCCCAAAGTTCCTCAACATGATTATCCAACTGCACGAAAACCAACAAGGTCGGGTCAGATACAGCAATGAGCTCTCTGAACCCTTCTCCATTAACAATGGCGTGAAGCAAGGCTGTGTTCTCGCACCAACTCTCTTTTCAATCTTCTTCAGCATGATGCTGAACCAAGCCATGAAAGACCCCAACAATGAAGACGCTGTTTACATCCGGTACCGCACGGATGGCAGTCTCTTCAATCTGAGGCGCCTGCAAGCTCACACCAAGACACAAGAGAAACTTGTCCGTGAACTACTCTTTGCAGACGATGCCGCTTTAGTTGCCCATTCAGAGCCAGCTCTTCAGCGCTTGACGTCCTGCTTTGCGGAAACTGCCAAAATGTTTGGCCTGGAAGTCAGCCTGAAGAAAACTGAGGTCCTCCATCAGCCAGCTCCCCACCATGACTACCAGCCCCCCCACATCTCCATCGGGCACACAAAACTCAAAACGGTCAACCAGTTTACCTATCTCGGCTGCACCATTTCATCAGATGCAAGGATCGACAATGAGATAGACAACAGACTCGCCAAGGCAAATAGCGCCTTTGGAAGACTACACAAAAGAGTCTAGAAAAACAACCAACTGAAAAACCTCACAAAGATAAGCGTATACAGAGCCGTTGTCATACCCACACTCCTGTTCGGCTCCGAATCATGGGTCCTCTACCAGCACCACCTACGGCTCCTAGAACGCTTCCACCAGCGTTGTCTCCGCTCCATCCTCAACATCCATTGGAGCGCTTACATCCCTAACGTCAAAGTACTCGAGATGGCAGAGGTCGACAGCATCGAGTCCACGCTGCTGAAGATCCAGCTGCGCTGGATGGGTCACGTCTCCAGAATGGAGGACCATCGCCTTCCCAAGATCGTGTTATATGGCGAGCTCTCCACTGGCCACCGTGACAGAGGTGCACCAAAGAAAAGGTACAAGGACTGCCTAAAGAAATCTCTTGGTGCCTGCCACATTGACCACCGCCAGTGGGGTGATAACGCCTCAAACCGTGCATCTTGGCGCCTCACAGTTTGGCGGGCAGCAACCTCCTTTGAAGAAGACCGCAGAGCCCACCTCACTGACAAAAGGCAAAGGAGGAAAAACCCAACACCCAACCCCAACCAACCAATTTTCCCCTGCAACCGCTGCAATCGTGTCTGCCTGTCCCGCATCGGACTTGTCAGCCACAAACGAGCTGTGGCTGACGTGGACTTTTTACCCCCTCCATAAATCTTCATCCGCGAAGCCAAGCCAAAGAAGATCTGCCAAGCAACCTCATATCTTCTTTTTGCCTTCCTGATTTCCTTCTTAAGTATTTTCATACATTTTTTACACTCTTCTAGTACCTCATTTATTCCTTGTTGCCTATACCTGTTATACACAACTCTCTTCTTAACCAGATCGCCAATATCCCTTGAAAACAGGAACATGCAAGCTCTGCCCTCTCAAAATTTTCCCTTGAGTGAACACATCCTTGCCAGAAAAAAAACTTATCCCAATCCACTCTTCCTAGAACCTTTCTCACTTGCACAAAAATTGGCCTTACTCCAATTTAGAATCTCAACTCGATGACCAGACCTATCCTTCTCTATAATTAGCTAGAAACAAATGACATTATGGACCAATGAGGAAATAAGCATTTTAGACATCTTTTGCATGTCAAAGAGTTGAATCAAATATAAATAGATTAAAATGCAGACAATTATTCTTCAGATAAAATCCATCTTTGAAGTCCGTAATATGCTTTATATTAACTCATGACATGGAAAGTTGATGCATTTACCATGCATTTCTCAAGCTAGTGATACTTGTAAAAATCTGGGCAATGCCAGCTTTTATAAGTACTCCTCAGAGTGGCTGCTGGGCAATTTCTAAGAGCCAGCCACATGAAATCACAGATAGATAAAACTACATACGGATGGCTGGTTCCTTTCCTTGAAGGCCGTTAGTGAATGAGATGGGCACTTTAGTACTTATTGTGGTCTTCACTACTTTGACTAACTTGTTAATTATTTAGTAAATTTCACAGAAACCAGCATGGGCTTTTTGGGGACAGGCCTCTGGATTATTCATCTGGGGCTCCTTAGTTTTTGCACCAAAATTTAACCTACTAATGTGTTTTAAATGATACAGACAGTGATTTATAATAGTATGGAATCAGAAATCAAAACAAAATCAAATATTGTAAAAATTCATAATATTAATATAATAAATAATCTTGATCTGATTGGAGTTTAGTAAACTGATTTGTGTTTCACTCTAAGTGCTTAATGCAGCAGTAAAGTCAAACATACAGAGATGCCATGCAGGACGGTAAAGTTAGTGTAGCGGCTAGTGCAAAGCTATTGCAGCACCAGTGACCCGGGCTCAAATCTGGCACTGGCTGGAAGAAGTTTGAAAGTTCTTCCCGTGAACTGTGCGAGTTTCCTTTGGGTGCTCTGGTTCTCTCCCACCCTCCAAAATGTACGGGGTTGGTAGGTTAATTGGGGGAAAACACCATAGATGGCTGTGACGCTTCATTACCTGATGAGCTGAACACCTTCTATGCCCACTTTGAGAAGGAGAGCCAAACAGTGCCTACTAGAATCCCTGCAAAGGCTGAGGACCCTGTGATATCTGTCTCTGAGGGCAATGTCAGAACATCATTCAAGAGGGTGAACCCTCGCAAGACGTCAGGCCCTGACGACGTACCTGGCATGGTACTGAAAATCTGTGCCAACCAACTAGCCAGTGTGTTCATGGACACTTTCAACCTCTCAGTGCTGCAGTCAGAGGTTCCCACCTGCTTCAAAAGGGTATCAATCAGCCCGGTGCCCAAGAAGAGTAGTGGGAGCTGCCTCAGTGACTATCGGCCAGTAGCACTAACTTTTACTGTGATGAAATGCTTTGAGAGGCTGGTCATGGCCTGAATTAACACGAACCTAAACAAAGATCTGGGCTCACTGCAATTCACCTATCGTCACAATATCCAGTGAGCTCTGGATCACCTCGAAAACAGCAACTCATACATACAGCTGCTCTTCATCGACTACAGCTCAGCCTTCAACACCATTATTCCCTCAGTGCTGGTCAAGAAGCGACAAACTCTAGGCCTCTGTACCCTGCTCTGCAACTGGATCCTTAACTTCATCATCAGAAGACAACAGTCAGTACGAATTGGAAACAATGTCTCCTCCTCGCTGATTATCAACACAGGCACACCTCAAGAATGCATACTTACTTAACCCACTGCTCTACTCATTATACACCCACGACTGTGTGGCCAGGCACAATTCCAATACTATTTACAAATTTGCCAATGACACCACAGTTGTCGGCAGAATCACAAACAATAATGATAAGTGTACAGGAGGGAGATAGATCAGCATGTTGAGTGGTGTCATTGCCAGCGATCTTGTGTTCAATGTTAGCAGAACCAAGGAGATAATTGTGGACTTCAGGAGGAAGTCAGGGGAACGTGACCTAGTCATCAACAAGGGCTCAGTAGTGGAGAGGGTCAAATACTTCAAATTCCTGGAGCCTCTACATTGATGCAGTCACGAAGAAGGCTCGTCAGCGGCTATACTTTGTGAGGTGTTTGAGGAGATTCGGTATGATACCCAAAACTATTGAAGACTTCTACAGGTGCACCGTGGATAAAATTCTGGCTGGTTGCATCACTGCCTGGAATGGAGGCGCCAACTCTCAGGGCAAGAATAAACTCCAGAGGGTTGTTAACTCGCCCTGTGGGATCACAGGCACCTGATTTCACTCCATCGAGGATGTCGACATGAGGCAGTCTTACAAAAGTAGCCTCTATCCTCAAAGACCCCCACGAGTCAGGCCATGCCTTCTTCGCTCTGCTACCATCGGGGAAAAAAGGTACAGAAGCCTAAAGACGAGCACTCAGTGGCACAAGGACAGCTTCTTCCCCGCTGCTATCAGATTCCTGAATAATCAATGAACCAAAGACATTGCCTCACTTTTTGTGCTCTATTTTAGTGTTTTTTTTTAAATTTATTGTTGTAAAAGTTGTTTATATGAATGTTTACACTAAGTTGCAAAACATCGAATTTTGTACTTGTTCATGACAATAAATTCTGATTTGAATTTGCCAACATGTATTTCAACAGCCAAAAATTGGCTTCTACTGTTTTGCAAATAAATTTAAATTAAAAAATTTATTTCTCCAGTTCTCCCATTTTAATATTCATCTGCATTTTTAATGGCTCTAGTGTCCTTGCGCCTTTCTCCTTGACGAAGAGATTATTCCAAAGATTTCATCCTTTGATTCAATGAAGAATACTGGGTGATTATGGATTTACTTTTCATTAAATTTATCTACTGAAGCCCGACTTTTCAGCTTTATTTTGAAGTCACGTTTGGGAGTTGCTTTATCTACGTCATTTGACATTTGGGATTTTTCACATAAGTTTCTCCTTTAACTATTTTTTTTTTACAGATTGTAGAGTATAAATCCATTCAATTAGCCTATTGCTCTATAATCCTAGCAGAATTCCACTATTTAACATCCCTTCATCATTATTTTGTTAAGCATTCACCAATGTGGAGAATGTATTGTTAGACTCTTCTGTTTACTTGAGTTAAACAAGAAAGTCGGTAGACACGGGTGATTGTAGCTCAATACTAAGTGTTGGAGTTCAGGGACCTGCCTGGTTTTTGCTCTACCTTGACAAAAGGCTCAGGCCCGTAACATTGGTTATACATCTTTGCTACATAAAGAACACTGCACGAGCTGCTGAGTTTCCCCAGCACTTTTGGGAATTGAACTCATCTCTGTTTACTGTAGGCTCAAAATTTCCACCTGTCAGTTTGACCTTTCACATGACACATGTTGGAAAAAACTTCAGTTGCTGTAATTCTCTCTGAAGAAAATCTGAATCCCAGACATGTCTGAGTCTGGGCCCCAACATGCAGTGTTTATTTCTTCATTATTTTCAAAGACAATACCAAATTTCCACTATCTCACCAAAATTTACCCTTTTCTTTTAAAATCTGGCATTGATACTATTGGCAGTTTCCAAACCAAATGGTATTGTCTCTATTTAATCCATTGCCTAACCTCACTTTCCCACCAGAAATCATTGCATTATAAACATATGGAAATCAGTGGATTACTTCTTTCCTGCCTATTCATGACTTTTTTTTTGCCAAAAGGTTTTTTACTGAGCTGAAAATGGCTTACAGTGTAGAAACAAAATATTTGATCTAACAGGTTCGTTGCAGAATATATTGTTACAAAGTCCAGAGGCCCCCAAAACCCAGCAGCAATAGAAATTCACCAAGACAAATGGTTACTTCAACAAAAGTTGCTTTTAATTTTCTTTAAACATAAAAACAAGATCAAATTTAACTTATTAAACTTAACTTAACCCCCTTCTAATTCTAAGAGCACGTGTATGTAATGTGCATATAAGTTTAGAAAGGTTCTTTGATTCACAGTCCAATCTCACTTCTCACTCCTCCTAGTTCATCGGTATCAGGCAATTGTTATACTGTGCACAGAATTTAGCATTCATTAATTTTCACCAGGCTCTGGTACTTGAAGGTAAATGGTTACCACTCATGAAGGTTCTTGTTGGTTTCACAGAGATATTTGTTGCTTGTTGGAGGCATACACAAACTGATTCCCCGATCAGTTGCTTCAGTGTCTTGCCGAAGAAACTTGCCCCATCATGGGTTTTCCAAATGAAAACCTCTTCTTCCAGGTCACCACAGAGTTCCTCCTTGCTTTATTTCTGGAGAAACACTCTAGCCATCTCTTTCCTCTTGTAAGGACTACAAGGGTTTTTAACAGGCTGAACTCAGAACTCACAACCCGTCTTCAAAATAAGGTTTTAACCAGCCTGCCAGCTTGCCATGTTGAAGCTTCCAAAAGCTACTGCAGAACTGACTTCTCTCTCTCTCTCTGTTTGCAAAACCACATGACCCCTCTAAGAACAGCAAACTGCAACCAGACAGATTGCTGGCACCAGAATCAGTTTCTGCCTGGACTCCACAACATCAGTCCAATTAACGTCTACTTGCGAAGTCTCCATCGGCATAGTTCTTGCATTTCAAATGAGATGACTGATTTGAAGTGTTATTCTGTTTGTGGAGTGACCTACACACTAAACCCCTCACAATCTAAGTCTTTTAAAGATATTAAAATATAATATAAAATATAATGTACCCTGTAACAATGTGCTCTTTACCATTTTCCTAACCACAACATTTCAGGTTGTGACCCTTATTGCCCAAAAAGATTACTGTCTATTGCTGCTTGACTCACTGAGTTCCTCCAGCATTCTGTGTGTTGCCCCAAGAAACTTTCTTTTTTGATAGATGTAAGGTAAAAACATCATGAGATGGGACCGGAGAAGGAGTCACCCAGTACTAAGGAGTAACAGAATGCAGATGTGACCTTGTCCACTCAAGATAAGCTTGGCACTAACAAGAATGATGTGCAGCAGACTAACAGAGAAGGGTAGCAACAGTTTATTCATTGGACAATGTCATGGTATGATAATTTACTAAGTACGTATCCTGAGGTATAAAAAAAACACCACTTGCTGATAACGGCAGAATGCGCCTTCTCCAACTAACACTGTTAGTTGCAAGTGTTACAATCCGGTAATAAAGAACAAAGAACCTTGATTTTGACTCAGTCTGGTGTCTGACTCACTCATTCATGAACAAAGCAGACCTAACATAGATCAGCTTTATCTAAAGCTTTGTCCGATGCCATGTGTGTTACCCTGAATGGCCACCTTCAAATCTCTCGAGCGATATTTCTCCTCTACTTCATGAGTACTGTCTAACTTTAATATATCAAACAGAATGATCGGAGTCTATCAAGTTATGGAATGGTTGTATTGGACAACCAAAGTGAGAATCTGCATAAGGATGGGAAGAAGAGGAAGAGGAGCTAAAAGTGCAGGACCAAACTAAATACAGTAACATTTAGAACTGAAAGTATTCAGAGTAAAACCCAAGTATTATGGCAAATATTAATCACAGAATAAATACCAAGGAAAGCTGATTACGTTATCAAAACTGCATTGTTTGCAGAACAGCTGCTTCTCAAGTAGCAATGAAACATTATCAAGGCAATTCTCAGCCTGTAAAGCATTCTGGGACAATGCAGTGTAGAGTAAAGTGATACCTAAATATATACAATCCATCTCATTGCCAAGTTTACATTCACCTCCTGTTACTTCCATCCTGATTCAAAGACCACATAATTATACCTCTGAAGGGCTTTTCATAAGATATTCCTTGTAAATTCCAGAACTCTAGTGGTAAACTATGTACGAGACCAGTAGGACAATTTTCCTCTTACAAAGCATTTCAGATTTACTGTTAGAGTATATATGACATCATATACAATCCTGGGATTCTTTTTTTCTGCTGGCGAGGTAGAATTACCACTTACTGGTAGTGCAAAAAATAAACTGTACACAGCAAATATATGTAAACAATAAAGAACTATAAACAGATGACAATGGAAACAAACTGTGCAATACAGAGAGAATTAAAAAAAAATCAATAAAGTACACAAGTAAGGTTCCTTAAATGAGTCTCTGATTGACTTTGTCTGGTGGTGGAGGGATAGCAGCTGTTCCTGAACCTTGTGGCACCTATACCTCTTTCTCAAGGGCAGCAGTGAGAACAGTGCGTGTGCTGGGTGGTGTGGGCCTTTGCTCTGACAGCAGTGTTCCCTGTAGATGTACTCAGTAGTGGGGAAGGTTTTGCCTGTGATGTTCTAGGCTGCGTCCACGACCTTTTAGAGAGGTTTTGGGGGTATTGGTGCCCCCATACCAGACCACGATGCAGCCAAGCAGCACACTTCTGTAGAAATTTGCCAGGGTTTCTGGTGTCATACCAAACCTCTGCAAACTCCCAAGTAGAGATGCTGTTGTGCTTTCTTCATGATGCCATTAATATGTTGGGTCCAGGAAAGATCCTCCGAGATAGTGACTCCCAAGAACTTAAATTTGCTCACCCACTCCACCTCAGACCCCCCCCCCCCCCCCCCCAATGATCACTGGATTGTACACCTCTGGCTTTCCCTTCCTGAAGTCACAATCCGCTCCTTAGTTTTGGTGACATTGAGTGCAAGGTTGTTATTGGTGCACCATTCAGCCAAGTGTTCAATCTCCCTCCTGCAGGCTGATTTATCACCTTTCTTTGTATGTCTAAATTTTTTAAAATATTTTACAACCCACTGTGGCATCATCAGCAGATTTGTAGATGGTGTTATTGTTGTGTGGTCAATCTGATGCCAAGTAATATTACATTAATGGTGGTCTTGTTCTCTGGTCCAGTGCTCACTGGGATCCAAACTTCATCTGTCCAAACTCATTTCAGTTTGCAGGTTGTTAAGCAGGAAAGTCTGCAGGCACTGTGATTGCAGAAAAGTGCTGGAGAAACTCAGCAGGTCACACAGCATCTATAGAAGTGGTTCTCAACCTTTCACCCACAACCCCTCCCCCACTCACATACCACCCTTACTAACCAGAGCTCCTACAGAATCTTATGCCATCAGTGCTCTGTGGTTAGTAAGGGAATGATACAAGGTGGTACAAGAGTGGAAAAACTGGTTGAGAATCACTGGCTTAGCTCTTAAGGTATGAGCAAAAAGCAGGCAGGTGTCTGAATAAAAAGGTGGGAGGTGGAAGAGGATGGAAGAAGGGGCAGGGAGAGGAGCACAGGCAAAATGTCATCGATCGATATGGATGGAAGGGTAGAAGAGAAAATAGCCAAGTGACAGGGAGAGTGAATGCGGTGGGGAGCTGGAGGAGAGGAGAAAGAGGGATAGGGAGGGAGAGAGGGGGAGGGGCCCAATAGAAACTGGAGAAGTCCATCTTAATGCCATCTGGTTGAAAAGCACCCAGACAGAGTATTAGGAGTTCTTCCTCCAATTTGCAGTCTCGATTTAGATTCCAGTTTGTTAAATCGCAAAAGTGCTAGCGAAACTCAACAGATTCCAGTTTCTCACCTTCTGTCTCAGATCTTTAAGGTCATTGAATGGGGGGAGGGGGGTAAGAGGTTAAAAAAAAACAACACAAAATTTCATCACTGCAACATAAAAAATAATTTTTTATCTAAATTTTATTCAAAATCAACAATTATAGGCTCTTTATCGAATGACTGGTATTGAACCCATCTCCCATCTTCAGCATATAAAATACATGCTATTGTGCAGGAAAACCAACAATCAATATACAGTCTTCTCATATACAAAATAGAGCAAAACAGATCAATATCTTCCGTAAGACAATCTAGAAGTATCAAAGTAAATAAACAATGATTTATATACAGCCCTTGTTGCCTCGTATAAAAGTAATAATGCTGTTTTCTTGGCAGGTTTTATATTTGCCAGGTAATTTCATAGTTATTAAGAAACAGTCTGCTCTTGGCCTCTCAATCCATTTTCTTCTGCATCGATGCTCATGCTCTCATCGCCATAGAGATAGCAAGGTGGTCTTACAGGGGGGGCTTCAATGATTAAGACTCCTTCAGGAGACAAAGATGCAAAAACTGTGATGGGATTAATTTCGATGGGCAACCTGGAGAAGCAGAGAGATAATAAGGTTGAGCAAAGCATCCCATAGCCCTAACCTCATTGCAAGCGTCAGCCCTTTACTATTTTATGCTGAGTGCATTCAAAACATACTAGAATTTTCCATGGAGTTTTTGATTCAGATATAGAAGTCTAAGACTGCTTTAGAGGGAAAGAATGGTGAGTGTTGATTTTCCTTGATGAATGATTGAAGTACAATGGGGAAAGGATTCAGGTTTTAATTACTGGGGGTGGGGGTGTGGGTAAGGCATAAAGAACTATTATTATTTTATAATCTGAAACAGAGTACAGTAGAACCCCTGATATCCATTACCTAAGGGGATTGATAGATGCCAGATACATGAATTTTCCAGTTGCTTGAGGTTGCATATTGTGTGCTTGGTGAACTAATGGTAAAGCACGCCAATTTTAATTTTTTTTAACCTATTTATCTTCTTCAATTGTTTTGCTAGTTGCTTGAATTGCAGTTAATGGGGGGGGTTTGCTGTATCTCTAAAGGTGATAGAAAGTCAGTCAGGATTTCCAACAGAGAACTGGCAAAGCACCCAAGAGAATAATGTTCAAGTCTATGGAAAAGAGCAACGGAGGCTGAGATGGCACTACTAGGTTACCTTAGACTCAATGGGCTGAATGGCCTTTGCTGTAATTAATCCAGTTTGTCAATTTCATTTTTAGTGGCATCATGTAAAATTGTTTAAGCATATCTGAGAAATATTGGATTAAACAATTTTGTTCCAAGCATGAAACTATTATTAAAGTAAAACAATTAGTAGATCGAATAATTTCATTCCGAGCAATTGAGAGATGTCACCATATGATCATCTGCAACTGAAGAGGATGTTGAATTGTCTTTATATTCAGTGAATAATCCCAGGTATTTTAATTAAGAAATTAAAGTCAGGGGAAATCCAAGAGAGAAGACAGCCCTGTTGAATGGCCAATGGCTTTTGAACTGCTGGTAGATCAGGGAAATGGGAGACTTCGATTAGGATGTCACTTCTGTATATTTTAAAGCTCACGTTAAATATTCATAATGCAGAGAGAAAAACTCCTAACAGAATTAGAGGATATTCAAGGAGACATTAGTTTCAGAATCATCCTACAAACTACTTCTAATACTTTTTTTTTGAAGTTGAGGTTATGTGCTAACCTACAGGTTAGGCTCAATCCCTCAACTTCATCACAAAAACTGAGACAAACAACTTCAAGCAGAATTTGGGTCTGGAGCACTGTCAGAATGCCCTGCCTTACAGTTGTGTTATTAAACTATGGGTGAGACAGGCAGCCGGAAAAGATCCAATAGCATTATTTTGAATATAGCATGAAGTCATACCCAATATCCTGTTCAGTTTATCCTCAAATTCAACTAAAACTAGACTCCCCAGCTAGAAACACACACAATCATCCGTCACTTTCCTGGGATACTTATGGTGAATGTTCAGTGTCACTTTGCAGCCCAGTGCTGTTTGCTTGTGCAATACTGCAGCTTGTGGGTGCTTATGAAATGCAGATTGATTACCAAGTCTCACAAATTACAATGTGACACGTTTCAAAAAAAGTTTATTAACTGAAAAACAATTTTGGATATTTTGACAAGGATATGATAGGCTCTACAGCAATGCAAATCATTTAAAAAAAAACTTTCATGTATTTTAAAATCCATCTACCATTTACTAGACTTTAATTAATCTAAATTCTGAATGCCATAAATCAGAACTATACTTATCTGCTTGGTATCTTCAGAAGATCTATTATTGTTGGACATTCTCACCTCCATATTATTAATGACCAGTGTGAGAGCAGGAGATTAAAAATAAACTTTCTGATCTGGGATTACTAAATTCCTATTTATTTTATGAACTCCAGACCTGGTTAAATGAGCTCACACCTGCTATTTAATAAATTAATAAAGTCTGTGAAGTAAAGCATTAAACAGAAGACTGATAGTCAGGTCCTAGATAGCACTAGGTATATTCAAAGCAATATTTTTTTTGCATTTAAGTACTTAATGGAGACTTGCAGGTCTTTGGTTTCTGGAATGCCAGTTTATTTTAATGACATAATACAAAATGTTTTCAATCTTAACAACAGTGTCAGTGTAATCTGCTGGCCCGACTTGAACATGATCACTTTCATGCTTTGAGTCAGAAGAATCCTTTCAGCAGAGGAACAGGGCAACAACGGGCCCAGCTTGTTCATGCCAAAGCAACATGTCCTCTTGCTTTTGTCTCACTTGCCGGCACGAGGCCCATGCCCTTCCCAGCCACTCTGTTACCAAATTGGTTTTTTTAATTAAATTGACGTACCTGCCTCCACCACTTTGTCTGGCAAGTCATTCAACATGTCCAACACCCCGAGTGGAAAAACTACCCTCTCATGTTCATTCAAAATCCCCCCACCTGCACTTAATGCTTAGAGGCTAAATGTATCTCAGGGGCCCACATTGCTTTCAGCACATCTGTGGGCCCAATGTAATTACTTAGCTATTGAAATAGATGCTTTAAAATTGTACAGAGGTTTTGCAAGCCCTCTGCAACTCAGAAGTAACCGGCAGACCAGGAGACCCCCAAGTGGAGACAATGGGAAGTCAAATAGGATTGTTAAATAAAATATACAAATCAAACTTCCCACATATTTTTCTGAGTTATGAGAGACAAGTATTGGGTTGAGTCTTGGGGGGGGGTTGCGTGGTGCAAAGGAGGCAGTAGATACAGTAAATTCAAAAGACAACTGGTGACAAAAGTCTATTTGAAACAAGTTATGTGGACATGAGTGAAGATTGCCAAGAGAACACTGACAGGTGGTTTAAGGCAAGCTGCAGAGTGAAAATAGTTTGAATTTTGTTTTGTTTTGAAGTCTGCAATATCATCCAAATCTTGTTGATGTTCAGCTGAACCTGACATGCCTATGAAATCAATTTTGTGCATGGATCTACTGACACTCACTTTATCCAAATATAGTTTGCCAATTTGATATTTTTTATGAAGACTGTTCATCTTTAATAAATGCTTTTCAGAGATTAGAAAGTTCATTATTTAGAAAGCAAAGGTTTAAAATAGTATCAACTGCCTTGATGGCAGTTGATCATTTATGCACTGAATATTTTATATTATATATTAAATCTCATCTAAAAAGATGGATTTACAAGAGAGGAGCAGTTTATTAGCAATTAAACTGTCAACTTTCTACAGGGTACAAGTTATTTAGTGCAGAGAAGTTTGACAAACTTTTCTGTTTACTGGCAAGCAGAACTAGCATTTGAAAATGGATTGTCATGCATTACTACATCTCATGGGGATTGGGTCATTTGGATGCATTTACCAGCTTATTGCTCAGTTAAATTTGTTATGAAATGTTTTAACTTGAGACCCAATGCATGACGCAAGTTCAACATATGGCAAATCCTAAGTGCCTACCATATTGGAGGCCAAGACAATGTTAACAAATCTGTGCTCAGTAATTGTTAAAAAAGCAAGTCATAGGATACCATGTTTTAAAAAAAATTTTCTTTGTTTTTTTTCCAAAAACTCATTTTTCCCATCAACATACAGTCATTCTACTGCTCTGGTTTTAATCCTCACACGTCTGCAAAATTACAAGTTGTTAAAATTCAAGATTCCTTTATTATAGTGTCCATAAAATCTTCTGTTTGCCCGTAAAGTTGTACATTGGTCCAGTATTAACCAATTTGTTGCTGAATATTTGCTTTCTATTTGTAGGAAATTCAACTTTGAATAAAGAGAGTAAACTTTGCTCATTTTCTTTTAAGTTAATGAAATTAACTTAAAATGTTGAACCAATGTTACAAAATCAATAATTTATTTGGCCACTTTTGATGTGGTCCACCAACTGCAAAGAAGCGTTTTTATATTAAAAGTTGGGCTATTGTCTATGTATTATTGGATTACGATCTACCATAGCAATGTACTCTGCAAAATCTGAACAAAATTATCAGTGCAGTTAAAATAAATTGATTTAGAATTTCAATAGAATGTATAGAGAAGTATTAGAGACAAGTCAACCCACCCTTACTGCTAACATGACTGAAGAAAATATCAACAGTGCAAATGTTAAGGAGGAATTAAGGTCTTGTAAAAAAAAAAATCTTCCAAACTGAGAGAAGCAGTTGGATCCAGTGTTATTCAGAAGGGGGCATTAAGTTGAAGAATGATAGATTTTTTTCCTCCTGCCACTCTACCTTTTAGTCTGGACACAGAAATGGATCCATTTTGTTAAAAATCTTTATGATTTTCCTCAATGATATTCCCACTGATTCACTCACCAAATAAGGAAGGGACTTGCAGGCAAACAATCTCAAGTTCTCTCTTTTTCCTGGCTCAGGCTCAATTTGTATTAAATACTGTATTCAAACCATGTAACAAACTTTAAACAAGGGTGCTGACACATAGACTCAATCCAATAGACTCTTACTTTACATTTACTGCTTCCCAGTCATGTATAGTGATTGGTACTTACTGGATTTTTTTGGTGAAGTTTTTGGAAACTATTCCACCCTCTTCTTGCTTTTCTTCATGTTTTCCTGAGAATGATGCAAAAGGGAAAAAAAAAATCAGGAAGTATATTAAATGCAAGATGGTCTCACTTCACAGGGGAAATAATTAATAATTCAACATCATTGTTTTTCTTTACTTACTCCCCCCCCCCCAGGTTTACGGTCATGTTCCCAGCAGTCATTTGGCCACTGTTTTAATGTGCACCATTGTCAGCCACAACAATGTCTCTTGGCCTGCCCTCACTCCCTGGACATCACACCAACAGCATCTCGTCCACTCCACCCATATTCCAACAGCCAACATTCTCAAACGCAGAGCACATCCCTCCAACCCCACAACACTCTGTGACCTTCCTTATGGAGCCTTCAATGCTCTATGGGATTGCTTATGGAAACATGCAGTTTTTTTTTAAACTGACTTGTCAAATTTCGCTGTTAGACATGCACAAAGTGAGAATATCCCAATGAAAAGGACCAACTGTGCATTCATTGTCCAGTTTTGCAAACCATTTGTCCTTTGGAGTTTTCTAAAAAAAAATGCAGAAATCTCAACAAACTATTAAGAGGTAGCAAAGGAAAATGCAACATTGGGGGCATTGAACAGGCGAGGAAGTGCATGGGTGGAGAGAACTGGCGAATTGACCCTTCCCCGCACTGGATGCCTGGAAGCTGCCAGTGTTGGCACTGCCCAAGGCGGTGGTCTTGCCTACTTGGCGGTGGGCGAAAGGAATGGACTCTTCCCTCCCAATCACCAACCTACCTGATATCTCCACGAAGCCATCCTTGGTTTTGATGGTGAGCTCCTCGGGCGCGAAGCTCTGCACGTTGACACACACCTTCCAGGGCTCCCCGGGGCTGAGGCTCGGGGGGCTCCTGGCCTCGGGGTAACCCATGTAACGAGCCGTGTAGTGAGGAGGCGGCGGGCTGCAAGCCGCCGGAGTTTCGCGGGACGCCCCATTGAAGGAGGACCTCAGAGGGCCGGGCCAGGTCGAGGTCAGCCTGGGGCGAGCCCAGTTGGGCCAGTCGGCCGTGAAGTGGTCGGAGAAAGGCGAGATCCCGAATTCCTCGTCCAGGAACCGAGGGTCTCGGAAAGGGTCCCTGCTGCTCCTCTGCCTGCCGGGCATCTGGCAGGAGAACGGCACCTGACCTTCAGCCATGCCTCCGCACTCTCGCTCACCTCGCTCGGCTCTGTGCTCCGGCCTTTATACTTGGCCGGGAGGCGAGGACGGCCGCCAGTTGTCATCTGTAAGATCTGATCGATGAGCAAAACGAAGGAATGTGGCGTGGGCCGCGGCAGCGTTCTCCCTCCTACGTGTGCTGACCAAGTTTAGCCATGACTGGCTTTCGCCCTGCCTCTCCGCTGGCTATTTAAAGCGTCCCGTCTCATCCTTGTTTACCAGCCCTGTCACCCTGCTTGAAGGGTGGGGGAGGAGAGGAAATATTTGATTCATAAGCCTCAATAACAAACCGGCTGAAGCACTTGGGTCTCAAACACTTTCACTGGTGTTGAAGGACTGGCTCAGGGTTCACCTGATTGTACAACCCGACCAACTCCAGCCCATGGTGCACACACTATGCATAACGATCACATAAACATTTGGCATGATCTTCAGTGTTACAGGACACTGTTTATTAATTCCACAGCCCGTGGGACTAAGGTATTACCCAGCCTGGCAGTCCTGATTTTGATTCCCCTGTCCCTTCTTGTTGATGGCAGGTGGGGGTTGAAGATACTGTGTGCTGGATGGAAAGGGCCTTCTATCATTCCTTGAGCCCTATTTAGACAAAGCTGGCTGTAAATGTCATCTATAGAGGAAGGAGAGTCCCCAGTGATCCTCTCGGCTGCTTTAATGATCCATAGACTTCCGGTCCACAACTACTAAACCACACAATGATGGCTGTAAATGTCATCCATAGAGGGAGGAGAGACCCCAGTGATCCTCTCGACTACTTTAATGATCCATAGACTTCCGGTCCACAACTACTATACCACACAATGATGGCTGTAAATGTCATCCATAGAGGGAGGAGAGACCCCAGTGATCCTCTCGGCTACTTTAATGATCCATAGACTTCCGGTCCACAACTACTACACCACACAATGATGCAGCCAGACAGGACACTCTCAATTGTGCTTCTGTAAAATGTTGTCAAGAATGGGAGGGCCGGTAGCCAGTAGCCTTGCCCTCCTCAGCCTCCTTAGGAAGCCTGCGCCTTCCTGACTAATGAGGAGATGTTGTGAGTCCAGGATAGATGTTGGTTTGCAGTAATGGAATATATGCTTTTGTCAGTACAATGAAAATGCTGAAAGACATGTAGGTTTTTAGACATTCATAAGTCTGTAAGTGAGAAAAATACACAAAAATCACTCATTGTGGTAACGAGGCTTCACACAGGCAAGATTCAGTACTGAAACTGAAGGGCAAAGCTCGTTCTGCTATTCACCGGCGCTAATTTATGAACATACGATGGACTTAGACTGCAATAATATAATGGGAGCTTGTTGCAGGGTTTCCAAAAGTGAGGTGTTACTCAGCTGGGCCCAGCCTGTATTGCGAGGAAGGCATATTTTTGAGCTGAAATCTTCGAGCCAGTCTTCCATTGGTAGAGGCAGAACAATGTTGTGAAAGCTATCCTCCTCGTGGATGGGAACTTCTCTTGACTTCAAGAAATTATTTCTTTGTGCGATCTTTTTGAGCTTGGAGGTTGGGATGAATTAACATTTCTGTTTTAACAATGGATCATTGGCCTGAAAGATAAATTCGTATCAAGGAAGTTCTGACCTGGTCTGATTTTCATAATCCGTAGTATATTAGTTTTGGATCACTGTTTGATTCAATACTGCTTCACTTCCAGGAATGGCTACCTTGAAGAAGCTCAATCCTTTCTGCTTTTCTAATTTACCTTGTTCACCCTCATTACTTTCGGTTTCCCTTCCTGATTTTGATAAGCTGTCAAAAACTTGCTCCCACAGCTGCCTCTATGCCTTTTGTGAGTTTCTCTGGACCTGGATTCCAAATGGACTGCACTGTAAATCATAGACTGGGAAGCATATCAGATCCCAACAAGCAAGCTTTTGAAAATAAATGAATCCTCACTCCATTGACCTTGGTTGAATCCTGACTGCATGGAAGATGTTTGTTTTTCTTATGATGATGTGAATGTCCCCAAATGCTCTGGTTTTCACCTGGATCCCAAAGGTTGGGGGTTGACCCAGTGTAAATTGTTTCTACTCTACAGATGGAGTAAAACACAAAAGTGTTTAAGGGCTCAGGCCCAAAACATTGACAATATATCTTTACCTCTCTAGATGTTGCGAGATCAGTTGAGTTCCTCTAGCATTTCTGTGTTTTGTAGACTCTTAATGCCTATCCCGCATCGGACTTGTCAGCCACAAACGAGCCTGCAGCTGACGTGGACATTTACCCCTCCATAAATCTTCATCTGCGAAGCCAAGCCAAAGAATAGGAGATGATAGGAATGTGGGGAGAACAGGCTATGTAGAAAATTAAGAAGCAAATGGGATGAGCTGAAATGGTCTCACCCCACATTGTAAAAAAAGAAAATTTAACACACATTGTAATTCCACTTAAGCATTTTGAAAAGGAAATCCATGAAAACTGATACATTGAAGATATACAGATTTCTTGAATCATTATTCTCATTGCATGCTCAGCTCCTTGCTTAATGCATATATCAACAATTGCATTGCTCTTAAGTTTTTTCTCATATAGGAGGAACTTTCTTAATCTCAAGCCTTTCCTGGTTCACAGTTCCACTTCATCCTTCACCACTTGATGTTTTATCAGAAGGACACCAATGGATGGAATCTCACCTGAAACATTTATGATTTTTACACAGCCTTCATGCAATTTTACCACTTATGAAGAGTCTCCGACATCCCGGCATTGGAATGACCAAAGCTGCAAACTTCCGCTTCAGTCCACCATTTTATACAGCACACGGGCATTGCGGTATGTAAAGAGACAGGACATGCTCCTTCGTGTCTGATGCATGGCTATTTTTTTCTTGACTTCAGCCCCATTGTCTCATATTCCTTAATTTCCTTAATATGCAAAGTTCTATTGATCTGTTTTGAATTAACTCATGAGTAGAACTCCATAATCCTTTGGAATAAGAAAATTCCAAAAATTCTCCAGCCTTTGAGTGAGGAACCTTCTCCTCATCTCAGTCCTAAAGGACCCACCCCGTATTGTGAGTCTGCAATCCCCATTCCTGGACTCCTAAGGCAGCAGGAATATCCATCCTATATTTTTATCCAGTGAAACATTCAAATAATTTTACATTGCACTGCCCATTTTCTAAAGAATACATGCCTAGTCTACCCCATCTCTGCCCATATGGCAAAATGACCATCCTAGAAATCTGCCTGATGAATTTTTGCTGCATTTCATGCAATGGCAAGTTTATCCTTTCTTAGTTCTCCCAAGCATAGTCTTAATAAATTATTTGATAATAGTAATCAGACATCTCAACTGTGTACTCAACTTCTCTGGTAATGAAGATACTTTTGCTTACTGCACCTGTAATTTACATATAACAATATTATCCAATGTTGATCAAACTTCTTCATGCAAACAGCCACATTTCCTGAAAATATAAATAGCTCTGATCCATTCCTTCACCCTGATCTATTCGACTCATCCCACTTGGGCCCCTGGTCTAGGATTATGCTGAAAATACAACAGATTTGCCATCTAGGGAGGAATTAAGTCGACTTAGCTCATATTCTATTAAAAAAAATGAGAGTTGAAACAGGTATTTTATCTGATACAATATTTTCTGGGGTTTTATGTGGGACCTTATCGAAGGCCTTTTGGAAGTCCAGGTACATCACATTCACTGGCTCTCCCCCATCTATTTTACCTGTCACCATCTCAAAGAATTCCAATAGATTTGTCAAGCACGATTTACCTTTTGTAAATCCATGTTGACTCTGTCCAATCCCTTCTCTGCTAGTCATATGCTCCGCTATTACATCCTTAATAATGGATTCCATCATTTTGCCCACTACTGATGTAAGGCTCACCGGCCTATAATTCCCCGCTTTTTCTCTTCCCCCCTTTTTAAATAGTGGGGTAACATTAGCTACCCTCCAATCCATGGGTACTGATCCTGAGTCTATCGAGTTCAGGAAAATAATTCTTAAAGCATCTGCTATCTGAATGTCCACTTCCTTAAGTACCCTAGGATGACCCCCATCGACGTGATCTACCGGGACCATTGCCTGAAGAGGGCGCACAAAATCAGTGAACTGGGGCGGACTCGAAAGGCCAACATGGCCTGTTTCCGCTCCGTAAATGGTTATATGGTTATATGGTTAACCATCACTGTAGGTTTAATGGAATATATTCCCACATTCCTTTTATTCTTTCTTTCTTCATTCACCAATTGAATTTAGTCAATGACTGAGAACCCACATAAACTCAGGCATTTCCTGACTTGTCTTTGCAATGATCCTTAAGGATTTTCAATTTTCCCCTGTACTGATAAAAATGGCAGGTAAAGAGAGCAGAATCCACCATTCGAGTTTAAAGTTAGGTTACAGGAAATGCTTTGTAAAAATGATATAGTGCATGTGAATTAACCATTAACACAGAATGGCGAGGTGGTAACATCTCCTTCTTTCTTTGGCTTGGCTTCGCAGACGAAGATTTATGGAGGGGTAATGTCCACGTCAGCTGCAGGCTTGTTTGTAGCTGACAAGTCTGATGCGAGACAGGCAGACACGGTTGCAGCGGTTGCAAGGGAAAATTGGTTGGTTGGGGTTGGGTGTTGGGTTTTTCCTCCTTTGTCTTTTGTCAGTGAGGTGGGCTCTGCGGTCTTCACAACAGATCAATTGACTAGCTGTTTTGGACAAGAACTTTGAGAAATAATTTCGGTAATCTTCAGTAAATAACTTTGACTCTCTCATGGTTGTTACATATTCTTTTTCAGCAGTGCATTGGGATTACAGATGATTAAACAAGCAGGCTGCAGATGCTAGAGAAATAGAACAATGCACAAAAGTTCTGGAGGAACTCAGCAGGTCATGGCGAGCAATAGACAGCTAATGTTCTGGCCTGAAATGTTGACTGCGCATTGCTTTCCATCGATAATACATGACCTGCCGAGTCCTCTGATACTTTTGTGTATTGTTGGAATTATGTTCCACAAAGGTTTTGTGCGTTCTGAGGTGACTAATGAGGCCAATGTAGGAACTGCAGTCTCTTCTGCAGAATGTTTCTTTTGGTGGCTTGTGAGTGGTGCTTTTTCCACCAATGACGCAGGGCTTCTGGATGCTCTTGATACATGGTCTTGCTCTTCTGCATTCCATCCCAAATACTCTTCTCCACTTTGAACAGACCTGGGCCATAGTTTCTCAGGAGTCAATAGGAATGTTGCATGTTTTCCAAGGAAGCTTTGATTACATAGAATACTACAGCACAGTACAGACCCTTTGGCCCTTGATGTTGTGCTGACCCATATATCCCCAGTACTAAACCCATCCTACTCTGTAACCCTCTGTTTTTCCTTCATCCATGTGCCTATCTAAGAGTCTCTTAAATGCTTCCAATGTTACAGTCTTCATCACCATATCAGGCAAGGCATTCCAGGCACCCACAACTCTCTGTGTAAAAAAACTTACCCAAGATGACTCCCTTAACTTTGTGCATATGTCCTCGGGTGTTGGCTATTCCTGCCCTGGGAAACAGGTGCTGGCTTTCCACCCTATCTAAGCCTCTCATAATCTTGTAGACTTCTATTAAGTCTTCTTTCATCCTTCTATGCTCCAAAGAGAAAAGTTTAATCTCTACCAACCTTGCCTCATAAAACTTGTTTTCCAATCCAGGCAACATCCTGGTAAATCTCCTCTGCACCCTCTCCACATCCTTCCTCTGATCAGGTGACCTGAACTGAACACAATATTCTAAGTGTGGTCTAACCAGAGATTTGTAGAGTTGCAACATGACCTCTCTACTCCTGAACTAATTCCCCCTATTAATGAAGCCCAGCATCCCACAGGCCGTCTTAATTATCCTATCAACCTGTGCAGCGACCTTGAGGGATGTATTGATTTGAACCCCAAGATCCTTCTGTTCATCCACACTCCTATGTATCTGACCATTAACCCTGTACTCCAACTTCTGGTTTGTCCTTCCAAAATGCATCACCTCATACTTATCCAGATTGAACATTTACACTTTTCTGCCAACTCTGCATCCTGTCTATATCTTTTTGTAACCTTCAGTGATCTTCAGCTCCATTTGCAACTCTTCCAACCTTCATGTCATCTGCAAACGTACTGACCCATCCTTCCCCCTCTTCATCCAGGTCATTTATAAAAATCACAAATAGCAGGGGTCCCAGAACAGATCCCTGTGGCAAACTATTAGTTACTGGCCTCCGGGCAGAATAGTTTCTTTTCACTACTACTCTCCGCTTTCTTTCGGCAAGCCAATTTTTTTATCCACACAGCCAAGGCTCCACTGATCTCATGACTTTCTGGATGGGCCTACTGTGGGGGACCTTGTAAAATGCCTTGCTAAAATCCTTGTAGACCACATCTACCATCCTACCTTCATCAATTTTTTTTGTGCCTCCTCAAAAAACTCTGTTAGACTTGTGAGGCATGACCTTCCCTTCACAAAGTCATGCTGATTATCCTTGAGTAGACAGTTCTTCTCCAAATGCTCATAGATCCTATCCTTAAGAATCCTCTCCAATAGTTTGCACACCACAGTCATTGGACTCATCGGTCTATAATTCCCAGGATTCTTCCTATTACCTTTTTTAAACAAGGGGACTACATTTGCCATTCTCCAATCCTCTGGCACATTCCCTGCGACCAAAGAGGATTCAAAGATCATCACTATTGGCCCAGCTATCTCTTCTTTCACTTCCCACAGCAACCTGGGCATATCATGACTGGCCTCGGAGATTCATCAATCTTGATGTTTCTAAGAAGATCCAACAGTCCTCTTCTTAATCTCTACATTATCTGGCACACTGGCCAGTTCTATTTTGACCTCACCCTGATCAATGTCTTTTTCTTTTAAAGTGATGTATTAATTTAGGACCTCCCCAACCTCCTCCATCTCCAGGCACATTTCACCCCCTTTATTCTTTAGCGCCCCCACCCTCATTCTTGTCATCCTTCTATCCTTCACATACGCATAGAATTCCTTGGAATTCTCCTTAATCCTACATGCCAAAGCCTTTTCATGCCTCCTTTGAGCTCTCCTAAATCCTTTCTTAAGCTCCTTCCTGGCAACGATATATTTCTCATGACCCGGTCCTGTTTCCTGCTTCCTATATCTAACATATGCTTCCTTCTTACTCTTGACTAGTTGTCTCACCTGTTTGGTAAGCCATAGTTCTGTTTTCCTATCATCTATTCCTTGTTCCAGTAGGACAAACTTATCCTGAACCCTGCACATGGTCACTAAACTTCCTCCTCATTACTTCCGTGATTTCACCCTTGAATGTGTTTCCAATTTATTCTCGCTAGTTCCTGCCTCATCCCTTTGTAATTAGCCCTTCCCTAGTTAATCACTTTCCTATTTTGTCTGTTTTTATCCTTTTCTATAGCTAATCTGAAGCTAAGGGAGTTGTGGGCACTCTCACCAAAATGTTCCCCCACCGAGAGGTCCACCACCTGACCAGGTTCATTACCAGTACTTGATCTCATATGACCTCTTCTCTTGTCAGCTGGTCCATGGACTGTGTCAGGATTCCTTCTTGAATGCACCTGACAAACTCTGCCCCCATCTATCCCTCTTGCAGTCAGTAGGTGCCAATCATTATTAGGGAAGTTGAAATCACCCAGAACTACAACCGTGCATTTCCTGCACCAATCCAAAATCTGCCTGCTTAACTGCTCCTCGGTGTCCCTTGGGCTATTTGGGGACCTATAGACTACTCCCAGCACGGTGATAGCTCCCTTCCTATTTTTGACTTCCATCCACACCGACTCAGTGGGCATTTCTCCCTTTCTATAGCCGTGATGTTATCCCTGACCAGTAATGCTACTCCTCCCCCTTTTCTACCTCCCATCTTATTCCTTTTAAAACATTTAAATCATGGTAAATGCATCAGCCAATCCTGCCCTTCCTCCAGCCATATTTCTGTAATGGCTACAAAATCATAGTTCCACATTCTGATCCATGCTCTTAAGTTCATCCCCTTTATTTCTAATAATCCTACTGTGGAAATAGACACATTTCAACTCCCCCCTAATTGGCTACATTTATGTTTTGTCCCCTGCCTGTCCTTTCTCACCATCTCAGAACACATAGCTTCATGCTTTTGACCTTCTACCCTAATCTCTGTACTCACATTCTGATTCCCACACCCCCTGCCAAACTAGTTTAAACCCTCCCCAACAGCTCTAGCAAACCTACCCACCAGGATATTGGTGTCGCCCCATCCTTTTTGTACAGGTTAGACCTTCCCCAGAAATCTGAACCCTGCCCCCTGCACCAACTTTTCAACCACACATTCATCTGCCACAACTTCCTATTCCTACCCTTTCTCAAAGGTGGCACAGGTGGTAATCTTGAGATTACCATCCTTGAGCTCCTATTTTTTTTAACTTTTCCAGCTCCCTATATTCCCTCTTCAGGACCTCATCATTACTCCCATCTATGTCATTGGTTCCCACGTGGACCACAACATCTGGATGCTCACCCTCCCCCTCCAGAATGCTGTGAACGATCAGAGACATCCCTGACCTTGACACCTGGGAGGCAATATACTATCCGGGAGCCCCGAGCTTGCCCACCAAACATCCTATCTGCTCCCCTAAGCAATGAGTCTCCAATTACCATCACTCTCCTCTCCACCCCCCTTCCCTTCTGAGGTGAGGGCCCATCCCCTGCACCAGAGACGTGACCACCAATAGCCCCTGGTAGATTCTACCCCCACCCCCCAACAGTATACTAATTGTTGAGGGGAATGGCACAGGGGTGCTCTGCACTGTCTGCCTATCCCCCTTCCCTCTCCTAACAGTCTCCTTGAAGCTCATCTCTATCACTCACTTGGCATCCCAAATGATCCTGAGTTCATCCACCTCAATCTTTCTAACACGGTTTTCCAAGGAGCTACAGCTTGATGTGCCTCTTGCACGTGTAGTCATCAAGGACAATTGTGTTGTTCCATGTGTTCCACATCATTGAATCTTTTCTTCTATCAACCTTGTAACCTCTTCCTGTGACAGAGCTATCAAATATTTGTTCTACAGAATTATGTGCACCACTTTGAATTTATGATATGTGGGTAGTAGGTATCTCAGGCAATGTCAGCATTTATGGCCCGCCCGCAGTTGTCTCTAAACTGAGATGAGAATTCTGAGGCAACCATATTGTTGGGTCTACAGCCTGTATTATGTTGACTGGGGAAGGATAGCAGACTTCCTCTGTTGAATTAGAGAACGAGATAGTTTTTAATGTGCCTTTGAATATTAATCTCCTCTTAATTAGCATTGCACCACTCGACATATTTGCTAATGTATTATTTTGACTGATAATGATTGCAATTAAAAGAAATAGCATGTGATAGTTGCACAATCTTTTATAATGAATTTCACCATCACATATGAATATGGCATCCACGTCCCAGAATCTCATCAATGTGACATGAATGAACTAAACTTGTTGGTACTGATGGAGCTGGCAAGCAATCATATTCCACCTATTCATCAACTCGTCAAGGTTAACTGTTTTGAAATAACTAGTTGATTTATATATACTGAGCCTATTTGGAAGAATTGGTTTCTTTAAAAAAAATGAAGTCATTTCAGTAACTTTTGATGCCACAGATATAATACAATGAGGTAGGGAGTATAGCCTGCTGTCTCACAATGCCTGGGCTTCAATTTAATCTCCAGCACTCTGTGCAGAGTTTGAACATCCTCCTATCCTTTGTGTGCTCCAGTGTTCACCCACATCCCAAAGGAAAACCATTTCAATTCCACGTCACACTCCCGCACTAACGTTGACTTTACTGCTTTCCATTAAACTTGCTCGCCTTTCCTCTCCCCCTTCCTCCAACCACCCAGTCATCCCTCCTACCCCTCATTGCTGCTGTCCCCTCCCTCCTTTCTCTACCTATCATCTCCTGCCTTTGCCACCCCCCCTTCCCCCTCACTCTTTTGTTTGGATGCCTGTCAGCATTTTCTCCTGCTTTGATGAAGGGCTCAACCCCTTCGGTTCTGTATTCCTTTGCTACATAAGGACGCTGTTTGACCTGAGCTTCTCCAGCATTTTGTGTTTTTACTTCAACCACAGTGCCTACAGAATTCTGTGGGTTACTTCCCAAAGACAGGAGAGTTGCCTAGTTAATTGTCAACTTTTGACTGGCCCTGTAGTGTAGGGAGGGGAGTGGTCAAATTGTGGGGGAGGGAAGAATGAATGTAAACATGGGGATGATAAATTGGGTGCCGGATGTTTGGCATGGACTAAATGAAACATGACAGGCTACAGATGCTGGGATTGTAGTAAAAACATCGAATTGCTGGAAGAACGCAGCTGGTCTTTTCAAGGGACAGAGATTTGTTGCCGATGTTTCAGGCCTGAGGGAAAATCAGAAAAGGTAGAAGCCGGATACATCAGAAAGTCTCAGAGTTCAAACAATGGGGGAGGAATCCAGACCAACAAAAGGTGTTAATTGGATGTGATGAGGGATGAAAAATTTATCATGTCTGTGCAAGAGGACACAGGGAATGGAGAGATGAGGGGGTGGGGGAAAGACTTGTTGGACTGAAGATCCTGTTTCCATGTTATATGATTGTTCCAGTTGTTTAATAAATAATGCATGGAATAACATTAATAGATTCAAATCAAATTCCCTATGAGTCATATTTTACAGGACTAAGATTTTGAATGCAATAGGTTGAAGGTAATAATGATATCTGAAAATATCAATCTCTCTTCCCCTTTAGTTAGATTAAAGTGGCTGTAGAATCAGGAGGATTCAGAATGACTCACCTTTCATTTACTTGCTGTCTTCTAAAATCACTGCAGTTTAATTCAGATCACATTCTTGGCTTCCCATATCCATATTTTTATAATTCTATTTAACAATGTCACTTTGACAAGATAATCACGCAGAAATGATTTGACAAAATGTGTTTACGGCCACTTCATTTTACTGTTGGGGCCCTGCTGTCTAACACCACCACAGAAAACAGCAGGAAGGCACTTTACATTTTCAAACTCAAATCATTTGCTTGACTAGGAATCAAGTCCAATGCCACAGTACTGATGGTTCAATTCTACAGCAGATTTCTGAGGGACAATTGACCTTGGAAAACAGTTGTTTCCACTTTGTGAGTGTCGCACAGTGAGTACAAATCGAAAATTGCAATTGTAGGGGAGATACAGACATAACGGCACATTTAAGTGCCTACAAGCTGCCCTGGGGAAAAGCAGGACATGGTCCTTTGCTTAGGATTATGGTTGAGATCAATTCAAGAAAAAAAACATTTTCACAGCCTCAAGAGCTTTTATGCAAAATTGTCCTTGAGCAGCAAATTGCACTTCAGGCTTCAAGTACAACTAACTTATGTAATGAGAGTGCTGCATTAAATTACTTGCTGTATCCATCAAAGTCTTCTTGCCAGTTTAACAATTCACCCATTACATTGACTCAAGTCTTGTACATCTTAACCTTAAACCCTGCTGGTTGAGGTCTTTTTTTGCAGGACATCCTAAATATACTGACAAGGACAGTGTATCGTGGAGAGGAGTCCAAGGATGGAAAAGGGAAAATAATTTAAATTTCTCATTCAACAGAAAAAAAGATCGCCATGAAAATAATTGAATTATTGATCCGCACAGTACCCATCTCAACGGCACAGAGGGAAAGACACTGGTCGAAAGAGAGAAGTTAACATTTTAGAGAGCTTCACTATTCAAGGAAACCACTTCTCAGGAAGGAGAAAATTCAACTTGTAACATTTTGGGTATCAGTCTATGAGGAATTTGAGTTGAACTTTAATACACTATGAACAAAAATGACTTTGAATTGTTAGTCCTAAAGCATTACTGGTTTATTCTTTGTTATACGCTTCCTGGGCCGTTCAGATTAACTGATGGAATGGTTTTTGTGATAAGTCAACCTCTGCCTTATCAATGCAGCCTGTGACAACAAGGATGGTAGAATGCAAGTTGAGTGAATGCCAATTTTTTTTTCATCCTGCAGCTCTTAAGCTACCATGACCAACAATCTTTGGTAATCAAATTTACAGCAAATATCACTGATTATCTGGAAATAGCTGCTGAGGACACTTTGCAGTAGTGAGAATCTGTTTTAATAATGTTATGCAAAGAACTGAGCAACAATATTATCACTAACATTATGAATTCCAGGAAAATTCTAAAATATGATACCTAATTCAGACCTGTGTTGGGGTGCAGTGCTGCCGGAGCGCACCAAAGCGCCCCTCCGACACCTCAGGGGGCAGCTCCGGCACCTCCTTGTCACCGTTTTTGGTGAGCTCCGGCACCTAAAAAAAAAATCAGCACTGCACCCCTGGATCCATGTTACACATACACACACTCTCTCTCTCTCTCCCCCGCCCTCATTTTCATCACACCCTCATCCTACAGATTGGAGTCTGGACTAGATCAACTAGGAAACTCAGACCAATGTCAGGGTGCAAATTTCAATTAGCATTGGTCCCATCAGAATATTTAACGTACTGTTGTAAAATTTTGCTCTTTTAACTTGGAACATTTGTTACCCTATTCATGTTGCAGTGTTGATGTCCTTGATTTGTATTAAATAAAGGTAATTACTTCTGTTTGTCCTGATATAATTGTTGTACATTGAGTTAAACAACTCTTTGTAACCTTAAAAGTTGACATGAATATAGTAAATTGGATGCCTCTGTTGGGATTGGTTATCAGTGACAGTGCTTTGGGTGAACACCTCACTTGAAAGATGAAGCCTTCAGTTCTGCAACAGCGTCAGCCTATACTAAAGTCTCATGAGTGAGACAAGACAACAATTCCTGACACAGCTGTGACTGCTACCACGGACACTACTACAGAGTAGTGTTTCTGGTAGTCATTTACCTCCGAGGATAGTTATATCAAGTTCTGGCAAATGGGGGATTTATGGTGGGTTTGGGATATGCATGACACAAGACACCAACAAGCTTCATTCAGGAGGTTTATTTTAATGTTTTTGTTTTACAAGCTCACAAATTAAATGCATTAGGAAGACTAACGTCATGAATAATATCTTATTTTCACAGAAGGATTAAAAGAGCTGGTACAGGAATATTAAGAGAAACCTCCAACCTCCAGTGCAAGAGGAGGCAGAAGAATTAGACATTATTACAAGTATGCTCCCTGTTCAACCTTGCTCTTCCTATTTCATTTGTTCTAAGACATTCAAAAACTATTTGGGTTGAAAGCATTCTAACGAATACAAACACATCTGTTGTTTTTATACGCGACTGATTAATCTAGCTACAATTGATAATACTGAACATTAACCATTGCGATTTCATTTTTGGCTGCTATAATTTATCATTGGGAAGTTCATATCATTCAGATCTCTTTCAAAGAAAAAAAAATCTGCTGATTACAGGCCCTTCTTCACACACTTTCACAAAAATCTCAAATGTGTTGGTTTACCAAACAAGGGGAATGTTTCCACACTACGCACCGTCCCATAAGTGCAGGCACCTCAGCCTCCACCGTATAAATACGTTCAATAAATAGGGAAAATAAATATTAAATAAATGGGTACAGTGTTGACCTTTATCAATATATTTACAGTGCATAGTGAAAATACAATTGATCAAGAGCTAGCACAAAAATTTGGTATATTTTTTACTTAAAGGTGAAATATTTGAAATAAATACAGGAGTGCAAATTAAGGAGCTAATTTAAAATTCTCTCAATAACGTCGTCTGGGCGACTCTCACATAATGATCTGCTGGATTATCTTATTTTCACTCATTGGCATGCGACTGCCTCTGTTGTTCATTCTGATGATGCCACTTGGGTTGAGGCATGTTTGTGCTAATAACCTAAACAATTCAGGCACCTCGAATGAGCGTCTCGTGCTTCAAGTTCTGGTGGAGTCACTGCTACAAGGAATATCTAGATCCAGAATCCTTAGCATAAAACCTTACTCTGCAAGCAGGGCAACATATATTTTCTGTGTGCTACTGCAGCAGCTGGTCGCAGCTTCTGTTCTCTGTGCAATGCTGCCAACTTTGGGTCAGGAGACATCTAGTTTTCTCAGGACCCCCACCAGCAAGATTTTACCCTTAGACTTTGGAGTAGCTCCTGTGTTAAACCCAGCCTAGTTTGGAGTTGAAGTCCATGCCATTTTGTTTTCAGAATACTTATGTACACGATAAAGATGAAAAATGCCACTTTCTTCATAAAAGCTGTAGAATTTCATATCAGACTATCAGTTTTTACTGCATATTGACTAGGTTCCTTTCAGCCGATGAAATCAATGCCAATCTTATACTCTTGCCTAATCATCCTGACCCCAGCACCAAGGAACCCCTGCTCTGCCTTCCACAGGCTTTCAAAGGCCAACGCTAATATTGGAGGCACAAGAGACTGAAGATGCCGCAATCTGGACCAAACAATAAACTGTTCGGGGAACTTAGCGAGTCAAGCAAAGGGATGGTCTATGTTTTGGGTTGATACTTTGCATTAAGTCCACAGATGCTGCCTGACCTGCTAAAATTCTTTGCTCCAGCCTTGATATTCCCTTTTGATTCGCTGTGCCACCCTGTTTGAAATCTTGCCAGCGCCCTGCACTGTCGGCAGTGGTTTTGGCTTGTCAATGTAGATCGCTGAATAATTAACAAAACATCAACCAGACAATTTAAAGGTTGCACATGGATATTTCTAGTGAGGATTTTTTTTCATCTCCATGGTGAATCATTCAAGAGAAAGTCAATATTTATATTTTATCTTCTGCTAACAAGGGATAGATGAGGAATGCCATGTGCTTGGTAATGAGCCATTTCAATATTCTGCATGAGGACTGGATGCCTGGCTTCTTATCATTGATTGTATTTAAACAAGTGGTCTGGTTTCTTATCAGCATCTGTCAGTGGCTATTAAACATTATAAAACAAACGCACCAGACCAGGCTGGTGCTTCACAGGGCTTGTGTTCTAAGGGACTTGCATCAGATTCTATGATTTGCATTTAAAAGCCTCTCTTAATTAACAATGAAGGTGATTTTCTGTTTGGGTAGGGAAAGTCAACAGGATCCTGGTGTAAACAGTCTGACACATGCCCGAATGTACACTGCACTCCCTTCGCTGAGCTCATTGTTGTCTTTGGTCCAGCATGTCGATTGAATCCGGTATAAGTGAATGCACATGACATTACTGTGGGGGAGGGTGAATGTCAGCTGCGCTTGCACATAATTTGATTCATCATATCTGTGAGCTCAAGTCTAAATACCCTCTGAAAATAGCCACCGTGCACCTGCTGAGTTGCCGCAGAGCCCAGTTGGAGCTGCTACTATTCATAGAATGGAGTCTGTGCGGTGTGATGCCTGGACTCTACACAGCCCCAGAATATCCCTTTGAAACAATTAGAGTATAATTGAGAAAGCACACATTGGTTGCAAAATGGGTCTATGGTTTCTAGTTCAAAGTTGGGATGCGTTAACAAATGTAATAGTGCTTGAGGATTTCAGTTCATCTTTAGAGCAAAATATGAGCTTGGAGAAATGTTGAGTATGTTTGTCTGTTTAGTGGGCGCTGCAAATATTGACCCTGCTCCAGATTCCATGTATCAATTAAACATTGTGAGACCAAAATAACATAGAGGTCAATCTGCAAATAGTGGGCAGGAAAACAGAGGAGGGTGTGGGTATGTGTGTGTGTGCGTGTGTGTGTGGGGGGAGAGTGAGTGCGGTGGTGCGAGAGCTGCATCTCAACGCCTCAAGCTCTCGTAGCTGCCCGCGGAATCGTAACTCTTGCTCCTGCTGCTCCCTCTGGCTGAACTCCGAGTCCGGCTGCGGCTCCTGCTGTGGCTGCGACTGCGGCTCCTGCTGGAGTAACTCCGGCTCCGGCTCCGGCTCCGGCTGTGAGTCCGACTTCGGCTCCTGCTCCGGCTCCGGCTCCGGCTCCGGCTCCGGCTCCTGCTGCTGTACCAGGAGGAGTAGCTGCTTATGCTGCTGGATGATGAAGGGCTAGGCCTGTAGTATGGGATGGGACGTTTTCGAGCACTGATAAACAAACAAAATAGGAGGATGCCTTTTAAAACATGGTGATAAAATCAATATGTTGATAGCCAGCAAAGATAGGTGTCCCTTTTAACCTACACAGGAGATTAAAATGGAGTTGGTGGCAGAACAATTCAGGAGGTATTGCATTGTTCTACTGTGAAATATTCCATTTGATAATCAGTTCCATCGACTTCTACCAAATTGAGGATCTGACATACTTTGCAGTTGATGGTAAATGTGATTCTACCCCTTTTGCCTACCAGGCCCTGGAGAATCAGCAGTAATTTTAAAATTAGGTAAAATACCATTTTCCAACCTCATCCTTGACATATTTTTAAATGTAACTCTCGTTTCCTTGTCTATTTGTCTGTCTGTCAATCCTTCCTTTCAATGGTTACCTCTTCATGGGTTTAACCAGCTGAGTTAGATGAAAGTTATGTTATGTAGGACTAGATGTTAATATCCCTTATTGCACTCCTGAGACTTGCTGCCTAGACTCTGCGGGGGTAGCCAAGTGAGTGGTGGCCCCTTCTGGGTTATCAAGTGGGCACCCTCCTTCCTCAGTGTTTCACTGATAGACCCTCAACCCCTCCAGAGGGTTCAGCAGTGAATCCCGGCGTCCCGGGCTCACCCCCTAGATGCCCGGTTGGAATCCTTTCCCCTCATCCAGAGCCACTGATTACCCTTTTCAGCAGCTCTGGAGGGATCTTTGACTGCTTGTCGGTGTGTCTTTCCTCACTCCCAACTACCGGAGTAGCCTTGATGTTGATGTGGCTATAAATCCTCTGCAGCCTACTTCAACTGTTCAGACCCTTGGCTTCCAGCCACATCACTGCACAGTTTCTTGTGCTCATGGGCCTCCTCCCAGGGGACTGTAAGCTCGATGATATGAACAAGATGGAGTGAGGCCGACCATAGCACAAGGTCTGGCCTGAGGTTGGTTTCCGCAATTTGATTTGGGAAGCAGAGCCTCTGGCCTAGGTGTGCCGCCATTTTCCAATCACTTGCCCCGCCTAATCGCCCGGAGTCTGATCTTGATGTGGCAATTCCGGCTTGACCCTCACCTTCCCAGACAAATGCTGTTAAAGGCCAGTGGGATGAAGGGGGAGGTAGAGTCTTGACACTCGCCTGCCGATTTTCCAGCTCTGCTGCAAGACACTGTAGCACCTGGTTGTGACGCCAGGTGTAATGAGCCTTGAATAATGCTGGTCTTGCAGCCCACCAAAATATGTTTTAGTGTTGCTGAAGTTGGGCAGAGGGAGCATGCAGGGTCCTTTCCATACCACTGGCTGAGATTTGTGGCATTAGTGTGTGAAATCAGCCAAGATGTTACACCACATGGTAACTATAATTGATAATGTCATTAGCAATGATTTATGAGAGCAACATGGACAGTTAGGTAGGGGTTAGAAAACTGGCATACTAGACTGTGGTGGTAATTTTGACTTAAATAGAAATGAAACCCGTTTCAGTCTGCTGGTCCAATATCATCCAAATGCAATCCAACCAACAATCAATGCAAAACCTATAACCCACCACTTAAGTGTGCAGCATAATTAATACAATAAATGCCATCTTCATGGTGGCTATATACCAGTGGTTCTCAACCATTTTCTTTCCACTCACATAACATTTTAAGTATTCCCTATGCCATAGGTGCTCTGTGATTAGTAAGGGATTGTTTAAGGTGGTATGTGGGTGGAAAGAAAAAAATTGAAAACCACTGTACCTAATTGACTCGTGATGCACACAGTTTTATAACTCCAAAGGAAATGGGCCAATGACAATTTTTTTCGAGCAAAATATTTCAGTAACAATTGGGCCTAGAGCAGTGATTCTCAACCTTCCCCTGCCACTCACTTGAAGCAACCCCTTTCCAATCACACAGCACCGATGGCATAGGGATTGCTTAAGGTGGTATGTGAGGGGAAAGATAAAGGGTTGAGAACCCCTGCTGTATATTAAGTGGGAGGAGAAGAGGATACAGAGGAAAGTTGACAATGGCAAGGTTAGGAGTAAAAGTTTTCTTCACAGAAAGTAATAAGCAGGTGGAACAAGTTGCCATGAAGGACAAACAGGGTGGGGACGTGGGAGTTTCTTGTGAGCAGGCATCAGAAAAGGTCAAGAGGAACTCTCTACTAATGCTTGGTGAAAGGCAAAGCATTCCTCTTCACTCTAAATCATTAAAATCATGCGATTTAACTACAGGTTGAACTTTCACTGACCTGGTGATGCGTCGAGGTTCCAGATGACTTGGTGAATCTCGTCTGCGCTTCCTCATTGGAGAGTAGGAGCGAGATCGACGTCTCCTGGATTCCCTCTCCCGGGAGGTGTACTTCTTACCATCCCGACCTCGGTCGTGGTCCCTATCCAATTACAAATTACAACCATCACGTTGAAAACAAAAGTGAGTTGCAAGAATAACTGGACCCTTTTATTATTTAACAGTACATGCACTAAAATCTCTATCATCCACATTTAATCACCACACCCCACCCCCCCAACCCTAAATTCTCTGCTGGCATTTTCAAAGGACAAAGTATTGTTCTTTCAGCATATTTTCTGTGTATCAGTGAAGTAAACTACATGATGTTTCGTTTGGACCTGGACTGTTTTGTATTTATTCAGGTGAGTGAAATGTTGATGAGCCAGACATGTATTCTAAAAACTGAACTTCCTTATCATCTTCTACCTTCTGTAATCCATAGATGGAGTTCCTTGGGGGAGAGTGGTTCGTGTTATGGAAGTGAGTCCTCATATTAAAGTTGGTTCAAACATTTCTTTGGCCCAAAAATGCTTCACAGTTTGCTCAGTGACTGAAGGAGAAAGGAGAGTTCAATAAGACTGACTCTTCAGTGGAACCCAGTAGGTGGTGGCACCCTTGAACAGCAAACAAGACTGAGGAGAAAAGCTGTTGAAGATTATATCAATGTAAAAGTGAAATGGGATTTGAAAGGATAAAGAATAAAATAATAAAGGACAAAAGAGAATATTGAGGAAGATGAAAAAGAAAGGGGGATTTCAGCATCCAAAATCTACTGATGTTGCAGTCTAAAAATGTACAACTGAACCACTATATATGTCTGAAGTTAGCAGAAGAAATTCAAATGTTTCCTTGAAGCTAAAGGTCTGCTGGGTTGGATAGTAAGTTAGATAGGCGCCATTTGGAAAGTAACATTAAAAATGTTGTACCTGAGGCATGATGTGATAAATAGGGTGGAGACATGATAGGAACATGATTAGTCTCCACCAACAGGGTTCTCCTCACTTTATTTCTGCTGTATGTTCATTGTTAACGATAGAACATTCTGTCCTCAACCAGCATTGAGGGTAGAAGGCAAACTGGATGGAGCAGGCATTTCTCCAGCTGTGGCTATGTTCCCAAGCTAATGATTAGCACATTTTCCATGTTATTTTGTTGGCACAGTGGTCAGGGTGTGTTGCAGTAGCAACTCTCCCTATCCAGTTTTTCCCATGTCCATTCCACAGATGCAATTGTTTATAACTGATCACCAAAGGAGAGAACTTGTTTCATGAAATGGAGAACTGAAATGACTGCATAGGAATGTACACACTTCATTTGTTTCTGGAGGAGAGGGTTACATTGTAGATTGTGCAGCATTCAAAAGGAGAGAGAGCACACAGTTTAATTTCTCGGCATGCTTGTTTCAAGATGGTGTACACATAATAATGTTCCATACCCAATATTATCAATGCCATCTTACAGTCTCAAACAGAACTGCAATCTGGATGTGAATAATGGAAGTCAACAATGAGCCTGAAGATTTCCAGAATTGATTAGACTAGCACAGTAGTTCTCAACCTTTTTCCTTTCCATTCACACACCACTTTAAGTAATCTCTATGCCATTGGTGTTCTGTGATTAGTAAGGGATTGTTTAAGGTGGTATGTGAGTGGGAAGGGAAGGTCTAGACCCAATTATTACTGAAATATTTTGTTTGAGAAAAATTGTCATTAGCTCATTTCCTTTGGAGTTATGAAACCGTGCGCATAACAAATCAATTAGGGAATTGGTTTGAAAACAGTGGTTTTCAATTTTTTTCTTTCCACCCACATACCACCTTAAGCAATCCCTTACTAATTACAGAGCACCGATGGCAGAGGGAATACTTAAAGTGGTATGTGAGTGGAAAGAAAAAGGTTGAGAACCACGGGCAGGTTCAGTCTTATGTCCCTCAATCCCCAATGAAATTATTGAAAGCTAAAAGAGTTATGATAACAAAAACAAGGATGTTCTATCGAGTGCAAGGTGTCACTGAGGGGTTAATTGGAAACAACAGTGCTGGAAATGCTGTGACTTTACTACCAGTGGGATGAGGTTAATGCAATTTTATCCATTTAAATATTAATATTTATTTCTTACTAGGGATGGGAATTATATATAGATTCATAAAGCAAAATTTGACAGTTCGAATCAACTCTGGTATTTATCCTCTGCAAAATAAGTTATCCTCATTTTGTAATTTAGGCATATTAATTATTTACAATTATTTCATGCAAACTAAAATTGGACTTCTGTCTCAAGCTTCTGTCCACCACATAATACACAAAATCAGAAAAGATCTCTGTGTTTTTCCTGCCAGCCTCTTACTGTTCAGCAGAAACTAGTTGCAGTTTGCGAAGATGGGCATCTCCATCTACCTGGCTGTATTTTGAGTTTGGAGAGAACATGAGATGAAATGAGGTACATCAGGAATTTGGGATGTTTGCAGTACAGCCATAAGCAGCTGAATAATTTACTCAACACTGAAAATGTGCATAAAGCTGGGCCTCATCCTCTGCACACTCTGTACTCCCTTGTTGTGTAAAGTACGCAGAGTGAGATCAGACCCTCAATTTATTACCTCTCTGGGCTGTATCTCGAATAGCTGCGTCGTGATCGGGAACTCCTGCTTCCTGGGCTTCTCCTCCTAGATCTCGGTGAATAGCTCAGAGAACGTGAAGACGACCTGGGGGCAACATAAATTAACAGCCCATCTATCTTTATATTCGTATCCCTTTTAATGCATCTTGGGCAATAAACACACTTTAGCAACCCAGTTTTAAACGTAAGTTTCCACTTCATTTCATCCAGGAACTATCGCTGATGTCCTGTGAATATTATGGATTTGTGCAGTTCACATTATAGAGTCACTGAGTTAATCAGGACAGAAACAGGTCCTTCAACCTACTGAATCCATGCCAATGACTTACACTAATTGTACCATTCTCACCGTCATAGAAATATGCAAACAATCCCGTCAACCCACCAAGTTCACATCAAGCACCCGAGGTCGGGATTGAACCAGGGACCCTGGAGATGTGAGGCAGCGGCTCTACCAGCTATACCACTGTGCCACACACCTGTCATTGTAATGGAATTTGGTCACAAACGTGGAGCGCGTTTCACAGCTGCTGGGGAAGGGCGGTTTGGAATCTATGAATGCTTTTTAAAAAAAAATTTAGGGTAACAAGCCCTTCCAGCCCAGAAGCCTGCACTGCTTAAATGCACCTATGTGACCAATTGCCCTAACCCCACATGTTTTTGGAAAGTAGACGGAAACCAGAGCACCCAGAGGAAATCGCTGCAGACACAAGGAGAAGGCATGAGCTCTGTTCAAACAGCGCCAGATCCGAACCCATGTCACCGGTGCAGTAATAGTGTTGAGCTAACTGCTACACTAACCATGCCGTCCATTCTGAAATATTCATGACGGTACTCTTCATTATCAATGATGTAACTAAGGAACCATGCTTTCATTCATTTACGTGTTGAGTTAAAACCAGAGAGATTCAGGTGGGGATGAAGAGCAACTCAATAGGTCCCCTAACGTTCATTAAATAGAGGTATAACCATTGTGTTTAATAAGCAACATTAATATCTCCCTCCCGAAGCAGTCACATTTAAATCCCTACACACTCCCCTGATCCTAAATAGGAGGAGCCAAACTCTGCCACTCAAAGCGAGGGACTCGAGAGATGATTGAGAGCAGAGACAGCACTACTGATGGCCTCCTCTGGTGGTCAGGACCTTGCGCTCACAAGCTTGACACCAGAATCCCAAAACAGCTGTCATGGCAAGAGATTTCCAGGAGGACAATGTAAACAATTCACGGATGTTCCAAAAAATTCCTCGAAAAGTCTGACATTCACACTGTCTCAGAATAGAGAGGGTGTGTTCAGGATGGCATCAAGAGCAGCACGTGCATTTTTCCAGAGCATAATGACAAAATCAGAAGGAAAGCACCTCCTGTGGCAGAACTTGTAGATCCAACATTGATCTCGTCAGCCTCCCAGAAATGGAATGGAAACAAATAACTGCTGACCACAAAAAGGTGCCCAAGAAAGTATGAGCTGTCAACATTGTAGACCATTTATCCAGGGAAACTGGATATTTATACTTAGGACATGAAAGGAAATCTAAAATAAAAAAACAGTTCATCTCTGTAAAAGAGACAAGAAGGTTCCAGAAACGACAACTTGTTCATTAATGCGCCTCAGGGAAGGACGTTTGCTGCCCTTGCCTAGACTGGCCTCTCAGACCTACTGACATCTTAACTGCCAGCTCATATCTGGGACAATTCTAGATGGACAACCATTGCAAGCAAAATACTGGTAATATCCACAACCCCTCAGTAATAACACAGGTCTTGGGTGAGACCACATCTGGAATATTGTACGCAGTTCTGGTTGCCAGTCTATAAGGAAGGATGTGATTGAATTGGAGAGGTGAAGAAAGATTTGATGGAGGGCCTGAGTTGTAAGGAGAGGCTGAATAGGCTGGGACTTCTTTCAATGGTGCAAAGGAGGCTGATGGGTGACCTTTTGGAGGTTAATAATATAATGAGTGCATAAATAGAGTGGATGCTCACAGATTTCTTTTCCTGAAGGAAGGGGAGTCTAAACCTAGCGGAGAAAATGGACAGATTTAAAGAAACCTGAGGGGTGTTTTACATACAGATGGCAGTAGGTATATTAAACCAGATGCCAGTGGAAGTGGTCATGGTTGGCATAATTACAACATTTAAGAGACATTCAGAGAAGTACGTGGATGTAGTGTGAATTAAAGCTCTCTCGACTGGAGGGAAAACAAATGCTTTTGTTAGCTTATAACTAAGGGTAGGGTCTCACAGTCGTCTTCAGAAGGGTTCTGGGTTTAGGTGGGAAAGCAGATGGGGGCGGGGCCAGCCATCAGCACAACACCCTACCAGGGAATCCCAATTCACGGCAATGGATAGGGAAAGTTTAGAGAGCAATGTAACCAGCTTAGGAAGGCACCTTAGTCACCAGGAACATGATGGATTGAAGGACCCATTTCTGTGCTGTGTAACTCAGTAACTTGATGACAAAATAATCATTATTTTGGTGGAACACAACCATGTAACATTGATTGGATGCTGCAGGTCTTCCTTTCTTACACTTCTTATCACAGCTCCACACAGGGGAGCAAAGATTCTCTGTTTGAAGTACCAGTATTCTCTGCCTTTTAAGGAATACTGCTGATCTTTGAGAAGCCTGATGGGATATAGCACAGTTCCTCATTAAACTTGAGGAATATATTATGAGCACTCCTAAGAATTTTGTAATTAGTTTTTTTTTGATGAGGGTGGTGCACGAAGGGTTGGGTTTTACATGGACAGACTTGAGGTTGCTGACCTCAAAGCATGCTCTTTCTTTCAATGTTCCTCCTTAAATGAACTTCCTCCTGCCCCATTTCAGAATCAGGATTTATTGTAATGAACAAGTCATGAAATTCGTTGTTTTGCGGCAGCCTCATAGAACAAACGTTCATATTATCATCATCTTACACCATTGCTATTAAAAAAAAGTAAAATAATAGTCCATGAAAAGTAAGGCAGTGTCTTGGTTCATTGATTATTCAGGAATCTGATGGCAGTGGGGAAGAAGCTGTCCTTGTGCCGCTGAGTGCTCATCTTTAGGCTCCTGTACCTTTTTCCCGATGGTGGCAGCATCCAGAGGGCATGGCCTGGGTGGTGGGGGTCTTTGAGGATAGAGGCTGCTTTTTTAAGACACCGGCTCATGTAGATATCCTTAATGGAGTGAAGTCTGGTGCCTGTGATGTCACAGGCCAAGTTAACAAGCCATTGGAGTTTATTCTTGTTCTGAGAGTTGGCGCCTCCATACCAGGCAGGTGATGCAACCACCCAGAATGGTCTCCACAGTACACCTGTTGAAGTTTACGAGAATCTTAGGTAACATACCGAATCTGAAGGAATTTGAATTTCTTGACCCTCTCCACTACTGAAGCCTCGATGAGGACTGAATAGTATTCCTCTGACTTCCTCCTGAAGTCCACAATCATCTCTTTGGTTATGCTGATGTTGAGTGCAAGGTTGTTGTCATTACACCATTTAATGAGCTGATTTATCTCCCTCCTGTACACTTCCTCAATGCCATTTGTGATTCTGCCGACAACTGTGGTGTCATCGAAAAACTTGTAAATGGATTTAGAATTGTGCCTGGCCACACAGTCACAGCCTTGGGGTGCACCTGCATTGATAATCAGTGAGGAGGAGACGTTGTTTCCAATTCGTACTAACTGTGGTCTTCCGATGAGAAAGTCAAGGATCTAGTTGCAGAGGGGAGTATAGAGGCCTAGAGTTTGTAGCTTCTTGACCAGTACTGAGGGAATAATGGTATTGAGGGCCGAACTGTAGAGAAAAGCAGCCTAAGAATGAATTCCTGTTTTCAAGGTGATCCAGAGCTGAATGGCAAGCCAGCGATATTGTATCTTCTGTGGAGCGATTGTGACAGTGGGTCCAGATCTTTGCTTAGATATGTGCTAATTCTGACCATGACCAGCCTCTCAAAACATTTCATCACAGTAGAAGTTAGTGCTACTGGTCGATAGTCATTGAGGCAGCTCTCGCTGCTCTTATTAGGTGCCCTTTTGAAGCAGGTGGGAACCTCTAACTGCTGCCTTGAGAGGTTGAAAATGACCATGAACAGTTTGGCCAGTTGGTTGGTGCCGATTTTCAGTACCCTGCCAGGTATGCCATCAAGGCCTGACACCTTGAGAGGGTTCACCCTCTTGAATGATGTTCTGATGTCGCCTTCAGAGACTGATATCACAGGGTCCTCAGCCTTTTCAGGGATTCTAGTAGGCACTATTTGGTTCTTCTCAAAGTGAACATAGAAGGTGTTCAGCTCATCGAGCAGTGAAGCATCACAGCCTCCTACAGTGCTTGCTTTGTAGGCTGTAATGGCCTGCACTCCCTCTCATAGCTGGTGTGTATCTGTCTCTAGCTTCCTCCAGAATTGCCACTTGGTTTAGAGATGGCCTTCTGCAGGTTGTACCTGGACTTCTTGTAAAGATCCCGAGCCCTGGCTTTAAACACCCATATCCATTCCCTCAGTGGGTTGCGTATTCTCTGATTCATCCAGAGCTTTTGGTTTAGGTGAGGCCTCAGCCCCAGGGGCACACCAGTTGTCAAAGCTGTCATTGAGTTGGAATGCTTGTGAATGATGCAGATATTCACACAGTTTGCTCCATCAGAAGGCAGTAATATTATGACTGAGTACAATTAAAATTGTTCAGAAAGAATAAAACATTTGAAGAGTTTAAAATCCTCATAACCATTTAATATGTTTAATCGACTCGAACTAATCAAGTGAAGAAACTGACTTGGGTCTGCTTCGAAGTTGGTTTCCGTGTGGTTCCTATAATTGAACCATTCAGGTAAACTGCTGGGAAAGCTGATGAAGCACACTGGAGGTCACTGATGCAGTACAGGTAGCACTGGACTCTCACATAACCGAAATGGAAGGTTGCTTCAGGCTCCAATGCCAGTTGTAAGCTTTCACATACTCAGGTACTTCCAGCCTTTGGCACTGAGTGAAAGAGCTGCCTTAAAAACAGAAGATCTGCCCCAAGTTATCAACGAATTCTAGAGTCATGCAGCACAGGCCCATTGAGTCTATGCAGACTATGAATCACCCATTTACACCAATCCAATTTTATCCTCCCCCATTCCCATCAACTTCTTCAACGTTCTCCCGCTAACTATCACACGATGGGCAGTTTACAGGGGCTGATATGCCCAACATCCCTCAATCTTTAGGATGTGGGAACAAACTGGAGCCTTCAAGGGAAACTCAAATACCTCACAGTGCACATGCAAACTCCACACAAGCAGCACGTTTGAAGCAGTTTTCCTTCAGGTTCGAAGTTGAGGCATAAACATTGGGCAGAATTCCCCTGTTCTTCGTACAATGCAATAGCCATCTAAAAAGAGCAGCTAAAGGATCCAAATTCATGTCTCCTCCTGTATATCTCTCCCTTGAAATGTCAACTCAGTTTATGTGTTCCACTCACTGGGATGTGACATAAATCTATAATCTTCTGACGTTACAGGTGAAAGTGCGACCAACTATAATTGAATGGTGATTGAACTTGGAATTCTCCTGCTTTTTAAGACCAAGTTCTACAATTTCATCGGTTGAGGGTGGTGGGGGGGGTGGGGGAATATTCTCATGTGCCCCTTCACTCTCTCTCAGTGCCTTCTTGAATGTGATGTACCTTTTCCCGGAAGAATGCGATCTGCTTCTTGAATATTTTGCAGTTGACTCAGGAGAGCGGGAGCGGGAAGAACAGCTGTAACTACGAGACCTCCTGCCTCGGCCTCTCGTGCTGCGAGAGTCACTTCTTGAACGATGACTCCTAGTAGGTGACGATGAAGGACTTGTCTTTCTCTCAGAGGAGGTTGGGCAATCATGTGGTGGAGAGATTTTCCTGAAATTAATTAGAAAGAAGCCCATGTAAATTTGGCTGAACAAAGTACCAAGCTATTTCTTGGGTTCTATTAACAACTAAAAATAATCATAGAACATAAAAATATGAAAATGTATAGAAGGCAAAAAAGCAGTCCAACTTATCAAGACTTTTTCTATGGACCAGAACTCAAACCAACTATTTTATCTCATGAGAAATTTACATCAAGCACAACACTAGTTTAGATGTGACTACATCTAGCCACCAACAAGAAGAGGTCAGTTTTGTCAAGGATGAATTAACTCTCTCATCCCTGTCAAAGGTAAATTATGATGGAAAGACTTCTTCTTACTGTTATTGACTTTATAACTGAACAATAATGAATGTCCTTGATGTTAAATTAGCAATTAGTTGATGTGACCCCCAGTAGCCTTAGTTGAATTGTTCTTCTGATCATTGCTCTGTGACGAGCCCAGAGGACCCCTAAACCTAGCAGCAATAGATATTCACCAAGACAAATGGTGACTTAAACAAAAGTTGCTTTTAATTATCTTTAAACATGAAAACTGAATCAAACTTTAACTTATCACTATTAACTTAACATAACTTAACCCCCTTCTAATTCTAAGTGCACGTGTATGCAATATGTGTAAGTTCAGAAAAGTTCTTTGTTTCACAGTCCAATCACACTTCTCATTCCTCCAAGTTCACTGGTTGCAGGTAATTTTTATACTGTGCACAGAATTTAATATGTATTAAGTTCACCATACTTTGGTGCTCGAATGGTTAATAGTTACCGCTCAGGAAGGTTCTTGTCAGTTTTCAGAGACAGATTTGTTGTTCAAGGACATCCAGAACTCCACTCCAGTGTCTTTCTGATGAAACATTCCCCTTCAGGAATCTCCAGATGATAACCTCTTTCTTTCAGGTCACCACAGAGTTCCTTTTTGTTTCCCTTATTCCAAGTGAAACATTAGATAGCCAGTCCTCTCCTCTTGCATGAACCACAAGGACTGTGACTAGGCCATCTTCCAAACTGGGCTTCTTGCCAGCTTGACCTGTTGAACACTATACAAGTGACCTCTGTGTGTGTGTGTCTCTCTTTCTCACACACACACACACACACACACACACACACACACACACACACACACACACACACACACACACACACACACACTGAGACTGAGAAAGCCTGTTTGACTCTGTGCTTGCAAAACCACATGACTCTCTTACAACAGCAAGTCTCCTGCAGACCATAGCAGCTCCAGTCTGCTCTTTCATCTGTTGCCTTGATAAACAATAATCCATTAGTGACATCTCTTGAACACTCTTCAAAGCTCTTGCAAAAAGGTGTGAGAAGCCACTATGTCTCCAGTATTTCAAATAAGCTCTGTTTTAAAGTGTTTGCATGTGACCTACTCTAACAAACCTTTCCCAATTTATCTCCCAAAAACATTTCTATATACTCTGTCACAGCTAAAGCACTTGACTTTGTAATGTCACATCCAGCATGAAATAATATGTATGTGGTTTTGGAGACCAATTATCTTGGCCACAGAACATGACTCCAGGAGTACTTCAGGGCTCAATTATCTTCTGTTGCTTCATCAATGACCTTTCTTCCATCATGGGATGTTGGGGGATGTTTTATGATTGTGCAGTGTTCCATTCCATATGCAACTCCTCAGCCAGAGAAGAAAGTCATGCCTCCAAGGAATAAGCCCATGGCAACAGACTGATAAGTGGCAAGTAACACCCTTGCTACACAAGTGCCAGTTGTTTGCCCATCTGCTACAGGACAGCAAGTTTAAGCCTTTTCTCCTCACATTCAATAATATAGAAATATCAAATACCACATCACCAACATCTTGGGAATCACCACAGACAAGAGTGCACCAGGTTCTGGGTACCCTTATGCAAATTTCAGATAATTTTTCAACTATCTACAAATGCAGGTCAGGAAGGTAATGACATGCTCATGACATCCACTTGCCTGGATGTTTGCAGGTCCAACTACATTCAAGAAACTCATCGCCATCCAGAACAATTCATTCAGTTTGATTGGCACCCAACCCTTTTCTACCTCAGCATCCACTCCTTCCACCAATGGCACACAATGACCATCTGCACAACATAAGGCAGGAAACTCAGCAACGCTTCTTTGACAGAAGATCCAAAAATCTGTAACTTTACTACTGACGATAGCTATTTTGGGTACATGGAAACATCACCTCATCCAAGTCATAAACCATCCTGACTTGAAATTGCAAACATGTGATTGGTTCTTCATAGAAAATTTGTCAAAATCCAGGAACTCCCTTCTCAATAATATCATGCAGTTCACTGGTTCAAAAATACACCACTATTTAACTACAAACACCAGGATAAGACTTCTGAGTTTGCCATCCAGAATAGGGTAGAGTTAATGTAGGAACAGCATCATATTTTCCTCTGATGGTGGGGGGGGGGGGGGGGGGGGGGGAGGGGGGATGGTGGTGGTGCAAGGAAGGTATTTAGACAGTCTACTGCCATTAGTCAAGAAGGAGGTAGGGTTTCAGATTGCATAATTCATGCACTACCTGGTTTTGAGTGACTTTGAAGTTTCTTTATACCAGCTTTTTTTCTTTCAGACCTTCTCTAAGAGTGGACGGACCTACCTCCTGGTCCCTTGATCCAGCTGGTAAGCCGGAGATGCAATTGGGGGTGAGGCAACGACTTTGCATGGGGAGGAGCAGCTCGTCACAGAGTTCCCTGAATCTGAGCTAGGTTCCGCTTCACCAAGCTTTAGTTTGTCTGGAGAAAGCATCTGGCTGTCTAACTCTGCACGATGGTTGAGGGTCTGCCCTTTCTCTTCCTCAGTTTGCGATCTAGATGAGGGAACTTTGGTTGATGGGGGTGAAGCTGTATCGTTGCCCGAATCATAATCTTGATAGGCTCCATTCTGGCTGGGTCCATTATCGGGCTTGCTGTGTTCTTCTTTCACAAGCTTGTGGCCAGAAGACCCTGACTTGTATATCTGCAAACAGAAACATTGTGCTGTTACATGGCACAGTGTTGCTGGGACAGTCTTCTACCTGTATGATGTACTCTCTACTGTTAAAGGCACCTAACCCCCAAACACAAAAGAAAATCTTTCCAACATGAAAACTTGTAGAATTAGATATCATGCATATTTTTTTTCTTTTTTGTTTTTTAAAAAAAGCATGCGAACAATGTGATATTAAAAGAAGAATGGTGGGAGAGAGAAAAAAAGAAATAAGCATTTTTTTTAAACAAAAATAAAGGAAACACAAGAAGTGATAAGTAAAGGAAGTAAAATTAAAATGTGCGTACAGGACTACATACTGCATTAAAAGGAGAAAACCAAGAGGCCCCAGTAAGCGTGGCATTAAAAAGGACAATGAACAAACATCACAAAATGAGTTGATGTATAAAATAAAGTCGCAAAACAAATAGATCATCACTTTTAACTAAAAAAGCCCCTCTGAAAGGTACAGCTTTGTTGTGTTTCCTGCAGAAGAAATCTATTCTCTCCAGCGACCTATAATAAATCCCTAGTCTGCGGGTAGCATCGACTTACCAATCAAGAATTCCTCCTTAAGTAGGTAAGGTGTAAGAAAAAGGGAAGAGCGGGCAACATAAGTGCATCATTATAGTCTCAAATGACAAGAAAAAAGACACAAAACCCTGTCCAAATCCCTCCTTTCTTTTCACTATTGACTCTTTTTTGTCGCTTTAAATCTATTTCAGTTGTTTCGGGAGTATTAGCTCTTTTAATAAAATCTAAATTAGGTTTGTCAGCCATATTTCACATTTTTAAAATCATCTTGCTGGTAAAACTTTAACAATCGCTTGCAGAATTTTCAAGCAACGGATTTCAAAGAAACTCATTTGCTCTGGGAATGGTTCAGTGGCCTCCACACTCCCTCACCTCCACACTCCCTCACCTCCACACTCCCTCACCTTCACACTCCCTCACCTCCACACTCCCTCACCTCCACACTCCCTCACCTCCACACTCCCTCACCTCCACACTCCCTCACCACACTCCCTCACCTCCACACCCCCTCACCTCCACACCCCCTCACCTCCACACCCCCTCACCTCCACACCCCCTCACCTCCACACCCCCTCACCTCCACACTCCCTCACCTCCACACTCCCTCACCACACTCCCTCACCTCCACACTCCCTCACCTCCACACCCCCTCACCTCCACACCCCCTCACCTCCACACCCCCTCACCTCCACACCCCCTCACCTCCACACCCCCTCACCTCCACATTCCCTCAACATGGTTTTAAGGTTTTGATTTAACAAAGTCATTTGTTGGTTACATTTCAAATGAGCTCATAGAAATAGGAACAGGTTGACTGAGTAACTCAGTTAACATTGATGGGGGGGGATTTTTGTATGATTTAATTTTAGACAAAACCAGAAGTTAACAATCCACTCCCTTAGTGTCAGAAGCCAAGATGTTGCCAGATTCATTTCTATCCTTACAAATTTAAGATTTGCATGAACTCACACTCAATGAATCAAGAGGGGTTTTAAAACTCAGTGGTTAATAGATGTTGCATAAAGGCTGCTTTAGGAGCTGTAGTTATGTAGCTATGGCACTGTTACTGGTTTGTGCTAATGACAGCAGTGTATATATGCAACCCATGATTCCTTGCAACTCAACATGGTTGCAGGATACTAACCCGAGTGTTGCAAACCGAACATTATATAATTCACTTTGTTAGGTTAACAAAGTCGAAGGTCAATGCAAGTGCGGAGACTTGCAAGATGTGACTGAACTAGTCTCTAACAGTATCGGTACACACTCTTGAAAATTTTTCCTTCAATAATCATTTCACTGGAGATGTAATTCTACTTCTGTGGAAACCAGCTTGCTATCAGGTGCAACTTAAAACTCTGGAAGGACAAATTTAGTATTTTTGTGAGAAGGTTAAATGAGAAACACAAGTTAGAACTTTCTATTAATATATGTAATTTAATTTAAACCGTGAGTTCAGAATGTTTAGACGAAAGGATGTTGAAAGATAAAATTCAATAATCACAACTAACCTTGTTTTGGGGTGAGGGAGGAATGATAGTTGAGGCCCTGTAATCCTGAACAACAGTCAGATAACAAGAGACACGTGCAGTGAAGAATGTGATTAAGAGAATGATGTTGAAATTAATTAAGAAGTCACTGAAGTTATATGTAGCAGTTAACAGGAATTTAAAAGCAGTAATGGTTCACAGTTTGGAAGTATTTGATGAAGTAACTCAGTCAACAGGGCTGACATTTGTAATTGATTTATACTTTCAAAGGAATTTTGAAAAAGATTCTCATTATTAGGCACTTCTGTGTTGTGTTAAGGTGTCATTATGGACAAGTAACTGAGAAGTTCAAATAGGTATATTATGGTATATTAGGCAGTACAAATATGAATTTAATAAATAACTGGATAGAAGAGAGTCCATCAGGCTGTTGGATTGTTAACAGAACAAGAGTTTGGTGAACACCTTGAAAGGAATAAATACCTGCTGGTGGGGCTTGCATATGTGTGGTGCCAATCAGGCATGAAATTAATTAAATGACTCCCAATAATTCAATGATTACATGAAGATGCCAGAAAACATTCTGACAACAGGCAGGATGAAATGAAGAAATCTCCACTGGCATAGGTGGAAAAGGGAAAAATCTGGTTCTGACTCGATTGATTGAAACATATGTATAAAGGTAATCAAGCACTTTAGAAATGAGTTAACATTATCGTCACTGATAAAGTTAAATTTGAAGCATTTAATTTTTTTTTAAGTCCTTTTGCAAAATCAGGAAAAGGAAACCGATTAACAATTCCAGGACATAAGGATTTAGATTGTGAATAGAAGTTCATGGAAGTTAATTTATTTTAATTTAGGTTAAAAAGAGAGTTGGTGATGTCAGCTCAGCATTAATAAGATTGACAGGAATATTTCTTTGGCAAGCATCAGGTACCTTGCAATGAAGTAACCATATAACCATATGGTTAGCATCCAATAATGAAGTAAGATGTGTACATTTAGTTATTTGAATTTGAAGGTTATGTTGATGTAACGGGGAATTAAAATAGTTTTGGGAGGGGTTAAACTGACCGTCAGCAGAAGAATCAGGGTTTGAATCAATATTTAAAAAATTAAAATTAAATTCAAGGCTCAGATCATTTGATGAAATATCCAGAATAAACATTCGAAAGGTAAGGACAAATATTTGTCTATTTTTGTCAAAAATGTTGATGGAAGGTATTTACCATCATGAAAGGCTGGGCCCCAGATGAAAAGAACAGACAGTTTCCAGTAATGGAGAAGACGAGAATGAGGGGCCATGGACACAGGGTTAAAAGAAAGAGATTCAGATCAGATAAACCAGTCTACACAGATTTAATGAGGATGAGGGCTTTTGTTAGTTGCTAAGATTTCATTAGCGTTCAAGGTTGGATTTGATGTACGGATGGAAGAGATGCGTGTAAAAGAGAATAGAATGGGTAAACTTGGTCAGGACTGTTTACTTTTGTGGATAGAGAAGACCGCTGAGCCAAGTGGTCATTTGGCAGGTTTTGACTTCCTTATACTTCTGTGTATATTTAGTTTGATTGTGAAAGATATCAAGGGATGTATAAAGAAGTTGTTAATTTGGAAAATATACATTTCTCATGGTGGATGAAATGGAAGAGCAAATTGATCAGCTGCACCATGTAGTCCAGGTACTGAGCACCTCTTCCCTCTGATTCAATCAAATTAGCAATTTGAGTCTACACATCCCAGATTTCCTCCTATTTTTACCATTTTCTCGAGAGCACAAGAAGCACTAGGCTTGTTAACTGATCATTTCTGTTTCAAATATCAATCTAGTCTTTAATTGGGGCTTTTCATCATCTGGAGTAGGGTGACTATGCGGCAGAGTAGGGGTGGGATGGACCACCTATGGTGAAAATGCTCTTGTTTAATATCAAGTAGAGTATTAATTATTTAATGTAAACTAGATAAAAAGCTAATAGATGAGAGTTCCTGTAACTTTTGCGAAGGATCTGCTTTAAAAAAGATTTTTATTGGGTCATACTATTTAAATCAAATAAATATTAATAAACTACAACTCCTAAAAGTGTTTGTGCTATGGATGTGTAAATAAAAAGCAAACCTGGCTGACATAGAATATGATATGGCATTGGGTTCTAAAATAAAACATTTTGTTTAAAATAGGCAGGGATTCATATTATAATTTACAGCAGCCAATCTCTCGCACATATTCATATTGCAATGTAATTCTTTTGCTTTAAAACAACATTTTTAAAAATTACATTGTTTAATTCCTGTTTAAGTGACAATACCCACCTTTCCCTTATTCATTTCGAGTGCAGTATTAGAAAGAAAATGTAAACAAAATTTCTAGATTGGAGTGCAACATGAGGAAAGCACAACGATTGTTTACGTACTGTTCGCTACATTTTATATTGTTTACATACTGTTCGCTACATTTTATATTGCATGTTGTTTAAGCACAAATGACTTTTAGTTTATGGTTGCTACATTTTCTTAATACCAATACCGAACTCTGTATACTGTTCGACAGAGGCACCCATTCATTGCCTGAGAACCATATCAAGAAATGTGGCTTGGAATGGGGAACAAAGCAAAGCTGTTTTAATAGAGGAGTGAGTGAATGGCAGATTAGTCCATGAGAACTATTCCTGTGCTTTTTTATAACATGCACAATCTTTACTGATATGCCATTTACACTGCTTCTGATCATTTTTATCTGTGGAAGCATGAACTCGTAAATATTTGACCTACCTTGTGTTGTGATTAGCAATCTCCCACCCCTGCCCTTTATCTGAGCAGCTGCTCTCTGCGCTTAAGTGGCAGCTTGTCATTTTAACACAGTGACCTTCCAGTTGCTTACCTGTGCTTACTCAAGCATCTTTCTTATCAAGACCATTGCACAGGAAATCGGCTTAAAGATTTTTTTCCCTTCATTTGGGAATTCCTTGGGCCAATTATAGTAACTGCTGTTTCTCAAGATAAGACTCGGTCAACACCAGACTAGCTCAATGCAGACCAAAAGCAGATTGAAATGTCTGGTTTGCATGACACCATATGTACCCAATGGAGAGCCATACATTAGCCACCTTCTTTGGCTGTGTTCAGCTGCAGTGCACAATGAACCATTATGTAGAGGTTTGATCAATTGCACTCATGCAACTGTTGGCCTGCAGTTCATTAGGATGGGAGGCCTTTTGCTTCATCTGACGTTTCTTCTCTCCTGAACATGGGTAACTGTAGCATAATTTACTGTATCACTTAAAACATGAACCACAGGGTTGAGCTCTGTAGATACAGAGGATTTGAACCTACATTTGAACCTACTGTTATGATTCTATTCAAAATACTCATCAACATTAATAACACTTGAAGACCTACTCTTCAGAATCAGGATTCCTTGTCATGAAATTCGGTGTTTTGTGGCAGCATCACAGAGCAAGTGTACATATTATAGCCGTCTTACGACATTACTATAAAAAAAATGAAAATAATAGTGCACAAAGAGTAAGGCAGTGTCTTCGGTTCATTGATTATTCAGGAATCTGATGGCAGCGGGAAAGAAGCTGATCTTGTGCAAATGAGTGCCCATCTTTAGGCTCCTGTCCCTTTTCCCCGACGGTAGCAGAGTGAAGAGGGCATGGCCTGGGTGATGGGGGGGTCTTTGAGGATAGAGGCTGCTTTTTTTAAGACACCGCCTCATGTCGATGCCCTCAATGGTGCCTGTGATGTCGCAGGCCGAGTGAACAGCCCTCTGGAACTTATTCTTGTCCTGAGAGTTGGCGCCTCCGTACCAGGCAGTGGTGCAACCAGCCAGAATGCTCTCCGTGGTACACCTGTAGAGGTTTATGAGAGTCTTTGGTGACATACTAAACCTCCTCAAATGGCTCACAAAGTACAGCCGCTGGCGAGCCTTTGTGATTGCATCAACATGAGGCTCCAGGACAGATCCTCGGACACCCAGGAATTTGAAGATCTTGACCCTCTCCACTACTGAGGCCTCAATGAGGACTGGGTCGTGTGCCCAGTCCACAATCATCTCCTTGGTTTTGCTAACGTTGAGCACAAGGTTGTTGTCGTTACACTATTTGCAAGCTGATCTATCTCCTCTTTATATTCCTTTATATTTTTCTTTATATTCTCTTTATATTCCCTTAATTAAAAGTCCACATAAGAACATAGAAACAGGAGCAGGAAGAGGCCATCTCGCCCATTGATCCTGTTCCGCCATTCAATAACATCATGGCTCATTTGGCTATAGACTCAGCTCCACTTACCTACCTTTTCCCCATAACCCTAATTCCCCAACTACACAAAAATATTTAACTGTGTGTTAAATAAATTTAAGGAGGCAGTCTCTACTGTTTCCTTGGGCAGAGAATTCCACGGATTCCCTACTCTTTGGGAGAAGCCATTCCTCCTCATCACTATCCTAAATATAGCCCCCAAATCTTGAGGCTCTTGCTAGTTCTAGTCTCAAATACCAATTGAAACAACTTTCCTGTTCTATCTTATCCACCCCTTGAACTCTTCTGTATGTTTCTATGAGATCCCCTGTCATTCCTCTGAATTCCAATGAGTACAATCCCAGGCAACACAATCTCTCCTCATAGTCTTTAAACCCAACATCTCCAGAATCAACCTGGTGAATCTTCTCCGTGCTGACTCCAAAGCCAGTCCACCTTTTCTCAAGGAAGGAGACCAGAACTGCACACAGTACTGCAGGTGTGGCTTTAGCAGTACCCTGCAGCAGAACCTCCCCACTTTTAAATTCAATTTCTCTAGCAATGCCTTCTTGTTCACCTGCAAACTAACTTTTTGTGATTCATGCCCTCCCAAGTCCCTCTACACCAGGGGTGTCAAACTCAAATTCACAGAGGGCCAAAATTAAAAAACTTGGACTAAGTTGTGGGCCAAAGTAAATATTTATTGAAAATTTTCAACAACATCTGCATGTTTTCTCTTCTTTGAAGATATATAATGTTAAACTTTTTCTTATTAAAATAAATGTTTAATAATAGTTTTGGTTAAACTCTTTCCAGAAGAAGCATTAACAAATGAGAAATAAAATATTCAATAAATAATATTTCTCTATAGCCTTTAAGCTCCTTTTAAATGTATTTTTTTTTAACAAGCCAACAAGTCAAAAAAATAACAACTTGCTTCAATGAAAATCCAATCTTTCAACTATGAACAGTCCAAAGTTAACCAAAGAAAATATGAATCCAAGCTTAGCTAGCTACACAGTGATTTACTCTGATGCACCTGGGTCTAAACCAGATACTTGGCATCTCTTCTTAGATGCAAGTTCATCAAACTGTGGGGTCAGAGTTTGCCTCCCACCTGTCTTGAAAGGTCCTGTTTTCTGTCTTTCGTTTGGCCATTTTTGGTAAGGGGTTTATTACATGTGAGTTAGGCGACAGGTCGCAGATGCTAATAAAAGTAAAGAGAGGAGGTGGGGGTGATTAGCGGGCTGACGGGCCGGCGCCAACGCATTTGCAAAGCATTCTGGGATTTGTAGTATGCGCTATACTGGTGCGGCGGCCAGCAGGCCAGCTCTAATACATATTTGATATAATCTTGAGGGCCAAATATAATTATATCACGGGCCAAATTTGGCCCGCGGGCCTGAGTTTGACATGTGTGCTCTACACAATAGCATGCTGCAACCTTTCACCATTTCACTTGTACTCTGATCTACTACTTTTTCTTCTTAAGTGGATGACTTCACATTTACAACATATTGTCCTCCATCTGCCAGACCAGTGCCCACTCACTTAACCTATCTAACATTCTCCAGATGCTCAGTATCCTTGGCATAAGTTGCCTCAATAACAAACTTGGATACATTACATTCTTCCCAGTTATTAATGTATGTAGGTGAACAGTTGTGGGCCTAGTACAGACCCCTGTGGCACTCCACTCCTACCTTTCCACTCAAGTGTGTAAATGACAGAATCCTCTCATGTCACACTATATATCGCCCTGTAGCATGCTAACGTGTACACACTGAAATCACTTGATTTACTGCTTGTTTGTAACTTTGCTTTAAATTACATGGTTGACGTCAATGTTTTTTTGGCTTCCAACCTATTTAAGTGAAGTGCACCATCTAATGTCTGATATAAGAACTCTCCTCCACTCTTCTTGCTCCCTCCCCTCCCAAGCCCCTTCCTCCTAATGTCATTGGTGAGTTGAAGTGACAGGCAGTCCATGGACTTGGAGCTGCCACTAACCAAATGTTTACAATGCCTCCATACCCACTTCTTTGAATGGAGATTACAGATCTTTGACAGAGCAAAGCAAACTGCTGTTCCTTTAAGAACTTAATTCCTAGCCTAGTGTGTATCTGCCATTTAAAAAAAACTTGAGTGACCAGGATAAAAGGGAAGACTATTTGGGTAGATTATTTTAATAATATACTGGATATTAAAAAAGAAAAGGCACATACTGTCAAACTAAATATATGCATAGCTTAATTCAATATATCCTAGTTTATTAATGTATTCACTTTTTGGGGACGTGGACATTACTGACAAAACCTGTATTTATTCCCCATCCCTAACTGCTTTTGAACTGATTGCTTGTAAGATTATTTCAAAGGGCATTTAAGAGTCCATACTAATAGGTGTTCACCAGCTACTTTTGAATCATGAATCTTGGCGGGGATCACGGACTAGTCGTTTTCCTTTGTCACCATAATCTATTATGTCACTCAAAATCATTACTTTTTTCCAATACCTTGACTGAAGCATGTTTTACTTTGAAATAACAGCTCATTAGCTGTTGCACTCATTACTGAATCTCTGTGATGAACGAGTAATGTGTCAGGATATATTTAAAAAGAACATGGTTATCCAAGTTTGAGGATGCCACAGAAAGTATAAAAGGATGCTGACCACATTTCTAATGCTGTCCATTCCCCGTAACATGAGAGTACTTGCTTGAGGAAGCAACAAGTGTGATATTGTAAGGTCATTCTTCCCAGCTGTCCTGCTCAGTAACCCAGGCGCCATTGTGACATCCTTGGAATTCTCAAACCCAATCTGGAGATTACTCACACTGGCATTTAAGTGAAAGACAGAGATGAATTGTTTACCCTTCAGAGGAGGGAGAGGCAATATCACTGCCCTAGTTCGGGTGATTAGAAAATTATACTTGATATTATTGGCCAGAAAATAAGCAGAGCATTATGTAACAACAGAGCCCCAAATAACAACTGTTGAGAGCACACAACAACGGTTGGAAACATTCATTAAGATAGCTCGCTGGAAGAATTTCTCTAAACATTCTGACCCACACTGTCTGGACTTCCCAGACCATATAAAATGTTGCCCGTCCAAGGCCACAGGCAGCATATTGATCAAAAGGTGAAGTCTTTGTTCGGAAGAAAATCAAAATAAAAATTAACAACTGAAAGTTGTTTATTAAGAACATTTACAGGGAAAGCTGTCGTCGGAGAGCAGCAGCATTCATTAGGGATCCACACCACCCAGCACATGCTCTGTTCTCGCTGCTGCCATCAGGAAAGAGGTATAGGTGTCACAAGACTTGCATCACCAGGTTGAAGAACAGCTGCTACCCCTCCACCATCAGACTCCTCAAGGACAAACTCAGTCAAGGGCTCATTTAAAGACTCTTACTTATGCACTTGATTGATTTTTAAAATTCTCCCTGTATTACAGTCAGTTTGTTTACATTTGTAATCTGTTTACAGTTCTTTATTTGTTTACATGTATACACCGTGTGCAGTTTTTTTTGCACTACCCATAAGTGGTAATTCTGCCGTCCTGCAGATAAAAGAATCTCAGGGTTATGTGATGTCACCTATGTACTCTGACAATAAATCTGAAGTCTGAAATAATTTTTTCTGCAATTAGCTTGTAATAATGTAATTTAAAATAATTAAATTAAAATATACATTTGAAGAAATCATGAATAGATCAGGGACAAAACCAAGTTCTGTGGAACTATTTATGGCCACTTACAAAAAAAAAATCAGTGTTAAACATTATCAGAGTTTTGTTCACACTAACCATTAATGCTGATCCTTGTTACAGCCTAATACTTTGGGCTGACCCCCTCTGGGCAAGGTCACTGTCAAGACCCATGACAGGATTATTTCGTGGTAAACATGTGGCGACCAATGTAAAGAATGAGAGAAAAAAGCCTGGTGTCAGCATGGAGTATGGGGTCAGCACAGTTGGAAGTAGGGACCTTTCATTTCTGCCTTCTGCCCCAGTTTTTCTACTTATTAGTGTAAATTCTCCCTGGCGTCTCCGGGTGATATAATTGAGTAGTGGTCCTCTGCCTACCAGCAAATGCAATTACAATATCCAATCAGAACTTTCTGATGTGTCAAAATTTGGTCAAGAACAGCACAGGGAGATAAAAGGCTGGTTCTTGCATCACACAGTGCTTCAGCAATATGGCAATTCTTCAAAGTAACAACTCATGCGTATTATACCAGCAAGGCAGGAAGTTGAGAGCTTGGGGGCAATGCATATTAGCCTGTCTGGTGCAGAGATGGAGATAAAAAGCAGGTTGGTTGTGGGTGGCAGAGGGTTTGAGGAAATTATGAACAGTCTGGGGGAGTGCTAAATAAGATCGGGTCTTAAGGAAGACAGGCAGATGAGTCAAGGTTGGGAAATGGTTGGTGCCACATTAGGGTCTTTGGAATTAGGAAGCACTTCAGGCATCTATTCAAAATGTTTGGATGAGATGCTAGGAAGATTGTACTAGATGGAGTCAAGAGTTCTGACCAGAGAACAAGAGCTTAAACAGGTTAAGTTTGTAGACGATCCATGCATCATATTTCCACAGCGAATGGCCAGGTTAGATCATTAACTGTGCAGAAGCAGACCTCTAATTCATGGTGCAAGTCTGCTTCCTGCTGAATGAACCGTGCTGCTCATTCATGATGCAAGCACACAAGCACGTTTGTCGAAAGTGTGCATTGAATGTTCTTTCACTTCACTCCATGGGTGCAACATGTCTGTGGGTAAGTATGCCATAGTTCAATCAAATGGCTCTGTGCTTTTGATTGCGTTATTTTGAGTAATGTACACAAACATTTCAGGTTCTTTTTGCATCTTATGAACCTTTTCCCTTTGACTTTTATTCTGTATAGAGGACTCAACACTGAATAAACTCATCCAGTTAATGGGATTCTGATCACGATTTTCTACTCAATCACAGGAAATAGGGACAGTACTGAAGAATTATGGCCTGAAAATTCTGCCAATTGATTATTAAATATAAACAACAGACCCCTTGTCAAATTATCAAAAGAAGGTATTTCATTCTGATAAATGAAGAAGATAGATGAGAGTTTTCCAGTGGTTTTCAAACTTTTTCATCCCAGTCACATACCACTTTAAGTAGTCCCTATGCCACAGGCGCTCTGTGATTAGTATGGGATTGCTTAAGGTGGTATGTGCGTAGAAAGAAAAAGTTTGAAAATCACTGTTTTAATTGTACCTAATTGACTCGTTACTTGCACTATTTCATAAGTCCAAAGGAAATGGGGCAATGACAATTTTTCTCAAGCAAAATATTTCAGTTCTTCTTTGGCTTGGCTTCGTGGACGAAGATTTATGGAGGGGGTAAAAGTCCACGTCAGCTGCAGGCTCGTTTGTGGCTGACAAGTCCGATGCGGGACAGGCAGACACGGTTGCAGCGGCTGCAGGGGAAAAATGGTTGGTTGGGGTTGGGTGTTGGGTTTTTCCTCCTTTGCCTTTTGTCAGTGAGGTCAAGACCCATGACAGGATTATTTCGTGGTAAACATGTGGCGACCAATGTAAAGAATGAGAGAAAAAAGCCTGGTGTCAGCATGGAGTATGGGGTCAGCACAGTTGGAAGTAGGGACCTTTCATTTCTGCCTTCTGCCCCAGTTTTTCTACTTATTAGTGTAAATTCTCCCTGGCGTCTCCGGGTGATATAATTGAGTAGTGGTCCTCTGCCTACCAGCAAATGCAATTACAATATCCAATCAGAACTTTCTGATGTGTCAAAATTTGGTCAAGAACAGCACAGGGAGATAAAAGGCTGGTTCTTGCATCACACAGTGCTTCAGCAATATGGCAATTCTTCAAAGTAACAACTCATGCGTATTATACCAGCAAGGCAGGAAGTTGAGAGCTTGGGGGCAATGCATATTAGCCTGTCTGGTGCAGAGATGGAGATAAAAAGCAGGTTGGTTGTGGGTGGCAGAGGGTTTGAGGAAATTATGAACAGTCTGGGGGAGTGCTAAATAAGATCGGGTCTTAAGGAAGACAGGCAGATGAGTCAAGGTTGGGAAATGGTTGGTGCCACATTAGGGTCTTTGGAATTAGGAAGCACTTCAGGCATCTATTCAAAATGTTTGGATGAGATGCTAGGAAGATTGTACTAGATGGAGTCAAGAGTTCTGACCAGAGAACAAGAGCTTAAACAGGTTAAGTTTGTAGACGATCCATGCATCATATTTCCACAGCGAATGGCCAGGTTAGATCATTAACTGTGCAGAAGCAGACCTCTAATTCATGGTGCAAGTCTGCTTCCTGCTGAATGAACCGTGCTGCTCATTCATGATGCAAGCACACAAGCACGTTTGTCGAAAGTGTGCATTGAATGTTCTTTCACTTCACTCCATGGGTGCAACATGTCTGTGGGTAAGTATGCCATAGTTCAATCAAATGGCTCTGTGCTTTTGATTGCGTTATTTTGAGTAATGTACACAAACATTTCAGGTTCTTTTTGCATCTTATGAACCTTTTCCCTTTGACTTTTATTCTGTATAGAGGACTCAACACTGAATAAACTCATCCAGTTAATGGGATTCAGATCACGATTTTCTACTCAATCACAGGAAATAGGGACAGTACTGAAGAATTATGGCCTGAAAATTCTGCCAATTGATTATTAAATATAAACAACAGACCCCTTGTCAAATTATCAAAAGAAGGTATTTCATTCTGATAAATGAAGAAGATAGATGAGAGTTTTCCAGTGGTTTTCAAACTTTTTCATCCCAGTCACATACCACTTTAAGTAGTCCCTATGCCACAGGCGCTCTGTGATTAGTATGGGATTGCTTAAGGTGGTATGTGCGTAGAAAGAAAAAGTTTGAAAATCACTGTTTTAATTGTACCTAATTGACTCGTTACTTGCACTATTTCATAAGTCCAAAGGAAATGGGGCAATGACAATTTTTCTCAAGCAAAATATTTCAGTTCTTCTTTGGCTTGGCTTCGTGGACGAAGATTTATGGAGGGGGTAAAAGTCCACGTCAGCTGCAGGCTCGTTTGTGGCTGACAAGTCCGATGCGGGACAGGCAGACACGGTTGCAGCGGCTGCAGGGGAAAAATGGTTGGTTGGGGTTGGGTGTTGGGTTTTTCCTCCTTTGCCTTTTGTCAGTGAGGTGGGCTCTGCGGTCTTCTTCAAAGGAGGATGCTGCCCGCCAAACTGTGAGGCGCCAAGATGCATGGTTTGAGGCGATATCAGCCCACTGGCGGTGGTCAATGTGGCAGGCACCAAGAGATTTCTTTAGGCAGTCCTTGTACCTTTTCTTTGGTGCACCTCTGTCACGGTGGCCAGTGGAGAGCTCGCCATATAACACGATCTTGGGAAGGCGATGGTCCTCCATTCTGGAGACGTGACCCACCCAGCGCAGCTGGATCTTCAGCAGCGTGGACTCGATGCTGTCGACCTCTGCCATCTTGAGTACTTCGACGTTAGGGATGAAGTCGCTCCAATGGATGTTGAGGATGGAGCGGAGACAACGCTGGTGGAAGCGTTCTAAGAGCCGTAGGTGATGCCGGTAGAGGACCCATGATTCGGAGCTGAACAGGAACAGTAACAATTGGGTCTAGAGCAGTGATTCCCAACCTTTCATTCCCACTAACATACCACCTTAAGCAATCCCTTATTAAACACAGAGCACCGATGGAGTAGGGATTACTTAGGGTGGTATGTGAATGGAAAGAAAAAGGTTGAGAACCACTGCTTTAGACCTTATAGCTATATTTTATTTGTCTAAGAAAACCTTCAATAGAAATATGACCTTGCCTGTAACAAATTTGGGTTATTATCTTATACATTTAAATAATCACGCCATCAATTGATATTCCAATGGGACAAAGAGCAGCACGGTCGGCATGGACTCGTGGGTCAAAATACCCTGTATGTCCAAATTTTAAAAAATGGAGAAGCCAGGTTCTAAGAACTCATTGACACAGCAAAATGGGAAGGAACATGTTTTCTCCTTCATTCACTTTTAATACAAGCTCTGCTTAGACCCCATATTTCAAATTCTAATGCAACAAAAGCAATTCACTTAAATGAGGCTTGCATTAAATACTGAAGTAAAGGAATGGGAAGAAATAAAATTACACTACTGGTTTCTGTTAGATGTAATTTTGGTGTCATAAACATTTAAACCACTGGTTTTACATGATGTTAGATTAACCTCCAGAATAGTGATGTATATTTAATGAGCTGTGCAAAGTGATTAATGTCAGGACAATTTCATTACAGCACCAATATTAGAGCATACAATCGGGGACATTTTGCCATCCTGTGTATGTACTGTTGTTGTGTCCACATCAGAATTATCGGAATGTAACCAGCTACCCTGTCATCGTCAAACTAATGGCCAGTCTAGCTAAGGTCAGCTCACTCATTAATTGGGAAGTGAATGGTTTAACTGAATGTACCAGCTGAATGATAATGGAAAATGATAGCTTTAGGCTATCTGATACTATGTTCTCAATCAGTATGCCTTCCTCTTCATGATCGACATGGGCAGGGTAAGCTTCAGAAAAGATATGGATATAACACATGATCTCACACAAAGATTCAATATTCAATTTATTAGCAAGTAATAAAATGGTGTCGTATTACATGGAATTTCTTTTTGCCTGTTTCAAGGCAGACAGATTTGCCACTGGCAGGTATTGCTTAAGTGCCTCTTACAGTCAGACTTATAGTCAGAGCGAGAGAGAGAGATAGAGAAGCAAAAGAGAGCCCCTCCACAGTCACTGAGTGTCCGTAGGTTCACCTCCAGCACTTCCGCAGCTGCCGCAGCCACACAGAGTGTGGTCCAAACCATCGCCAACCCGAGCTCCTAATCCAAACCTCTGACATGGTCATGGACCGTCCAGCGCCCTCGGCACCTCCTCACATCCCGGTTCCGATACCTGGTACCCCCTCCAGCCAGTTCGAGCCAGTCTCCAGCAGTCCGCAGCCCAGTGCAAGTCACCCGACAACAGTCTCCAGCAACCCACTGCTTCTGTGGGTTCCTCGCCTCAAGTCGCCAGTAGCCGCCATACACACTGGTCCCTCAGCCACAGAGCCCCCTTACTGGTTCACCGCCGTGGCCACTGTCCCCGCGGGTCATCTCCTCCGCTTCTTCCTCTCAGATGGTGTGTGTTGTTTCTGTCCTCTGGTGCCCTGCTCCAGTCCTCTGCTTCCCCAGAGTCTGCAGCCCCTCGTGGTTGCTGCCGATTAATAGGTGCCGCCATCTTGGGGTTTCAATTAACACCACTGTTAGCTCTCTCAATGGGCTGTTCAAAGACCGTGCGGAACCAACGGCAGTCGACTGGGCGGCTGGACCCTGTGAAAGCACTGCATCTCAGCTCCCTCCCTCTCTGTGGGTCCACACCAGTAGCAGCGCCACCATTTTGACAAGAGATTAAATGGAAGATGACACAGTGTTGAATTTCACCATCATTTATCACAGTAAGATACGTTTGCCAAACACGTTTTCATGATGTGGGTGTCCCATTAGGGATGAGAAACAGAAAATGTTGGAAACACCCATGGACCATCTGTGGACTGAGAAACAATAGATATTTCAAAACCAAGGCATCTTGCCAGAGACAGTTGTCGGCAGTCCTAGCAAAGGGCCTCGAATGGAAACATTAACTGTTTCCTGCACTTTCTGATTTTCTGTCAGGTTTCCAGCATCTGCAGAACTGTTGTTTAAGATTGAGATTCTCTCATTTTCTTTCAGACGTCGTTTCTATGATAATAATTTCAGGATATGGGCAGCATCAATGTTGCTCATTTATCTCCTGGCAGGAGACCCATAATCCCTGTCAGAGCATAACATCAGTTTGTCATCACAGTGTTCCATTTAAATGTTTTAACCAAATGGCATGTCTTTCACTGATTCAACCCAATTTTAATTTGAGTAGTCTAAATCTCCTCTACATTGTGTAATTTGCAACCACCAAGGGCCTAGCAGAATTGAGGATAAAAGTAGGCTATTTCTTATATCATTGATAGTTTACCCTCTTCTGGATATATATTGTCATCTTTCATTCACACAAGTTGTATTAGGGCTTTATAAAATTTAAGTACAAAGTGAATTTGAAGTCAAACTGGATGCTTGGGCACTTTTTTAGTAGCTGATCAACAGCTGTGCAAATTTCTGGTTCTGATTTGTAGAACTAGGTCTTTTCTGACTAGGCACTCGGTGAAATATATACAGAAAGTTGGAGGCAGAACCATAGAACACTACAGTACAGAAAACTGGCCATTTGACCCTTCTCGTCTGTGCTACCTACTATTTCACTAATCCCATTGACCTGCTCCCACTCCATTAATTCTCCAGACCTCTCCCATCCTTGTATCTATCCAATCTATTTTTAAAATTCAAGATTGAGCCTGCATTCACAACATCAGATGGCAGGTCATTCCACACTCCCATGGCCCTCTAAGTGAAGATTTTCCCCCTAATGTTCCCCCTATACCTTTCCCCTTTCAGCTTATAACTGTAACCCTCCCGTATTTATCTCCCCCAATTTTAAGTGGAAAAGCTTACTTCCATCCACTGTCTATAACTCTCATAATTTTGTAAACCTCTATCAAATCTCGTCTCATTCTTTTTCACTTCAAGGAATAAAGTCCTAAACTGTTTAACCTTGCTTTGTTACTCAACTCCTGAAGACCCAGCAACATCCTAGTAAATCTTCTCTGCACTCTCTTAATCTTATTGATATCCTTCCTGTGGTTAGGTGACCAGAACTGGACACAATATTCCAAGTTTGGCCTCACCAACTTCAACATAATCTCCCAACTCCTATACAGTACTTTGATTTATCAAGACTAAGATGCCAAAAGCTTTCTATACAACCCTGCCCACCTCAATGCCACCTTCGGGGATCAATGTATCTGTATTCCCAGATCTCTTTGCTCCTCCACACTCCTCAATGCCCCACCATTTACTGTGTATCTCTGACTTTGGTTTGGCCTTCCAAAATGCATCACCTCGCACTTGTCTGCATTGAACTCCATCTACCATTTTTTGGCCCATTCTCCCAGTTGGTCTAGATCCCTTTGCAAGCTTTGAAAATCTTTGTCGCTATCCACAACGTCTCCTATCTTTGTGCCATCAGAAAACTTACTGATCCAATTTACCATATTATCATCCAGATCATTGATATAGACAATGAACAACAATGGTCCCAACACAGATCCCTGAGGCACACACTAGTCACAGGCCTCCAGTCTGAGAAGCAATCATCCACTACCACTCTCTGTTTTCTCCCATTAAACCAATTTTGAATCCAGTTTACAACCGCTCCATGGATACCTAGTGTCTTAACCTTTTGAACTAACCTCCCATGTGAGACCTTGTCAAAGGCTTTACTAAAGTCCATGTAGACAACATCCACAGTTTTCCTTCATCTACCTTCTTGGTAACCTCCTCAAAAAACTCTACATGATTCATTAAACACGACCTACCATACACAAAGCCATGCTGACTGTCCTTAATCAGCCCATGGCTGTCCAAATATCTATATTTCCTATCTCTCAGATGATGTCAGGCTCATCTGCCTATAATTACCTGGTTTATTTTTGGAGACTTTTTAAAACCACAGGACAATATGATATACCCTCCAATCCTCTGGCACCTCACACTAATCTAAGGACATTTTGAATATATCTGTCAGGGCCCCTGCAATTTGTACACTAGTTTCCCTCAAGGTCTGAGAGAATATCATATCCAGCCCAGGGGATTTATGTAGTTTTATTCACTGTAAAGTAGCAAGCACTTCCTTCTCCTTAATATCCATATGTTCCTTGAACACAATGCTAGTTTCTTGAGTAAATACTGGTTCAAAAATCTGTTTAATATTTCCTCCATCTCATGAGGCTTCACATATAGATGACCACTTTGATCTTGTAGGAGACAATTTTGTCCCTTACTTTCCTTTTAGTCTTAATATACTTGTAGAAACCCTTTGGGATCACCATCACATTATCTGCCAAAGCAACCTCTTCTTTTTGCCTTCCTGAATTCCTTCTTGAGTATTTTTTTGCATATTCTGTACTCTTCAAGTACCTCATTTGCTCCTCGTTGCCTATACTTGCTATACACCTCCCTCTTCTTCTTAACCAGATCGCCAATATCTCTTGCCTTTAATCCTAATAGGAACATGCAAATTCTGCACTCTCAAAATTTCACCTTTCAAGGCCATTCACTTACTTAACACTCCCTTACCAGAAAACAACATATCCCAATCCACACTTCCTAGATCCTTTCTCATTTCCACAAAATTTGCCTTCCTCTAATTTAGAATCCCAACATGAGGACCAGACTTATCCTTTTCCATAATCAACTTGAAGCTAATGACATTATGGTCACTGGACCCAAACTATTTGCCCGCACATACATGTCACCTGACCTGTCTGGTTCCCTAATAGGAGATCAAGTACTGCATCCTCTCTCGTTGGTATCTCCATATATTGATTTAGAAAGTTTTCCTGAACACATTTGACAATCTCCAAGCTCTTTCACAGTTTGGGAGTCCCAGTCAATATTAGGAAAGTTAAAATCTCCTACTATCACAACTTTCTGAAGTTTTGGAAAGTAATTAGAACACAACAAACATACACATATATAGTCATTATTTAACATTCCAAAACATATTTTTGAATACTCTTTCAACTATACTTTAGATTGATTCAGTATTGCCAACATGAATAATTTCATATTTTACTCCATTGTACTCTAATTACCAGACCTTGGCCCACTCATTTAACCCATCTGTACCCCTTTGTAGTTCTCCTATGCCGTTTTTAACACTTTATGTTCCTACCTATCTTTGTGACATTAGAGAATTTAGCAACCACATCTTTGTTTGCCTATCTAAGTCATTTGTAAATGGCTGAAAACTTACCAGTGAATCCAATGGCACACTACTTGACAACCAGAACAATACCCATCTATGCCTGGTCTGCTAGTCAGATAATCTCTCAGCTAAAATCACAGGAATGCCGGAGAAAATCAGCAGGTCTCGCGGAAGTTGATAACCTCCTACGCCAAAACAAGCTTTCTTATTTTTCTCTTGATTGTTACATTTCCTTTGCAATGTTGAATTATGCTAACAAACAACATAATCAGTATAAATGCAGACTAAACAATTACTTATTGAGTGCTTTCTGGTTGTGTACATTCTCAATGATGTATGGATAGTTTTGTCTCTGCAAGTAGGTCATACTGCACATTGATGACTACGACCACAGATCACCATAATTCTATTTCTGGGAAGATTTCCAAAACTGAGATTAAAGATCTCCAATAATTGATTTGGACAAATGGAAAATTTAAGATTCAATTTGAATGATCTAATAATCCCGTTTTTGTGAAATAAAATTGCCGATGATGTATTGTGGCTTGTCTATTCTGAGTCAAGCCTGCCTGCCATAGAGCAGTCCCTTGCTTTCAGAAACATTGATGTAATACAAATTGAGGGCATAACCACATCCGCTGCCAACTTACTAAATTTCTTTCTTTGCTTTCAAGGGAGCCCTCTTCACAGAAATAATTTGCAAAGCTATCATTTTGTCGAATGAAATGTAAAACTGTACAATTGTACTGAAAAGCATCATCATGTCATTTTGACATCAGATCACCCTAAAACAACATGATATCCCTCTTGTCCTTCTCTCTTCCCCTCCTCTTCCCCTCTTTCTTTCCTTCTATCACTCTCCAGAAATAATGTTAACCTCTTACTCCTCAAATGACTTAAAAATTGTTGCTGTTGACAGACACTTTTTGTAATGTGCCCGCCCTATCTTGAAAATTCAATTGTAGAACCTATTGGATACAACTTGGTGAAATTTTGTAGGAATTTATGATGATTATAGAACTACGATACTGCACTGAGAAAGTTCAACATTGTTATGTTTGAAAATTCTACAATTGAATTTTCAAGATAGGGCGGGCACATTACAAAAAGTGTCTGTCAACAGCAACAATTTTTAAGTCACTGATTTAATGATTTTTCTGCAAGAAATTACATAAAGACAAAATATAAAAACAAATTATGCTGATGTATTAAAATTGACAATGCTTTCAGAATAATTTAGATAACAAACATTGACTGTGCCACAAAACTATTCTCAGTGAATCTGAAAAGAGTTTGAGTTATGTATAAGTGCAAGGAATTCAGAGTAGGGCCCTCAGAGGTGGCAGGGACTCAAAATAGAGGGTGATGGAAGTTAGCAAGACATCTTATAGCCTCAGCCTGACATTCATCTTTGATGATTATATCATTATCCATCAAGAAAATCAATGCTATGTTATCTTTGAGGTATTCCCACTGAAATTGCATAATGTGGCAGAGAGCAGTTGTGGAGCTTTCAAAATATACCTGTGTAGTGAGAGTTGTGTCGAATCTGGGATGACCAAACTCATTGTTGCTGTGGCTTCATTGTGGATAATTGATGTGGGTCAATATATTACGAGATATCAAACTCAGACTTGTACAAAGGCCCTTTGGGAATCTAAAGTCTAAAGCACTTCTGAATCCTTGACTTAGAGATGATGTTTGGAAGTTTGTCCCTAATTTCACAATGGAAGAATATCCACTTCCTCTGCTCTTCTTTTGAAATTCAGTTCCACTGACATCACAGGAGCTGAATTTGAGAAGTGAAACATAAAGCATAGATCCCACTCTATATTGGGTGTTTAACACCATATCCCTAAAGATAAATTTCTCAGACAACCGTGTTGGAAGAAAAGTGAAATAAGTCAGTGTGATGTTTTGGTAGAGCATACATCCAACACAGAGGTTTTCAAACTGCCCCCCTAAACTCACATTCCACCTTAAGTATTCCCTATGCCATAGGTGCTCTGTGATTAGTAAGGGATTGCTTAAGGTGGCATGTGGGTGGAAAAAAAAGTTTGAAAACCACTGTTTTAATCCTACCTAATTGACTCGCTATGTGCACGGTTTCATAATTCCCAGGGAAATGGGCCAAAGACAATTTTTGTCAAGCAAAATATTTCAGTAACAATTGGGTCTAGAGTAGTGATAGTTAACCTTCCCTTCCCACTCAGACCACCTTTAAACAATCCCTTACTAATCACAGAGCCTTTATAGCATAGGTATTGTGTAAGGTGGAATGTGAGTTTAGAGGGGCAGTTTGAAAACTACTGATCTAACACAACACATATATGATCAGGCTTTAGTTCAGATAACCTGGCCATAGCACTGACCCTTAAAAGACAGAAAGATTTATTTCCCCTTTCTTTGATTAGCTGGGACATGACTGTTGTGCTCAAATCATAGAAATTAGAAAAATGATGATCAATTTGAGTGTCTACTGCGACTGAATGATCACTCGCAGACAGCCCTATGGATATCGATTGGCAACAGACTTTCTATGGTTGAATAACTGGCCAGGTTGACATGTGTAATTTCAGTAAGAAATTGAAAGACAGTTGGCACCTATGGCCAAGCTCCTGTCAGGAAAGGAGGAATGCATGAGAACATCAGGTCTTTAATCAAGATGGTCAAGCAGTAGGGGACATGGACTTAAAGTAGTCAAAGAGTTAAAGGGGAGATTAAAGACTGTTTTTTGGCCAATGGGGGATGGGTGTCTGAAATACACTGCCAGAGAGTATGGTGAAAAGAGAAATCTTCTTTGAACAGTACTTGAATAGCTGGGACAAACAGGGGTAAGGTCCTTGTTTGGAAAGTGCAAGGTTATTTATTGACCAACATCGGTATAATGGCCCAAAAGACCTACTTGTGTTTTGTAGATATTCTACGATTCTATGAAATTCCCACAAAGTACAGAATCCAACCAGCGAGTATTAATATCAGCTGGCATTGGGATAGTGCTAGGAGGTAGGGATATGTTTCTGATTGTGTACACTTCTCGCTGCATATCAGTTTTTATTTAAAAAGATACTTCATTTCATAAGGCCCAAGTAAAGGTTAATATTAGAATTCTATGACTCATTGCAATACAATGGATGAAATTGGCCTCAATACTTACTATTTTGCCAGTTGATTTGCTGTTTTTACTCTGAGGACTTTTACATGGTGACTTGCCAGAGTGGGAGTGGTTGCTGATGGGGGCCCTCTGTTTGGGGCTGCTCTTTGAATAAGCTCCAGGGTTGCTGCTTTGTGACCTGCCTCGTGGGCAGCGGGCGGCCCCGGAATGGCCTTCATTACTGCAGAATAAGCAAACCAAGAATCAATGATAAAACATCTTCAGTGTGTTCAAATAGAATAATTTTCCTTTCTCAGTTATCGAGGTCCAGCATGGTAGTCTCAGCAAGGCTGTTGGCTGAATGATGTGGGGAAACAGCTTCAAATGGCTCAGCTTCTTATTCCCTTTCTTTCCATGTTGAACCATTACATGATTGCTTGATACTTCTGCACTGTCATGACTGAGACTGCTATACACACCATGACATAGGAGACATAGGAACAGAAATAGGCTATTGAGCCCATCGAATCTGCTCTGCTATGTAATCGTGAGCTGATCCATTTTCCCACTCACTCCCATTGCCCGGCCTTCTCCCTTAACCTTTGATGCCCTGGCCAAGAACCAATCAACCTTTGCCTTAAATACACCCTTGCTTAAAGGTGCAGGGTTGCTTTCAAAGTTGTGATGAAGCTTTCTTTTCTAAATATTTTTATTAAAATTTACATAAGTAAACAGATATATACAGAAAATTTGTAAAATATACAACAGAAATGTCAAATATAAAGAAATCAACAGTTATCTAATTTAGAGTATATCTATAAAGTAACAAAACATCTTACAATTTTTATCTTGAATATTATATTTTCATTTTCTCCCCTATCTCTTGAGCCTATTACCAAGTTGAAGTTCTAAAATTAAAGCATGCCTTAATCCTGGAGTAATGTAATAAAGTGTTGGAAGACACGTTTTATCTGAAAGTAGCTCGGGAACAGTCCCCATAGGTTTTGAATCCCTATGTCTAAGTTACTGACAGAATAATCTTTTTTAGTTTGAAACAGGACATAACATCCCTCCACCCCTGAGCATGGGTGGGCGTTGCAGCATCCCTCCATCTTTGTAATAGCACACATCTGGCCAAAAGAGAGACAAAAAAACAAAACCAGAGATTTAATTGGTGTCAAACAGGCGTCATCCTCTCTAGTGATACCAAAGAGGGCAACCAGAGGGTTAGGTTCGAGGTTTAAATGAAGGATTAAGGATAGGGTTTGGAAGACATCCCTCCAATATTTTTCAAGGCTAGGGCACGTACAAAATATATGAATAAGAGAGGCCTCATCTCTCTTACATTTATCACAGCAAGAATTTACATCTGGATAGATATGAGTTAATTTAGCTTTGGACATATGAGGCCTATGCACAACTTTAAATTGCAACAAACAGTGATGGCACAGAGGGATGTGGAATTAACCAAGTTAAAGATTAAATCCCAAACCTCATCCGACAATGAAAGGGTTAAATCCTGTTCCCATGCAGATTTAATTTTATTAAGAGGGGCAGATCTTAAACCTGCCAGATTATCATAAAGAACAGATATTAAACTTTAAGAGTGGGTTGTAAATTAAAAAAACAAGAATGTTCGTATCAGGTACACCAGGAAAGTTAGGTATCTGAGAGAGGAGAAAATGTCTGATTTGCAAGTATCTAAAAAAAAAGGGTATTAGGTAGATTGAACTTTTCAGAAAGTTGTTCAAATAATGCAAAGCAATTATCAACAAAAAGATCTTTAAAGCACTTAATATCAAGTCTATAACATTCTTGAAATGCAGAATCGTTCTGAAGGTTGGAAGAAATGATTGGATAGAATAGGGCTTGAAAGAGAAAAACCATAAAATCCAAAATGTTTTCCGAACTGGGCCCATGTCCTTACAGCGTGCCTAACAACCAGATTATCAATAGATTTATCTAAAGAAAAAGGATGTGATGATCCAAGAAAAGCTGGAATGGAGAGATTTTTAACTGTGCACAACTCCATTGCAACCCACAATGGAGAAGCAAGTCATTGATGGAAGTGTATCCAAAATGTAAGGTTGCATATATTGGCCGCTCTGTAATAAAATTGGAAATTAGGCAGCTTCATACCTCCATTTCTTTTTTGTTTCTGAAGGTGAACTTTACTTAATCAAGTTCACTTACTCTTCCATATGTAGGACGATATAATAGAGTCGAAAGAGTCCAAAAAAGATTTAGGAATAAAATATGATTCACGCTCCTGGATGCGTACCCCTTTCCACGGATCATGGATGTGGTGAATCAGATCGCCCAATACCGTGTATTTTCCACCAATGACTTGCGTTCGGCCTATCATCAGCTCCCGATCTGCCAAGAAGACTGGCCTTTCACGCCTTCGAGGTGAATGGCCGGCTGTATCAATTCCTCAGGGTACCCTTTGGGGTCACAAATGGTGTCGCGGTCTTCCAGTGGGAAATGGACCGGATGGTGGACCAGAACGGGCTGACTGCTACTTTCCTGTATGGACAATGTCACCATCTGCGGCCATGACACGGAGGATCATGATGCCAACTTTGAGAAATTTTTTCAGACTGCAACTCAGCTGCACTTGACCTACAATTTTGACAAGTGTGTCTTCCGGACCACTCGGCTCGCAATTCTGGGTTGTGTGGTGGAGAACGGGTGGTCATGCCGGACCCTGACTGCATGCGTCCCCTCATGGACTTGCCCCCCTCCCACACCCAGAAGGCGCTCAAACGCTGCCTGGGTTTTTTCTCTTACTATGCCCAGGTTCTACACTATGTCGACAAGGCACGGCCACTCATCAAGACCACCTCCTTCCCCATGTCAACCGAAGCCATAGCGGCCTTCGACTGCATCAAATTGGACATCGCTGCTGCAACGCTGCACGCCGTCGATGAGTCCATTCCATTCCAAGTCAAAAGTGATGCGTCTGATTTTGCACTGGCTGCCACTTTGAACCAGGCTGGCCAGCCAGCCGGTAGCCTTCTTCTCCAGAACCCTCCAGGGTCCTGAGAGCCGATACTTCTCTGTCGAGAAGGAGGCCCAGGTTATAGTCGAGGCAGTACGTCTTTGGAGACACTACCTCACTGGCAGGCACTTTACGCTGCTGACCGACCTACGTGTGGTCTCCTTCATGTTTAGCAATACCCTGTGAGGTAAGATCAAGAATGACAAAATCGCCAGGTGGAGAATCGAGCTCTCCACCTTTAATTATGACATACTGTATCGGCCAGGTAAACTCAACGACCCGCCAGATGCGCTATCCAGGGGGACTTGCGCCAACATGCAACTGGACAGTCTACAGAAACTCCACAAGGAGCTCTGTCATCCAGGGGTCACTAGGTTCACGCACTTTGTCAAATCTCGCAACCTGCCCTACACGGTCGAGGAGATTTGCTCCATGACCCGGGCCTGCCCAGTGTGCGCTGAGTGCAAGCCCCACTTCTTCCGTCCGGAGAACACCCACATCATTAAAGCCACCCGCCCCTTTGAGCGTCTCAGCGTAGACTTCAAGGGGCCCCTACCATTGACCAACTGTAACACCTACATCCTTACGGCCATCGACGAGTACTCCTGCTTCCCGTTCGCTGTGCCCTGCTTGGACATGACTGCCTCCTCAGTTATAGAGGCCCTGCACAGCATCTTCACCATCTTTGGGTACCCCAGTTACATCCACATTGACAGGGGGTCCTCGTTTATGAGCGCAAAGCTGCGGCAGTAGCTTCTGGAGCAAGACCACCAGCTATTACCCACGTGGTAATGGGCAAGTCAAAAGAGAGAATGCCACAGTCTGGAAAGTGGTTACGCTTGCCCTCCGGTCCAAAGGTCTTCCCACCTCTCACTGCCAGAATGTGCTCACTAGTGCCCTACACTCCATCCGCTCCCTCCTATGCACCACGACCAATGCCACCCCCCATGAAAGGATGTTCTCTTTCCCAAGGAAATTTGAATCGGGTACGACCATACCGGCATGGCTCACGGTTCCCGGACCAGTCCTTTTATGACGCCACATCTAGTACTCTAAGAACGACCCCTTGGTTGACCGAGTGACTCTGCTCCATGCGAACCCGCATTATGCCTACTTTGAGTACCCAGACAGACGGGAGGACACATTCTTGGTAAGGGCCTAAGCCGGATCAGACACAGCAGTGGCTTTAACCCAACCTCCCCCTAGTCATGTGCTTGAACAGAGGGACCAGCAACACCCCACCAGCTCACACCAGACTCTCGACAATGACGTTGGAGAATTGAGCGAAGCAGTTGCCGTACCCTACAGGCTTGCTGGCGACACGACTCCGGCGACCCCAATCCTGGCGCCACAGCGGTCACGATAGTACAGATTCTATCACCAATGTGTATATGTACATATGTACAGATGGTAGTGTAGGATGACTGTGATTGGCTGAGAGTGTAGCCACACCTACTGGCAGGTCTTAAAGGATTGCTCCTAGCCAGACCAGGTCATTCTGGACTGGTCGACCTACTTGTGATATGCTCCAGTCTTTTAGTTAATAAAAGCCTTGGTTTGGATCAACAAGTCTTTGTTTCGTTTGACATGCATTACAATGTGACAAAGTTTTCAAAGCTTGTTTCCCTGCAAAGAAGGTCACAGAATTGTTCTACCTACTGCAACACCACCACAAAGTAGTTTGTTGCAAGCATGGGTATTAAGCTCCTGAAATTCCTTTGATTCCAGCTCCTTCCATGCAGCTGATCAAAGTATCAGAGAGATTACCCACTTTTGCACTTGCATTAAGCGGACGACCAATGCCATACTTGCTGGAAAAAACTTTCCCTGGACGGAGAGAAGCAGCAGTTTAAAGCGTTGCACAGACTACAGGTTTCAGATTTTCATTTACTTCACCCACATCGCTCTAAACACTTCTTTAGTTGACCACACAGACTCGCGAGTTGCAAGTGGCTTCCTCTTCATCACTATAACTGAACAGTACATCACAAAGACCCTGTTTTGCTCTCCTGGTGCCTGTTATGATAATACACATCAGGTAAATGTTTTACATTTTTAAATTCTTTCACCAGCGTGGATAGAGCTATCACCAACGTCTCAGGAAAACTTGGCAAACTGTACCTGAATTAATAGTGTCAAAGATTGACAGTTTAATATCCCAGAAGACTATAAATATACAAACTGTGTGAACAGAATGAAAGGAGCTGGGGGCAGGGAAGAGTGCTGAAAGGAGCAGGAGACCAGGGCTTGAAGGAAAAACTGCTCAAGTTTAACACGACAGTACATCAAACTGCTGGAGGAACTCAACAGGTGATGCAGCATCCATGGAAAGTGAGAGGCAGTTGACGTTTTGGCTCTGAGTTCTTTTTCGGGTGTGTTAAAAATCAGGCACATGCCCACCTTTGCTCTGTCTGCTGCAACAGCAAGGACTTCCCTGTAGCCAACCACTTTAATTTCACACCCAATTGCCATACTGACATGACTGTCCATGGCTTCTTGTAAATTTGAGAAAGAACACCTTATATTTAGTCTTGAACCAGATGGCATCAATATCGACCTCCAATTTCCTCTTCCTCCAATTTTCTCTCCCCCCAGTCTTTCACTTTCCCTTATCCCTTTTAACCCCCCCCTCCAGCTCCAAAGCTCCTTCCCTTCCTTCCTTTCCTTCATCTGAAAGCCATCCTTCTCATTCCTTCCTCATCCCCTGTCAGCTCCTTCCCACTCCCACCTGTAGCTACTAACTAGTGCTCCTCCCTGTGCCGCCACCCTCCCTCCTTCCTATTTCAGATGTCTGTCTGATTTTTGGCACTCCCGAAGAAGGGCTCAAGCCCAAAACGTCGACTGCCATTTGCTTCCTGCGGATGCTGTGTGACCTGTTGAGTTTCTCCAGGACTTTTGTGTGCTGCACTAGACCCCAGCTGTGATGCGCTATCGAGCAGAAAAGCATGCACAAAACACAAAGGCTGTTCAACAGGCTTTATTCCATATAAACTTCCACAGAGCTGGCTGTGAGAGTTGGCTGTGGTGGCTCTGAGATTGACCTCAAGGGGCCGGATCTAGCTTCTATTCCGGACGGTGATTGGCAGCCAACCGGGTGTTGCCTTGTCCTCCAGTGCTCTTCTGCAGGTACACAGGTTGCCCCCTGCAGTAGGCTAGTGGTGTATCACCACACCAGCATGTGCAGATTTCTTGTATACCCAAGTTTAACTACATATTTACTTCACTGACATTCTCATGGTCTTTATTAATCCTAAAAAAAATGAATATAATTCACCGTAGAGTGAGATATATGATGGCTCAAAGTCAGTAGCTATTGAGTTAAAAAAACATTAAAAGGATGCTTTAAATGTGTACAGAGAACATGTTGGTGTTTCTTGTCAATGTGTGGGTAACAACAGAGTGCAGTTTGAGAAGGTTTTAAGTCTATGTTTTCTCACCTGAGAAGTAACTATATTGTGAATATGGAATTCCATTGAATCTGGTTTCCCAAGTCATGTCTCACTGAGATCAGTATTAGATTAAAAACAAAGCATAATTTCAATAGTTAGTAGCTGGCTAGATTTTACCATAGAAGTTAAGGTTCTCTGTCATAAGGGTACTATTGTCAAAGAAAGGCAACTTAGTCAGTCAACATACCCAGAGCTCAGTTTGTGGTATAGAGAAATGGAGAGAATGGGAAGAGAAGTATAGTGTCAGCTGTCACATTATTATTTGTAATCTCTTAACCTCAAGTAAAGATATGTCACTGCAAACTGCGGAATTATAGTCTTTAGTTATTTGTTTGAACCCCCCCCCCCCCTCTCCCATCATTATGAATCTGCACAGAACATAGTAATTAAATAATCAGGCCAATGTTAATGTAGGTAGGTATGGGGAGACCATCAATCTAATGAGTATCCCATATGCCAATGCATTGCCCTATGCTGTAGAGCCTACTGTGCAACGATGGTTTGCAGCCACCAATGCACCAAGACCTTCAGTACGGTGACCCAGATGATGGAGGGATGGCAACGATATGGTGGTTCAGCATTAAGCCACAATAATCATATGCTCCAATAATCATATGCTCCATCTGCTACCTTGGAAAAGCAACCAACATATTAAAAGACGCATTCCCTCCCAGCCACACACTCCTCACCCATTACCCCCCCCCACCCCCCCCCACTGGCCCTCACATCATGAAAATTTGCGAGTCTGAGAGATGCCCCAACAGATTCAAGAGCAGCTTTTTCCCTCTGTTATCAGACTCCTGAAAGAACTTAAGAATAGTAAATTTATGTTGCCTTTGCTCTGTAACATCTGATCACTCCAACCCTGCATTCCTGCACTCCATGTCTTACTTGTTTTACTATTTATGTGAATGAAAAGAAAAGGCTTGAAAACCACTTTTGACTCGTTATGTGCACGGTTTCATAACTCCAAATTACAATTTTTCTCAAGCAAATTGTTTCAGTAACAATTGGGTCTAGAGCAGTGGTTCTCAATCTCCCCTTCCCACTCACATACCATCTTAAGCAATCCCTTACTAATCATGGCATAAGGATTACTTAAGGTGGTTTATGAGTGGAAAGTAAAAGTTTGAAAACCACTGATTTATCCTAATCTTATTACGCGAACATCCATCGAGAATATAAAAGAGCAAAATGTTTTTCAATAATTGCAATAACTGTGAAACTTTCACTTATTCCTATAATTAAATTGAGTATGTTTCAGATAATAAAAACACTCTGCCCAAGAACAGTTCCCTAATTCCAAACTGGCTGATGCTTTTAAATATTGACAAGTTCTGTCCAGTGATACCAGATCATTGGTAGAGTATTGGCTGATTGGGAGGAAACAGAAGAGTGGGAGTAAATTTATCCTATTCTGGTTGGCTAACCAGTGAGAGGCACAGGGGTCATTGTTGGGGCCACTTCATATTACATTGTATGTTAATGATTTGGATTGCAGAATAAATGGCCTTTTGCCTCGTTTTCAGATGATGCAAAGATAGGTGGATGGGCAGGTCGGAAAATTCAAAATTCGGAGATGCAAGGGGACTTGGGGGTCCTCACCTATGCAGGTTACCCTAAAGCTTAACCTCCACATTGAGTCAGTGTTGAAGAAGATGAATGCAATGTTACCATTCATATCTAGAGGAAGAGAATACACGTGCAGGGATGTGATGTTAAGGCTTTATAAAGCACTGGTGGGGTTTCACTTGGAGCATGGGTATAGTTTTGTGTTCCTTATTTAAGAAAGAATGTGCTGGCTTTGGAGAGGGTTCAGAGAAGGTTCACAAGAATGATTGGTGGAATGAAAGAATTAGCATACGAGGAACGTTTAATGGCTCTTGCACTTCACTCCTTGAAGTTTAGAAGAAGTGTTGGGGGGGGTGGGGTGCTCATAGGAGAATATAGATATTTGAAAGGTCTGGACAGAGTTGATGTGGCAAACTTGTTTCCAATGGTAGGGGAGTCTAGGACACAACTTCAGGATTGAAGGGTATCCATTTTAAAACAGAGTCGCAGAGGAATTTCTTTAACCAGAGAGTGGTGAATCTCTGGAATTCACTACCACAGGCAACTGAAGAGGCCAAATTGTTGCATATATTTAAGGCAGAGATTAATAGTTATCTCAATTGTCAGGGTATCAAAGGTTATGAGGAGAAGTCAGGGCCCCATGGAGAGAAGATAGGAAACCACATGGTCTCCCAACTGGAGATACTGGGGTTTCCCGAGGTCAGGGAGGTGTTGTGGTGGAGTTCTATGGTTACTGATATTCCTACTTAGGCACCAGTGGGGTATTACATCCGAGTTAAGTAGTTAGGGCATCCAGAGGGATAGGGAGATAGAATCCCTGAAACACGACTGTTGTGAACTGCAAGAGGCAGTGCAGATTACCCAAGGGCAAGTGTCCAACTTAGAAATTAAAATCAGGGAGGCAGCTTCCAAGCTGATTGAAACACAGCAGCTGCAAGCAACTCACTGGTCTAACTTGCAACTTGACTCAGGAAAAGTCTGAGCCATTGTCCAGCAGGAGGATGGGTATATGTGGATGGATGGTGATAACCTGAGGAAACTGAGTCCCATGTCGACACACTTGCTCCTCCCTGTGTGCTCGAGCCTTTACAAACCCGACCAGTAATTATGCATTTCATGTCTGACTTGAGGGCACCCTGCCGACTCTCCAAAATGAGGAGGTAGCGGAAAATGCGGGGACCTAGGTTGAGCACGTAGATGGTTACCGTGAGATAATGGAATCCCAGGACTGCACTGCTAAGGGGCTAACTGGATGAAGGGACCGATACCACCAGTGGCCGGGTGAACACTTAGCCATGCTGCTGCTTCAGTTGGGATATGAGGAGGCTCCCAATTCCCTTCTCTCTCATCAGGAAGTGAGCACCCAACAGGTGATTGCCAATGCCTTGCAGGAGCTGCCAGAGGGGTCGATAATGGAACCACCCTATGGGAATGGGTGGTGACTGCAGTCAGGGCCATCCTCCTAGAATGGGGCCAACACGGCCGGCTACAGTGGTGCTGGGACACGGGGTGTTAGGCAATGGGCACTGATCATGGATCTCTTCGGGGATGCCTGCCTTAGCAGGCTCTTTCATCATCACCACATGCTTTGACTTGAGAGAGGTGGCCTTGCCTTTCATGGGACTGGCAACTGGGAAGATGGTCTGGGAAGCCATTATCCTCCCAGGGGGAATCGGGCTATACGGAGCAGAGAGCTCCTTCTTCAGTTTTCAGGGCTGAGGGGAAGTTCAATGACATCACCCTGCCAGTGACTTACGGAAACATGTGTGCTCTCTGGAAAGAACATTACAGGGGAAGCCCTGTGGAGGTGGAGCTTCCTATGCGCTGCCCACTTAGACGTGGACCAGCCACCCACCAGAAGTGGCCCTTGACTAATCTATCTTGTGAGCTCTCCCAAACACATGCCCCCCCCCCCCCCACTCAGGAGAATACTCCCCTTTAAGCTGTTCCCCTTCTCGATGTGAGGGTCTATGGAACACTCATCAAAACAAGCCGCTTTTAAATTGCAGCACCTGGGTAGCCCTCCTGGGACCCGGGTGCGATTACTGAGGCAAAGGTGCTGGAAGCACCTTTTAAATTGCAGGGGGATCGACCCATTAAATCTCCAACCCGGAAATTTAAGGGGGATCCTGCCGCCACAATGATGCATCACGTACTCACTGGAAGTACTGCCAGATGTTCAGTTGCTGGCTTCCCGGTGACGCACGCACGCAAGCGCTGACTTCACCGGAATAAGCGGATTGGCCATTTTCCTGTTCAATTTGCCTGTGGACATGACCTAGGAGAGTTTAACTGGGTTCCCTGACTACCTCTGAGGTAGGTCAGGGACCCGGTTGGATTCTGACGAGGTTGACAGGGCTGGACCTTTTCTAACTGCTTTGTAAGTGGGGCGCTAACCAGGCAACTTGTCCACTGAACTCCATTTTATACAGCGGTTTGAAAGGGCCTTCAGACTGTTGCGATCTCATCACTGATTTCAGTCACTATACTAGCAACCAGCAAGGAACACTTGTCACTTATTATGCAAAAAACTCTCAGCAAGTTGGGCAAGAGCTGTTACCATGGAAACCTAAACCTCAGCATTGGGCATTCAGTTGCATCTATTGTTATTTGCATTATGGGCACAGACTTTGTAATGGACCTTTTGTGTTGTTTTTCTCCTTTTTAATCACTCTGAGCTGTAGTAATGATGTCTTTATTAAGCACACTCAGGGAATTGAAGTAGAGTGCCACAGATTCAAAGTTACAGTTTATAAGTAGAGTGTCATTAGCCTATATCTAACCCATGAAACATTGGATAATAATCAAGAAAGATTCTTTAATGATTTACGGACAATCCCAAAGCATTATGTTACAAAATATATTTGAAGCTGTAATGTCAGAAATATGACAGCTAATTTGCGTACAGCCTAATTCTATCTGGAGCAAAGAGATGAAGTGGAAATAATTTTTATTTTTAATGAAGTTGATCGAGGAATAAATAGCTGGCCCCAAGGAAGTCTTCTCTATCCACTTACTAAGGCACCCTATGTCTTGTTTTGTGTCTCGCCTGATAGATAATATAATAATTCTGCAGAACTCTCTAGTCACTACACTGACTGTCAGTCTGGATTAATTCTGTCAATCTGGAACATCTTTGGCAGTACTGCATTCCCTTGTCACCAAACTACCTGCTAATCTGGACGATGTCTCAATCTTTTGAGAGGAAGTGCGTTCACATAATTTGAATTGGGTGAGATGCTACCACTGGGTCAAGGTCAGCTGCTTTACCCCACTGGAGGTGATGAAACCACCTGTAAACATGCTGATATTGCTTAAATCATCTCCAAAAGGAGGTCGAATTAAGAGGTTGTGGCAGCCTTTGTCACCCTGCTTAACTTGAAAGAAACCTTCTCTTTACAATATGCAGACAGGAAAAGGACATCTCCACCCAAAATACACACCACTCCAAGCTCCTCTACCGACAAATGCTATCCCTTCCTTTCCTTCCAAAGCACACATGATGTGGTGCCAACTCTGGTGAACCTACTCTACAACAATCTAATTTTTCTCTACCTCACACCCGTCACCCTCCATTTTTCATACATTCATGTGGCTAAGAGTCTTTTGAATGTCTTTACTATACCAGCCTCTACCAGCACCTGTGGCACCCACCACTCTCTGTGTAAAAAAAAAACTCCCCGTGATATCTCTCCTAAACTTTCCTCTTCTTTTTCTTTGGCTTGGCTTCGCGGACGAAGATTTATGGAGGGGGTAAAAAGTCCACGTCAGCTGCAGGCTCGTTTGTGGCTGACCAGTCCGATGCGGGACAGGCAGACACGATTGCAGCGGTTGCAAGGGAAAATTGGTTGGTTGGGGTTGGGTGTTGGGTTTTTCCTCCTTTGCCTTTTGTCAGTGAGGTGGGCTCTGCGGTCTTCTTCAAAGGAGGCTGCTGCCCGCCAAACTGTGAGGCGCCAAGATGCACGGTTTGAGGCGTTATCAGCCCACTGGCGGTGGTCAATGTGGCAGGCACCAAGAGATTTCTTTAGGCAGTCCTTGTACCTTTTCTTTGGTGCACCTCTGTCACGGTGGCCAGTGGAGAGCTCGCCATATAATACGATCTTGGGAAGGCGATGGTCCTCCATTTTGGAGACGTGACCCATCCAGCGCAGCTGGATCTTCAGCAGCGTGGACTCGATGCTGTCGACCTCTGCCATCTCGAGTACCTCGACGTTAGGGGTGTGAGCGCTCCAATGGATGTTGAGGATGGAGCGGAGACAACGCTGGTGGAAGCGTTCTAGGAGCCGTAGGTGGTGCCGGTAGAGGACCCATGATTCGGAGCCGAACAGGAGTGTGGGTATGACAACGGCTCTGTATACGCTTATCTTTGTGAGGTTTTTCAGTTGGTTGTTTTTCCAGACTCTTTTGTGTAGTCTTCCAAAGGCGCTATTTGCCTTGGCGAGTCTGTTGTCTATCTCATTGTCGATCCTTGCATCTGATGAAATGGTGCAGCCGAGATAGGTAAACTGGTTGACCGTTTTGAGTTTTGTGTGCCCGATGGAGATGTGGGGGGGCTGGTAGTCATGGTGGGGAGCTGGCTGATGGAGGACCTCAGTTTTCTTCAGGCTGACTTCCAGGCCAAACATTTTGGCAGTTTCCGCAAAGCAGGACGTCAAGCGCTGAAGAGCTGGCTCTGAATGGGCAACTAAAGCGGCATCATCTGCAAAGAGTAGTTCACGGACAAGTTTCTCTTGTGTCTTGGTGTGAGCTTGCAGGCGCCTCAGATTGAAGAGACTGCCATCCGTGCGGTACCGGATGTAAACAGCGTCTTCATTGTTGGGGTCTTTCATGGCTTGGTTCAGCATCATGCTGAAGAAGAACTTTCCTCTACTCATCTTAAAAATATGTCCTCGGGTATTTGCTGTTGTCACCCTATAAAAATAATGTTCACTTCCATCAGGAATCCAGTTTGAAAAGAAATCCTCATGATTAACTGAAGTTGATTGTTTGTCATAAATCAGATCTTCTAAGATTCATTTTCTTCCTATGTTATAGAAGCAGGCTATTTAGCCCAAGTACATGTCAGCTCACACAGCAATCCTATTTCCTCACTAAATTTCCTCATAACCTCTTGTCCCTACATTCCCATCAATTCCCCCAATCCCTGGCCTGAATCTTTACTTCTCAACCTCCTCAGAAAGCCTGCCTACAATAGCCCAAGTATATGAAAGGCTTAAAGCATTCTATTGCAGGCCTTTTAGAGGTAGTGACAGATGGTAGAAAGGATTTAATGTGATTTTCTAACAGCGATTTGATTCAAGCACTGGAAAGCTGAGTAAGTAACTATGGAAATATTAGATTAGACTGTGAAACCTAGATACAAATCTACACTTTGCATACTTCATTGAGCTTTTGTGGCTTAGTTTCCTTAACTGGCATCTGAAGATTAAAATGTCTGCAGACTGACTGGCTTGTACTGGAGGTGGGGGGGGGGGGGTTGTTTGGTGGGGTGCCAGTGTCAGTGCCAGGCAGCTCCTAGTCACAGTAATGATCTGCAACACTGTACGTATGAGCAAAGAAACGTAATATTACATTTTCTGTTTTATTACATGACAACAAAAGAATCTTGAATCTTAAAAAGGAGATTTACCTGCTGAAGCAGCTGGAAGACCTGGAGGCTGAGCTCTGAAAATTAGAACGTCTGCACCTGTGGCCTTTATGAGAAGGTGATGCAGCCCGGGACCTTGACAGGGAGACGAAAGTCAGTGCCTTATTATGTTGGAATGAAACAGACCGTTTCATTGTACATGCACTTCAATGACATTTCCTCAATTCCAATTAACTGGACAATTTCTGACCAATCTTTATCGCCATTAGGGACTGAATTTAGATTGCTTTGACTTGCTCCCCAAAGCATGACAGTTATTCTATTTTCATCATTATATCTGAGTGTGATCTCAGTCAGTCTTGTCTGCTCATTCCTTGATGATTGTGGTCTTCAAAGCCAACCCTCATTCTACTCTCACACAGTCTCTTCAGCTAAGGTTGCCAGCAATCAGGAACGAGAGTGCAGAAGAGTTCCTCCTGACACTGGATTTGGTACTTGCAGTGCGCCTATTAGATTGTCGGCCGAGCTAGATTAATTTGGTTCAGATAGGTGCTACATAAAAGCTAGAACCTTATCACGCAGTACACAAAGCCTGGACATGCTATCAGTACATTATATCAAAAACATGGAACTATAAACAAACAAACAGTTTAAATCCTTGATGTAAAGGTGAGAAGATAATTAAGAAGCACAATGCAATTCCCAAGCCCACAAGTGATCATTTTACAACACAACTTAGTGCATTTTCTCAGAACTTAATAAATACTTCATTTTCAGTCCCCCCAGTAACAATTTCGGCAGCAAGCTTATAACGGAGTCAGACACTAAATTAGTGAGTGGAGATGATATTTTGTGATGGTGGAATGGAGCACAGAAAAATCAATCCATCGAGACAAAAATTTTGCAAGACCTACAATGCTAGTAAGTTGGACAAGAGCAGAAGAGAGGCTATCCTGCTTTTCACACTTGCTCCACCAGTCTTTTACGTTCCAGCTGAGCTACCTTTGTGCTATTTTCCGGCACTATCCCATGACCTGTGTTTCCCTTAGTATTTGGAAATGTTGTTACTTTGTGCTGTACTGAAACAGGCCCTTCAGCCCATCATGTCTATGGTGGCCATCAAATACTCAATGATTCTTAATCCTTGTTGGCACCTGATCTATGGCATGACAATTCAAGTGCTTCTTAAATGGAATTTCTGCCACTATCATTCTCATAAACCTTTTACCCCCTTACCACTATCATCTCCCATAAACCTTCTACCCCTTACTCCAAGACAATGTCCTGCAGTTTTAGGCATCTCTGTTGTGCACCTCTCCCTTACCTCTACCCCTCTAAACATTGTATATTTCTATTAGGTCTCTTCCCCAGCTTTGTCAGATCCTTGATTTAAAAAAAAATTCAGGCTACACTGCCTCATGAGTGAAATAGTCCATCCCATGTAACATGCTGCTGAATCTCCTCTGCACCTACCCCAGTGCAATGATGACCTACTCATCATGTGGGGACCAGCTCTTAGTCTGGGTCTCCATCTTCCTCTGGGATAGAAATTAGAATGCTTTAACCATATATAACCATTTTCAGAGCGGAAACAGGCCATGTCGGCCTTTCGAGTCTGCACCGGTTCACTAGAACAACTCCACTAGCTCAATCCTCCTGCTCTCCACCAGCGGACCATGTGTCTTCTTAACTACCCTGTCTACTTGGGAATCCACCTTCAAGGAACTCTGTACCATAACTCCAAGATCCCTCTGTTCCACTACATTCCTCGACACCCTCCCCTTAACTGCATATGTCCTGGGGATTTATTATGAACACTTATTTGTTACCTTCTTTACACTGATTTAAAATGGAAAAATTAATTTAATGATCTTTAAAGCATATGTAGGATAGAAGTAACTAAATCAATCAAAACAAAACTAACATGACAAGTCAAAATATAAGAGATGGATTCAGAAGGGACAACAGTTACTTGCCTAAAGGTTCAGGCTTGGTCACTTGTGCTTGTTATACAGTCCCAGTAATACTGACTAATAATGGAATGAATTGCATAGAATATGTTTATAACATGCTATAGGCCCTCTAGTAAATTATAAACATATTGCAGTTTGTTTATAATAGTATAGGGGTTTTAGAGCTGAATTTCCAGGTAACCTTAAAGAAATGTTGGCCCTGCAAGATTACCAATGGGTGTTAAGTTTACATGTAACACTGGATCGATACACACTTCCACCTGTGCCATTTTGAATCACTTCCCTTCTGGTGAATGGCTGCTCTTCATTTTCTGGGAAGAGTTAACATTGCCCTTTAGGTTTGCAATAAACATGAAGAAGGGAAGGAGGCAAAATAGGATCAGGGTAGAAGTCTTCAAGGCCTGATAAATTTGGGTTTGAGGTGGGGTATTACAGAATACATTGTAACCTTGGCTTTGGCTTTTCAACGTCCAATCCACATCAAAGGATGTGGGGCACTTGATTGGCAGTGAGCACTTGGAAAATGTTATTTCTGTGTATCCCGGGTGTTGAGCAGAGGTCGATAGGAAATGTTCTGACGACAATGATTTGTGAAAGATGACAGACCATTTCACCTTGTCCAGAATGGGAGATCAGTTCACAGCTGTGTTTGAAAGGTGGTAATTCAAAACTAGCTGGCGGATGCAACCTTTCAATACAGAAGAGCTCATATAATAAAAGAGAATCCCTTGTGAGACAACAGAAACACTTAGTATTGATTCATTCAGATGCAGATCCCTGACAGAAAATGGCATTTTATGAGAATATATGAAATATGATGTGGTAAAATGCTTGAGGGGAGGAAGTGACCTTGTCCTCCAATTCTCCACGTTTTATAAGCCATGGGGTTTTCCTTATATCACGTCTGGTTATGTTGTAGACTAATTAATGATGATGGCTGATGGCTTGCAGTGATCAGTGAACATGTCCATTATAATGATGTCATGTGCCCATTAGGGTAACAGAATGTGAAGCAAATAGAGTATTGGCTCTTAATAACCTAATAATTTCACTCTCTTTCTATACTGTGTAATTAGGGACCTAATGCATCAAAAATGGTTACTGCTAATATGAAACCACCATATCTGCAGAATGCTTCCCATGTGTATTTTCAGACAAAGGTCTTTGCTTCTTCATTTATAATCAAATTTTTCAGCCAAGGTGACCATTAGGGTGACTTTTGTATTGTGTATTTGTATAACTGCCAAAACTCCAGGACTTAGCATGGTTGTATGCATTAATCTTTGAACCTCTCTATCTCATGCTTCTGATGTATGTCCAACACCAGATGCAGATGGATCATCTGCCTTATTTAGCTAATAACATTTTGGAATTTAAAAAATAAAATAATTAATTCCACAGAATTCTGGAAATTTACTCTTGGTGGCAAAAAATATTCATTGCCATTTAAGCATGCTTCTGCATTTAGGTAATCATGCGCTCACCTATGTTATCGGTCCACTCTATTAGTTGATTTTGGAAGTCATAGATGGTTTCACAAGTCAAAGGCTGATGATTTGCAGTTTGAATGCAGGATTTGGGAAAATAATTATCTGCACTGCAGATCATACTTACCCCAATAAAGTTTAGAAAAAGTACATTTCTCTTCTTGAAAGGGATAACAATCTCAAAACTTTTGCAAGGCACATTGGCGACGATACCAGGAAGCATTCTTAACACAAAGTGAAGTGGACAGCTGGAAAGTTGGGTTATTGAAAAATTAATTGCTGAGATTTTTGTTACTGTATGAGTGGCAATTAAGGCTTTGTGAACAAGGATGATGGATGGATATCAAGCACAAATGACATACAGTAAATGAATTTGGGGAAAAAAAGATTAAAGTCCGAACAACATGTTTCTGGTGCTATTTTCTGGTGGAGATACCTCTAAGCAGGACATTAAACTCTGAGCACATTGAGATGCTGGCACTGGGATGCATGGCACATTTTTCCTTGAAGGTTTCAATCTTGACCTCCAACAGAGGAGGAACACTTATTCACAAATCTGAACAGTCTTCCGTGTGCTTTAATAGGAGTGCTTGTCATGCATTTAAAACCTGACCTGAAGTTGATTAAGATGGGATTGGTGGATGCTCAGGAACTCGCCTGGATTTCAACTGCAATTTTTCCTTTGTAAAAGTGGGAAATATGACGCTTACATATTAAAGTCCAGAAAACATTAATATTCTGACACAAAGCTATAATCAGGCTGGCAAGTATTAATATCAATGGAAAAAAAGAAAAAAAATGTTATCTTGGCATTTGGATAATCTGTACAAATTGCTCAAATGTTAATTTAATGATCTACATCATAATTTGAGCTCCTTCTTTATATTAATACCTACAGCTCTCTAACACTGGTTTGGTGCTGAATTATAGTTGCAGAACTTGTACAATAATTCATCACTGTTGGTGAGTTGGCAGTTGCTGAGGTATTCTGTGTAATTTAGATGATTGTGTACAATAATTAGCAAATAAAGGCCTAATGCATCTGAACAATGCTGCTTTGGCCACTAATGTAATGGAGGCATTAGCCATAAAGTGAGCAAGCTGCATTCTCAGTGCACTAACAAGGCATAATTTTCTCATGAAGGGCTCAGACCCAAAATATCGACTGCCTTTTGCTTTCCATGTCTGAGGCGCAACTCGATGAGTTTCTCCAGCACTTTTGTGTACTGCACTTGACCCCAGTAGCTGCATATTTCTGCAAAAATACAGAGATGCTGGAGGAAGTCAGTCAGTCTCAAAGCATCCAGAGGAGGTAAAGATAAATTACTTATATTTCGGGCCTGAGTCTTTTGTCAAGGCATGAGTAAAAAAAGAGACAGGTGTCTGTAGAGAAGGCTAGGGAAAAAGAGAAGAATGGGAGGGAGGGGTATGTTTACCACAATTTCTCATTGCTAGTTTTGTTTACTGCAAATGAAAATACTATGAATCTGGAATGCTTTAAACCCTAGCCCTAAATTTTTACTTTGGACATGCACACGTTAACAGGCCATTTTGGCCCATGAGTCCATGCTGCCCAATTTACACCCAATTAACTTACACCCCTGGTACATTTTGAATAGTGGGAGGAATCCAGAACCCCTGGGGAAAACCCATGCAGACACAGGAAGAATGTACAAACTCCATACAGTCAGCACAGGATTCAAACGCTGTAAAGGCGTTGTGCTAACCGTTACACCAACCACAACACCCTAACTTTCTTCAACCAACTTTAGCAAAACCGAACTTGTAAAAGCATAACGAGTATGATAAACAACATTGTCAATCTCTTCTGGGAATAAATGAAAAGTATTATCATTTGTGTGGTTTTTCCTCATTCACTAAACAAGGGAACCAATCATCGTGGAAATTAATATTCGATTTCATCTATTAATCATGTATCAGCTTAGTTCAGCTTGGATCAGTTCACAGCATTCTTTCATCTAATTTGAAAGTTGTGTATGAGCTCCACCGAGATATTCAGCATACTATCCTGTCTGAGAATGTAGCGATGTTTTGAAGGATCACTGCAATGTCGAAGGTACCGTGAGATCCTTGGAGGTCAATATAAATGATCTCCCAGTTCCATTTGAAGGAAAATTTTATGCCATACTTGACTTCTTGCAGCACTCAGCTTATTCCACCACAGGTTGAAATATGTAAAATGTGTGTCACATTTGTCTGGGCAACAGTTATGTGTGAACTTCAAAGTCAATGTGCCTTGTTATCCACCTCTAGTAAGATTTCCTTTTCATTATCCCAGCTTAATGTACATTATCATTAATTTCTGAAAGACTCTGTCCTGGTTCACTGTACAATATTTCAATTCCTTCTCTCAACTTACAATCTCTAAACAAATTGACACTAGCCATACTAGGCAGCGGTTACAACACAGTCAAAATAATTCATTGTATGGAAGATTCAATTCTAAGAGAATTATACAGACATTCTGGGATTTAATGGAAGATGCCACAGACGAACAAATTGTATTAGCTTAGCTGGGGAAAAACTGATTGGAGCATGGTTTAAATGTTCCACTGCTACTGTGACAGAATATATTGTGTTTTTATATATATATATATATATATATATATATGTGTAGGATTTTGGGAGATAAAGTGTGGCAGGTTTTATTTAGTGTAGGTCACATACAAACACTCCAAGGGCCTTTCCAAAAGCAGTGGGGAGTGCATATTAGAGACTTCACTAATGGATTGTTGTTTTGAAAAGCAACAGATGAAAGAACTCGGAGGATTAGGTTTGGAGCTGCAGTCTGTCTGAGTGCAGGTTGCTGTTCTAAGAGGGCCATGTGGTTTTATAAGCAGACAGAGAAAAAAACAGGCTTTTCTCAGAGAGAGAGAGAGAGAGAGAGAGAGAGAGAGAGAGAGAGAGAGAGAGAGGACAAGCTGACAAGCTTGTGGAAAAACCCCATTATGAAGATGGGTCGTGAGTGCTTAGTTCAGCCTGGTCAATGCCCTTGTGATCCATACAAGAGGAAAGGACTGGCTGCCTAATGTTTCACTTGAAATAAGGGAAACAAAAATAAACTCTGTGTTGACCTGAAAGAAAAAGGTTATCACCTGGAAAACCCTGATGGGGCAAGTTTCTTTGGCAAGATGCTGAAGTGGCTGATTAAAAGGATTCAGTTTTGTGGGTATCCCGCAAACAACAAATCTCTCTCTGAAAACCGACAAAAACATTCCTGAACGGTCACCATTTACAAGCACCAAAGCCTGGTGTACTTCATAAATGTTAAATTCTGTGCACAGTATAAGAATTGCCTGCAACCAGTGAACTTGGAGGAGTGGAGAAGTGAGATTGGACTGTGAATTAAAGAACTTTTCTAAACTGACACACACATTACATACACGTGTGCTTAGAATTAGAAGGGGGGTTAAGTTAATAGTCATGTTAAAGTTTGATCCTGTTTTCATGTTTAAAGATAATTAAAAACAAATTTTATTTAAGTAACCATTTGTCTTGGTGAACATCTATTGCTGCTGGGTTTTGGGGTCCTCTGGGCTCGTAACTACAAAAAGGTGAATAATATATATGTAAAAGAGAGCTGAAGGAACACCACAGAATGTCATTTACCTTCTCCGATGCCTTTTCTCTTCTTTCCTTTTCCTCTTTGGACTTTTTGAGCTGCAGGAAAGAACAGGTTGGTGTATAGTAGGTAGGCATGAAATCATGACAAGACAATAGTTAATAGGTTTGTTTATCAAAATTCTCACATACCTGTGCCGCCGTTTCTTTGTGGAGGCTGCGTCTGATCTGCTGATAGCACAAATTTGATGCAGAGTGTGAGAGAAGACTGACACTTAGTATTGCACATATGAATTAAATCTCAAATTTTTCCTCTTGAGATCAGCCAATTATATACAATTAGCAGCAATATTAATGACAGGGGATTACTCAATGGATTAGACATGAGGATTTTCTTTGATTTAAAATTAATTAAAAGAGCTTAAATAAAGAGGATCTTTTTGAGGGATGTTAAAAGGGGAAACTTATTGTACTGCCATTACAAATCAAAGAATTTAGGCTCCTTCTGATGGCCCTTAACTCTAATTGGGTTCTTATTACATACTGTTGCTTTTTAATTTGTTAAAGCCCTTCATTAGTATAAAATGTTCTGATATGTAATGTGAGAAATAATGCATTTGAGTGACCAAAATACTCTGACCTAGCCCTTTAAAGTTATATCTTGCAGACACTCAAAGGATAGTTCCTTGCTGTAATTCAATAGTTTCTCCTGAGATTTTGAATATCCTTTTTCTCACAAGGGTTTACACAGTTTTAAAAGGGCAATTTTTTAAACCTCACCTCAGCTTCCTGTGGCTTCTCGACAAACACAAATGTTATTATTTCCTTGGGGGACTATTTCAGATATTTCCCTCTGTCTGAAGAATTGTTTCCATTTATTTTCTGACATTACTCTTGGAATATCTTTTCATCAGTTTATGCCTAAGGCTACAATAATAGGACAACTTAAATAAGTTTTTTTTTTGACAGGATTAAATATTAACATTTCCTATTGCTTAGAAATTCATCCTTTGCTGGTACGGTGTTTCTGGAGAGGACAACAAGTCACACCTGTCTCTGAAATTCTCTCCGTCGAGTTTCAGATACAGAAAGTCATGCATTGATATTATTATTTTGCTCTTTAAATGCCATTGACTGAAAAAGAGCCTACAAAAGACCCCCATAGATGACTTGGCATTTTTAGCTCTCAAGTTTCACGATTAATATTTAGAGGCAAATGCACAATCTAACCCAGACATAGGTCGCGACTGCCAGAAGATTTTCAAAGTATCTTTTCTCAAAAAATTAAGAACAAGTGTTTTTTAAATTTATTTTGTAATTTGACTGATTATATCATTCCAAACCAAATAAAAACCTCTGTAAGTCAATGACAATGTATTTTATGGCTCCTTCATCCAGGACAGATGGTGAATAGAAACTTGGACTCTATCCCTTATCAAATGCTGGAAACTCAGCCGATCAGCATTGTCTTTGTATCCCTTATTGATTTAAAGCAATGCACAGTCCAGCAATAGAATGTTAGTCACGGTTTAGCCTGAAAATTGGTATAGTAAAATCCCTGGAATCCAGAATTCAAGCAACTGGCAGCCTCAAGCCACTGGCTAAAAATACATTAAAAAAATAAGAATAAAATAATAGGTAAAAATACACAAGTTTAAAATAATAAAAATAAATATTCTCTGAAGTACACATAAATCTTTGGTCAAGATGGGAGCCAATATTCAGCCAGCAGAATGCCTTGGTTGTATTTTGCTCATAGCAGCTGTGAGAATAAAGTTTGAATAAAATTTATGTAAAAACACAAAGCTGGAGATGCTCAGTAGGTCAAACAATGTCCTTTATACAGCAAAGGTAAAAATACATAACCGACATTTCGGGCTTGAGCCCTTTGTCAAGGAATGGAAAAATGTCAGCAGGCGTCCCGATAAAAGAGTATGGGGAGGTGTGTGGTTGCAAAGGCAGGAGGTGATAGGTGAAGAAGGGAGGGAAGGGACAGCGGCGATCAAGGGGAGGAGGGACGGCTGGCTGAATAAAGAGGGAAGGGGAGGAGAGCAGGAAGGAGGAAGGGAAGGGGGAGGGGGAAGGGGAGAGAGGAGAGTAGGTTAGCAGAAACCGCAGAAGTGCTTTCTGCCTGGATTGTGCCCAGATGCAAAATCAGATGTTGCTCCTCGAATTTACGGGTGGCCTTGGTAGGATAGTACGTGAGGCTATGGACAAGCATGTGAGTATGGTAGTGTGACACTTAAGTGTAATAGTTGGCTTCTGGGAGATCTCTGTCATTGGTGCAGTTGGAACAAAGGTGCTCAGCGAAGCGATCTCCCAATCTGCGCCCAGTCTCTTCTATGTAGAGAAGACCACAAGAGAGACTTAAATTATAGGAACAAAACCTGATTTTCCGTCTGGGCACTCTCCAGCCAGAAAGCACTTATGCAGTTTCTGCTAACCTACTCTCCTCTTCTCCTCTTCCCCTTCTCTTCCCCTTTCCAGCTTTCCTCTTCCCTCTTTATTCACCCAGCCATCCCCCCTCCCCCTGATCGCTGCTGTCCCCTCCCTCTCTTCTCCACCTATCACCTCCTGCCTTTGTGACCACATCTCCCCTCCTACTCTGTTATTTGGAAGCCCACCCACATTTTTCCATACCTTGATGAAGGGCTCAAGCTGAAATGTCAGTTCTGCATTTTTACCTTTGTTATATAAAGGACACTGTTTGACCTGATGAGCTTCTCCAGCCAAGTGTTTTCACTTCAACTACGGAGTCTCCAGATTTTCGTGTTTTACTTTAGAATAAAGTTTAATTTGAATCGCCCAGGATGACGAGCTGGTTGATGCTGCTCACGGTTGCGGTGACTCTCTTAAAGTATCTCCTTATCCCTCTTTAGTAAGAGTCAGGCCCCGGTCAGAGGCTTTATCTGTAAACAGGAGAAGGGGAAGGGGGTTAATAATCTGTGGTATTGTTTGTCTTTCAGGTGGCTCCATGGAGGGGCAGGAACCTGCAGATGCAGTGACGGTTAAATGTTTTCAAAGAATGTGACTGAAAATAAATTAAAATGATTTAGGCTTTACATATGCATCAAGTGAAGTTTGTTCAATGTAAGTACAGTAGAGTATTTTTGTATTTTAAACTATTTATTGTTAAAGTAGGTGTATTTGTTAGGCATTGTACAAGTAAGTCTTAAGCATCCAGAAGATATGCTTATCCGGCATCTACCAGTTCCCATAGGTGTCAGATAGCAGGGGTTTTATTGTACATATCCAGAAATGGCAGAAAATAGTTACTGAGATAAAAAACTAAATTGAGACCAGTTTAAAATGTATATTAATTGCAAGGCATAAAGAAGCTGGATTTCTGCTTCAATCTTTATTCTGGCTGCAAACTACACTCAAAATGAGGGTAGTTTTTCTGAATTGGTTTCACAGTTTAAGTTTCCACTCAAACTCATTTCCATAATCACAAATGCAAACTCCCCCAGGACCTGCATAATCAGAAAGTCATTTAAAAATAGTTGTGCTTTAAAATATTTCTTGACATTATTCATTAATATTTATAAACTTTTAGAAAGTGTGAAATAGTAGATTTGCATCTATAAAGATTCACCACATCTATAGAAATTCACCTTGGTCTCAAGACCCTCCATGAAACCTTCTTTCTCTCCCTCGCCTTCATCCCCACCCCTCTCACGGTGACATAGTGCAAATTTGGTTAAGATTAATTTGATCTGGGCACACCTATGCACATGGGGCAATCTACACTTTTCACTTAACCCTACTAACCTGCCTGTGTTTGGAAGGAAACATGAGCACTCGGGAGAAACCCACTCAGTCACAAGGAGAATGTGTAAACTCAGCGTAGGTAACAAGTGAAATCACGGGTGAACATGGATAACTGGAGCTGTGAGACAGCAGGTGAACTAGCAATGCCACTATGCCAGCCTAATAATGGAACAGTTATCATAGCAGTTAACGTAACGCTATTACAGTTTTTCAAGCTTTGTTGGGACCAAGGAAAACTGCCTCAGGATCTTCGTGATGCCACCATCATCACCCTGTACAAAAACAAAGGCGAGAAATCAGACTGCTCAAACTACAGGGGAATCACGTTGCTCTCCATTGCAGGCAAAATCTTCGCTAGGATTCTACTAAATAGAATAATACCTAGTGTCGCCGAGAATATTCTCCCAGAATCACAGTGTGGCTTTCGCGCAAACAGAGGAACTACTGACATGGTCTTTGCCCTCAGACAGCTCCAAGAAAAGTGCAGAGAACAAAACAAAGGACTCTACATCACCTTTGTTGACCTCACCAAAGCCTTCGACACCGTGAGCAGGAAAGGGCTTTGGCAAATACTAGAGCGCATCGGATGTCCCCCAAAGTTCCTCAACATGATTATCCAACTGCACGAAAACCAACAAGGTCGGGTCAGATACAGCAATGAGCTCTCTGAACCCTTCTCCATTAACAATGGCGTGAAGCAAGGCTGTGTTCTCGCACCAACCCTCTTTTCAATCTTCTTCAGCATGATGCTGAACCAAGCCATGAAAGACCCCAACAATGAAGACGCTGTTTACATCCGGTACCGCACGGATGGCAGTCTCTTCAATCTGAGGCGCCTGCAAGCTCACACCAAGACACAAGAGAAACTTGTCCGTGAACTACTCTTTGCAGACGATGCCGCTTTAGTTGCCCATTCAGAGCCAGCTCTTCAGCGCTTGACGTCCTGCTTTGCGGAAACTGCCAAAATGTTTGGCCTGGAAGTCAGCCTGAAGAAAACTGAGGTCCTCCATCAGCCAGCTCCCCACCATGACTACCAGCCCCCCCCACATCTCCATCGGGCACACAAAACTCAAAACGGTCAACCAGTTTACCTATCTCGGCTGCACCATTTCATCAGATGCAAGGATCGACAATGAGATAGACAACAGACTCGCCAAGGCAAATAGCGCCTTTGGAAGACTACACAAAAGAGTCTGGAAAAACAACCAACTGAAAAACCACACAAAGATAAGCGTATACAGAGCCGTTGTCATACCCACACTCCTGTTCGGCTCCGAATCATGGGTCCTCTACCGGCACCACCTACGGCTCCTAGAACGCTTCCACCAGCGTTGTCTCCGCTCCATCCTCAACATCCATTGGAGCGCTTTCATCCCTAACGTCGAAGTACTCGAGATGGCAGAGGTCGACAGCATCGAGTCCACGCTGCTGAAGATCCAGCTGCGCTGGATGGGTCACGTCTCCAGAATGGAGGACCATCGCCTTCCCAAGATCGTGTTATATGGCGAGCTCTCCACTGGCCACCGTGACAGAGGTGCACCAAATAAAAGGTACAAGGACTGCCTAAAGAAATCTCTTGGTGCCTGCCACATTGACCACCGCCAGTGGGCTGATAACGCCTCAAACCGTGCATCTTGGCGCCTCACAGTTTGGCGGGCAGCAACCTCCTTTGAAGAAGACCGCAGAGCCCACCTCACTGACAAAAGGCAAAGGAGGAAAAACCCAACACCCAACCCCAACCAACCAATTTTCCCCTGCAACCGCTGCAACCGTGTCTGCCTGTCCCGCATCGGACTTGTCAGCCACAAACGAGCCTGCAGCTGACGTGGACTTTTTACCCCCTCCATAAATCTTCGTCCGCGAATCCAAGCCAAAGAAAGAAGATTACAGCACCAGTGACCTGTGTTTGAATCCTACACTCTCTGTAAGGAGTTTCTACATTCTCCCGGTTGTACTGACGATAACCACACCAACAGTGCGAGTATAAGACAGCTTTAATAAACTAATATGTACACTAAGAGGTCTTGTCTCTCTGCAAGACGAACCTGGAAGGCTAGACGAGTTCTGGACTGCTTTATATACAAGGTCACCGGGATGACCCCTGGTGACCTAGTGGTGTAATTACATATCACCACACCGGTTGTGTGAGTTTCCTCGAGGTGCTCCAGTTTCCTCCCACCCTTCAAAACATACTGGGGTTGGAGGTCAATTGGGTGTAATTGGGCAGCATGGGCTCGTGGGCCGGAAGGGCCTGAAGGGCCTGTTGCCGTGCTGTATGTCTAAATTTAAATAAGAGAAACCTGTCCATTGTAGACTATAGTTGCTTCAGAATGGGTTTTTCCACTCAGGATAAAGAAAAATTGTTACCATCATTTTTGCTACACGTTTAATTATTTGAATGCAATTCAGCAAATGTGAAATAGAATAGTCAGTAATACAGAAATCAGTGGGTCAGTGAATCATTAGGAGAAGACCTGAACCTGAGGCTGAAGTTCAAAACATTGCATCAGCCAATGTTTTGAGATGAACATCCGCCACCTATCTCACTAATGTCCAAATTTAAAATGACTCTGCTTTTTTACCTATTTCGTTTGTGCTTCTTGGAACTTTTCTTTTTCTTTTTTCTCACTGGGGCAGGACTGTAGGAAGGGGATCTGAAGTGCAACAAGAGAAATCAAAGGATTATGAATGATAAGTGATAATGAGCTTACTGTTAATTCATACACATACAATGTATATCTGCACTAAAATTCTTACTCGTTGATACTTTTTGTAAAAAAAATTACAATGAAATACAAAAACTTTATAAAGTTTTAAATTACCCCCATAAGGAAAGAAATAATAAATATTCACAGTTGCAGTTAGAGTAAGAAATAAAAGTGGTGTTTCAATCATGGAGACAGCTCTTCTTGTGGTCTCAGAGTATTTTGGAGTTAGAGTAGCAAAGAGAAGTTCTAGTTAGCCATTGGAAGTAAACTGTTCTTGAACCAGAGGTCCCCATCGTCAGGCTTTTGCATCTACTTCCTGAAGTTAACAGTGAGAAGTGGTGGTGGCCAGAATGATGAGGGTCCTTTATGATCTTAGCTGATTTCTTGAGTCAGCGTCTCACAGAGATGTCTTGAATGGATGGGAGGGTGGAGCCTGTGAAGGACTTGGTTAGGTTTGCTACTTGCTGTAGTCTTGTGAGTTCCTGGGCATTCGAATGACCAAACCAGGCCATGCGGCAACCAGTCATGCTTTCCATGCTACACCTTTAGTAGTTTGATGGAGTATTTGATGATGGGCCAAATCTCCTCAGACTTCTTAGAAAGTAGAGGTGCTGGCATGACTTCTTCATGGTTGCACTTAGACAAAGAATATATCACTGTCAGACACTGTCAAACACTGTTGGACAAGTATGAAGGAAGGCAAAACCTACTTAGTTCAGAATAATACACCCTTCCTTTGTAAAGAGATTTTACGAATGAATTAATTTATTTGATGGTACAGGGAAGGGCATCAAATTAAAGATATTCCAGAATGTCAGTTATTCCAGGACTATTCTTCTTTCTAACTGGCTGAGACAGGAGACAGAACTGTCAACTTGTGTTGGGTGTTGCCAAGGGAATGGGGGAATGCTAAAGTCTGCTTAAACAAAATATCTGCACTCGAGGGTTAAACTTATGACAATGCATCTTGTTCACTGAATGTAGTCAACAGGGTAGTAGTGGTTCTGTCACAACTAGTGAGTGTGCTTTACACATGTCCACATGGAAATTGACTCTTCAACTCTGATATGGGAGTGTTAGAATTTCAGAACTCTCCGGCCTCTACAGAGCTGAATCCAGGAGTTGAAGACACGCGCCGAGAATGAAATACAGAAGTCTGCAGATGCTGTGATTGTAGTTGAAGCATAAAAGTGCTGGAGGGACTCAGCTGGTGTCACAACATCCATAAGAGGTAAAGAATATAACTGACATTTCAGGCTTGAGCCCTTCCTCAAGGTGTACATGATATTCTTCAAGGATCTATACCTTGAAGAAGGGCTCAGGTCCGAAATGTCAGTTATATATCTTTACCTCCTATAGATGTTGCGAGACCTGCTGAGTTCCTGCAGAATTTCTGTGTTTTTACTATGATGGAGATGAGTTTGCTGTCAGATACACAAATACAGGTAGATACATCAAAATTCTTAATTACTGCTGTGACAGAGTATATAGATGCTTTGGGAGATAAATTGGGAAAGGTTTGTTGGAGTAGGTCACATACAAACACTTTAAAACAGATCTTATTTAAAATTCTGTAGCTCTGTGCTAATGCTAGACATATTGGCTCCACAACTTTTGCAAGAGCTTTGAAGAGTGCCCAAGAGACTTCACTAATGGATTGTTGTTCACCAAAAGCAACAGATGAAAGATCTTGTTGGAGCCGCAGATTGTCTGGAGTTGTTCTAAGAGGGTCATGAGGTTTTGCAAGCAGAGAAAGTCAAACAGGCTTTCTCTCAGTGAGAGAGTGAGAGAGAGAGACGGAAAGAGACACAGAGATTACTTCTACAGTGTCACAACCAGTAACAGCAGCTGGGGATTGGAACAGGAGAAGCTGGCAAGCTTGTGGAAATCCCTATTTGGAAGATGGCCAGGTCAAAGCCCTTGTGGTTCATGCAAGAGGAGAGAACTGGCTGTCTAATGTTTCACTTGGAATAAGGGAAACAAAAAGGAACTCTGTGGTGACCTGAAAGAAAGAGGTTATAATCTGGAGAACTCTGAAGGGGCAAGTTTCGTCAGCAAGATACTGGAGTGGCTGATTAAAAAGGATTCAGTTGTGAATGTCCTGGAACAACAAATATCTCTCTGAAAATCGACAAGGACCTTCCTGAGTGGTAACCATTTACCTTTCAAGCACCAAAGCTTGGTGAACTTTATAAATGTTAAATTCTGTGCACAGTATAAGAATTGCCTGCAACCAGTGAACCTGGAGGAATGAGAAGTAAGATTGGTCTGTGAACCAAAGAACCTTTTTGAACTTACACACACATTACACACACGTGCGCTTAGAATTAGAAGAGGGTTAAGTTAGGTTAAGTAAGTCAATAGTGGTAAGTTAAAGTTTGATTCTATTTTCATGTTTAAAGATAATTAAAAGTAACTTTTGTTTAAGTAACCATTTGTCTTGGTGAATATCTATTGCTGCTGGATTTTGGGGTCCTCTGGGCTCGTAAAACTGCAATCAAACTGATGTTTACAATACAACTGCAATAGTATAAATTAGATTGCCACAATATCCTAAGACCGATGAAGAGAATAAATATTAAAGAAATATAAGTAAGTATTCACAGCTGCAGTTAGCGCAAGAAAAAAAAGTGATGTTTCAGTTACGCAGACAGATCTTTTGGTGGTTCTGGCTTAATTAGGGTAGTATGGGTAGGTTCAAAAGCCTGAGGGCTGTTGGTATGAAAACTTTTGGTACAGGTATAAAATCTGAGGAAAATACACTGTCCCAACTATCTGGGCTCATGCCCACTATTCTATTCATGAACCACTCTATCTTAGGTACGAGGGGGCAGCCAATTCATGAGAAATCCTGAAAAAATTCCTCTCTCTCTCTCTCTCTCTCTCTCGAGGCATTCACAGTCCCTAGAAACTGGGCTCTTCATGTCAGCTCAAAACTACAATAGCCAGAAACTGTTTTAGGTAAGCCAGTGAGATGGTATCCGCTGAAGACCTGTTGCTATGATAGGCAAATTGGAAAGGATCCAGGTCGCCACTCAGACAGGAGCATCAACACCCGCCTTTCAAAACACTTCATCATTGTTGATGTGGGTGCCATTGGTCGATAGTAATTTTGGCAGGTTACCACACTCTTCTTGGGCACCTGTTTGATAGACACCTCTTTGAAACAGGTGGGTACCACGCCCAGTGAGAGTGAGATGTTGAAGATATCTGTAAATACATTGGCAAGTTGGTCAGCACAGAATTTTTAATAATCGGCCAGGTACTGCATCTGGATTGAATGCTTTGCTCAGATTCACTCTCCTTAAGGCAGCCCAAATATTATCCTGGATTACAGAGATGAGAGGATCATCAGGAGACATGGAAGTGTGGAGTGATAGTTCTTCCTTGTTCTTATGGTGGAATTGGGCATAGAGGGCAATGGGTTCATCTGGGAGAGAAGCTTTGCCATCTCCTACTGCACGGGATTTGGGTCTGTAGCAGGTTTTGTCATTTAGACCCTGCCGCAGCTGTTGGGTATCCTTTGTACTTTTCATTTTCCTCCAAAAACTCCACTACACCTGGGAGATAGGTTTCCGAAGGTCATACCTGCTCCTACTGTACTGGACTGGGTCTCAGCAGGTTTTGGATTCCATTGTTCATCCAGTGCTTCTGATTGAGGAAAACCCTGAATGATTTGGTGGATATGCTCTCGTCCACAGCTGATTAGATAAAGTCTGTGACAGCCCTGGTGTAATTCAGATTCTCAGCTGAGTCCTCGAACACCACCAAATCTGCTGACTTGAGTAAGTCCTGTAACTGTTCTTCAGCCTCCGGTGACCACCTTCCAGCTGACTTGATCCCCAGAGCCTCTCTTTTTAGGTTCTGTCTGTATGAAGGCAGAAGGTGCATGGCCATGTGATCCAACTTGACAAAATGCGGTCTTGGGAAAGAACGGTAGGCCTTCCTTATCCTGGTGTATCAGTGATCGAGTGTGCTGGAACCTTTGGTGCAACGGGTTACGTGCTGGCGGTAGTTGGACAGGGTTTCCTTGAGTCAGGCCTGGTTAAAGACTCCGACTAAGATTTGTAGTGCATTGGGAGGGGGGGGGGGGGGTCCACATCACGCAGCCTGTTTGTAGTCGGCATCGAGAGGGATATAAACTCTAATGAGAATCACTGATGAGAACTCTCAGCATAGATAGAAGGTTCTACATTTAATCGAGATTTGCTCTAAGGCAGTAGAGCATGAAGTCGACATAACCCCAACATCTGTGCACCATCCAGTATTAATGACAAAGCATGCACCACCCCCTCTCCTTTTATCAGAACCCGAGTTCAGATCCAGTTTGTGAACGGTGAACACCTTTGGTCGGATAGCGATGTCCGGTGAGTTTTCTGTTAGCCAGGTTTCAGTTGGTGCAGCAATCACTGAGGTTTGTCTCACCTTTCCTCAGTATATTCCATCGTGCTATGTTTTATACAACTGATAGAGACAGTATCAACTGTGCAGAGAATTGTACTACTTCTATAATTCAGTTCGAGAGAGTTTCTGAAATAGAAACACCTACCGTCTTCGCTTGTGCTCAGATTTCTTCTTCTTTTTCTTCCTTTTTGATGGAGGGGGAGGAGATTGAGCTGATTCACAAGATCTGCTGAAACAAGGGAAAAAAGTCAGCAAGATATATAAATCCACAGTTTATTGATATTCGATCAGTCACTTTGATTCTTGATCATATTTAGAGACACTGACCTCAGGATCCCCACCAAAACACATCAAGGCGCCATCTCACGCACTACCTCTGGCCTCCAACCTTACTGCTTCCCAACCCAGCACTTCCCAGTTCTACCTCCTACCCCCCCCCACCAAAAAAAATCACTCCAGTCACCACGTCTTCAGACTTTCCTGTTTCACAGAGCTGAAGGATGGATTTCCCTTGGGAACTAAGTAAGTCCTTTAAGTGATTTTTTTTCCACTTCAATGTTAAAAACATTGAATCACTTAAAATGTTTGAAATAATTCAATCTCTGTTACACCAAAGTAAAGGTTTTCAAGTTGGCAGCAGGCTTTCTCTGACAATGCTAATGCGTGTAGTGTTCAGCCACAGACTGCCCTAACTTGGCAACAAGCCACTGTTCCTTCATTGCTGTGGGGTTTAGAGCCTGGATCACCAAAGGGTCTGTGACAGTCCAAGAAGATGGCTCACCATCACCTTCCCAAAAGGTAAATCTGGGCTCACACCCTTCAAAACGAACAAAACACCTGTCATAACACACAATATGGAGAAAAGCAGGTGGGTTGTACGTGGTGATGGACACAGATCTTACCTGTTCACACACAGTGGAGAACGAAATGGCGTTTTCTAAATTACTTAAGAAATAGGAGGAGGAGACAGTCATCTAGCCCACCAAACCTGCTCCACCATCCAAGAGGATGTGGCTGATCTGATTGTGGACTCTGCTCCATTTACCTGCCTGTTCCCTATCACCTTTAATTCCTTTATTCTTCAAGAATCTATTCATCTATCTCTTAATTATGTTCCATGAGGCAGCCTCAACTGGTTCCTTGGGCAGAGAATTCCACAGATTCACTGCTGCCTGGGAGAAGCAGTTCCTCATAACTTTTATTTTAAATCTGTTCCCCCCCAATCTTGGCGATATGTCTTCTGGTTCTAGTCTCACACTAAGACATGTCACCAGCCCCGGTTGTAATTGCAAGAATAGGTTCTGACCTTGACTTCAAAAGTCATATATGTAAGGAAAACTATAACAGGGAGAATCATCTCACCGGTCAAACAGGAAACATCTCTCTGGTTATAGGTCACTTCTCCCTTGTCAATCAAAATCAGGCACACCGACAGACTAAGCCATTTTCTGATTGGTCATCCTTTTCACCACGTGACTTAATACCTAGGCCAGCCTCTAGGACCCCGGAGGTCAAAGGGCAGCATATATGCAATTTTTTTCCCCTCTTCCTCTCTCTTCGTTACCTTGGGACTGCTCCTGGATGCAATCTGCAGATAGTGTTGGAGGACCAATTATTAGGTGTGTGTTATAAGCTCAATAATGGCCAGATCTGAGAGGCCACTGTAGATCACCAAGTTTAACTTTGAATTTTAATCTGCTTGCTGTACCTGCACATCAGGGAGTGGTAGGTACTTTTGTTTAACCCTCAGTCATCTTAATACTTCCTCTATGTACTTGTAGTTTAGTCGACAAACGCTTTCAAAATTGGTTTGTGGGTGGGCATTCTGTCTCCAATTTCATGTTTGTTCCTTGTTGTGAATAAAATTCGCATTTTGATATGAACATGTGTCCAGGGTTTTTGCTCCTGGAACCCTTTGAATATGTTCAGAGGTGGATGGAAGATAGACAGCAGAGAATCATGGTGGACAACTATCTGTCAGGATGGAAGCCTGTGACGAGCAGTGTGCCTCAGGGTTTGGTACTGGGTCCCTTGTTGTTTATCATTTATATTAATGATTTGGAGGAGGGGGTAGTTAACTGGGTAAGCAAATATGCAGACGATATGAAAATAGGGGGAGTGGTGGATAGTGAGGAAGGTTTTCTTGGATTACAGAAGGATTTGGTTTGTTTGGAAAAGTGGGCTGAAAGATGGCAGATGGAATTTAATGTAGACGTGCGAGGTGCTGCATTTCAGAAAAAATAACCAGAATGGAGGGTATTGCGGAATGCAGAGGAACAGAGGGATCTTGGGGTTATGGTTCAGAGTTCCTTGAAGGTGGATTCCCATAAAATAGGGTGGTTAAGAAGGCATATGGTATGCTGGCCTTCATAAATTATAGTATAGAGTATAGGAGCTGGGAAGTGATGCTGCAACTGTTTAAGGCATTGGTGAGGCCAAGTTTGGAGTACTGTGTTCAGTTCTGGTCTCCAAATTATAGGAAGGATATAGATAAGGTGCAGATAAGATTTACAAGGATGTTGCCTGGCTTTCAACATCTAGAGTACAGAGAAAGACTAAGGAGACTGGGACATTATTCATTGGAACGTAGACGGTTGAGAGGGGATTTGATAGAGGTATTTAGAATTATGAAGGGAATAGATAGACTAGACATGAGTAGACTCTTCCCCCTGAGGGCAGGGGAAGTTGGAACAAGAGGGAATAAGTTAAGGGTAAGGGGACAAAACTTTAGAAAAAATGTTAGAGGATGCTTCTTCATTCAGAGAGTAGTGGCAGAATGGAATTATCTTCCAGAGGAGATAGTTGAGGCAGGATCCTTTCTATCATTTAAGAGAAGGTTGGATATGTACATGGATATGAGGGGGTTGGAGAGTTATGGGCAGAGAGTGGGAGGGGGGAAATAGTGAAGTTGTTCAAGTGAACCGGCGTGGTCTCATAGGGCCTGTTTCCACGCTGTAAAGTGTTATATGGTTATATGTTGCCTCAACCCTCACTAGCCCAAAAGCATTTCATATGGTGAACAGGACCCTAGAAGGCATAAAAAAGCAGCAGATCAACAGTTCAGTACCTTATTAGACAATCAGGCGGTTAATGAAATGAGTTGGGGATTTGCTTGTTTTTTTCAATCTCTACTTTTGGGTTTGACCTTGGAAGAATGAGCGCAAATCTGAAGACTTCCCTTTCACAAGTACTTAAAGTACTGATTTGTGCAACCTGTGGGAGAGGTCAATTAGTTAATCAGAGCCTGCCGACATCTCGAGAGTGCTTTGAACAGTGTGGACCAGAAACTACGTGTGCCTCAGGCTTCTGATCCTCTCTGGACAAGTCCCTGTCTTTCTATCGTTTTACAATTAGGTTGACTGTGGTTCTATTTTCTGAAGCATTGCATCCATGAGGGAGAAGAATGAGAGTAAGGATACCTCCTATCCTTATTCTTCCTTAACTTGAAAGTATAAGAATTAAAGGAAAATCTGTCTTTGGCCTCCAAGGCTAATGGCATTTGAAGGATTGTTCATCAGATGTACTCACAATAGGACATTTGGTCTGTTTAACTCAATGGAAATGAATGTGAGTCTGTATGAGGCTGATAACCTCAAATATGTTTGGTGATGGGGTCAGAAATGGCTGTAAATGTATGGAATTTGAGCAATGTCACTGCCACCAATATGAAATTTGCTTGCTGGAGCATTGGTACAAGAACAGAACATGTCAGAAACGATAGCAGGTCAAGTACCATTGGTGGAAAGAGAAACTGTGTTTATGTATGCGTTGATCTTTTGTCAAAACTAGGAAAGTGAGAAAAGCAAGTCCCCAGGTCTGAAGGGCCTTTGACTTGAAACATTAACTCTTTTTCTCTGTCCACAGATGAACATTTCCAACATTTTCTAATTTTGATTCAGACTTCCAGTGTCTGCTGCATTTCCAGTTTTTTATGATTCTCTTTTAATGTTGACATTGGTGTCCAGGTTCAATTTCATCACTCCAGAAGTATGACTGGGCCCTTTCTACTGTCAATTACCATCGCATGGATGAGTTGCTCCCTCAGTGAGAACTGCATCATTCTCCGCCCAGCAGACATGTAAAGTGTGCTGAGAAATTAGTCCATATGGTTCTAAAGATCAACTGTTATTGAGCATGTTTGGCCCAGCTAGGTTTTAATACCCTGTTCACTTACATAAGCAGCCCCTCAGGATTAAGCCTGATGCCCTCCCATGTTTCTTCTGTAGTTGCTGATGTGACTGACAAGATGAACAGAGGACCCTCCCACAGTAGGAGGGCAGAAGGACTGTGAGCTTGGGTAGTATGTGGCTTGGTGTGTTCCTTCCACTATTCACACAGAGCTTCTGTGTGCTCCCAGTGCATGGACTTGAGGTTCTCAATAATATTTTAACTTTAGGCCCTTTCGGGTGGACCCTCCGCCTTGAGGCCAGCGACAGGAGCAGATTTAAAACTATGAATGCACCTTTCAGCCCTAAAAGGCTGCTGCAGCATTAACTGGTCCATCTGAAGGGCCTATTCATATCCAGAGGCGCCTCGTAGCACCTCCAGATATGATGAAGGCGGGGCGATTGGTGCCGTAGAGCCACCCATCATAAATATGTGGCATAGCATTGACTGTCTTCACTACCCATAATTCCCCATGCAGGTGGAACCACTTTGTGTTTCCCACAACAGTTCCAGGTGTGTGGGAGATAATGGGTAGGGAAGACTGCCATTGCTGTGCCGCAGAGTGCGGCCCCAGTGCAGGAGCGGCTAGCCTGGCTGTCACAGCCCACACCAGCCTCCCCCCAACATCCATCCCTGCCCCAATGGACACCGCCAGCCACCCCTGCCCCGACGGCCCTCACAGACCAGAAACACAGGGAGCTGGGTGTTGGGTCATGGGGTGATGAAGTCATCAGCCCGCCTCCAGGCAGCCACTTACAGTGGCTACACATTCAGGTGCGTCAGCGGAGCGTGGTGCTCCACCGATTATCCTTCCTGGAGGATGGTTGGTGTCAGCACTTCTGCTGCACTCAGGTGAGTATGTCTTTAGCCGCAAAGGGGGAGATGATGCAGCTTTACAAGGGGGTGTTCAGGTTTCTGTTCCACACTGTTCAAAGCACTCTCGAGGTGTCGGCAGGCTCTGATTAACTAATTGACCTCTCCCACAGGTTGCACAGTTATTTGTGAAAGATGAGAGATTCATTGATGATGTTATATTTTTATGTAGACATGTGTGCCTGATAATCTGTTCTCTTCTCATGACAGAGCTTGGAATAAAATGGTCTGTTTTGGCTGTTGGGTATTGGGTATATGAAAAACATGGTCTTGCCAACTGAAATTGCTGTCTGTAATTAGGACCTCTGTGCTGGGAATGGTTTCTGGGAGTGGATGTAATGTGGATTTTCCCGGTGGGTTTTGGGGTTTTGTGGAGATTGGTGGCTCTCCAGTGCCATAAGGTGCCTTTCTTAGAAGCATGAGTTTTAGCTCTGGTTGACATTTTGGTCTTCAAACACCATTTACCTCAGTCAGGCAAAGGCTGTGCGAGCACTTTGAAGGGAATGGTAAGCATCATCAATTGTTTTTTACATAGAACTTGCATGATTTTTCCGATCTGAAGTGACTTCCTACCTTCTGGGAGAGGCCGTTCACACAGGAATGACCGAAACTTCAAATATCTATATCACACCACGTATTTAGACAGAATACCTGAAATGCGGTATTTAAGGAGGCTGAATATCCTATTCAGTTTAGATCACAAGCGATCTGTGAAAATATCTAGGGGTCGAGGAGGTAAAATATTAGAATGGGAATGAGTCCCTTATTCCCGTTCCGATCCTTTACACAGACTGAGTTCTGGGAAATTGGGAATAATCTCCAGGAACACAGCGGCTGTGTAAAAAAAAAATCCTTGTCTGCCTTTGCCGAGAGATGGTACCTGAGATGGAGGAGTGGTTCATAGTTTTCAGGATCTTGTCATGGAATGTTGTTGTCAGAGGGGCAGTATTGTACCTCTGCTCTGATTTCTTCTATTCTTATTGACAAAACTGAATCACGATTTGCATTTCACATTAGCTCGGTGTTCTCAACCTTTTTATTTTCACTCACATAAGTAATCCCTAAGCCATCGGTGCACTGTGTTTAGTAAGAGATTGCTTAAGGTGGTATGTGAGTGGGAAGAAAAAGGTTGAGAACCACTGCTTTAGAGAATAGCTGGGATCCTGGCTCTATGCATCCACCTTCAGGGGTTTTCTGCTGGACTTTCTGATTCCTCTTGATCTTGCTATAAAGGGATCATTGCTGAACAGTTACCAACTGTTGTAGGCCCACTTTCATTTGTATTCTTTTCTGTTCTTTAGGACCCCCACAACCACACCCTCGGATTTAAAAAAAAACCCACTGCTGTCAAGATTACATTTGTTATCCAAGAATGAAGGGCAGATTGTGGGCTGATGCTTGATATGGACAGGAATCACAGGAGGGAGGACCAGAGTAAACTCCACTGTACAAGAGCAGGTCCCAGGAGCACTGCAAGGATAATGAGTCAACATTTCTCTGTAACTGTGAACTTTGAATCATAAATTTAGAACAGGATTTTCTCGTTGTCTGTCCTAACATCTGAAACAATTTCAGTCCAAAGTCCATGGGACAGGGCTCAATCGTTTAATATTCCTGGATTTTACTTAATCTCAGTTAAATCAATGCAGCTGCTGTGCCCCGACACCACATTGGAATGTCAATCAAGACTTTGCTACTTAAATCTCAAGAGTGGGAGCTGAACCTTGATCCTCCTGATTTTGTTTGAGCCATTCAAGCTTGATACAGTACTATCAACACAGCAGGCTCAAAGGTGAGAAGACTGAACAAAAACAAAGAATTGTTATGATCAAGTAACAACAACAAAAAAAAAGGTAAATTCAATATATTGACAATTATTAGGTGGATGAGGTGAGGTTGATGTAAGAGGGCAGACAAATTGGATGCACAGGGTGTAGTGACAAACTGGTGCCGTGACCTTTTAACATTACCATTAAGGAACAGATTATTCTTTTTCCTGCAAGATGTTTATTGTTTTCTAGTATTTATTTCATGAATGAATGAATGCAGGCCATGAATATAACCTGCCAACCAGAGGTGAAATGCTGGAAACTCACTATTTCATTTGCTGTTAACTGCCTCCCTTGTGGTTAGATAAATTAGTGGATCTTTGTTGGGAATTGTAGCAAAGTACCTATTTTCCACCACCTTGGAGAATAATCCATTGAATTGCCAACATGTGACCCAATGAATCATTCCCTTATTATGAGTCTGTACTCTATATATTCACTTCCATGACTTATGCATCTTCCTGCTTTCAGTGAACTGTTGACAACATGATTTGAATTTTTCCTGACTCCACCCAGTATCAAACTTCATTACTTTTGACAACAGTATTAAAAATATAAACTCAAATGTTATGCGTGTTTATGCCACAATTTTAATAGGTATTTCCAAAGACATAATATTGGCATTATTGAAATAAAGGAATGATTACAAGAAACATCTCTTAAATATGTGTCACCATTAACTTTTCAGAAATGCTGTACATTACCATATTTGAATGAGTTTGCTTTCAGATGTATCCTATATATAAAAAATATATAAATATACATATAAATTGAAATATATATATAAAAAAATATATATATACACATACACACACATAACTATATAGATAAATAAATTAATAAATTTAAATAGAGTATATATTAATATATATATTAATATATAGGTATATAAATAAGAAAATATACATATATATGTAATAGGATACACATACACACACATAACTATATAGATAAATAAATTTAAATAGAGTATATATTAATATATATATTAATATATAGATATATAAATAAGAAAATATACATATATATGTAATAGGATACACATACACACACATAACTATATAGATAAATAAATTAATAAATTTAAATAGAGTATATATTAATATATATATTAATATATAGATATATAAATAAGAAAATATGCATATATATGTAATAGGACACACACACACACACACACACACACACACACACACACACACACACACACACACACACACACACACACACAGGATATATATATATAATTCACTGCAGTGCATTTGCAGTCTCGAGAGTCTGCACCTTTTATTTAAGTGATGTGCTGGTAGAATGGATCGAATTATTGATTGCCTGTTGAATATATTGAGCTATAGAAATAGTATTGGGACCAAGAGTGGAACTTGAGAATTTGAGGTTTGAAGGTGATTGCAATACTAACTTGATGGCTGAGGAACTGTCTTTCCTCTTTAGTAAATATCTGAAGTATTTGGGTATAATGTGTACAAGCTCAAGTAAGCTAACTTGACTTCTGAATAACTACCAGCAGGTAAATTGACGGAGATTTGTTTTAACTTCATTTATGTGACGCGGATGTTGAAGTCAAGGTCTGCATTTATTTTCCCATTTTCTAATTGCCCTTGAGGAGTTGAGGGCGAGCCAGCATCACAAACTCGTGCTGTGAATTGTGCTCTAACTGTAGTGTTCAGAAATTCAAGGACCTTGAACCAGCATTGATATAAGGTTTGCGATATCTTGTCTCAGATGGCAAATCTAGATATCTATGTATGATTGTTCATGTAGTTTTTGCATATGAAATTGAAGTGTGTGTGTGCTTTTGTGTATTGGTCTTCAAAAATTTTGAATGTGGGCATTGAATTTCAATGTTCGAAGAAGCTGCAAAACCTTGAAATATAATTTTTAAAAAAAAGATAGTCAGCAGGAAGATATAGTGAAATGGACACATACAAAATGAAGCTTAATGTACAGACTTGCAGGCAAAACATACTGGCAAGAATATTGACGAGAGGCAATATGAACTAAATGGTACAATTTGAGAAAGGATGTCTGAACTAGGGATGTAGGGAATATGAGAGTGATAAGAAAAATTGGGAGGTCCATTGTTGGCTCTGTTAGAGAGGCTAGATGCAAAGAGCAGTTGTGTTTGACATTGGAAAATCTAGTCTGCCCTCAGTTCCAGGCTCCACACCTTTCAAATAGAATTAGGATATGAGAGACGTGGAAAAGTGACTGACTAGGATAAAATGCTGCAGTGAGGGATTTTGTGTACATGGGTGATGCTGCAGAATCCTACATTGTTCTACAGGAAGAAGCGACTAGTGGGAAGTGTTCAAAGAAAAGCATCCACTAGCTCACAATAGAGGTTCAAAGTAGGATTTTTGAAGACATGCCTTTGTATAACACCTTTTGTAACTTCTGTGTAATCAAATACTATAATTGGAAAAAGACACAACCAACTTGACACAGCACATTCCCAGTAAGAGGCCTGAGATAATCTTTGTTTAGATGTTGACTGATGAATGGATATTGGTTGGAATACTTGGGGAACTGCTTTCTGTTCTTTAAAATTCCAGATTCCTTTATTGTCATGTAATAGTACAGATTATTGCACTAATTTGCCTACTGCCTGCCATAAGGCAGACAAAGTCTCATTAGTATGTTGCCTGGGGTCCCTTGCAGTACGAGAGAAAGAAGCAAAAAAGAGTCCTGCCAGAGTTCCGCCAGAGTCCCGCACTCCCACAGCCTCTGCAGCTTCACAGACTCCAGATCCAAACCTCTAATGTGATCAGGTCCTTTGGGAGCTCTTCTTGCCTTCAGCACCCTCTTGAATCCTAGCTCCAAATCCTGGTTCCCACGAGCCAGTCTCCAGTACCCCGCAGCCCATGTGGGTCCCCCGACCACAAGCTGCCTGCAGCCTGTATGGGTCCCTCTGCTGCTGAGCCCCACGCTGGTTTGCTGCCATGATCGCCTTCCCTGAAGCATTGTCTCCTCTGCTTCTCCTTCTCAATGTTACAGCAGCTCGAGCGATGCCACCATTTCTTTAAGCCAGAGAAAGCAGATTGGATTTCAATTTAACATCTCACCTCAAAGGCCAAATCTCCAATAGAGCTGCACTGCTTCTACTCCATGCAAGTGTCAATCAAAACCTTTTTTGACAGATCTCAAGGGTAGGAGTTGAGCCTTGAACCTCTTGATATTGATTTTGCCAGTCAAAATTCTAGCAGCACTCTGACTGTATGATATAGCAAGCCCAAAGTTAACAGACAGGGAAAAAAAAGAGGAATTATTACAACCAAGGAGTAACTAAATAAATCCAGTTTAGTGCTAGTTGTTAGGCAGGTAAGATTATGTTGATGCAAGAGAACAAACTAATCAGATGTCCATGTTATACTGACAAACCTCAACATGACCCCTTTAACATTGCCATCAAGGAACAGATTATTTTTCCTATGGGATGTTTATTGTTTTCGATCCTTTATTCCATGGATGTATTCAATCCTTCCAGCCAGAGGTGCGATGATAAAATTCACCATTCGACTTGCAGTTAACTGCCTCTCTTGTGGTTCTGTAAATCAGTGGATCTTTGTAGGGAATGATAGCAAAGAATCCAGATTCCATCACCTTGGAAAATAATCCATTGAATCTCCAATATATGACCCCAAGGAATCAGCCAGACAATTGTTCTATTAAAAGTCTAAGCTTCATAAATTCACTCGCATGCCACATGTGTTTTCCTGCTTTCTGTGAACTGTTGAGAACAGTCTGATTATTTTCTGACAGTATCCAAAATAAAAGTTCACGTGAAAAGAGGCTGCAACATCACTTTTTTTTTACAATAATATTTAGAATATGAACTCAAATATTGGGCATCTTTATGCCAAATTTGAACAGATTTTTCTGAAGTAATGAATCAGAGCATTGATTGTAAGAAACATCTGCAAAATATTTATTTCACCATTTACGTTTCAGGCATGCTGCAAGTTAATCTATCTGCAGGTGTTTGTTTCTAGCCCAAAGTCCATCTCGATTTATCGATGCCTATGCAATTCACTGAAATGCATTTACCGACTCGAGTCTGCACATTTTTTTTAGTGACCTGCTGCCTCGATGGCAGTACCATATAACCACTTATAGCACAGAACAGGCCAGTTCGGCCCTACTAGTCCATGCCGTAACAAATCCCCACCCTCCTAGTCCCACTAACCAGCACCCGGTCCATACCCCTCTAGTCCCCTCCTATCCATGTAACGATCCAGTCTTTCCTTAAATGTAACCAATGATCCCGCCTCGACCACGTCTGCCGGAAGCTCATTCCACATCCCTACCACCCTTTGCGTAAAGAAATTTCCCCTCATGTTCCCCTTATAATTTTCCCCCTTCAATCTTAAACCATGCCCTCTAGTTTGAATCTCCCCCACTCTTAATTGAAAAAGCCTATCCATGTTTACTCTGTCTGTCCCTTTTAAAATCTTAAACACCTCTATCAAGTCCCCCCTCAATCTTCTACGCTCCAGAGAAAAAAGCCCTAGTCTGCACAATCTTTCCCTGTAACTCAAACCTTGAATTCCTGTCAACATTCTCGTGAACCTTCTCTGTACTCTCTCTATTTTGTTTATATCTTTCCTATAATTTGGTGACCAAAACTCCAAATTTGGCTCACCAATGTCTTGTACAATTTCATCATAACCTCCCTACTCTTGACATTCCAAATGCCTTCTTCACCACACCATCTACTTGAGTATCAGCCTTGAGGGTACTATTTACCACAACTCCTAAATCCCTTTGTTGCTCTGCACATCTCAATAGCCTACCATTTAATGCATATTACGTAATTGAACGCTTGCTCATATTACTCACTTATAAATTAATACGGTGAACTATGGAAGTAGTGATGGGACCTAAAGTAGAGCTCAGGAATATAAGGTTGTGGTGTGGATTGCTGCATTGAGTTGAGAGTATAAGATTATTAATCATCTGAGGTTTTCAGTTATAGTGTGCAAGCTCAAACAACTTAAGTTGACATCTGAATATCTACTAGTAGGTACGTTGAAGGACTTTTTTTTTGCATCTGTGAAAGTTTTAATTTATTTAGGGGATGTGGAGGTTGCTGACAATAGCCACGTTTACTTTCCCTTTTCTAATTGTTCTGGAGAAGATGGTGAACTGCTACTGTACATGATTTGTGGCCTGGCAGTTTTACCAAATTGAAGTGTCCTGATCTGCCTTTGATGAACAAAATGCGATGTCCTTTTCCGGTCAGGTGTCAGAGAGGAGATGAAATCTAGAACTGAGGATCTTTGATTATATGAGGAAATTGTAGATGTCATCATTATTCTACTGAGAGCCAGGAAGAGAACAATGGAAGTATTAAAAACTCCAATGGAGTGAAGGAGAAGGATATGTTTCTAGGGATTGGTAACCAGAGGATGCAGAGTTCTAGAAATTGACAAATGCAAACTCTTTTGCACATGGTTTTCACAGTGTCGGTTGTGGAATTCAAGCTTGAGAAAGGCCATGGGGAAGGACAGAGAAATGGAAATAGCTAGATTGGTGGGAGTTAATTGAATTTAAATTAAAATGTGGAATCTAACTACAGGAAGGATATCAATAAGATTGAGAGAGTGCAGAGAAGATGTACTGGGATGTGGCCGGGTCTTCAGGAGTTGAGTTACAGGGAAAGATTAAACAGGTTAGGACTTTATTCCTTGGAGTGAAGAAGAATGAGGGGAGAATTGATAGAAGTTTACAAGATTATGAGAGGTATGGACAGAGTGGATGTGAGTGGGCTTTTTCCACTTAGATTGGGGGAGATCAATGCAAAAGGTCATAGTTTTGAGCTGAAAAGAAGAAAGGTGTAGGGAGAACATTAGGCGAAAGTTCTTCACTCAGAGAGTGGTGGGAGTGTGAAGTGAGCTGCCATCTGATGTGAATGTGGGGTTGAGCTTGTGTTTTAAAAATGAATTGGATAGATACATGGATGGGAGAGGTCTGGAAGGGTTATGGAATGGGAGCAGGCCAGTGGGACTAGCGAAATAGTGGTTGGCACAGACTAGAAGGGTTGAATGGCCTGTTTTCTGTGCTGTAGTTTTCTATGGTTCTATGAATGGCCTTCTGTCTGCTATAAATCTGTGAGATGAAGTTTGATATCTTATTTAAAGTTAATGTAAGGTGTATATTAAATAAATCCATGGGATTTAGCATTGGTGATGGCCGAGTCTGTCATTTTGCCATGAGCTCGTCCACATTATTTCAAGTGTCTGCCCACCTGGTGAAACTATCATGCACCAACTCCTGTTATGTCAGCACCCCTTGAAGCAAAGACGGGCAGGAAACCCAATCACAGCTAGAAGTCATGGTGCAGCCTGGGTAGAACCAGCAAGGGCAATTGGACGGTAGAGAAAGCACATCTTGGTAAAACTGACTGCTCTATACAGAACAAGGCAATGATTCTTGTTCCAGTTTGGTGTTGCCCTCAAGGAAGTAAAGTCATTCTTCAGAGTTCTGGCAATCTTATAGACTGCATTCGCAGAGCAAATGACAGAGTGATCTTTGGAGCTGCAGAGAATGTCTTGCCACCCTGATTTGTGCTTGCAGATGGAGGAATGGCTTAATGCAGGAAAGACTTGATTTGCTTTCTGTGACACATAGTACATAAGGTTTCATGTCATCTTGATTGCCCCATGTGGTTTATGAAAGCAAGTATTAAGCATAAAGAACTATGCAATTAAAAGTTTCATTACATACTGGATTTTGCAATGTTATAATTGCAAACATGAGTCAATTCATTTTCTAGGCTCCAGATTTCTGAGTTTGTGGAATATAGCCACTTTCAAGTGCATTCTCTGCCAAGAATGTGCCTGCAGAAGTGATGCAGACCTGTGGAATGATCGTTCAGGTGGCAGCCCTAAAAGCGCTCTGCTGTCCACCTGAAAGGGACAGCTGCAGGAGAGGCGCCTCGGAGCGCACTCCAGTTCCTGTCAGCGCGGGACGTCGGTGCTGGGATGGCAGGCGCGGGACTTTGGAGCAGGGGCGGCAGGCGTGGGACATCCCGCAGCAGCCCCTGCCCCGAAGTCCCATGCCTGCCGCCCCAGCCCTGATGTCCTGTGGCAGGGGCAGTGGGGAGGGGGGCTGTCAGGCGAGGGTGTTGGGTCACCAGCTGATTGTTATCAGCCTGCCCCTGAGCAGCCACTTTCAGATGGCTGTATTCAGGTGCCTAGGGGGACTTCAGTGCTCCGGCAATTATCCCTCTCAGAGGAGGGTTGGAAAGTGTGCCTCGGAGGTGCCTCCTGCTCTTTCAGGTGGCCTCCCGACATCCGCATTGGGGTAGAATATGTGGCTTTACATCGGGGTATTTTGGCCATCTGAAAGAGCCTTGTATTTGGGCCCACGCCTAGAAGTACTTCATTATGGAGGAAGAAACTTCCAATAATTTATCAAGGCAAACTTCCACAGAGAAATACCCTCAAGAACAGGGAACAGCTGATACCATTTACATCAGGAGGCAATTGTCACTGCTTATGTGATGTTTTCATTTACCATAATCTTTAATTACATTTATTGAGCCAATATCCTACCTGCTTTTCTATTTGTGCTGCCACCTTCAGGGATTCTAGGACTTCATCACTCAGGACCCTCCTTAATATTTCCTGGGATTCTGTAGTTCACTGTGAATGCCCTACCCTTACTAGTCCACTCAAAGTGCATACCCTCACATATAATAAGATTAAATGCCATCTGCATTGGTCTGTTCACTTTACCCACTGAGTTGTATCATCTTGTTATCTACATCCATCTTAATTACAAACAATATTATTGATTTTCATGTCATCTAGAAATTTGCTACTCCTACTTTCAACATTAATTGAATAACAAACAGTGAGTGTCCTGAATCCTGTGGAACGTTACTGGTCAGAGGCTGCCGATTACAAAAACAGCCATGCACAATCACCCCCGGCCAATTTTAGATCCAATTTGCCGACTTGCCCTGAATGGCTTGGACCTATAAGACGCAGGAGCAGAAGTGGGCTAATCAGCCCATTGAGTCTGCCCTGCCATTCAATCATGAGCTCATCCTTTCTCCCACTAAGCCCTACTCCCTGGTCACCTCACCATAACTTTTGATGCCCGGGCTTATCAAGATTCTATCCCTCTCTGCCTTAAATACACCCAATGACCTGGCCTCCACAACTGCCTGTGGCCACACATTCCACAGATATACTGCTCTCTGGCTAACTAAATTCCTCTGCATCTCGTTTTTAAGTGGACACCATTCAAATTTGAAGTTGTGCCCTCTTGTCCTATACTCTCACATCATTGGAAACAACCTTTGTACCTCTACTCTGTCCATGGCTTTCAACATTCAAAATGTTTCAAAGAGATCCCCCCCTCATTATCTTAAATTCCAATGCGTGCAGGCGAGGATCCGTTAAACATTCAGGGTATCCTATACGTGGACTCCTGACTCCTGTTCAATTTTCTCCCCATTTAGAAGATAGTCTGCTCATTTATTTTTTTTCTACCAAAGTACATGATCATATTCTTGCATTGTATTTCATTTGCCACCTCTCTGTCCATTCTCTTGATATGTCTAAATCCTTCTGCAGCCTCCTTCAGTTATCTCTGTATCATTTGCAAACTTGTGTAGTTTGCATCCCATAATCTAAATCATTGATAAACAACATAAAAAGAAGTGGCCCTAATACTGACTCCTATGGAACCCCACTAGCAACAAACCAGAATGTAGCCACTTTCAAGTGCATTCTCTGCCAAGAAAATGGAATACTCTGGTATTCCAACTCTCTGCTATCAGCCAATGCTAGTATGTTTCCTCTTATACTGTGGGCTCTTGTTAAGTAGCCTCATGTGCAGCACCTTGTCAAAGGCCTTCTGAGAATCCAAATACACAATATCCACTGCCTCCTTTATCTAGCCTGCAAGTCACTTCAAAGAATTCCAATAGGTTTGTCAAGCAAGATTTTCTCTGAAGGAAACCATGCTGACTTTGGCCTACCTTGTCATGCGCCTCCAAGTGCTCCTTAACCTTGTCCTTGACAACAGACTCCATCATCTTCCCCACTCCTGATGTCACATTAACTGGCTGATCATTTCCTTTCTGCTGCCTCCCTCCCTTCTTGAATAGTAGGGTGACTTTTGCGAATTTCCCCCCCCCACCCCCAGTCCTCCGGAACCATGCCAGAATCTTTGAATTCCAAAGTCTTCCCAATCTCTACTGCTACTTCTTTCAAAACCTGAGGTTGTGATCCATCTGGTCTGGGAGATATATCCACCCTTAGATCATTCAGCTTTCTGAGCACCTTCTCCCTTGAAATAGTAACTGCACTTGATTCCCTGATACCTTGGACATTCAGCACACTGCTTATGTCTTCCACAATGAAGACTGATTCCAAATACTTATTTAGTTCCTCTGCCATCTCCTTGCCTTCCATTATTATTTCTCCAGCATCATTTTCAGTGGTCCCATGACCTACTTTCACCTTGCTTTTACTCTTTATATACATGAAGTTTTTGCATTCTCTTTCATGTTAATTGCCAGCCTACCTTTCACATACTTCATTTTTTCCTTTGTCATGTTTTTTTTTAGTTGCCTTCTGCAAGTTTTTAAAAAAAACCTTCCCAAACCTCTATCTTCCCCGTAATTTTTGCTTCCTTGTATGTCCTCTTTTCTGCTTTTACGTTGACTCTGGCATCCCTTGTCAGTTGCAGTTATGGCATTTTTTCCATTTGAATATTTCCATTTTTAAAATATGTACGTCTATCCTGCTGCTTCCTCATTTCTCGCAGAAACTCCATCCATTGCTGCTCCAGTGTCCTCTCTTCTCGTGCCCCCTTCCAATCCACTGTGGCCGGTTCCTCTCTCGTGTCACTAATTCCCTCTACTCCACTGAAGTCCCGACAATCTGACTTTAGCTTCTTGTCAAATCTTAAATTAAACTCAGTCATATTGTGATCTCTGTCCCCTGAGGGTTCCTTTACTCTGGTAAATCTCCTTTGGTGCAATACCCAACACCCAGTACAGCTGATTTAGACTCCTCAACCAGTTAGTCTAAAAAAAATAATCTCATAGGCATTCTATAAATTCTCTCTAGAGATCCATTCCCAACCTAATTTTTCCAATTTACTATCATGTAAAGTTCCCCCATGTCTACCTTGACAACAAGCCTTTCCCATTTGTTATTGCGACTTGTTGCCCACATCCAGGCTACTGTTTGGAGGTTTGTATATAACTGCCAGCAGTGTCCTTTTACCCTTACCATTTCTAAGCTCAACCCATAATAATTCTATATCTTCTGATCCATATTTCTAATAATTTAATATTATTCCTTGCCAAGCCACTCCATCCTCTCTGCTTGCCTGCCTGTCTTTTCAATGCCCAGTGTGTCCTTGGACATTCAACTCCCAACGACATCCAACCTTTAGCTTCCACTCTGTGATGGGCTTAACATCATACCTACCAGTCTGCAGCTTACTACAAGGCATCCACTTTATTTTTTAGGCTGCATGCATTTAAATATAAAACCTTTAGTCCTGTATTTGTTATTTTTTGACTGTGCCTCTGTTGCATTGCAACACATCCCACTGGCTGCAATTTTGCCTCATCTGCCTATCCTTCCGTACAAATGCCCTACTAGCTGTTCCTACTTATCAGCTACCTCTTCACTTTAGATCCCACCATCCCCCCCCCCCCCCCTTGTCAGGACATTGGTTCCCTTCCAGTTCAGGTGTAACCTGTCCCACTTGTACAGGTCACCTCTTCCCCAGAAAAGGTTCAATGATCAAGAAATTGAAACCCTTTTGATACACACTATCAATGACTCCAAAAACCGGGTGAGGAACTTTAATACACATTAGATTTCAGCTGGCCCAACTCCATGTGCTCAAATGAATGGAAGGGGGCAGGGAGGTCGACGTTCATGGCCAGGTCACGGGAGGAGGGGTTACAGGGGATCGAGTCATCAGTGGGTGGGCCAGCCACTACTTCTACACAGAGCAGCAACAGTGTATACATATATCATCACACCTAACCCCTGCACCATCTCCATAACCACTCATTTGGCTGTGCTATCTTCCTGTTCTGACCTTCCCTTGCTCTTGGTACTGGAAGTAATCCAGAGATTACCACCTTGAAGGTCCTGCTATTCAGTCTCCTTCATGACTCCTTAAACATTGCAGGGCCTGTACCCCACTCCTACCAATGTCATTAGACTTTTTCACACCAGTAAAATGGGGATACCAGGGAAGTAGGGCTGTGGACCTGAGTAATTTTCCCAGACCACCCTCTCCCTGCAGTGTGAAAAGGCAAATGACCAAGCAGGGGAAGCCTCGTGGCATCAATGTCATGTTGGATGCTGTGTCATGTAGGGAACTAAAATAAAGAATCATGCCACCTGACAACAGCGAGCCACTTTGTGGCCTCTTCGGGATGTTGCGGTGGCAGCTCACGGTCGTCATCATTACCCACAATCCCCCATGCAGTCAGAACCACTCTGCGTTTCCTAGAGTGATTCCAGCTGCATGAGGGATTATGGGTAATGAAGACATCCATTGATCCCGTATTGTGCTGCCATTGAGACGTGCTGAAGTGGGGATGGGGGTGGGGGGTGGTGGTTCGGGGACTTACTCCTGTTAATGCGTAATTGCCAGGGAGGGCTAATTAGAGGGAATTTAGACCACTGTGTGAAAGGCCCAGGACATTCTGCCTTCCCTGGAATTTTACCTGGGTCCAAGTAGTGTCACAGCTTGCCCACGGCGTGACGAGGACTAGAGAAACCTCTATGTACCACAACTTCTGGATTCTCACCCTCTTCTTCCAGAATATTCTACAACCACTCAGAAACATCCTGGACCTCGCATCTCTTTTGCGGCCACAGAATCTATCTGTTCCCCATTGAGATCCCTATGGCTATCGCTCTGTCTGATCGCCCTTCCCTTCTAAGGTTCAGAACTGACTACAGTGCTATTGATCTGACTGCTGCCTTGCCCTTCAGCAGTATCCAAAGAGATGGGAAATGGTCACTGGGTGACCCTGCACTGACTTCTTTCTCCCCTTTCCTCTCTCCATCCTCACCCATCTACTAGTTGAATCCTGCACTCTGGATGTAACCACCTGCTCAAAACCCTCGTCTAGGACTTGCTCAGCCTCCCAGATGATCCTTAGATCATCCAACTCCAGCTTGATTTCCTTTAACATGGCCTTTCAGGAGCTGGAGTTGACTGTAGTTCCCACAGGTGTGGTCATCAGGGAAACCATCAGATTCCATGAATTCCCACATCCTACAGGAGGACCATTCCATTGCCATATCAATCATGAATCCTTGCCTGTACCATGGGCAACCAAGACTAAATCAGCAATACCAAAAGGAAAACACCTTTCTTACCTGGTTCTTTGGCCTCAGCCTCTTCTCATGTAAGCCTTTTGAGACAAACTTCCCACTTCAACAATGGCCACTCTGTTAAACCCTACTCCCCTGTATGGTTGTGGAAACAAAATAATAAACCCCGCCCACCAAAAGGAGAAAGAAATCACCATGTTTGGTTCTCCGCCTCTCTCCTTCTGATATGTCCTGCGCCTTTGTGTTGGCTGCTGTTTTTAAGGGAAAACTTGTCATTCAACTATGGCTGCTCACCTGTGTCTCCTTGTTGAAGCTCTCTGAGCCAACCTCTAGAACTTCAACTCCTACATTGGCCCACTCGCACAATGGCCACACCAACAATGGCTGCTCTGCTTGTGCCTGCTTTATTTTTATTTGTTCCTGCTAATGAATCATGAATCGATTGGTTCACTATAGTGCCGAGCCCTCAAGATGCTCTTTTTTAAAACTCTTCTCCCTGACCTGACTCTCCACTAAAGCTCGAACCTGATGGACCAATCAGTGTGTGAGCCCCGAACTGCTTCACTTATTCCAAATGGAACAGAGGATCAGGCAATCATTTACAAACATCCTTAATTCTGATACTATGATGGAGAGTAAAGCATTAATAAAGTATAGCAATCATTAATCAAAGGGAACTGGTTTGAGGAAATTCTCCATCATAGCTTTGAGGCTAAACTGATTGGTGTCGAACCATCATAACCATCTTCCTTTGCATCAGCTGTGTTCAATTTTCCTTTATTTCCATTGACCCATTTTATCCGGTTTCTTCATGTCGCGTATAGGCAAAAGTTGCCTTGTTTTCGAGAACTTTCACTTTAGCTCCAGAATTGAGCTCATTGGTCCATGCTTTCCAAATCACCCTGGAACCAGGAGGTGTGCCCTCCACAGTTGTTCTCATCAAATGATATTTGCAAAGGATAGCCCCACTGCTACTTTTCCAGTGTAGACACCAGCTGAAGATGGCACATGGCTTATGCTGGGTGTCAGGATATCAAGGTTATACCATGCATTGGCCTTTGTGTTTCTCTTAAACAGGAAGGAATCTTTATAATTATGGTGGCTATAATGCAGGGCTTAAATAAAATTGTTCCACGTCATGGTATTCCTCAAAGCCTGCCCATGAAAGATATTAGTTATTTCCTTGGCTGTCATGTGCAAATGTTTTGATTCCATGCATTTGGAGTAGAGTCATACCAAGAGGACTATAGTCTGAAAACTCAGATGTTAGTTGCTATTACACGAATGTTCATTTTCACTGTTACTCTCCATTCTCCACCTCCCTCACTATACCACTTTAGTTCTGGGACAGAAAATGCAAAGATCAACACCCAACCCGATTCCAAAGATTTTTTTTTGCTTTTGTGACATTCCCCCCCCCCACCCATTTTTCAGTTCATTTTATTTGTACGAGACTATCCCTTTAAGTGAACAGATATATCAACTTGCCTGGAGGATTTGAAGTGTCAGTGAATCTGAGCTGGCAGGCTGAAGACGTCGCATTCTGAAAATGGATACTGTGGTAAGCCACTGTTGCGTATAATTAACTGGTCAAGCACCCCTATTGGCCTGTTGTACCTGTGGCCCCTTCCCACAGGCTTTTGTATAAAGGTCAGTGTTCCACAGCCCCATGCAACTTAGTGTAGGACAGCCAAACAGAAAGGATATGCTATATTCTCAAGTGAATTAAAGCCTATTGGTTTCTCCATAATAGTCTCCTGAGTGTTATATAGTCAGGATAATATGAACTATTTTGTAACTGCATAAAAATATACCCTTCTCACTGTAGTAACTGTAGTGCACCACTGTGGGGTGTTATGTATATGTATAGCACCATGTGTGAATAGTTTCCTGAGATGGTAGAAGGCATCAGGAAGTAAAGTCTCTTCTATTATTTGAATCTTGCACCTCTTAAGTTATTTAAGAAGCCTCCCAAGGAACACTGAGTCAAAACACTGATTGATGGTGCATCAGTTACATTTGAAGAGAAGCAAGGCAGTGTCTCAAAAACCCAGGTGCAGAGACCATGTGACCAACAGATTAAGACTGAATAAACAGAAATAGCTGGGGGCCATTTTTTGAGGAAGTAGGGTAAGAGAAACATCTCTTTAATTCCCCCCCCCTCCAACCCTTTCTAGGATTGGCCTCATTGTGTGGTTATAGACAACACTGTCTGAGTTCCTCCTTTTCCTTACTGAGGAATGAGAGCCCACTTCTACTGACCCACAAAAGGGGTTTTTAAATTTTCAGAAGAAAAACTACACCTACAGTCCCACGAAAAGGGCTCGAATTGCTGAAGAAGGCACTTGTCTCAAAAGGACATTTCTCTGAAACACCTCAACCAAGTTGTCATAAGTAATCAACCTCTGTCATCCCCTGTCTTTTTCACCCTCTTCAGGAACTACTAACTTCATCCAAGGCCTGCGTGCCTCACCATTCATCTAAGGCAATAGTTTTCAAACTGTCCCCCTAAACTCACATTCCATCTTAAGTAATCCCGAGGCCACAGGTGCTCTGTGATTAGTAAGGGATTGCTTTATGTGGTATGTGAGTGGGAAGAAAAAGTTTGAAAACCACTGCTTTAATCAAACCTAATTGACTCGTTATGTGCCTGGTTTCACAACTCCAAAGGAAATGGGCCAATGACCATTTTTCTCAAGCAAAATATTTCAGTAATAATTGGGTCTAGAGCAGTGATTCTCAACCTTCCCTTCCCACACACATCCCACCTTAAGCAATGCCTTACTAATCACAGGGCACCGATGGCCTTAGGATTACTTAAAGTGGAATGTAAGTTTGAGGGGGGCAGTTTGAAAATCAGTCATCTAAGGCCCATGGGCCTCAATCATCTAAAGCTTGTAAGTCACATTAACCTCAAGCGCGAGTCATCACTGAATTTTTGAATTTGGAACTGCCTTCCCAGGATTGAGCCTTGAGCTGTAGTGGCTTGGGGTTTTCCACACACTCCAACACATTTGCTCATAGTTAAAGTTCAAGTTAGATAATTGTATGTACATTTAGTTAAGTTAGTTAATTTAGAGTAGGTGTTATATCATTAAAAATATTAGGTTTAAGTATAACACCGACTGGGCTAATCTTTATTGCTGCTGTGGTGGACGCAACACTTTCTACCACCCAGCTGATAGTTTATTTAATTACAATTTTTTTTATTATGAGCCCAAGTCACTAATCACTGTTCCAGCATTGAAATCTCACATGATCTGTAAGGAGTTTGTATGTTCTCTTCCTGACCATGTGATTTCCTCTGGGTACTCCAGCTTCCTTCTATTTTATAAAGATGTATGGAGTTGGTAGGTTGATTGCTCACATGGGTGAAATTGGGCGGCATGGGTTTCTGGGTCAGAAGGGCCTGTTACCATGTTGTAGCTCTAAATTAAATTCTTCCAATGAGGTTGGCTTGTTTTCTTTGGGTGATCAACTAACCAGGTCATCCATACTAAATCTAATTCTCTTCTTTCTGGGTTTATCTTTATGTGAATACTTGTACTAAATAGTCTCTGCACATATATTTACACATTTTTACAGCAATGCTTACAAATAACATGACCTCTTTCTCTAAAGGGTCTAAATATGCAAGCAGTAATGATATTTTTTACATGCAGAGTGTTCAGAGCTCCCAGGAACATTGTTGTGAACAGATGCTCCCAATAAGAATTTTAATGGGATTTTTGTCACTGTCTTCTCCATGCACCTCTGGCAACCAATCACAACATAACATATTATAGCTCTGATATTAACTAATAAAAACTGAAAGATCATACATTGGAATGCCGTTTAATATTCTGTATGACTCATTAAAATCTTCTAACTGATTTTACGCATCCTAATGAGAGTCTAACACACATAGTTCTGTGTGACAGAAGTCTCCTTTTGTTAAACATCATCATAATCGGTTCATTGATGTAGCTAAGACTTGAAGACTGAATCATTAATTAAATTTTTTTTATCAGCTTGTCACACTACATGATCAAAGCACTGTTAAATTGAAGTGATATACTGTACTGACTGGCAGGCTACCATGCCCACACAGAGAGAATCCCAAGATAAAACATCATTCTGTCGATTTATTCTATCCATACAATTTTGGTGCGGATCATGTCTGGAATTAATTTGGCCTTGTGAGCCTTCTTTCAACCATAGCTGAAAAAAGTAGAATAATAAAGAGTCCTTAGTTTTTGTACCTTTTATCTTCCTGCTTAATTATTACATTGCCTATTTCTTACAATTGTTCCAAGAATGCAGGGACACGCAGCAAACAAATTACCCAACATTCAGCTGGCTAATTTCCAAAAAACACAAAATTGCAGTTTGAGATGGTTTACTCAGAAGTTGTGATTAGAAGCAATATTCAACGCTGTAACATTTTCATTTTGAATGGACATGCTCTGCTGGCTTAAAAGGATAGATCGATTGAAAATGGGATCGTCTCCTGTGTAAAGTATAACATTAGCATACAACATTTATGTGATTTGTGATACTTTGCGACTCCGAGTACTTTGGCTTTGCCATGTCCCTTCCATGCCTGAAGGCATCGACACTCAGGGTTTATAGGTTCTGGTGATTTTGTTTGCGGTTTGAAGCAGAGTGTGTCAGTGGCCTTTAAGCACCGGGCTGTATCATGACGAGAGGTGGCTGGATTGAATTGATCTGGCTGTGGCTAATGGGACTGAAGTTAACAAGTTCAAAAGACAGATGAAAAATATTTGAAATTACATTGATTTGATAGTGATTTCACAGGCATCGTGGAAAGTAATAAATGTAAAACTCTCAATGCGAATATGATTAATATGTAAATGCCTCATTGTGGATTAGGTAATGTATGTTTAAAAGATGCAAAGATATAAAAACATGAGGACATAAATTACAGGGTAGCCCAATGGAATTAGTCAGTAAGTGACCTGGATTCAATCTTGACTTCTGGTGCTGTCTGTGTGGAGTTTTCTCTCTCTCCCTCCAACTGAATGGGTTTCCCCTGGATGCTCTGGTTTCCTCCCATTGCAAAAGCATGATGAATAGAGTAAGAGGTGTATGACAGGTGTACGACAGGTGAATCCGGCATGTGAGAGAGATTACAGGGAAAGGCATAAGGTTTGGATAAGGTTGCCCAGAGTCTTGACACATGGTGGAGAAATAGCCTCCATCTGCTGTAAGGAGATACGAGGCAGGAGCACCCCATTCAGCCCTACTCTGCTATTTAATAACATTTAATCTTTTACTTCAGTGCCATTTTCCTGAACTAACCTTGTCTCTCAATATCTGTAAAATCCTGAGATCTATCAACATCTGTCTGTACCTTCACAGCCCTTTTGGGAGGTGGATCACAGCTCTCCAGGTGAAGACATTCTTCCTCATCACAGTCCTGAGGGGACCCTCTTATCGTGAGACTGAGGTCCTAGCTTCCAAGAGAAACAAAATCCCTGCCCTATTCTGCTAAGCTCTACCCAATCCTATTATTATAGGTTGAAGCTCCCAGTTACTAGTTCCTTATTTGATTTCAGCATGCTTCTTGCTAATGTAACTATTCGTGTAGAATAGAGAAATATAGGACCACAAAAGTTATCACAAAAGAAACAAACAAGTTACACATTGAAAGAAAATAAAATAGGCAAAGAAAGCAATATGAGAATTTGAGCAATTTAGAGTCTAAACATATCATTGTTGTCAAAAGATGGTTGGAGGGCCAGAGAGTTCAGAATTTTTATTTTTAAAGTCAAATTTATATTAATTTATAATAGTCAAAGTTAATCCTAGGTGATGACCTTCCCAGTAGATAGGAAAAGGTTTGATGGTAGTCGTGATGAATAATAAGGTAGAATTGACTGACAAGACTGAGACTGAAGGGTAAACCTCATACCTGCGAAGTCTGTGGTGGCTTTGCTGCTTGCTTTCCTTCACCTTGCTGCATCCATTTGCACTTGTGGTTTGCAACACTGCACCAGTGTTTCTTTCATTGTTCCTGTGCGCCTGGTAGCTTGATGTACCACTGCAGTTATAAAACATAGAGGAGGGATTTTCAGTTGGTTCCATAAATCTAAGCCCAACCTATCTGCTTGACACAGGGAACAGAGAGGAGAAGGGGATGGATATTTTTTTTACCTTCCTTGCTCAGATCAGACTCATGCTATAAAATCATTCTGGTTTTCATCCCCTTAACAGCCTTTCAGGCAAAGAAGGGAAAAATGACTAAATCGATCACCATATCTCCTCTGTTCTGTGAAAATGAAGCAACCAAAAAGATTATTTCAATGATAATCCAATCACCTGAACCAATAGGAAGCAATTATTCCATACCACTGACAGAAGTGTTAGTTCTGTTTTGTGCTGGAGTTGCTCCATGCATTTCTTATCATGCGCTGAGAAATGACAAATAATGCCTTTATTAGTTTGAAATAGTTCACCAAAGGTATCAAAAGCAGTGTATAATTTCTGAGGCTTTTGGATGTTGCACAAATCACTTTGTTCATAAAATGTACAGGTCACAAAGAGGTGGCAATAGTCATCAGATGATTGAAATCTATCAGGAAACTTGATTGTGAAATAATGGGGACAAAAGGCAAAGATTCTAAATCTTCAGATTGCAAAAGGGAATAATGCTGAACTTTTACAGATGATGATTGTAATTTTTACCTGGTGACCAACTGCAGATATAATTTGATACACTTGCTATAACCAGTTCAGTGTTATCAGTCGATTGAAAGTGAATGAGAATTGATGTGCTGACAAAAAGCTCAGAAATGAAATAAAATCATCTCTTTAAATCCACTTGTAAAGCTCAAAATATATTAATTCAGAAAGCCAAGGTTGAAATTCTTTCCCAAGTTTTCTCTAAACTCCTAGAGGACTACAAGAATAAAGTAAGGGGTTCTGTCCATTACTTTTCAGCTGATTGCTGAAGGTTTGTTATGGTACTGTTGCTTCTAAAGGGAAGAAGGTATAAGTGGAGTAATTATCGTATAGTTGGGTTTGCCCTCAATAGTTAGCAAGTTATTAAATGTGAGGGACAGCATAAACTTTGAATGAGAAGGTCATAGTATAATCATGGGCAGTGGGCAAGGAGATGTTAGTGCTCCTAACAAGAAGGGTTAATGTGGGATCCACAGATCTTGGCAGGACTTTTGCTAAGGTTAGTCAAAAAGTTAAAGCCCATGCAATCCAAGGCAGCATGACAACCTGGATTCACAATTTTCTCACTGGCCAAAAGTGAAGAGTTGATGATTGAGTTTTGTCTACAGTTGAATTCCAGTGTCTGTTGGTTCTTTGCTATTTGTTTTTGGAAATGATAAAAGTTTGCAGGTGATATAAAAATTTGCCACATGGTTGAGCATAAGATGCAGAAAGATGCAAATGGCCAGATCAATTGGCCAGAAATGTGGCAAGTGAATTTAGTCCATAATGTGTGATGTAATGCTTTTGAATAAGTGAAACATGGCAAAGGAATACGTAGTAAACAGAAAGATACCAAGAAGTATGAGTGGACAGACAGACTTTGGAATCTATTCCCACAGATATTTTGGGTAATTGGACTGGTCAATAATGTGGTTAAAATGGAAATAGATTTCTGTCATCAATTACATTAGGTATAGAATTAAAAAAGTAGGGAGGTTATATGACACCTGAGTTGAATCACAGCTTGAGAACTGTATTCACTTCTGCTTACCACAGGAAACATGTAATTGGATTGGAGAGGGTGTAGAGGAGATGTACAAATGTGGCCAGGACTGGAAAGTTGCAAGTAAGTGGAAAGATTGGACTTTCTAAATTGCTCATTCTCTGCATCAGGAACAAAAATACACAAAAGCAATCGTTCTCAACTGAGTCTCACTCACAGACTACCTTTACTTACTTTTTCCGAGACTACTGTGGTCCACCGATAATAAACGTCAGGACCATCTTAGGGTGGGAAGGGGTGGGCTGGCAAGCTTAAGCCTCTTCCCAGATTGATGGGATGTTTATATCAGTGGGAAAACTTGACAAATTTATAATCTTATTTGATATACCATATCAGTAATATTTGTCATTGTCATAGCTCCATGGACCTCCTACAACAAACCCATGGACTGTTAATGGCTGACCAACCACAGGCCGAAAACCAGTGTACTGAAGATACCAGGAGGGTTTTTTCCAGTTCTTCAACAGTGGTGAGAAACTTCACCAACAACCAGTGCAAACTGGAAAGTTACTGGCCCTTGGCATTTCTTTTCATTACCCACGTCAGCTACTTCTCTGCTTCCTTGGTGTGGTTTGAGCCAGTCTTGTCAGCATTTGCAGCATGTAGGTCTAGAGGTTTCCATTAATATACAAAGCCTCCTTGTGAAGCATATCTGTTGTTACATACAGACTAGGGTAATAAATGGTCTCTCCTTATGGTTCAAGCAGCATTGTATGTGGTCTGAAGCTATTAGAAAATACTGTCAACAACATTTATACATGCATTGAGACAATGCAACATGATGAAAGTTTATAAATAATCATCAGGTGTGACATTTCTGTATAGTTAGGGACGGTGTGGACATGCTCCTTACAATTTATCATAACCTTAAAGTCTCAAAAATGATCAGTATGAACAACCAATTCTCCATGCTTGTGTTACAGCATATGATTTGCAAGCTTATGCAGAATGCTCATAGCTGCAGTATGTTGGAAAATTACAATTTTATAGTGTATTTCTTTGTGTTTAGGAAGTGGGAAGACTGAATAAAGCCATCATGCACTCTAATCTTCAGAAGCCCACTTTGCTGTGATCTCATAGAAACTCTTTCATGTTTGAGCTGTTTCTTCGACAACAGCTGTCACACTTGGTGAGTAGGAAGAAAATTTCCATCCAACATGTTCTTGATGCAGAACTTCTCATGACGAGACCGCTGAAGCGTGAATAATGATCTCCACTTTAACATTTAGTTGTGCATCTTCTTGGAAATATTTCCTTCCAATGCTTTGGCAATCAGAAGCATTACATAAACCTATTTTCAGCAAATTAGCCTGCATGCTTTAACTTTTCAAAATCATTGCATTTCAATATCTGATGGTAATTAAAACCATGTTAACTGTGTGACAGAAGCTGAGGTTTGATGTATATTAATTTGCCTTTGTCCTTTGATGTACCAGTAACTTGATTAGTGTGTGGCTCTGAAAAGTGTTAGAGATCCAAACTCTTGCTTGATTTGGCAAGGGAAGATAACTGCCTTTTTTAAAATAAATACATTCATCTTATGTTGGGGGGGGGGGGGTAATACTAATAGAGCTAGTATTTATCATTCAATTGATCCGGAAGTATGGAACTCATGGGACCATTTCAAGAGTTGGTATGTGAGCTGAGCTCAGATATCAGCCCACAATCTGGTGGAGAAACTCAACAGGTCAAAGAGCATCAGTTGGGGGAGGGGGGGGAGGGGGGAAACGTTTCGGGTCAGAACCTTTCATCAAGATTGGACACCAATGATTGAGTAAAGGGCTCCAGCCTGAAATGTCAACTCTTATCCTCTCACTGATGCTGCTCAACCTGCTGAGTTCCTCCAGCAGTATTTCTTGCTCCAGATTCTAGCATCTGAAGTGTCCTGTATGTCTCAGCATATCGACCTGAATGGACGAGGATGGCAGGTGTTGTTCCTGAAGGTAAGAAATTGATGATGTGCCTTTCAGGACAATATGGTTGATTTATGTTTACCATTGTTGACAAAGCCATTTATTCCTGTCTTAATTTCCATTGTAAGTTTTGAACTTGTTTCTCATTCAATACAGCTCCTCCCTGTGATGGTAGAGATTCTATTACCAATGTGTATATGTACAGATTGTAGTGTAGGATGACTGTGATTGGCTGAGAGTGTAGCCACACCTACTGGCAGGTCTTAAAGGATTGCTCCTAGCCAGACCAGGTCATTCTGGACTGGTTGACCTACATGTGATATGTTCCAGTCTTTTAGTTAATAAAAGCCTTGGTTTGGATCAACAAGTCTTTGGTTCTTTCGAAGTGCTCTACACTCCCCAGTTTATGAAAGCCTGTCTTATGTACATGTGCATACAAAGGAGTGCTTTGGAGACTGGCGGGGACAAATAGGAATGGATTTTTCGGTTACTGTGGGGTTGCAGGCACCACCTGCTGAGTGGGAATGGGATATTTCTGTCTGCCTTCTCTCTTAATCCCCCACTGAGCTGCATCATTTAAGGGCTGGTGGGCCCAAGGAGAGCCAGAGCATTGAGTCGACTCGCTCACAGAATCAGTGAGGCTGGCTGAAGTCTACTCTTCTGCCTGCTCAGTCTCTTACCCCAGTAGGTGGGCGGGGATCACAGAGAGTTTCTGTTCACTTCTGAATTTTGAGTTGCAAGCATTTTTCAGAAACCTAGTTACAAACCTTTGAAAACTAGTCCAGAAATTTAACTATTGTGTGCCATCCCTCTAACTATTAGGAAGAAGTTGTAAAATAATTCTTTAGTTCACTATCTGTCAAGAACACACATCCCACCTGCTCCAATATCTGCCAACAATACTGCCAAGTAGAAGGAGGTGAGAGTGAGACGACGTGTTCTCTCGCTCCTTCCCTTGATCTTTTCAGCAGATATTGGGGTTCACTTCAATCCTTCAGTTTTACTAAGGCATTTTTTTTCCATTACAGTTAATGAAAAATTGAAGATCTTTTTGTTTTTTAAAAAATCTTAATGTGTTGGTGGACCTATTTGCATAACCTGACCTCTTGTTCTTAATTCTGGCACATTTACTGTGTCAACTTTCTTTCATTGATTTATTCTATGTCTGTGCCATTTATACAGTCTGTCCATTCTCTTAAAGTGTTATTTATGTGGAACTTGTAATGTAGATGCAGTCCATTTTCCCCCAACATACCCTTGTCCACTTTTTATGTAATGCTTACCTCTTTACCTCAAGCTATCAGCACACCTTTCGCTTCTTTCTTCCTTCTGGAAATCGATACAAAGTAATTGGATGGGCTTGATGGGCAGAAAGGCCCTCTGATTCCAGACACTTTCACAATCCCAGAGAGAAGGCCTCTCAAAGTACTTGACAGCCAATAAACTACCTTTGAAGTATTATATTGCTGTGGTCACTTAGTAACAAGATGGTACTTGCTTACAAAAGAATAAAGCTTCAAGAATCGTTATAATTCTTTCAATATTTTTAAATCTGTTCTCTAAAGAATGAGTATATGATAAAATCTCTGCTGTACTACTTAAATTTCATATTCACCTCGAACATGAGATGATATCTGATGTAATCAACAAATAACTGGGGCAATAAACTAATGGTACATAAGTGGCAATGCAAGTTGGTGCACAGGGAAATGCCCTGAATTGATTTCTGTGTTGTGTAACACCATTACAAATCCAAAAATCATGCCTTTAGAGAATCAGCTGCTTTAAGAATTTGTTATGTCGTGCTGATGTGTAGGCTATCAAATGTTTTTGTAATACATAAGCCATATTTGAGGGAAAATGGGGTGTTTTTATTTTGTTGTTTCTCTATTCAAGGTCAACACAAAAAAGTCTCATCTTTGCTATGCATGGCAATGAACCAATTGAGGGGGTGGGGCAGCAGCATGGTGAATATTGAAATAGTAATATAAAAAATCTAAAACTTGATGAGGCATTGACAGTACTGAGATAACTGCAGAAAAGAAGCAAAATATGAAACAGCTTGTCAGTGAAGATCAAAGGAAGCTGAACACTAGTCTTGCGGTAACCCATCTTTTGTCAAGTTTTTTTAGGGAGGATTCATGAACTGTCCGATAGTGCTTGAAGTGTATTTATAATTGGGTTTTGCAATGTCCTGAACATACCAACAAAATTCCTGCAATATTGAAAAGCTGTAATGTGTTGTCATAAGGAAATGAAGGATATTTTACTTCAGGTTTCTCAACATGTACATAATTCTGTATTGATGAGATTGTGTTTTACAATTGAAAACACAATTGGGGAGACACTGCAGAATGGGATGAGAGTCCATGAGGCAGAGATTGGGACAGATAGATCACTTTGATAAATGTGACAGTGTTTCTGTGCTTACATAGACTTTAATCAGTTCAAGGTCAGGAAAGGTTCCCCAGCACACATGCTATCTAATTCCTTGCTTTAGCAATTTTCCACCTAATCAATTTTGATTACACCCCTATTACTTGCCTGTTATTAATCAAGGGATACAGCAAACCAACATAAAAGCAAAGATAAGCCTTAATTAATCAGGCTTTTATGTAATCTTCCCTGAATGTTTTTTGTGACTGTTTTCAATTCTGTCCAGCACAAAGATCTACACCCTTTTCTCCTCACAGGGTTCTTTGCCCGATCTTAAGTCCATTGAAAAAGCACAAAACATTCATTTCTGAGGTTTATTGGACATTGCAATTGACTGTCAGCAGAGAGCAGTTTGAAAAGCACTGTTGATGAGCCTCTTCAATGAAATCGATTCTTCCATCAGCTGCACACTTTTTGACCAAACTAAGAATTTATGGGCACCTTTGAAGACAATTACCTTCATTTGAGGCTGGTATAGCTCATACCTGTCAACAGTGTAATGTACCTTGACATGCAATTGTTTCAAAGCCTAACAAAAGGTAAACTTTACAATGCAATGTCTGGCACATTGCATTCCCCAGTTTTTGCCGCTTGAGTAGTTGGAGAGGAAACCCAATGAGAGAGCAGCAAGGATGGATTGAACTTGAGACCGTAAATGTTACCAAGCAACCTCATTCAAAGATTAAGCCATTATTAAGGTCAGCAACTTGCCAAGGTTACCTTGAAAGCAACTTCCAGTTCTACTATCATGAAGGGCAAAAAAGGCAGGAGCATGGAAATGAAATTGCCTGTGGGTTTCCTTGGAAGTCGTACATCAGTCTGACTTGGAAATATATCATCAGTCCTTCATTGTCACTGACTTTCAATCCTGGGTTGCCCTCACACCAACGATTCAATGGCAGTGGTTTCACCAGAAGAATTTTAGTGGATCAAACTTGCCTCACAGACACCTTCTTGCATGAAAAATGGGCATGGACGATAAATTTAAATTTAGATGTACAGTAACCAGCACTTCCAGACCATGAACCCATGCCACCCAAAAATAAATCAAATTAACCTACAATCCTGTGCTTTGTGGAGGGTGGAAGAAACCCACGTAGGCACGGGGAGAACATACTCTTTACAGACAGCACCAGATGTAATGCCTCTGAATATATATATATATATATATATATATATATATATATATATCCAACTGCACGAAAACCAACAAGGTCGGGTCAGATACAGCAATGAGCTCTCTGAACCCTTCTTCATTAACAATGGCGTGAAGCAAGGCTGCGTTCTCGCACCAACCCTCTTTTCAATCTTCTTCAGCATGATGCTGAACCAAGCCATGATAGACCTCAACAATGAAGACGCTGTTTACATCCGGTACCACACGGATGACAGTCTCTTCAATCTGAGGCGCCTGCAAGCTCACACCAAGACACAAGAGCAACTTGTCCATGAACTACTCTTTGCAGACGATGCCACTTTAGTTGCCCATTCAGAGCCAGCTCTTCGGCGCTTGACGTCCTGTTTTGTGGAAACTGCCAAAATGTTTGGCCTGGAAGTCAGCCTGAAGAAAACTGAGGTCCTCCATCAGCCAGCTCCCCACCATGACTACCAGCCCCTCCACATCTCCATCGGGCATACAAAACTCAAAATGGTCAACCAGTTTACCTATCTCGGCTGCACCATTTCATCAGATGCAAGGATCGACAACGAGATAGACAACACTCGCCAAGGCAAATAGCGCTTTTGGAAGACTACACAAAAGAGTCTGGAAAAACAACCAACTGAAAAACCTCAAAGATAAGCATATACAGAGCCGTTGTCATACCCACACTCCTGTTCGGCTCCGAATCATGGGTCCTCTACCAGCATCACCTGCGGCTCCTAGAACGCTTCCACCAGCGTGGTCTCCGCTCCATCCTCAACATTCATTGGAGCGACTTCATCCCTAACATCGAAGTACTCGAGATGGCAGAGGCTGACAGCATCGAATCCATGCTGCTGAAGATCCAACTGCGCTGGGTAGGTCATGTCTCCAGAATGGAGGACCATCGCCTTCCCAAGATCGTGTTATATGGCGAGTTCTCCACTGGCCACCATGACAGAGGTACACCAAAGAAGAGGTACAAGGATTGCCTAAAGAAATCTCTTGGTGCCTGCCACATTGACCACCGGCAGTGGGCTGATATCGCCTCAAACCGTGCATCTTGGCGCCTCACAGTTCGGCGGGCAGCAACCTCCTTTGAAGAAGACCGCAGAGCCCATCTCACTGACAAAAGACAAAGGAGGGAAAAACCCAACACCCAACCCCAAGCAACCAATTTTCCCCTGCAACCGCTGCAACCGTGTCTGCCTGTCACGCATCGGACTTGTCAGCCACAAACGAGCTTGCAGCTGACGTGGACATTTACCCCCCTCCATAAATCTTCGTCCACGAAGCCAAGCCAAAGAAAGAAGAATATATAAACAATGACATCATAAAATCATCCTGGAAATGGTCAGAATCATTTGTGGAAAAAGGTCTGTCTGCATTTACTGTTGAGAAAGATGTGGGTGGGAGGAAATTCATAACAGAAGTGGAGACGATGGATGAGGTTGTGTAAAGTGGACAAGTTAAAAGTTAAAACTCCCTTTGATCTGCATAGCCTCTGATCATGTTGGCCAGAGAAACCAGAGTGAACGTTTTGGGTGTTGACCTTAAAAGATTCAAGATCCTTTATTGTCATGTATGTATCACCCACATTTTGTTAACTTAAAGACATATAGAGGGTGCCACCAGCCCAGTACCCCCACCAATGGGAGAAAGAGAAAAATAAGAATCCTTTCAGCGACACAGAGGGATTCACCTCCTGTGCTCCCATGACCTCTGTAGCAGTGAACCCAAGCTCCTAGTTCCAAACCTCTGATACAATCAGGAAGCTGTTAACACAGAGTTCCTTCAGGAACCCCACTCATCATCAGTGCCCTTACGAATCCTAGTCTCAATGCCTGGTTCCCAAGAGCGGGTTTCCTGCAGCCTGGTGTGAACCCTTCATGTGCTGAGCCCCCTGCTGGTCTTGGCTGTGATTTTCCCCTACTCTGGAGGGCTCTCTCCTTTCTCAATTGGGTGGAGGAGGGGGTGTTCTCCCACTCTGGTGCCCTGCACCAGTCACTGCTCCGCCAGAGCCAAAAACCCTCGTGTTCTGCTGCTAAGCGTGAGTGCTGCCATTTTTGGCATGGACCTCAAGGCGTTGGCTAATTTTTCTTTTTTCTTTATATTAAAAAAAAACATTGCTTTCCCCCTTAGAGGCCATTTAAAACCTATATAGGATTATCGACATTATGACCAGGCAGTAGGACCCAACCGATGAGTGCTATCTCAGCTCCCCACTTTCCCAGCTCTGTACCAGCGGATACTCTGCTATTGCAACAGCTGCCAGTTCTTCACAAGAGTAAGAATACAAGACCATATGATTTGGGTGCAATTTTCAACGTCCTGTAAATGAACTCTGCTGAGGCATGGAGATTGTTGAAGGTCACAATGGTGAGGAAGGGTTAGAAGAATGGTGGAATGACTCTGAACCCAGAAAATTTGTGATGGAGCCATGAGTGAGGATCATTGCTATGGAACAGATGGAGAATGATAACTGACAGCCTAACCTTGGAGTGATTCTCCATGATCCCTCTCATGTGTCTGATGTCATAAGTAGCCACATCTAGTGGTTTATTGTGGTTCCCATATTTTTCCTGGTTTTGTCAGTGAAGGCCATTGTCAACATTCTACATAATGGTCATGATCTGAATCCTAGTCACTGGGAGTAGACCACTGAGGAGCATCCATGCCCTGGAGAAGACTGCATGACTCTTCTACAATCAGTCCTATCACCTTTTAAGAAATGTTCATAATTCCAGGATATCTGAGAAGGAAGGAAATGACAAATTTGGGCTAGAAATAATTTGTTTATATTTTGGGTGTGATTTCTGCATCAGAACCTTTTGTTATTTAATTGTTGAATGAAGTTTTCAATTTTATGCTGAGCCAAGATTATCCCCCAAGATTGTAATGGGCGCTATGCTGAGGAATGGCAGTGAGCGCACCTGCATCAAAGATGGTGTCTTGATTAATATCTTTAGTGTTCTTTCTTGCAGACATTGAACATATGCAAAAGAAATTGGAGCAGGAATTGGCCATCTGGACAGTCAAACCTGCTCTGTCATTCAACAAAATCTATTTGTCTTGATTGCCTGTTGCACCTGTAAACCAATCTTTTGTGATTCATGCGCAAGCACTCCCAAGTCTCACTGCACAACAGCATGCTGAAATCTTTTACAAATCAAATAAGAGTTCAATCTATTTTTACTTCCAAAGTTCTCATTCATTGACTGCTTCCCTTCCCTAATGAACGGTGTCCAATTTTAGCTCCCTGTAGCATAGGTTCTTGGGTGCTGGGTCTATGGATGCTTTTGACATATTGATTGACAGCAAATTTTTAAGTATCAAATTCAATGTCTTACTCTTGAGACACGGAATAGATTCTGAGATTCTTGGGCGGTTGTGGTATTGAACGCTTACAAAGAAAATTAACACACAAAAACTTGTACAGTTTAGTTTGTTATATAAAATATTATCTGGCAGCAAAGCACATTTTGGAAACTATTTTTATTGTGTTAAAGAGGCGTGTCTGTTTATTCAGTGAAAACTGTAAATAATTAGGACCTCCTTGTATGAGTGTATTCTGTAAAGCAGGAAGTTTCTCTCTGAAATTTTATTTGAATAAAATAAATCATCAAAAAAAACTGTGGATACAAATAAAACCTACATTAAAACATTGAATGCTGGTTTTATATATTCAAAATTGTTTTCTCTTAAAGGAGAAAACAGAACCAAAGTCTCAAGTTGATGACTTTTCTCAACAACATAAGAAAATATAATCAAGGAGCAAGAGAGGACTGCTCTGCTCTTGGAGTCAGAACTACCATCCGATTAAGGTCACAAATGCCCTCATCAATGTAACCTCATTTCTGTATTTTTGTCCACCTCCCGAATCCATTCACCCCTTTACTGATGAAGAATCTATCTGCCTTAAAATGTTCAAAGACCCTCTTTCCATTCTTCTTTTGAGGAAGAGAATTCCAATGAGTCAGGATCATGTGAAAGAGAGAAAAAATGCCTCATCCATTTTAACTGGAGTGACTCTTTAACTCAAAATAGTGGCTGCTAATTCTGGATTCTCTCACAAAAGCAAACAACCCCTCCTTATCTGTCTTGTCAAGAAAGCATTAATGTTTAAGGTCGGTATCTGATTCCTTCTTCACCCTTGAATATTTCAGCAATTTCTCTTATTTCTGACTCTCTCCAAAACTATTGCAAACAAAGTTTCAAAAACATGAGTTTTCTATTATTCTGCATGGGACAGGTGAGAACACGGGGCATTGAACAACCAGCACGGCATTTGAAGAATAATCCAATTAGTTTCAATTCATCTACCTACTATTCCTTCATAACCATATAATCATATAACCATTTACAGCACGGAAACAGGCCATGTCAGCCCTTCAAGACAGTACTGGTTCACTTGAACAACTCCATGATTCATATGTTTTGGGAGCGACCGCACTTGCAACATTTTTGGAAAAATATTTTTATCAATGATTCTTTGATTGCTTTATCTGGTTTATCTCTGGAAGAGAATATATCTCTGTCCTCAACCCAGAAGAGAATCCTAGATTTTGCTTCATTGATAGCTAGATGAGCAATTTTGATGAAGTGGAAAGATAATGCTTCACCCAATCACATTCAATGGTTACATGATATCACATCTTATATAAGTTTGGGGGAAAAAATAGATCTAATATTAAAGATGCAAAATCTGAATTTGATAAAATGTGGGGATCCTTTGAATTTCTTCAATAGCATATTAACTTCTCATTTGGATTCCACTATTTAATCTATATGCACCACCCCATCAGGTGATCTAAATCCCAACCTTATTGCATAAAACTTTTTTTGTTATGACCTCTAATTTTTCTTCCATCTTAAATGTGTCTCTTGTTATACAGGCTTTGGGTCTAGGGGGAAAAAGGCTTCTCTTTATACTAAAAAGGGAAGTTCTTCATTCTAAATAAGTGTGTGGCTCTGTGCAAAATAGATACTGTGGTGTGGTCAAGATTTTGTATTTTGGTGATAGCAAATGAAACAAATGCTTACAAGCATTGAAGTGTTACCATGTCATAAATTACATCCCACTCCAGTATTTGGAATGTTCTGGTCCTATCTTTGCTTTTTACATTGTCAATGCTTGATTTTTCCCATTTGATACACTAGAGATAACCTTGGTTCTAATTAAATTTGCTGTAAAATATCGCAATGTGCGAAAATTAAATGTTATGTCTTGCTATGCCAATTATATGGCATGTGTTATTAAAATTGCTGCTATTCAAATAATTCTCATTAAAATATTTCAGCATTGAACTGAAGACTGGGGTTTGTGGACGTACATGCATATAGACAGATATATAGCATGGTACAGGCCCTTTCAGCTCATGAGCCCATGCCGTCCAACTACATCCAATTGATCTACAAACCCCAGTACATTTTTTGAATGGAGGGTGGAAACTGGAGGAAACCCACGCAGACACAGGGAGAGTGTACAAATTCCTTACAGTCAGTGCAGGATTTGAATCTTGGTCCCAATTGCTGGCACTGTAAGATGTCTGAATCACCAAAGATTTATAAGCAAAAAATGCATTTGTGCAAGATGGCAGAGGGTGTTGAATATTAATTTCATTTTGCTGAGGTAATACATTTTTGTACTCTATAAAGAACAATGAATTTCTGTCTGACTATTGTGAATTAAATCTTCCCCTTAAATTTTGTCTTAATCGATCTTTAAGTCAATTTAATGGTCTGTAAAAGTTGTCTTTAATATTTAGTGATGAGATTGCATTTGCATTAAGTGTCCTTTAAATGTTGTACCAACTTTATTAGTAATATGACAAATTCACAGTTGGTGATTGACTTAATTCAGAGGAAGCTCAGAATAGCATTTGCCTTTGTGCATCCAGTGATCTGGTGGGTATAAATCAGAAATGAGGGCTTGATCTGACTGTGATGCAGAACAACCTGAGTGATAGCCCTAATGCTATTTTGCACCCAATATATAAATCCATAAAAAGACTGGTATTTCCTTGACAATATTTGTAGTTCAGCCCTGATTTACAATTTGCTCTAGTGTACTCCCCATATGAAAATTTTTGACTTCACCCCAGCTAAATATTGTTTACAAGTACATTGGTTTCCTCCTCAATTAAACTCTTTGGAGAGATTTTTGCATATATTTATACCTGAACATCAACACAGTGCTATTAGTCATGTTCAACAGCCATTCTTGACCTTTTTTTCAGCTATGACCCCCCCCCCCCCACCAGAACTCTGCTCAAAGTTTAAGAGTCCCCTTCCTTTTGAACCAATCATGCTTTGGCATCTATCTTGTTTCTCTCCTATCAACTATATTTTAAAAAAAAATTGTTACGTGAGGTGAAAAAAAAATGGAAGGCTTTTACTTAAATGTGTTGTGCCCCCTAAGGCGGGGTGGGGAGGGGGAAGATTTGTTGGGGCATAGGGTCTCTCTGTTAAGAATAGCTGATGTTCAATGTGGATGAAGCTCTTTGGATCAACTTGCCCATGCAGAGCAAAATGTCCCACCCACACTAGTCCCGATTCTAGGTAATATCTAAATGAGTCACGAGTCGGTGGAAGTCTGGTTGAAGCTTTGGATCTGAAAGTGTCCTTGTACTCTTTGATCATATTACTAATGAAATTATTTTGCCAGTTATTGCATTAAATATGGTGTATTGTACTGCAGAACTAATAATTTAAGAGATGGAAATTTAATGTTATATTAGTATACTAGAAAAAAATAGGCCTTGACACTATTGGGCTGCAACACTGCAGAGACGATTGAGAGATGAGATATAACACTAAATGGTTATTAGCAAAAAAGATTTTGAGCAGTGATGAAACATAATATTGCACAGCAAAAATTAACAAGAAAACAGAACAAATATGTTTTAAGGACTTGCATTTGAATAGAAACTTAATTTTGCTCACTTAAGAAATTATTTTAGATCCAACTGCAGATGGTGATGTTGGAGTGTTCAAGGAATTGCAGGATGGGGGGAAAAACTGGCTTCTATCCATTTGTCAAGTGTAATCTTTTTGCTTGGCCCATGGTTAAAAAAAGAACATTATTTTCCTTTGTTAAGACTGCATAGCATGACGATCCATCTGCTCAATCTGAGATTAGACTGGTGGTTTGGGTTTCATTTTACTTCATCACACACCTCTTGCCTTTGCACATTTAGAACATCCTGGTTTATCCAGCCCTTTCTTTTCCACTCCATTCTGGAAAGACCAAATGCATTCAAATATTTTCTAAAACAATTCCCCACACCCTCGTGTAGAGAGTAAGCAAACTGTTTATTTCAACTATAAACACGAGATCTTTTTAATGCTTTCTGCTCCTTTGAAAATCTCCCACTCTCAGACCTACAAATGGGTCAGTAGACAGCCATGCATAAATATTGCAAAATATTGGAAGTTCCAGGAGGCTGACTCATAACCATTTTTGTACCTCATTATTTTCATCAAGCATCTGATTCGAGTTATCAAAATCGAGGTATCAACTCTTTTCGTAAAACAATTTTAATATTAAAAGAACAAAGGTGGGTATGATGCCTTTATTTACAAATAATCATTTAAAAAGTTTGTCTATGAAATTCAGATCTAGAAGAAATAGAAATACTGAAAGTTTAGAAAGAATAAAATGTCTAATTTGATAATATCTAAAAAAGCGTCTGTTTGGCAGATTAAATTTCCTTGTCAATTATTGTAAAGATGCAAAATTTTGTTGGGTGAAAAGATCATTAAAGTTTTAATTCTTAGACATTCCTTTCTTCATATTTTGCATCTAAAATGGTGAGTCAGAATAAATGATTGAGTAGAACAGAGCTTGTAAATATAAATCACATTATTTCAACAAAATTTCTAAATTGACTCCAAATTTTCAATCTGTCTCATTATTAAATTCTTTATTAGTTTTGGAATAGAGAGAGATAAAGGTGATCCCAATATCTCCCGTAAGGAAGCACACTTAAGGGATTTCAATTCTGTTTCCATGTAGTCATCTCTATCAAACTGTGAGAACAATGACATATTCCTTACGTTCATTGGCCAATAATAAACTATAAAATTAGGTAACAACAGTCTTCCATCATTTCTTGTGTTCTGAAGATAACTAGATAAGGTATAATATCTTCCTTGTATTGTAAAATATTGAATTTAAAAACAGTCTCTTTAATTAGGATCAAAATTTAATGGGAGAATGTTCTTAATATGTCTATTCCAGAAGAATATTAGATTTCAATTTTGGCTCTTATCCATGACTCAACTCTGTGCTAGGCACAGTTTGATTCAATTTAAAGTGGTGCACAGAGTTCCTTTTTTTTTAAAGTTAAGCTTGTTTAAATCTACCCAGATCTCAACTCATTGTGAGACAAATGTAAAAGTTTTGAAGCCTCTTTGATACCAATGTTTTGGTTTTTCCCCAATTTAGAAGAATATTGGACAGCTATTCTCAGAACATTCTCTGCCATCATCTAGAACCATGTTTGTTGATTGCAATGCTTGTACAGTGATGTAAAGTATATTTAACATCTAACCAAAAATGGGTCTTAGCATTTTCTACATCACTGGCTCAAAGAGGAATATTGCTTAAATGGAGAGAGGACATTCCACCCACCCATAGACAATAGTTTATGAATATAATGTCCTTTCTAAGTTTGGAAAAAAATCAAACATAATGTTAGGAAGATTAAGATCTCTTTCAATAAGACTTGGGGTCCATTTATAGCTTACTTTCATAATTGGAATGATCAAGGTGTGGGGATGCAGTAAATGGGCATGTTTTGTCGGATCTCCGGAGACTGTTGCTCAATTTCAAGTCTGCTTGAATACCAATTTCAACCTTGATTGGTGAATGGGATTATATCTTTATAATCAAATTTTTCTTTCTCCTTTTTTCTTTTTCCTAACTATTAATTAGATTGGAATAAGAGTCCATGTATTATTATTTCTATGTGGATATGATACCAATCCAAATGTACATTATATTTCATTTATATGGACTTGTATGGTTGTATGATAAAGCTCAATAAAAATAACTTTAGAAGAAAAGGAAAGAACACACATTAATGAAAAGAGGAAGCATAAATCCACATCTACACTTTAGCTACCATCCACCATTTGGGGGGTGGGGGGGGGTGGGGAATCTCAATTAGCAGGGAACCAGCTGACTTGTGCCAAGTACTAACCTGTGGGGAAATGAATGAGTGAAAGCTCAGTTTTAAGCACCTTCAAACTGGCTTATGGCACTGGGCCTGCATTAGGGCTTGTTCCCATTATGCCTAATTTAATTTCTGTCAAACACTGAGAAAAACTTGTTACTGGATACGAAAATCAGCCAGTAATACAGGAAATGGAAGGCTTGCATCATAAAATGCAATTAAAAAAAAATCAATAACTTTTGCCTGAAGTGAAAGACCCTTTCATTGAACTGACATTGCAACAAAAGACATCTCAATGGGGGAAAAAAGGTTTTGGATCCAGTCTAAAATAGGCCATGTTTGTACATGAGGCAACAGATTGAAAATTAATAGAATTTTGTTCATTGCTTTATATTTATTGGTTTGACTTTAAGATTTGTGGTGATTCAGTGAAGTGTGCTCACTGTGAATATAAGAACTTAAGAAATAGGAGCAGGAGGAGGCCATCCAGCCCATCGAACCTGCTTCGCCATTCAATGAGATCATGGCTGATCTAATAATAAGCTCATCTCCCCATTATCCCTTAATTCCTCCTACTATGTAAAAATCTATCTAACCTTATCTTAAATATATTTACTGAGGTAGCCTCCACTGCTTCAATGGGCAGTGAATTCCTTAGATTCACCACCTTCTCGGAAAAGCAGTTCCTCTTCGTCTCTGTCCTAAATGTACTACCGTGAATCTTGAGGTTAAGTCCCCTAGTTCGTCTTTCCCACCAATGGGAACAAGTTGCCTACCTCTATCTTATCTTAAGTCTTCCATGATTTTATACATTTCTATAAAATCCTCCCTCATTTTTCTAAATTCAAGCTAATACAGTCCCAGGTGACTTGATCTCTCCTCATAGGCTAACCCCCTCATCCCTGGAATCAACCTAGTGTACTCCCTCCAAAGCCAGTACACCCTCAAGTAAGGAGACCAATACTGCATGCAATACTCCAGATGCGGCCTCACCAGTACCTTGTACAGTTGCTGCAGAACCTCCCTGCTCCCAAGTTCAATCCCTCCAGCAATGAAGGCCAACATTCCATTTGTAGACCAACCTTTTGACATTCATGCACAAGCACTGTTCCTCAACCGCTCCTCCATGTAGCCTGTGGATTAGTGTTTACTGGATAACTGCTGCCAAATATGAACAATAGCTTAAATTATGCTTTTGCATGTCTTCTGGCTATCCCTCCCATAGGATGATGGTTCCTTTCAGTCAGCTTGTGGGGTTTGATAGGTGTGTCCTGGCGTGGCTGTACCGGCCAATCCTTAACAGGCATTGCTTTCCACATACTTGGCAGGTGAGACCTGGAGGGGCAGCAGGGGCAGAAGCGGATGCTTTTGCATGTATTAAAACCTCAGCCATGGCATGGATAACTTACTGAAACACTGTTGAAAGCTATAAAACTATCGCTTCATCATTCACACAATGTCATTTTTTTTTAAACCCCCAGAGCTAATTATACATTTTTCATATTTATTCAAATTTCAGATATGGGTGAGGGCAACATTTATTGCCCAAACCTCACTACACTTCATAAAGTAGTGGCGAGACATCTTCCTGAATTACTGTGTGGGCTACATTGTCCTGGTTGATGCTTATCATTTTTACTGTTGTTGGTACTGCACTCAGCTAAGCGGGCAGTGTTCCTTCACTCTTCTGACGTCCTTTGTAGATGGTGGAAAAAGCGGAGGTCAGGTGATGGTCACTTGCCACAGTAAACAGAGCTTCTGGACTCCTTTTGTAGCCATGGTATTTTTGTGGCTGGTCCAGTTGAGATTCTGGCCATTGGTGACTGTCCAAGTTATTCCTGGTCAGGAAGCTTGGGAATGGTATCATCACCGAATGGGAAGGGTTGGTGGTGCGAGTCAATCTAGTGGGAGATGTTATTGCCTGATATTTTTGTTGCATAAATATTACTTGCTACATATCAGCCCATGTTGCAATGTTGCCCAAATCTTGCTGCATACAGGACAGACTGCTTTCTTTACAGATACTATTTATTGTCATGTAATAAAACAAATGTCATGTTGCACAAAAGTTGCCTTTTGTCTAGCATAAGGCAAAGATTTACCATTAGCATATGCTTGGTGCCCCTTAAAGACAGAGAAAGAAAAGCAAAAGAGAATCCCCTCAGAATGGCTGAGCATCCATGGATTTGCCGCCAGTGCTCCCACAGCTTCTGCAGCCACACAGGCTCCAGTTCTGTTCAAGCCATCGGCAACCTGAGCCTAGGTCCAAACTTCTGACACCATTCAGCACCCAGAGCCCTTCGAGAGACTTTCTCGCCTCAGCACCCTCTCAAGTCCCAGTTCCAATAGCTGGTTCACAGAGCCTGTGTGGGTTCCTCACTCACAAGTCACCAGCAGCTCAACTCCTGTGTGTCTTCTTCAACCACAGAACCCCTCACTGTTCTGCCACCATGCTCACTATCCTTGGGATCATCTCTGCTTCTCCTTCTCAGTGGGAAGCGTCCTCCCTGTAACTAGCCTTACTACGCTGCTTCGCCAGAGTCCGCTGTTGTGGTATTTTAAATTTAAAAAACCATCGGTTTCCTTAACCGGTTGTTTAAAACTTGTATGGAGCCATCAGCAGTCAGAGTGAGTGACGAGACCCTTGGGGGGAGTGCTATGTCTCCGCTACCTGCTCTGTCCAGGTCGACACCAATGGCAGCGCTGCCGTTACTGCAGCTCCAGCAGTACTGCCATTTTTTTTCCACCCCGAGCAGAGAAACTGCCCATAAAATGTAACCTTATGCAATGAACATCCTTACTCTAAGATGGAAAGAATGCCTAGACCTGTGGAATCTTTCACCTTTCCCATGATATCCCCAATCCTGGCGATATTGCAGACTCCAATCTTTCCTTTTGCCTGGGTGTTAAAATCTGAGGAGACATTCAGCACCCTTTAAGGAGGAATTACAATTTCCAGGCACAACTCCTTGAACAATTGATGCCACTCTTAATGTTAGTTCTGGCCTATTGATGTGAGATGGATGTGACTGATCAATGGGAAGCAATAGTTCTATTGCCCACATGTTGGTTGATAAATGAGAACATTTTTACCTACAGGATGTATGAGGAACTGGGATTCAGTAAGAACCAAGACCTTGTGCCAAAGGGTGCAACAACGTTTTCAATTTAAAAATTCATTACAAGATGGCTGCATTGGTGTTTAGTGGGAAATTACCAGAAATAGGAAACTATGTTCGTGCTCAGCATATCCTTGGTGATGGGGGAGGGGTGTGGGGAAATATCAAAATCCTAATGTTTCTTATTTATTCATTCCTTTCAGGTAACTATCTTGTCACTCCTTATCAACTGTGTATTCTTAATAATAATGTTTTTCTTCAATACTTGTCATTGCTTCTGAAGATGAAGTAGATTGTGGGCCACTTCCTGCATTCTCAGTATAGTAACATGAAGAACCTTTTGAAGTCATTTCTGCACACTTCACACAATAACTTTCTTTGCCTTGATGGGATTCATCTGTGACTTTGTGACCTTCTTTCCTCCCTGAAATTTATCTCGCTTTAATTGCCTGTCAACAGAGTATTTAAAAACTGCAACATCAAATATCTAATTAATTGGACAAGGGCTGAGTTATAAGGAGTCTCTGATGAATAACACAGGCAATTAAAAATTAAAACCATGTGTTAATAGCCCTTTATTTACCAATCCTGATGATTTGATCTGGGTAGAGTACAACAATAAAATTCAATGCCCTTCTCATCTTGAAATTCATCTTGTGCTTCTCTTCCTCCAGTGGGGAGTCATTACGGCTTAAATCCATAAGTCTGATCTACCACGTAGAACTTCAAAGGGCATCACCTAAATGCCTTAATATTCGGCAATGGGGGCAGAATTCAAATCAGTTAACTTTGAAAAGTTGAGTCAAATCTATTTGCATATGAGCCATGTTTATGTTCCAGCCAACTTAGCGGTTCATGTAGCATTACTTTCCACCTCGCTAATCAACTAAAGGAAGGCGGTTCCCATTTTGTGCTTGAAATGCATGCACTAACCCCATGGTATCATGCCAAATCTGTGGTATTAGTAAGACCAATTTTCCACGTTGCATCTCTTTTAACTATACATCTATCCAGTGCATAGGCTAAGGCAGTACTTTGATGAAATTTCCCATCCGTTAAAATTAATGCATGATAAAGTAGAACAACTGCCGGGTGCTTTTCTTTCAAACTGTGTGTGTGTCCTATCTTCAAATGACCCAATTAAAGCCAAGCCTAAAATGAAATAATAGGCATGTTAGAGTACCTGAAAATTGTTCTTACCCTAAGAGAGGAATTAGCAATGTTGCTTTAATATAGCATTTTTAATGTAAAATGTATACTTTAGGTGCAGATATGAATGTCTTTAGAACACAAAAGATAACAAAGCAGGAGTAAGCCCTTCGTCTCTTCAAGTCTGTTCCCCATTCATTAGGATCATGGGGTCATGATGCTTCACTGCACAGAATCAGGTATTGCAGTCCAACCTGACCATGATATCCAAGCTGTCTACCTGAGGTAGTTCCACTGGCTTGCATTTGGCCCATATCCCTACTAATCTTTCCTGTCCGTGTATCTGTTCAACTGGCAAAAAATTGCTATTGTAATCTCTCTCTACCACTTCCTTTGGCAGCTCATTCCACATACTTACCACCCTCTGTGTGAAATGGGTGATCCCTTTTATCTTTCCCCTTTCTCCTCAAACTTTGGCTGTCTAGTTTTAGACTCCTTTAACCTGGGGAAACATATTGAGTACTCACCTCCTCCCTGCCTCTCATAATTTTATATACCCCTACAAGGTCAACCCTCTGTCTCCACAATTCTGGGGAATAGTTCCATCCTATCTGGACTCTCCTTGTAATATAAGCCCTCCAGTTTTGGTAACATCCTTGTGAATCTTTTCTGCATCCTTTCTAGGTTAATAACAAGATCACAAGGAGACTGAACTATATGTAGTGCTACAATTGTAGTCTTGTGGTGGCACACATCTCTTGTAGTGAACCGGCCACGCTGGCGGGGCAGCTGCAGGAAGATGGCGCCATTGGGGCTTGCTGATTAACTCGTGGCTGTGGCCACAGCTCGTGACCCAGGCAACTGGACGACGTCACCGCCGCACGTGCGCAATTCAAAGAAATCAGTTCAACTGAAACCTCCACTGTGTCCTGTAGTGTGTTTCTGCATGTGTAGCAGCTGGTTCAGTCTCATCAATAACCTTGTGCAGTTATATGGCATCCCAAGTCCTGCATTTGTTCTGACCAATGAAAGGAAGAAGGCCAAATACTGCCTTCACCATGGGTAGACAACCTGCCTCCATTTTTAATGAACCTTGTCTCTGTACTCCTAGGTCTCTGTTCTACAACACTCTCCAGGACCCTGAATCTTGCCCTGATTTTTCTTACTAACCTCACACTTGTCTGGGCTAATTACATCTTGTGCCTATTTCCTCAAATGATCAACATCCTGTTATAATCTCATCTAACCTTCACTGTCCACTCTATCATAAGTGTTATCTGCATACCTGGTACTTAAGCATCTACATTATCATCTAAAACATCTAAGATTGGTGACAAACATGGCTGATCTTCAACGTCAATATGATTTTCATGCACTATCCCCATATTTCTAGATCCCTTGAATATACAAGTTGAAAATTAGCTGTGTTGACTGAAACGATGTGTAGCTTAAGACTTATAAGACTAAAGTGTTATTGGTGTGGGAGTCATGTGAAGATGTGTGGAGTTCTGGGTGGTGGTGTTGTGGTCAGAGTTTATATAAAAGGAAGAGGCAATGGAATGAAAGGGAATTAGTATCTCACCTGCAGGTTCAATCCTATTTCACATTCTAATGTGAATAAAATTTCAGTCACCTACTTTAGCCTGACCACTGTACTCCATCATCTTGAATCAAAGCTCAGTACATTTTCTTAGATGAGGGTGTTTGAGATGTGCAGAACAATAGCAGTAAGTTGCTGGACCATATCTGGAAGTATATATCATTGATCTGGAAGCCCAAACTGGGGAAATTAGTTTTGAGTAGTTGTCAAGAAGCAGTTTGAATAATGGGGCAATTATTTTTATTTAAAGTTGTCACAAAGACTCATTTGGGTTGCACATGTCCTTCACACAAGGAAATCTGCCATCTTTAAATTCTATGCGACTTCAGTCATGTTTCAAAGGAAATCGCCTCTCACTGCTCTCCAACAGCCTGGTTCATACATTAGTTCAGGAAATAAATAAGGATGGCCAATAAAGGTTGGCCTTGCCAGTGATGTCGACATTTGTCATCAAATAAGTGACAAAAAAGCAAGCTGGTAACTAGAATACAGACCGAAATCATCTGTATTTATACTGAATGGTCAAAATAGCTGAGTGCTCCAATTCCACTCCAAGCTCCTTGCATTAGGTGTAGATGTTGCCAAACTGTGGCTCAACTCTGGATGGGAGAAGGTTTGTTTACATTCTTGAGGATCTCCACTTTAAAGGCTTCCTTGAACCCCTTGCTACAGCTGTTGCCACCTTCATTATATTTTCCTGGTATCTCCTTCTTACTTGACTTTCAAATTGATGACAGAAAATGACTCTCAGCATTGTAGTGAAGGACACTGTCTTATTCACATGCATGATACTGTTTTTCAGCACCATGAATAACAGAACAAAACAAAACTCGCATTTTCTTGTCTGGTTCAAAATTAGTCACTTTGCATCCTCCCTCAAAATTCAGTTTCAATGTTCAGTGATGCTCTCAAAATGCATTGGTTGTGAGATTAATTTTTAAAGGGAATACCTAAACTGCATTGATAATCAAGTCAAGAAATAAATCACATTCATTACAGAGATAGAAAGCACCTGCAACATCAGCAGGCACAACTTTAATTAAGTTTATTTTTCTTGCTTTTCAACATGTTTTCACATTTCTCTATCTGCAAATGGTGAAGGAAATGAGTACTGGCATTCACATCATGACTGCCAGGCTGGAAAATCCAACAGCAAATGCCACCTTCAAGCCAAAATAATTCAGGTTGGAGAAACTGCATTGGATCTGATCCATTTAAACATACCATGAAGCATTAACTTTAATTATGAAAGGCTGGCTTTTAGACATAGTTAAAAATTGATTTTGTTTCTCCTCAAGAACTACAGCAAAACTTTCTGACTTGTCAGTGTATGAATTTATCTATTAATATGTACAATATTTCTCATCTATTCATTTCATCCTCTCAAAGCACCTCGTGCTTAAGGTATTATTTGTCCCTGAAGGCATATTCTTTTGGAGACTGGGTTCCCAGCACATGAACGCCATTACCATAACATGCTAATTTTCGAATATAATCCATATAGCTTGTCAGAGCTGGCAAAGGATGGATACAGAAAATACTGTTTTAACTTTAAATTGCTTCAGTAATCTGGAAGTAGAAGAAGCCATTAATAATCAAGTCAAGTTTAATGGCAATTGGAAAATGAAGCATTTTCTCAGCTGCAGTTTATACAGTACTATAGTTCATCCTTTGCAATTAACAAGTTTTGTTTCGTTGTTTTATGATATGGAGCTAGATCTTCACTTACAAAGTGCAGTTCACTGCCAGGGAACAATTCACAGCATCTCCAACTAATGTACTTCTTTCCGAGCACAGACAGTGTTTGTAATGCAGGGTTCCTGCCCATTCCACAGCAAAACAATGTTATCAATTATATTCCCCAATCAGGTAGTGTTGGAAAAATATGAGAGAATTAACAGTCACTATGCAAGGCGGGTTGTGATGTGGGGAGGGTGAACGGATGTGGTTGGGAGTAAATTAAACAAAAGGGTCACGGGCCATTCCAGTTATCATTTGGCACCTTTCAGTACATCTCTTAATACGTCCAACGTGCACTAGTTTAAAAATTGACCAGTTCATGCTCCTGACCCTGGCAACACAGGATACAGAAACATTGCTCAGCAGTCCACTGAGACTCATTTAACACTACTTTAGCTACAATTAAGTTGCAACATGTGACGAGCATTGCTTCAAAGTTATTTCGTACTGAGTGCGAGGTGCCAAGCTGATGCTGGTTGGACCAATGTTCCAAATTCATATTTACAGTAGTTCGTGTTATTTAATTTGTATATCTTCACCTGTTTAAGGAGTCTCTTGGTCAAAGGTGACCAACTTCCAATCTAGCCTGATGGATTCTAAGTTCACTAATACAGGATCATACCATTATGTGGCAGGGAAACAGGCTATTTGCCCCACTTTTTCCGTGCCAACCAGCAGTAACTCTTCCATGTTAACCCATCATCCTGACATTTAAGTGTGGACACCTCTAATCGTCAGAAATTTGTGTGTTCATCGGGACACTTCTTAAATGCTGTCAGTGACACAGGTTCAACCACCTTATCAGACTATGCATTCCAGATCCTTGCCACTCTCTCGGTGAGGAAGGTTTCCTTGAAATCCCATCTGAATCTCAACCCAATCCGAGTGTTTGTCTCCTCACATCTGTCAAATTTAGATCTTTCATAAAACCCAAGGTAGTCTTGGCCACTTTTATTTTGGATACAGCCAAGGTTGACTTATCCCGAACAGGATCCAAGCGAAAATTAAAGTCACCCCCTAGAAATATATTTTGTCGTTCCCCCTGATAACTTGAGAAAAATGTCCTGAATAAAAGTTTTATCATCATAGTTAGGTGCATATAAATTTAAAAGTGTTGAGGGTTCTGACAAATCTGACAATTAACTAATACATATTGGCCTGATCGATCAATAATAGTTTCTCCAATTGTCACCATAGTGCTTTTATTTATCAAAATAGCACCCCCCCCCCCCCCACCCACCCCGGCTTTGGAGTTAAAGGGCGATGATCCTACCCATTCCCTCCTCAGTTTCTTATGCTCCTTTGTGGTGAGATGGGTTTCTTGTATAAAAGCAATATCAATTTGCAGTTTTTTCAGGTATGCCCATTTAGCCCAGTAACATTAAAGCTGACAAATTTCACTACCCTGTTCATCAACAATAAGCGTATACATCTAGCAACGTTTTATGACCTCTTTGCGGAATCTCTGTGCAAGTGAAAATGTGCCTCTTGTAAAATAGTAAAAAGTAAGATAAAGCACTGACAATAGTAAGAAAAAACCCAACACCCCCCCCTCCCCCCACCACCACCAATGCTGACTACTGAACATTTGGCACCATCTACCCTATCAAACTGGGATGTGCTCTTTGCACTTGGCAAGCATGACAAATTTGGCTGATTCATAAACATTTTATCCAGCCCAGGGCTCTGTCTAAAAACATGAATGACCATACAAAAATATCCAATTTGAAATGAAACAATTAATTATAATAAATACTGAAAAAGCCTGTTTCAAAAGTTGTTTCTTCGGAAATTAGTCGACTTAAGCTGAAACCAGTCTATCAAATGTAAACTGCGAGTGCTGTCATCACATTACATTATGTAGGATGTCTTTAACATAATAAAGGCAACAACAGTTTCAAGCATAAAAAAACTACAGCTGTATGTCCGGTTTTCATCCATCTGTTTTCATCCATTATGTTTCTCTTGGAGAGTCACGTAGAAATGCCGCCGCTTCCTTGGGTGTTTTGAAGAATCTTCTCTCTCCATCGGGGAGCACAACCCTCAGTATTGCAGGATGTAGTACGGCAGACGGAATATCTTTAAATCAAAGCTCTCTCTTGGTCGTACTCCTTCCTGTGTTTCATTAAACTGGTACTCTGGTCAGGAAAAAAATGGCATAGGCTTATCATCGTACATGATGGGACCCTTATTCTCTTTGGACCACTGTACAGTGATACATAGGATTTTTCCACAGTCTTGATATTTGAGCAGGTGTATCAGGACAGGTCTTGGCCTGTGGTCTGCAGGTAGACGGGGTGCAAGAGCCCAATTTTCTCGCTCTATTATCAGGGGCTCAGTGAAAGGCTCTTTTCCCAGAGTGGTTAGGATCCAGTTAACAAAAAAGGTTTACAGGGTCGTTTCCCTTGCAGCCTTCCCGAAGATTAACCACACGCTTGTTGTTGCATCTGCTGTGGTTTTCCAGTTGGTCGACTTACTCCATTTTGAAAAGTAATTTTCCTTCCTCAACTTGATAACACAGGAGCCCAGCTCTACCAACCGCTCCTCTGCCTCGGCTATGCGAAGGGTCATCTTATCCCACATAGTTTTCAGTTCAGAGATGGACTGAATAATTTTAGAGTCAAATTTACTGGAAAGGGCTTGAATATCATTTTTTAAAATCTCTTGAAGAATGTGAGTCTCTTCCACTCTGAGCTGGCGCCATTACGTGAGCTTCAAGGTCACTAGCCCCGGGAATAGTTTCCTCCGCAGATGTTGAAATTGGCTCACTAGTTGAATTTAATTGTTTGTTCCTTCATCTCCAGTCCATACTCCAGCTGTCTGGCCAAATTAAAAGAGGGTTTGGGTGTTTTTAAAGGTTTTAAAATTAATTTGTTTGGAGAGCTCCTGAACCAATGTCTACCTAGTTTAGTTGCATCACGTACACCCCCGATAATTCAGTTTCTTAACAAGTACTTTTTTTGTTGTTGATGGGGGGGGCTGAGATGGTGGATGGTAAAATAATTGGTCTTTCAACCTCTCCGTAATTGTAACATGGACATTGGCTGGTTGTGACAGATTAATTTCTCCGACTGTTAGGATTTAACAGTGCTTTGAGGATTAAGGAATAATTCCAGTGCTTCATATCATACTATTTAATGCTGAAGATGTGTGTTGAATCTTGAAACTACAGCCAGCTCTTCCCTTCTCAGATACAGATTCCAAAGTAGTAATGAGGTTTTGTTTCTGATTGAACAGTTAATGTGTTTTATTATCCAAACAAACCAACAACTTAATCTCACTAAATATTAGAAGTTACTTCAGGATCCAATACTACATGTTTAAAGAGCATACAGTGGGGGAAGGAAAAGTAACCAACAATCCACTGGAGGAACTCAACGGACCGACCAGCATTAGTGGGAGAACAAGAATGGTTGATGTTTCATGCTGGCATGCTTCTGTTGGGCCAAAAATGTCGACAAATCTTTCCCTCCCACAATACTGTTCAATCCCTTGGGTTCCTTCAGCAGACTCTGCAGAGACTGTGATTGCAGTAAACACACAAAATTCCTGGAGAAACTCAACAGGACCTGCAGCATCCATTAGGAGGCAAAGATATGTCACCCAAGTTTTGGCTCCGAGCCCAATATAACGTTGGTTATATATCTTCGCCTCCTATGAATGCTGTGGGACCTGATGAGTTTCTCCAGCAATCCAATGCCTGCAGTCTATTGTGTGTCCAGAAAAGAGGATTTGTGTCATTTTTTGAACATCATTACACTGTACAGCCAACAAGTACATTCATGTATTATTGCCATGGTAGCATAATAAACATAGCTGCTGATATATGTGTGTGAAACACAAAAGTATGCAGACGATGTGATTGTAGTTAAAAAAATACAGAAATGCTGGAGGAACACAGCATTGTCTTTAGGAGGTAAAGATGTACAGTAAAACCCCTGGTATCTGCAACCTTAGGCAACCAGCAAAAAAATCAAGGAAAATAATTTAAAAATAAAATAAATGAGAATAAAATAATAGGTAAACAATATACAAGTTTCAGATTGTAAAAGGAAATGTTCTCTGAAGTAACCCATAAACCTTTGGTGAAGATGGTGGTCGTGCTTTGCCTGTAGCAGCTGTTTGAATAAAGTTGTGTGAAACAGCAACGGTTTCTCCCAGGATGAAGAGCAGGTTAATGCCACTCGTCATTGACGTAACTCTCTGAAAGTCTCTCCTTACCCCTGCTTTGGAAAAGACACCCTGGCCAGAGGCTTCATCTGTAAACTTTGTGGAGGAGGAGAAACCTGCAGAGGCAGTGATGGCTAAATGTTTTCAAAGATGTGACGGAAAAATAAAGTAAAATGCTTTAAGGTTTATATATTCGTGCAAGTGAAGTTGTTCTGTGTAAGTTCAATATAGTATTTTTGTCTTTTAAACTGCTTATTCTTAATGCAGGTGTATTAGTTAGGCATTGTAAATGTAAGTCTCAAACAACCAGAAAATACACTTATCCGGCATTTAGCAATCCCCCATGGGTGCCAGATCCAGGGGTTTTACTGTGTAACCATTTTATGTACATCAAGCTTATTTTGCAGGTGGTGCAAGTGGAAGACAAATACCAAGAACTGTCAGGTTCTTCCCTGGAAACTGAGCAATGAGATCATTTCTACTCATCTGAGAGTATTAAAATTAATAGTTTATAGTGAAATAAATGAAAACGACAGAAACTCAGGATGAATTAAGTTTTCAAGAATGGATCAGCAATACTTCCTTATCAATGTCGGAGGCTTTATAAGGTCAAGACAATTTTCCTCTTTTGAAAACATTATTTTTCTCTGTGTCTCCGAGCACAAGCATTCTGTACTTAGTTCTCAGTGCTGATTCTGGGTGGCCCAGTGGGAAGAGCACATGCCTAGCAGCTCCAGTGGCTCAGGATCAATTCTGGCCTCGGGTGTTGTCAGTAGAGTTTTCACATTCACTTGGTGAATACTCCGAGCTATCTCCTGGGTATTCTTGTTTCCTTCCACGTCCAAAGATGCTTGGATTAATTGGCCACGATTATCTGCCCCTTTGCATATAGATGTGTGGTGGAATCTGTGGGGAATTGATGGTTATGTGGGGAAGATAAAATGGGATAAATGTAGATGAATGCTTGATGATCAGTGTGGACTGACTGAGACAAGAGGCCTGTTTCCATGTCGCTTACCCATATGAACATGAGAAAGAAATGGTTGTTTTAATTTTAATTTTGGCCCTTCCAGCCCATGAGCCTGCATCCCCAAAGATATCCATGTGACCAATTAACCTAGTGACCCCATACGCTTTTAGAATGTGAAACCCACGCAGACACAGGAAGAACACACACTCCTTACAGGAGGTGTGACAGAGTATATAGAAATGTTTTGGGGAGATAAATTAGGAAAGGTTTGTTAGGGTAGATCACATGCAAACATTTTAAAATAGATCTTATTTGAAATACTGGAGACATAGTGGCTTCTCACTCCTTTTTGCAAGAGCTTTGAAGAATGCTCAAGAGACGTCACTAATGGATCATTGTTTATCAAGGCAACAGATCAAAAAGCAGGCTGGAGCCACAATTGTCTGCAGGAGAGTTTTGCTGTTGTAAGAGGGTCATGTGGTTTTGCAAGCAGAAAGAGTCCAACAGGCTTTCTCTCGGTCTCAGTCTGAGTCTGAGAGAGAGAGAGGGAAGCAGAAGGTCACTTGTACAGTGTTGAACAGGACAAGCAGCCTAGTTTGGAAGATGGCCTGGTCACAGCCCTTGTGGTTCATGCAAGAGGAGAGGACTGGCTGTCTAATGTTTCACTTGGAATAAGAGAAACAAAAGGAACTCTTTGGTGACCTGAAAGTAAGAGATTATCATCTGGAGAACCCTGACAGGGCAGCAAGACACTAAAGTGACTGATGGAAATACATCAATTGTGGATGTCCTGGAACAACAAATCTCTCTCTCTGAAAACCGACAAGAACCTTCCTGAGTGGTAACCATTTACCTTTTGATCACCAAAGCCTGGTGAACTTTATAAATGTTAAATTCTGTGCAGTATAACAATTGCCTGCAACCAATGAAGTTAGAAGAATGAGAAGTGAAATTGGACTGTGAACCAAAGAGCTTTTCTGAACTTACACACACATTACATACATGCGCACTTAGAATTAGAAGGGGGTTAAGTCAGGTTAAGTTAAGATAATAATAGATAATTAAAGTTTGATTCTGTTTTCATGCTTAAAAGCAACTTTTATTTAAGTAACCATTTGTCTTGGTGAATATCTACTGCTGCTGGGTTTATGGGTCCTCTGGGCTCCTAACAGAGGTCCGACATTCGAACCTGGGTTGCTAGTGTTGTAGTAACATTGTGTTAAATGCTGAATGCCTGTTTTCCCCCACAGACAGTGGCGGATAAACCATTAGGCTGAAGCTTAGGGGTGTGGAGGGTAAGGGGGCCCAAGCCACCTGAGATATTTCTGTACCTTTGCAATATATTATGTTTACCATGTCCATGACTGTAGACACTATGATTGTAGTGCAATTAAACAAATGTCCAGAAGCAGGTCACGCAGCATCTATATGAAGTAAAGGGTAGCCTGGTCTCAGTTTAATGTTTCACACTTACTGTGTGGGTGAAGCTGGTGACTGTGGGCCAGAGTTGGCGCTGCGCCATTGCCAGGGTGACGCACGTGATTTCAGGGAGCTGGCTGCAGCGGCATGGAGATTTGGAGTGTGTGTGAGGAAGGGGCTTTGAAATACTGGCATCCAACCTGTTACCTGCACTGGTAAGTGAACAACTGGAGGGGTGCGCAGCTGGCGGTGACTGACTGGTGGCTGGTACGGCTAAATGAGAGGTCAGTAGCAAGTGGCACCTGGGTGGTCAGGCCCTCGCTGGGCAGTGAAAGTCAGTAGGGGAGGCCTGGGCAGCAGTGGGGAAGCCAGGCCCATGGCAGGGAGCGAGGGAAAGCCCAGTCCTGTGGTGGGGCAAGGTCGGGGGAGGCCCTTACTAAAGCTCAGCCTACTGCCTATCCGCTACTGTCCACAGAAAGGATGTACAGCACAAAAATAAACAAATCAAGTGGTAATGACAGCGAGGAACTCACTATAATGGCACTATTAATTATCACGATTGAACGCTTTGTAACATTCACTGCTGTTAACACTTGGGTGCCTTTGATTCTCTGCCTTTTCAACAAACACATGGGGTTAGATGCAGAAATGATCAGATGTGATGGCTGCTACAGTTGAATGGCTTGCAATTTCCCTTAGGCCTTTTCCTTGTAAAGTTTGAAAAAATATTTACCATTATTAATTAGCATTATAAAGCTTTGCTTTCAATGTTATATAAATGAGACGTTAACATCACTCTTTCGTGTATCTTTTTTCCAGACAGAACAATCTCATTCAATCAATATACACTTAAAAAAAAAGTCAGTGATTTGTACTATAAATAAAAACAAACTTATATGGAATTTCAGCATTGTTATTAAAGTTCAAGTTTATTATTATCAGATTGTACAAGTACAACCTGACGAAACAGTTTTCTCTGGTCCACGGTGCATAAACGGTGTTACATCCAGACGTAACTCACATTCAGGCAAGTGATTCAAATTCAGTACATATATACACATACAAATAAATTAATATTACTTAATGAATAGAATCTCAGGTTTGCATGAGCAGTTCATTTCAGTTGTTCAGCAGACTCACTGCTCACGGGAAGAAGCTGTTTCTCAGCCTGGAGATGCTGGCTTTGATGCTCCTGCATCTCTTTCCTGATGGGACCAGCTGAAAGATGCTGCGTGTTTGTGGTGGTAGGGGTCCTCAAGTGATTTTATGAGCCCTCTTCAAACAACAATCCTAGTAGATCACATTGATGGGAGGGAAGGAGACTCCAGTGATCCTCTCTGCCACTCTTATAGTCATGTGGATTGACCTCTGATCCATTTCTCTGCAGCAACTGTGACACAGCCAGCCAGGATGCTCTCAATGGAGATTCTGTAGAAGGTTGACATTATGGTGGCCAGTAGCCTTGCTCACCTCAGTCTTCTCAGGAAGTGCAGTCACTGTTGCACCTTCCTGACAAATGAGGAGATATTGTGTGTTCATGATAGGTCACATTATAGTTGGTTCCAAGGAACTAGGTCCTCTCCACTACCAAGCTATTAATGTGTAGTGGAGAGTGGTCAACTATTATACAATAAGACTAAAACATTTTCAAAAGTAATTACACTGATTACATTTTAATGGCAGGGCAAGCATTAATCACATTGCCAGTTCAAATGTAAAGAGAGAGCAGCTTTGACTGTCAATTGAAAAGAAATGACCTTCATTTATCCAGGGTGATTTCAAAGCAGCAGAGATTATCAACAGAAGAAACCCTCAAGGATTGCACTGCCTAAGCAAGCCAAAGAAAGCCTCAATAACTTGTGATTATCCAGAACAGTCTTTGCTGACCAAACAGCATTTGACTCTGATTTTTCTGAGAAATGCCTCCACTTCCCTGAAAAACTTCCAGCATATCTCAAGAACTGAGTCTTCTGCAAATACAGAAGCAACGACATCCCAAGCTTATTGACAGCTGTTTGACTGCACTCTCCCTTTGGGGAGGAACCCAGGAGGGAAGGGTGAACTTCTAGTGTCTCTGAGCAAGTTTAAACCCATGCATGACTAAACCTGGTTAAATTACTCTATTAATTTCAATGGGGAGAAATGACGACATGGTAAGGAATTTGTATTTTAATAAATGGAATTAAAATGAACGTTTGTTTTAAGTGCTTTAATCTCTTAGTAATTTGAAATATAATAATGTTGAAAATGTCTATTAACAATAATTTTTTAAAAATTATCAACGATTGGAAGAATCAGAAACATTTAGTTGACAGCCAGCACCAATAAGGATTTGTATAGTATCTGCAGGGAAGATCTCGCCAGGAGATCTTCTTAGTACATGGAGTCATAGAGAGATATAACATGGAAACAGGACTTTTGGCTCACTGATTCTGTGTTAATTAGCAAAACCACTGTTTATATTAATGCTCCACTAATTTTCCACATCCTCATCAAATCCCTCAGATTCTACCACTCACCCACACAGAGTATTTAACCTACATACTTATTGGAAGGTGGAAGGAGACAGAACATGCAGAGGATGTTCCATGCGTATGCCACAGGCAGTCCATGCATACTCTGAGAGATGTTCAAACGTTTAATGCCTGAGATCATGAATGAACCTGGTTTGCTGACACTGTGAGGAAGTGGCTCTACCAGCTGAGCCACTGTGCCAGCCATGGAAATGGTGCCAAATATAAATGCTTCAGTACAAGTAGACTTGGCAGATCGATGAGGCTTGCTGCAACCAGGAAATTTTTAAAAGTTGCTGAGTAATTGATAAAAGATTGGGGTTTCTGATCATTGGTTAAACTCAATTGACTCCAATAGAGCCAATTAGACCTGGTGCAAATACAATGAGATCAATAAACTATATGGTTATCAGCAGAACAGCTCAAAATTAATTTCCTTTTCTTTTATTTAATTTAAATGTATTTAATAGTTTTCACATGTTTGTAAATGTATTGGTGAATTTTTAATTTACAAAAAATATAATGTTAATATTTTAAGTATGCTTTGGTGTTTTTAGTTGTTTGAGATTTCCAAAGACATTTCCAGACATTTTATACAAAGGACAGTTCTGCCCTATAGTTAGCCCGAGGTTGGGGTCTCATAGGCTGCGGGCATATCTTGTTGTATGCTCGACCTCTCCAATTATCTGGAATATGGCCTCCTAATGGCCAGCTATACCCTGCAATGCACCACAGGAATGAGTGTACACCAAAGGCAAGTGATAGTAAATCTCCCTTCAGTGAATGGCAATGCCTTGGGTGGTGGAAGCTGGATCATTTGATATAGTGAGGTGCAGAGAGATAATTGTTTGAAAATTTGAGCTGAGGGTTATGGGGAATGGGCACAGAAGAGGAGTGTAGATCAGCCGTGATCATATCGAATGCTGGGGCAAGATCGAAGGGGTCTGGTCTTTTCCTGTTGTGAGATTTCCCCTGATAACTTCTATACTTTGAGCTACAAACCACCTATTTGGAGTCATTCAGATTTTAAAGATTTGATACTTAGAATACAGAGCACATGGGGGTAGAATCGTGGTGTAAAAAAAAAATGTGGAAAATATTTATTATTTATTTAAAAATTATTTAGCAAAGGAAGCAAACTAAGAGCAATACCCTTGTCCATTAAGACTCGCTTGAGGGGACCTTCTCAACATGAGTAGAGTTGATGTACTGCAGGGAAATTAATCTGCTCAATATTTAAAATGAGGCAAAAAAATATAATTTTAATACTTTCCCCTGTTTAGTTGTTGAATAAAATGAGTCCAATGGTCAGTAACTAAGAATGGGAGCTTCAACTTGGCATCTTGAATTTACACCGCTGGAGTTCTGGTACAGGTTAAAAGTAAATGAGTGGATGAAGCATAACTGCCCCACTTCTGTTTGACACCCAGAGGAATCCACTGCTCCTGGCTGATGATGTCAGGAGGCCTAAGAAGGTTGCCTAAGAAGGAGGCAAGAGGGATGTTGATCAATTACCGAATGAGATCATTTACACCTTTCTAGATAGGACCCTTCCAAACCTTAATTTTAAAAATTAAAATTTGGTCTCAACCCTCTGGTCTAACTCAGCCTGGGTGCATAAAGGCAAGTGGAATTAGACTAAGGGACCAGATCAAAGTGGATGTTCTTGGTGATGCTAATAATTGGAGGTGATGAGTACAACAAGTCCCACTACCTGCAGCCAGACACCTTCACCCTAACTGGTGTAATTGAACCTTGTTGTGTTTCAATCCAAATTCCAGGTAGAGTCACTCCTGCTTCCACCTTCATGTTTGCTGTTCCTGTTTTCTATCATGTCTCTGAGAAGCAATGTTTCATCTCATGCTTTTAGAGTAGGCTACACACCATTGAGCCAGCTATAAGTGATGGTGTCTGTCATACTGTGTCATTCAGACCAGCAAGGTTTTGGATTTGATTCATGGGCAGTGCTAAATTAGCTGATGTCAGTCAGAGGGGTATCTGCAAGTCTACAATTACTTGTGTAGAGGGAGAGAACAATCAGCCAAGGTTGACTTGCCTGCTCCCACCTAATGACTTTCAGTTCTGAGGTATGAAGGGCAGATGATCTTGTTCCAGTCTAGGTCGTACATAAAGATAAATGGTGGAATTGCAGGTTACTAAATGCAACAAAAAAAATGAGAGTTAAATGAGATTAAGCAAACATTTTCTGAAAAGTTTACACAGGAACACAAGTGCAAGCCCCTTGGGCTGGTTCAATAGTTATGGCTGAATGATGTCCTCTTGGCACAATAATCCTCAATATCTTATCTAATAAAAGTGATCAAATTCTTTGCACAGTTAAAATATATTGATCTTGGTCTAAGGTTAAAGGAGTCCAATGGAAGTTGATGCTGCCTGGCCTCTTAACTGAATCCTCTCTGAGTCTTGGTATCACAAATCCACATGGACATCACATCTTGCCTATGTGTGGTTCATAAACCTCAATGCAATATTTCCACTGCACGGCTTTTTACAACTGGCCTCAAAATAACTTGGGGCCAGTGTTAGATACAAACAGGACCTATATAAAATTGTCAAGAAAAAGTAGCAGGATTGGGAGCAGTTAAGAATTCAGCAAGAAAGGATCAATGGATTAAATGGGAGGAAAATAATAGAACAAGCTCATAATAGAACATAAAAGTGGATTGTAAAAACTTTTACAAGAGTCTAAAAAGAAAGAATATTGAAGAGATAAAGGTTAGTAATAAAAAAGTAATGTTCCTTACTTTTTAATTTAGAGATACAGCATGACAACAGGCCCTTCCAGCCCACAAGCCTATGCCACCCAAAGCCATGAATTAACTTACAAACTCCATAAATTTTTGGATGGGGGGGGGGGGGTGGTAGCTGGAAATCTGAGCACCCAGAGAAAATCCACGCAGACATGGGGAGAATGTACAAATTCCTTATAGATGGCACTGGGTTCCAACCCAGGTAGCTGGTGCTGTAATAGCATTACACTAACAGTTTTATGTAAGCTGTGCCACCTTGTTTTGGGATCAACCATGCCACCCTACCATTAAAAATGTGAATGCTACTGGAGTGTTTTGAGAATATAATACCTTGTGGACTGCTGCAAGGTGACCCTGCATAATGATGGGAGAGCACTACAACAGGCCATTTTGTCCCTAGAGTCCGTGCCACCCTATTTAAGCCCCATTAACATACACCTTTTTTTGAAGGGTGGGAGGAAACCAAAGACCCCGGAGAAAACCACACAGATACAGGTAATATACAAGCTCCTGACCGACAACACGGAATTTGAACCCCAATCACTGGTGCTATAAAGGCATTGTGCTTACTGCTACGCCAGCAGTGCCGCTCTTTTTTCCCGAATGCAAAGCACGTGTTTCAAGAAATGGTAGCTGAAAGAAATAATATTTGTCAATTTCTATGAATGAATTTTATTCCTTATCACAAATTTTTGGGTGATGATTTGTAAATTCTATTAGGCTAAATTTCTGCTGCCTGAATAACCGTAACATGGAGATCACTTGTATTTAGATTTTCAGAAAGCATTTGATAAAGTCCCACATAAAACATATTATTGTAATAGACTCCAGGAACTGAAGACTTTCTTGTTCTACTAGACTATTGTTAGTATGAATTGGAAATAATATACAGGCATGGTTTGTGGTTGGGGTATTTGGTGGAGGTTTAGAAAATCATGAAGGGCATAGCAAAGGTAAGTAGTCATATTCTTTTTCCTCAGGGTTTGGGAATCTAAAGCAAGAGGATATGGATTTAAGGTGACAAAGGAAAGATTTAAAAGGGGCCTGAGAGGCAGCTATTTCACACAGAGGTCGGCGAGCGTTTGGAATGAGCTGTCTGAGAAATGTTACATGGATAGGAAAGGTTTAACAGGATATGGGCTTTAATGCATGGAAACGGGACTTGTTTGGATAGACCACATGTCAGCAGAAACAAGTTGGGCCAAAAGGCCTGTTTCGGTGCTGTAAATTTCTTTGGCAGTGATTCTACAAATAGGAACAGATTAGTCACTTTCGGGGTAGTCGGTGGCAGCTCGTCATGTACCTTAGGGATTAATGTGTGGTTTACAATATGAACCACATGTAATATTTTTTATCCTTGCTGATGACACAAAAATGGATCTGATTGTGAATTACGAGAATGCAAAACCATGAGTAAGTGGTCAAATTTGTAGCAGATTCAGCAATAATGTGGATAAAGGTAAAGTTTGTTCATTGGAAGGGAAACAAAGATAGATTTTTAAAAATGGTTCATTTAAAGTTAAGTTTAAAGCACATAAACAAGAAATAAATATTGATGTACAAAGGGATCATTGCACATCAGACACTGAAAACAAGCATGCAGATGCAATATGCATGAAAAGGGAAGCAGCATCTTATATGAGGTGTGTGCATGGAATTGGTGAGATCACACCTGAAGGTTTAGTTTTTGGTCTTATTACCTTTCAGAACATTTGAGGGAATTCACCCTACTATTTCCTGGGGTAGGAGGACTGTAATGATGAGAGAGTGGGGTGATGAAGCCTGTATTCACAACCATTTAGAAGAATGAGAGGAGAATTCATTGAAACATACACAATTCCGATAGGCGACATTGGACTGGAAGGAGTGAGGATGTTTCTTCTGGTAGGGAAATCTAGAACTGAGGTCATAGACTTTGTGCTTGGCGCAAGGCATTTAGGGCGGTGCTGAGGAGAAATGCCTTCACTCATTCAGTGCTGAGTTTGTAAAATTCCTTCCCCTGAAGGCTGTGGAGGCAAAGTCGCTGAATATACTTAGGAATCTTAGATTTTTGGACATGAAAAGTCAACAAGGGCTATGGGGAAAGAGTTGGACCTTGGCCAGGATCTTACAGAATGGCACAGCAAAGATAGGAAACTAAATTGACTTCAAAGATTCTAAACTACAGAGAATGGATTTGCGGCTGCTTTTATGTTATGAAATGTGCACCATAAATCATTTTGGTTTTGTTCACTTCCAGATAAAGTCCTACCTGAAGTCCATTGTGACGTGGAAAATCGAACAAGGCACTTGCTGCCTCAATTTCCACCCCCTCCCCCCCCCCCCCCACAAAACCAAAGCAATTTCCCTGTCGTCTTATGCACATGTAATCACAGCATCCTTGTGCATTCTGCATCTTTCCTACTTTGTGACAGAACCGGGATGAAAAGCTGAAAGTAGAGAAACCTGTGTGATTTATAATGTCTCCCCAGAATGTAGCTTTTCAAATATTGAAAATTATCCCCCATAGTTTGTGTTTCTATAACTTTAATATCGTGCTCTGTGTAGAGCAAAGGTTCTTGAGCTGCTGCAGTCATATATAGATCTTTCTCCATGACTTGCTACTAATGATAAAGGTTTTATTATTGTCACATGATACTACATTTAGAATGTACCATACATGAAATTCTTTAACTTTTGTCTACTGTAAAGTAGACAGAGTTGCCAATTTGTCCAGCGCCCCTCACAGATACCTACAGCACCTAGCGTCCCTTGGCGGTCTCTCAAGGGGGCTGTAGCAACTTGTCCCAATAAATAGTCGCTTGGAGGCTAGGTGAGACACTTGTTCGTGACACATTTCAGTTATTTACAAATCAAGTCCAGATGTATTTAAATCATTTATTTAACACAAACTTTTAACTCTCTTCTTTAATGTTGAAATGACGATAAATAATATCTATGTTAACTCTTCTACTAAGATATGTATTAAAGTTTTGTGAATAGAAAGTAACATTTATGAAGACGAATGAAAGTTATTAGGATCTCACACACCCTCCTTCTTCACCACCACCATGTTTTTATAAGATAAAGCTCCCAATTCACCCCATCCATTATCGCTCATGCTTCAACTAGCACTCCAATACATGAACGTACCGTGCATGCTCCAGCCGGAACCCTAATATCCTAATAATCTGCTCATGCTCCTAGAACTCGCGCATGTGCACAAGCACAAAGATAGCTGTGCCTAGGTAATCGACCACAGAACGCAGACTTAACAAGGTTAAATGAACAAATTACACATTTTGGCGCTTGCAGAGCCCAACAATACCATAGCCATGGTGCACAAGTTGGGGAGGGGAAAGGGACCATGGTGTCTCCTCCAGGAAACCATTTGCCTGTTTATTAATGGCCGCCCAAACCCCTCCCCCCCCACCCCAACTCTGATCTCATCGATATGGCAGTATGATCCTGTGGAGGGAGAGAATACCGCACTGTCTGAAAGAAGTTTGTGTGTTCTTCCCATGTCTGCGTGGGTTTACCCTTGGGGGCTCTGGTTTCCTCCCACTGTTCCAAATGTACTGGGGGGGGGGGGGGGGAGGGGTGGTGCAGGTTAATTGGTTAGCACAGACTCATTGCCAAAATGGTCTGTTACCGTGCTGTATGCTCAAATTTTTTTTTAAATTAAAAGATGATGCCTATGTAGTGAGTTCTGAAATCATCTATTGTGTTTCAAATGTAACAAGCTGTTAGGCTGTTATAAAAACAATAAACTGTGAAGACAATTTAATACACAGATATGCTGGACAAACACAGCAGATCATGCAATGTTCTTTGTCAAGCTTGAAGAAAGGCTCAAGCTAGAAATATTGATTATGTGTCTTTGCCATAAAGAATGTTCTGTGACCTGCTGAGTTTCTCCAGCAGTTTTGTGCATTAAACTATAATCACAGCATCTGCAGAATTTTTAAAAATCAAACTTCAAACTGTAGAGACAGGTCTGTTTCCCTTGCCATTTTATGCCAGTGTCCATGTATTTCTTGTGTCTCCTCACAGCCGCCTTCATCTCACCATCAGCTGTATCCTTTGTTACTTTCCCTCTCATTGCAAGATTTTCCTTCCATACCATATTCCTCCATTCCTCCCTGTGATGGCAAGATCTATAATCAGATTTAATCTGTGCTAATCATGGCAGAAAGATCAAAGGGTCTATTTTGCTCGAGATTCAATTGTACATTGTTATTCATTCATTGTATTGTACCCTATGGAATGGCATCCAATTGATCTGAATAAGATGTGGATTTGGCAGAAGTTTCTCAGTTAATCTATCTGCTTCCTTAAAGGGAAATTACAATGCGAAAATTACAGGGATGCTCCAGTTCAGTTGAAAAGTTATTTTAAAATGATGACTTTTCTCCTTGAGGACAACACCCTTTTTTCCACTTCAGGCTAACGGGGCCATCAACCGCATCAGTGTGCATTCCCTCTATCACTAACACACACAAGCTGCAGTCTGTATGATCGACAAAATGCACTGCAGTCACTCCCTCATCTATGACAGCACCTCCCTATCCTTCTACACTTACTACCAAGAAGGTTAGGACAGCAGCTGGATGGGAGCTTAGCCGCCTGCAGGTTCCCCTCTTAAGTTGCACACCATTGTGACATTTGGAATTTTATTATTAGTCCTTCATCTTTTCTGGGTGAAAATCATGTATATCCTTCTCCAATGTCAAGGCTGTTTCAAGAATTTAGCTCCCTAGCATCTTCTCAAAAAATGATTAAGCATGAACTATCAATGCCCAGTGACATCCAGATTCCAGAAAACACTATCTGATTTTCATTTCGGCAGAGTTGGCCTTCCCTTATTCCCTTTCTTTTTATGGCAGAGGGTTCAGGGGAAATTTAGCAGAATGGTTCAAAGTTCTCTGGGCATGATATAGTAAATAAATAGGAACTGTTTCCACTGTTGGGCAACTTGTAAAAGCAAGAGACGTGAGAAATTGTGTATCAGTTATATTTTTCAAGAGACCACTTGGATGTTTAAAAAAAAAGTAAGCTTTGGAGAAGAGGAAGGGCTTATGGGACTTATTGAAGGGCATTGGTTCTTGCAATTCACCTTCCATACTCACCACCATGTTAAGAAATCAAATGCACGTCTGGAAGGTTAAATATACTGGACACGAGGATGAGGCCAGGAGCCTCCGCAAACATAATCTGGTCAGATTGGTGGGGTTAACAACCGAATCAATCTCCGTCAAAAGTCAAAGTGACGACCCCACCTTTCAAAACCATCAAGATGTTTCAGTGCTTCTGAATGGGCCTGAAATGATGGGGAATTGTCGCAAGTTTGTGCTCCGGCCTTGAGCTTCGGAGTGCAGTGAAACATTTCCTGGCAATTAGGAGATCAGCACGAGTTCAGGACATCTGTAAATGGATGCACAGTGTAACATCACTGGATATCCAGGATTTGCAATCCCTACCTGCATAATTCCTTGCCCACCAGCATCTGATGCAGGCCTAATGTGTTGTTCAATCATTGTTCCATTAATATTGTTTCTTTGTCGATTCTGTCTGACAATCTCTCCAGATTTTATAAAATAAGAACAACTTGGGAACAGGAGTAGCTTACTCAGCCCATTGAGCTGAGAACACTACGGCACAGAAATCAGGCCATTTAGCCCTTCTAGACTGTGCTGAAAACATCATTTCAACAGTCCCACTGATCTGCACCCATTCCATAACCCTCCAGACCTCTCCCATCCCTGTATCTATCTAGTTTATTAAAATTTAAGAGTGAGCCCACGTTTACCATGTCAGATAGCAACTCATTCCACACTCCCACCAGTCTAAGTGGAAAAAGTTCCCCCTAAACCTTTACCTTTCACCCTAAGTGTATGTCCTCTTGTATCTACCTCTCTTAATCGAAGTGGAAAGAGTCTACCTGCATTTACTCTGTCTACACCTCTCAAAATTTTGTAAACCTCATCAAATCTCTCTTCATCCTTCTACACTCCAAGGAACAGAGTCCTAACCTGTCAGTCTTGCCTTTCTAAATGATTGTGATAGATCTATCTCAGGCTTCATCTCCTCTGCCAATTCCCCTTCATTTCCTGATCTTCCAGAAGTGTATCTACTTATCTTTAATTAGCTCCAATGATCAACAGTCCTATTGAAATAGATAATTTCAGGGGTTCACCACCCTCTGAAAAGAAGCTTCTATGCATCTTTATTTTAAACTACCGTCCCCTTATTTGGGAATTATGACACCTTATTTTGACTTCCAACTGCATTCTAATATTTTGCTGTTGTTCAAGAATAACAACTACCCAATAATATGCTCAATGTAGTTAACACCACTTGCTTTCCACTCTCATTCCAGCCAAAGCAACAAAGGCACTCTCCAACCAGACACCATTATCATCTACCTCTCCAGTTTTTGTTAAACCCCTCCCCAAGCCTCTCTCTTTGCCTCTCTCCTTTCCTCCAGCTCCCCACCCACTTTCCCTTCCATTCAGAGAGCTCCCCCTCTCCTCCTATCACGTCTCAACTTTTTTCTCTTCTACCTTCCCACCAATATCCGTCTGTGACCTCCTACTTGTTAGTCTGCATTCCTGCCCCTGCCCCTTGCTCCCTCTCCTCGCCTTTTTATTCAGGCGCCTGTCTGCTTTTTGCTCATTCCTTGACAAATGGCTCAGGTCAGAAATGTTGGTAATATCCCTTTGCTTCCTATATATGCTGTGTGACTCGCTGGGTTTCTTCAGCACTTTTATATATTGCAAAAGCCATATGAATGTGTGCGCTGAAACTTCCCAGATAATTTAAAACCATGTTAATTGACATGTGGTCATAAACTCCTTGGGTTCATAAAGTGAGCGTGTGTGATCAGTTGGATTTTTTTTCAAAAAGACAAAAGATTATGAGTAAATTAGTTTGAAAGTAGATGAGCTTTAACAGGTTTGAATGACAAAGTGCACATCACTACCCTTCACTGTCAGTTTAGCATCAAGTTAATCACACACGATTTGCATTCAAAAATTAAAGGTCATAGAAGCAGAACATTACAGCACTGAAAACAGGCCCTTCTAGCCTGTGCCGAACTATTATTTTGCCTGGTCCCCCATGGACCTGCACCAAGTCCATACCCCTCCCATCCATGCACCTGTCCAAATTCTTAAATGTGTGTGACTCGATTTGGATGGAGCACAAAAAAGATTTGTTATGATAGCCTTAGCCGTAGCAAAAAAAATGTATTATGTCAACCTGGAACTCAGAAGATAGCCTGAGAATACAGCAATGGTACATAGAAATGAATAAATGTATTCCATTGGAAAAAATAACATATAATTTAAGAAATAACATCACAGTATTCAAACAAATTTTGGAACCATACATGGAACACAATAGTCCTACCGCGGACCTCCACCGCCTAAAATGACAGAAGGAGAAGAAGACGAAATGAACTGACCCAGTATGTAAAAGTAGAAGACACAAATTTCTTGTTTATTTTCATTGTGTGACGACATTGTTTAATGGGTTTAATGTATCGTATAGGTTGAACGTTGAATGAGTGGGGGGGTGAGGGAGGGAGGGAAGGGAGAGGGGAAAAAGGGGAGAAAATGACACTGCGTACACTCAAGAGGGAAATGTTTGTGTGTATTTTGGTCAGTATGGTTCATAGTGTGAAAAATTTAAAAAATTTAAAAACAATGTGAAGGTTGAGCCCACATTGACCACTTTAGCTGGCAGCTCGTTCCACGATCTCACCACTCTCTATTTGAAGAAGTTCCCCCCCCAAAAAATTTCCCCTTTCACTCTTAACCCATGTTCTCTGATTTGTATCTTACCTAACCTCAATGAGAATGTACATTTATTCTACCTATACCCTTCATAATGTAAATTACCTCCATCAAATCTCCCCTCATTCTTCTACGCTCCAGGGAATAAAATCCTAACCTGTTTATCCTTTCCCTCTAACTCAGTTCCTGAAGTCCAGATAACATCTAGTAATCTTTCCCTGCACTCTTTCAATTTTTTTGATATCTTACCTGTAATTAGGTGACCAAAACTGCACACAAAATTCCAAATTTGGCCTCATCAATGACATATACAATTTTACCATAACATCCCAACTCCTATACTTAATACTTTGATTTATGAATGCCAAAATGCCAAAAACTCTCTTTACAACCCTATATACCTGTGACATCACTTTGAGGGAATTATGTATCGAGCATTCCCAGATCTCTCTGTTCCACCACACTCCTCAGTGATCTACCATTTACTGTGTATCTCCTACTTTGGTTTGTCCTTCCAAAATCCAACACCTCACACTTCTCTGCATTAAATTCCATCCTCAATTTTTCAACCCAGTTTTCCAGCTGGTCAAGATCCCTCTGCAAGCTTTGAAAACCTTCTTTGATGTCTATATCCCCTCCAATCTTAGTGCCATCTGCAAACCTGCTGGTCCAATTTACCACATTATCATTCAGATAAGCAGGCTCAGGCCTGGCCAGTGCTTAGAGGGGGGACCACCTCAGAACACCAGGTGCCGTAGATTTCTGTGAGGGGGTGCTGGACAAAGTGGCAATTCTGTCTGCCTTACGGTAGACAAAAGTTAAAGAGTTTCATGTATGTTACATTCTAAATGTAATATTACATGGCACTAATGGAACCTCTTGGCGCCTCACAGTTTGGCGGGCAGCAACTTCCTTTGAAGAAGACTGCAGAGCCCACCTCACTGACAAAAGGCAAAGGAGGAAAAACCCAACACCCAACCCCAACCAACCAATTTTCCCCTGCAACCGCTGCAGCCGTGTCTGCCTGTCCCGCATCGGACTTGTCAGCCACAAACGAGCCTGCAGCTGACGTGGACATTTACCCCCTCCATAAATCTTCGTCCGCGAAGCCAAGCCAAAGAAGAAGAATGGAACCTTGACCTTTATCATTGATGTAGATGACAAACTACAATGGTCCCAGGTCTGATCCCTGAAGCACACCATGAGTAACAGGCCTCCAGTCTGAGAAGCAATCATCCACTACCACTCTCTGGATTCTCCCATACAGCCAATGTTGAACCCACTTTACTACCTCACCATGAATACTGTGGTCTGACCCTTCCTGACTAACTGCCCATGTGGAACCTTGTCAAAGGGCTTATTGAAGTCCACACAGACAACATCCACAGCCTTTCCTGGTAAATTCCTTGAAAAACTCTTTAAAATTGGTTAAACACTATCTACTGTGCACAAAGCCATGTTGACATTCCCTAATCAGTCCTTGGCTATCCAAATACTTGTATATCATGTGAAGAAATCAAATTCCACTGAATGTTTTGTAATTTATCACTGCAAATACAAATGAAAGGAGTTAAGTGAACAGCCACCTAGGTTGTGTTTTTAAATGTGATACTGATTTACATTGGCACATGTCAAGTGAACATGGATTCCCTCATGTCATTTTGCTGATCGTTGGCAATTGGGCCAGAACAGTGCATTATAAATCTATTGTGACAATGAGTAATTAATGTAATAATCTGACCATAGTGATGATTGAAGAAATGAAAATGAGCTCAATTCTCAATAATACATTATGGAACCAGTATGGGGAGAATATTTTCATGGAAGAAAATGATGAGGATGGCCATAATATTTGAATTGGTGAGCCCATCATGTGATGCAGATGTCAGCTGTAACACGTTGATCACTGATAACACAGAAAGTCTCTGTTGGGAGCTTTAAGTCGCACTAACATCGTCATTTAAATTGCAGGGTCACAGCTAAATCTCTATAAATGCTGCCTGGTCTGTTAAATATTTCGGTATTTTTTTTTGTGTAATTTACTGTTATTTTATGATCCTTGAGTGCATGGACCTGGTGGCATTTAGGATTTTCACTGTAGCAAGTGGAGAGGGTAAATCTTACCTGAGGAGGTGGGTTGGAATTAGATTTGGATTGTTACAATCAAACAAGCCACAGAGTGAGAGCATTTTCATGTAAAAAATCTGCCCTTTTTCCCCCAACAGAAATTCGAACTTGTTCATGGAGTATGGACGATAGTCTAGAGCAGGGGTGTCAAACTCAAATTCACAGAGGGCCAAAATTAAAAACTTGGGACTAAGTCAAGGGCCAAAGTAAAATCTATTGAAAATTTTCAACAACATCTGCATGTTTTCTCTTCTTTCAACATATGTAATGTTAAACTTTTTCTTATTAAAATAAATGTTTAATAATAGTTTTGGTTAAACTCTTTCCAGAAGAAGCATTAACAAATGAGAAATAAAATATTCAATAAATAATATTTCTCTAGAGCCTTTAAGCTCCTTTTAAATGTATTTTTTTTCACAAGCCAACAAGTCAAAAAAATAACAACTTGCTTCAATGAAAATCCAATCTTTCAACTATGAACAGTCCAAAGTTAACCAAAGAAAATATTAATCCAAACTTAGCTTGCTACACTGTGATTTACTCTGATGCACCTGGGTCTAAACCAGATACTTGGCATCTCTTCTTAGATGCAAGTTCATCAAACTGTGGGGTCAGAGTCTCCCTCCCACCTGTCTTGAAAGGTCCTGGTTTCTGTCTTTCGTTTGGCCATTTTCCGTAAGGAGTTTATTACATGTGAGTTGGGTGACAGGTCACAGATGCTAATGAAAGTAAAGAGAGGAGGTGGGGGCGATTAGCGGGCTGACGGGCCGGCGCCAACGCATTTGCAAAGCATTCTGGGATTTGTGGTATTAGCTGTGCATGCGCTATACTGGCGTGGCAGCCAGCGGGCCAGCTCTAATACATATTTGATATGATCTTGCGGGCCAAATATAATTATATCATGGGCCAAATTTGGCCCACGGGCCTGAGTTTGACATGTGTGGTCTAGAGGATACAGTCTTTGGCAGAGAAATAATTGCAAGAAAATATATCCAAAGCAACGTTTCTCCATTATAATGCATCACAGATCAATTAAAAATCATTAAACATAGGAGCAGAATTAGGCCATTCAGCCCATTGAGTCTGTTCTGCCATTCAGAGAATGGCTGAAATACGTTTCCCATAACCTTTGATGCCTTTACTAATCAAGAACTTATCAACCTCTGCTTTAAGTATACCCAACGACTATGGCAGACGATGTCTTTGGCTTTCATTTACAAATTTTCATTTCCTTCAAAGGATTAGACTATCTAGCAAATCTCAGGGAGATGTAAAATATTTATTGATTTCAAGATTCCAGTGCAATAAAAACTATTGGCTCTGAAAGGATGTTTGTTAAAGAGTTGCTTCTATTGATAATGTAGTTCTCTAATTTGTGTACGGATTTGGAATTCAGACAGATTTTATCTTATAAGATATCCTACCAGCTGTGTTCAAACTTTATAAAAAGTTTTTTTTGGGATATGGGCATCAGTAATAACCTCATAATCATTGCCCGTCCCTCATGATAGCGACTCAGCAAACTATTCTGTTAAAGTGCTTCAGTCGAAGAAGTCCTATTTTCACATTTCTGTCCAAGCCAAGCTCCTATTGCTGACTCGAGAACACATTCTCAGCAATTGGATTTGTACTTTGTTCAATCTCCTCCTCATCACTAACCAAGTTCTTTCATAGGCATTGATCGTTTTACTGTAAAAAAAATGATTTGGCCCTGACTGTAGTACTTGGCTGTATCTACTGCCACATAGAAACTGTATAGTTTTTACACAACAATTCATTAATTTTTTTTCCCCACTGGCCATTTTAGCTTAATAGATTACAAGGGCAGCCAGTCTGTTATTAATTTTAACCTCAAAAGTGGACAGTGTTGGCTTGTTCTGCATTGGAAATGAAAGGGTAAGCAACAAGTTGTTCATCCTTGGGCAATGTGAAGCTGAGAGAGCTGTGCATATTAACTAGAGAATGATTATCCGTCATTGTTTCACACATCCCATCTCAGATGATGACTGCCAACTGCTTTGAATTCGCTGACATTCTATCAATTGTTTCATTTCGAGGATGGATATGTAACAGGTGACATCATAGCAGTGAAAGCAAATGAGCTATCCTACATTCACATATTCCTCGCTCTTCCATTGAATCCTACGTATCTTGACACTGCAGCTGCCTCCCTCAGATGCTGCAGCTTAGACACCAGTGCGACCTGAGCCAGCTCAGGAAGCTGGCAGTGAGAATTATTAAGCTGATCTAAGAGTTTGATCAGAATCTAAATCACTGGCCGATTGATTTAGATATTTTGAAACATTAGACTCAAATCTATTTTAAAACTAATCACAATCCACAGTTTACATTAATAAACAATGTTTGCATTGATTACAGAAGGGTAGAATTGTGTATTTGTTATAATGAAGACGCTGTTTACATCCGGTACCGCACGGATGGCAGTCTCTTCAATCTGAGGCGCCTGCAAGCTCACACCAAGACACAAGAGCAACTTGTCCGTGAACTACTCTTTGCAGACGATGCCACTTTAGTTGCCCATTCAGAGCCAGCTCTCCAGCGCATGGCATCCTGTTTTGTGGAAACTGCCAAAATGTTTGGCCTAGAAGTCAGCCTGAAGAAAACTGAGGTCCTCCATCAGCCAGCTCCCCACCATGACTACCGGCCCCCCCACATCTCCATTGGGCACACAGAAACTCAAAACGGTCAACCAGTTTACCTACCTCGGCTGCACCATTTCATCTGATGCAAGGATCGACAAAGAGATAGACAACAGACTCGCCAAGGCAAATAGCACCTTTGGAAGACTACACAAGAGTCTGGAAAAACAACCAACTGAAAAACCTCACAAAGATAAGCGTATACAGAGCCGTTGTCATACCCACACTCCTGTTCGGCTCCGAATCATGGGTCCTCTACCGGCATCACCTACGGCTCCTAGAACGCTTCCATCAGCGCTGTCTCCGCTCCATCCTCAACATTCATTGGAATGACTTCATCACCAACATCGAAGTACTCGAGCTGGCAGAGTCCGCAAGCATTGAATCCATGCTGCTGAAGACCCAACTGCGCTGGGTGGGCCACGTCTCCAGAATGGAGGACCATTGCCTTCCCAAGATCGTGTTATATGGCGAGCTCTCCACTGGCCACCGAGACAGAGGTGCACCAAAGAAGAGGTACAAGGACTGCTTAAATAAATCTCTTGGTGCCTGCTACATTGACCACCGCCAGTGGGCTGATATCGCCTCCAACCGTACATCTTGGCGCCTCACAGTTCGGCGGGCAGCAACCTCCTTTGAAGAAGACCGCAGAGCCCACCTCACTGACAAAAGACAAAGGAGGAAAAATCCAACACCCAACCCCAACCCACCAATTTTCCCTTACAACCGCTGCAACTGTGCCTGCCTGTCCCGCATCGGACTTGTCAGTCACCAACGAGCCTGCAGCAGACGTGGACATACCCCTCCGTAAATCTTCGTCCGTGAAGCCAAGCCAAAGATAATGGCTATCAACTGTAGCTTGATTAAAACATAACTGTAGGGATACTACTTTATAAACAGAAAATTAAATGAGATTAGGTGGTACAGAGGACTTGGAAGTGCTCCATTCATCCCCATGCCTGAATGGTGTAGTGCTCCATTAAATCGTTTACTTCTTGAGCTCCTTGCTGCCCACATTTGTTTCCCACCATTGTATTCTGCCATTGATATTTATTGCCCTCTACATTTGATGTTTTTACTGAAATGGATGTTTATTGTGGTGTATGAACTTTAGTGCAGTTCTACAGGAACGTCATAATTGAATAAGCAGGGATGGAAGCTTTTGAAGAGAAATGTAAAGCTAAAAAGTGTAAGAATTTCATTGATTAAACCCTAGAAAGTCAGTATTGACCTATTTCAATAGGTGGCCTTTCCCTGAAGGCATTGCTATTTTGAGATGTGTGACTGTACACACGTTCCTGGTAATTTAACAAGAGCTGATCTGTTGAATGTAGCGCACCAGTTGTGGATATTGATCAGCTTTCTTTCGAGTGCTGCTGCTGCATGGGCTGTTAACACTAAAGGAAAATCAGCTACCTATAATTCCTGAGAGGCAATTGACTTTAGCAGAAACACAGCAAGCTCCCGCCGACCTGTTTACCTCGTGATCCCTTACTGCGAGGGAGGTGGGTAGTGGCTCGGAGCACAAGAGTTCGATGAGCGATAGTGTGTCAGTGGTGGATTATCAAGTTTCAAATGTCCCCTTTTTGTGTTGCTAGTTTAGCTCATTTATTTTTCCACCGTTTCGCCTCATTCAATGCCAGCGTCTCCTTTAGGGCATGATCGCGGTGTAAACATATCACTTGGTAACAATTTCAGAATGGATTTGCTTATCCAAGCTACTCAGAAAATTAATTCATTCCTGGGGGGATGATCACATTTAAGAATTCAGTGATTTATCCATCTTTATTGAACTGTCAACAACTGGACTGTCTCCATCTATAATTTTGTACTGAAGCAGGTATGGTTTGCAGGAAATCAGAGTTCTGAATTTAAATAGAGTGCTGTTGAAGTTAGCTTGCTTTTCCTGAAAGCAAGAGGAATGAATGAAAGAAAAAAAAATTGACTGTTGTTCTGGAAAAGAATCGACTTGCTAATTGCTACATACAAGGTCCCAGAGCATCCAATGATTTTGAGCAATAAATAAACTATTCCGGCCATACTGGATGAGGAATGATCTTATAACCCTTTAGCAGTGCGTTGAATCAAATGTAAAATATTCTCATTCTATGTGTCTATCCCCTCAAAAGCCTCTACCTGAAAATAAATGCATGAATAATTTCTTATTTTAAAAGATGTTCATTTTATATGAACAAAATAATGATAATCTAGCAACGCTGGCATTTCTCCAACAATGTAGAGAATTTCCCAGGCATGTCCTGCCCACTCATAGCAGGACAGCTTCACTTTGGCTCATTACTACCTGTTGAGTCTACTCTCAATCTTCAACAGTGAGGAAAGTAGGTATTGACAGCATTAGAAAATAGCAACAATCCCCATAACCCGAGGTGTGCGGTAGAACAGAGGGATCTGGGAATACAGATACACAATTCCCTGAAAGTAGCATCACAGGTGGATAGGGGTATAAAGAGAGCTTTTGGCGTATTGGCCTTCATAAATCAAAGTATTGAGTATAGGAGTTGGGATGCTATGGTAAAGCTGTATAAGATATTGGTGAGGCCAAATTTGGAGAATTGTATGCACTTTTGGTCACCTAACTGCAGGAAAGATTTAAATAAGATAGAAAGAGTGCAGAGAAGACTTGAGGCACTGAGTTACAAGGAAAGGTTAGGAGCATAGAATAATGAGGGGACATTTGATAGAGGTATTTAAAATTATGAGAAGATATACAGAGTGAATGTAGATTTCCTCTGAGGGTAGGTGAGATACAAATCAGAGGACATGGGTTAAGAGAAAAAAGGGGAAGAGTTTAGGGGGAGTATGAGGGTGGTGGGAGTGTGCCAGCTGAAGTGATGAATGTAGGCTCAATTTTAATGTTAATATTTAAGAAGAATTTGGATAGGTACATGGATAGGGAGTAATGGAGGACTGTGAACTAAGTGGAGGTCAGTGGGACTAGACAAAATACGAATCAGCACAGACAAAAAGGGCCAAAGGGGCCTGTGAAATATTGAATTATTCTAATATTGTGTTCAGTTGTGGGGCCTCATTAAAGGAAAGATGTGGATGCTAATAGGGTGCGGAGGAAATTTAAAAGGATGTTGTCTGGATTGGAGACTATGTTTTATGAGGACATGTTGAGTGAACTTGGTCCTTTCACCTTAGAATGATGAAGGATGGAGGTAACCTGATGGAGGTATACAAGATGATGAGAGGAAACGAACTTTGGCAGCACTGCACCCCTGTGTGTCATTGGCAAATTTGTAGATAGCATTGGAATTGTGCCTGGCCACAGAGTCATGGGTTTATAATGGGTAGAGCAGTGGTCTCAGTATGCACGCTTGTGTCATACAGCATGAAGCAAGCCTTCAGCCCAACCTGCCCTTGCTGACTGTTGGCATCTCTGGGCTAGTCCCTTTTGCTGCCATTTGGTTCATGTCTTTTCAAGCTCTTCTTCTCGATCTATCTGTCCAAATGTCTTTTCAATATTTTAAATTGTACCCATTTCTATGGCTTCATCTGATAGCTCATTCCAGGAACATACTACCCTAAATGAAAAATTATCCCTCAGGACCCTCTTTAATATCCCCGCCCCCATCTTAAATTTTTACCTTCTCATTCTCCAATAGTCAGTCAACTTGCAGGTTAAAATTGAGACATATCAAATAAAGATTATTCCCTATGATTAGGGATCTAGGAAAATACATTACTGTATGTAATTCCAAGAAAAAATATGTCCAACCGTTTGAGATCCATTTTACATGGAGTTTAGAACTTGCTTTAGTCAATTTCTATTAAAATCAATGCAGCCATGTTTAGTGACAGAGGAGAAGAAGGCTGCATGGGCTTTAATGTCATTTATCATTGAGTAGTGTAAGCTATCAAAACAACGGATTTGAAAAACAGTAAATCTTTGCTCTTTCTAGATAATATGCCAGAGACCCCCTGAAGCAAATGCAATTTACTTCATCAGTCTTGCGGCTGCCCAGGAATAATGGTGCAGAGTGGATCTGTGTGGGTTTTATGGGTGTTGGAAATCTCAGTCTACCAACTGAAAGTGAAAGTCCCTTGGGGATTTAATTTACTGAGTTTGTGTGCTCAGTGTACTGTGTGCAACATGGAGCACACTCATGCCTTGGTCCGAAAGAAAATTTCATGTCACTGAGGGCTAAGTCACAGCATGTGCGAGTGAATAATCAGTCTGTTCAATGCGGCATCCTCCTTTATGTACTTTTTCTCCTCAAGGATGAAATATCTGGGGCATTTTCATTTTTATAACCTTTTAACTTTTTTTAAATGACTGAGGGAAGTCAATGAGGCATTCGCTACTTCAAACAGGCAGTGTTGCTTGTGAGAGTGTTTCCGTCAGTTATAGTGTATGTTCTTCAACATGCTGACTCAGTTAGCCCCAGCTCAGCCATAGTTAGCCTTTCCACTGGATTGAAAGACCCTCAAATAGGGTGGAGGTCCTTTCTCAGAGTCACAAAGCACAGGAACACACGCTTTAACTGCCGATTTACTGCCGATGGCAATCTCTTCAATCTGAGGCGCCTGCAAGCTCACACCAAGACACAAGAGAAACTTGTCCGTGAACTACTCTTTGCAGACGATGCCGCTTTAGTTGCCCATTCAGAGCCAGCTCTTCAGCGCTTGACGTCCTGCTTTGCGGAAACTGCCAAAATGTTTGGCCTGGAAGTCAGCCTGAAGAAAACTGAGGTCCTCCATCAGCCAGCTCCCCACCATGACTACCAGCCCCCCCACATCTCCATCGGGCACACAAAACTCAAAACGGTCAACCAGTTTACCTATCTCGGCTGCACCATTTCATCAGATGCAAGGATCGACAATGAGATAGACAACAGACTCGCCAAGGCAAATAGCGCCTTTGGAAGACTACACAAAAGAGTCTGGAAAAACAACCAACTGAAAAACCTCACAAAGATAAGCGTATATAGAGCCGTTGTCATACCCACACTCCTGTTCGGCTCCGAATCATGGGTCCTCTACCGGCACCACCTACGGCTCCTAGAGCGCTTCCACCAGCGTTGTCTCCGCTCCATCCTCAACATCCATTGAAGCGCTCAGCGTCGAAGTACTCAAGATGGCAGAGGTCGACAGCATCGAGTCCACGCTGCTGAAGATCCAGCTGCGCTGGATGGGTCACGTCTCCAGAATGGAGGACCATCGCCTTCCCAAGATCGTGTTATATGGCGAGCTCTCCACTGGCCACCGTGACAGAGGTGCACCAAAGAAAAGGTACAAGGACTGCCTAAAGAAATCTCTTGGTGCCTGCCACATTGACCACCGCCAGTGGGCTGATATCGCCTCAAACCGTGCATCTTGGCGCCTCACAGTTTGGCGGGCAGCAACCTCCTTTGAAGAAGACCGCAGAGCCCACCTCACTGACAAAAGGCAAAGGAGGAAAAACCCAACACCCAACCCCAACCAACCAATTTTCCCCTGCAACAGCTGCAACCGTGTCTGCCTGTCCCGCATCGGACTTGTCAGCCACAAACGAGCCTGCAGCTGACGTGGACTTTTTACCCCCTCCATAAATCTTCGTCCGCGAAGCCAAGCCAAAGAGAAAGAGACACCAATCCCTTGTTTAATCCCACTTTTTAAAAAAAAAATCCCACATTCACATCAACTCTCCCTAGATTATACCACTCACCTAGTGGCCAATTAATCTACCATCTTTGTGATGGGGAAGGAAACTAGAGCACTTAGAGAGAATGTGCAAAGTCCATGTCAATAACACCATTGGTCAGGATTGAACCTATGTCTTTGACACTGTGAGACAGCAGCTTGACTAACTGTGCACTCCACCCCTCCACGGACAATCAATCTGCAGGTTAAAACTGTGTTCAAGGGTTCTTTCTGCTCCATGAGAGTGAGCAATTCTCATAGGATATTTGATAATAAGCCCCTCCCAATGATATATTAGACAAAATTACCACTGATGAAAGAAATCTTGGAGATCCTTGGTTCAAGAGACATTTTTGGGTTACTTAAATACAATTAGTGCAAGCAAGCAAAAGCACAATTATCCAATCAATGCCCAAATTTCCCCCACCCTCCACTGCTTTCAAGGGAGACACGATGCAGCATGTAGAGCTGCTGTCCCCCACCTTTACTGATGCAGATTCAGTTCTGACTGCTGGTACTGTTTGTACAGCGTCTGCATATTTCTCTGAGTCTGTGTCGGTCTCCTCTAGGTTTTCTCTCAAATCCCAAAACCATACTGGTTGGTAAATTAAATGGTCAGTGTAAATCATCCCCAATGTAGAAGGGTGGGAGGGAAGAGAATTTTATGGGCATGGGAGAGAGAATGGGTGCAGGGAAGAAAGTGGGATTGCTCTCAGAACTGGCAAGACTCGACGAGATGAAGAGCTTCCTTTAATGTTTTACAGAAGTACAAGTATGAATGGATATGAATGAACATCACTTCACTATATGTTTGGAGTCAGTGGACTTCTGAGTCATTTTGAGATGAATTCAATATCTCCCTTTGCGGCACAACAAACATTTGAAGTTTGTGATATTGTTTCAGTCCCGGCGCTGTGTGAAGCTGAGCACCTCATTCATCATTCTCTTGTGTAATAAAACAGAAAATGTAATGCTACATGAAATTTCCTTCTGCTTGCCATAAGGCTGACAAAGAGCAGCCATTAGTATTGCCTGACACCCCTTACAGTATGAGACAAAGAGAAGCAAATGAGAATCCCTTCAGATTCACTGTGTCCGTGGATTTGCCGCCAGTGCCCCCTGCAGCCTATGCAACCGCTCAGACCCCCATTTGATCCATCAACAATTCGAGTGCCAGTTCTAAAGCTCTAACGTGACCAGGAAGCCATCAGCACCCAAGTCTCCTGGGGAACCCTTCTTGCCTTCAGCACCCTCACAAATCCCAGTTCCAAGAGTCCCTCGACTGCATGTCACTGACCACCTGCGAAGGTGTTTCAGTTGCTGAGCTCCTCTCTGGTCTGCTGCTGTGATCACCGACCCATGGGTTGTCTTCTCCACTTCTCTTTCTCAACGTTTCTGCTGTCCTTCATCAGACCTCTGTCTCTCCAGAGTCTGCAACCCCTTGTGAACGACTGCTACTGAGCATAGGCACCGCCATCTTGGGCACAGACCCCAAGGGTGCAGGATTTTAATTAAATGCACTGTTGGCTCCATTAACAGGCCATTTAAAGCCTGTAAGGAGCCACCAATGATAGGACCAGGCAGTTGGACCCTGTGGAGTAGCATGTTGTCTCCGCTCTCCGAGGTACAGGTGTTCTGGAGCACCACCATTTTTCATGAGAGATATTCTGACTCCAATTTCCACACAAGGTGTACATTATAATCAGCATGAATTTAACATGAAGATCCCAGGTAAATATTTAAACCAGGGATCCGATGGAAGACAATGCTCTGACCTCAAACTTGGAGAAAGTGTACTGTAAGTCAAGGTGACTTACCTGCCATTCTGTCCCTATATATAAACTTACTTATTATTTGCCAGAGTCTCTGATAGCTCAGTGGTTAGAGCAATGGCCTTGTAAACCAGGGATTGAGAGGTGAGAGTTCATTCCTTGCTGGGGGCTCATTTCTGTGAGGGGCATTGGACAAAGTGGCAACTCTCTGTCTTCCTTACGGTAGACAAAGTTAAAGAATTTCATGTATGTTACATTCTAAATGTAATATTACATGACAATAATGGATAGAACTTTTACCAACTTGGTGTTGAAATTTTATCCCACAACTATTGTGAATAAGTGAGCAAGTTAGTTCAAAGTATGAACATACAAATTAGGAGTGGAAACAGACCTCGTAGCCTATCAAGCCTGCTCTGCCATCCAATAGGACGATGGAGACATGATTGCTAACTCATTTTAGAAGTCCTGCCAACCTCATTAATCTTTCATCCCTGGTTTCTCTAGAATCAATTTGAATTCCTTAAAATGATTTAGAGGTGAAGAAAGAGAGCTTCAAATACTTACCACCTTCTGAGAAATTAAAATTTTGCCTCATCTTGCTGCACTAATCAGGGACAAAAGTGCAGCAGACTTCAACAGCGATTTTATTTGAAGGCTGCTCTTGGCAATTGGAGTCAGGTGACTCAGGCAATTGGACTTGAAAAAAGATCAGATTAGCAGGAGGTTGATTGGGTAATCTTCAGCAGTTTAGGGAGCTGGTACTTTTGGCCTGATTTTAGTGAGTAGGAAATTTACAACTAACTATTTTTTTTCTACAAAAGGATTGCCTGCACTATTCCTAAATCACTTCTTTGCACTAGGATAACTGAATATTTATCATCTATCTACTTTTGTGTATTTATGATATTTTTAAATTCAATATGTGTACTGTTGTAATTTTTTTTACTATATCTGTTTACCTGCAGAAAGTCAGAATTTGGTGCATGTGTATGCGATAATAGCTCATTATTGTAAGCACTAGAGGACATCTATTTAAGGTGAGTAGAGGAAGGTGTGCCTGCAGAAAGTCAGAATTTGGTACGTGTGCATACGATAATAGCTCATTATTGTAAGCACTAGAGGACATCTATTTAAGGTGAGTAGAGGAAGGTGTGGGTGTTGTGTCAGAGGTAGAATTGGGTGCGTGGAATGCATTGCTGGGGCAGGTGTTGTGGAGGCCTGTACAATAGGGATATTTAAAAGACCCTTAGATGGGCATATGAATGTAAGAAAAGTAGAGCATTGTGAGTGTGTGCTCGGGAAGGATTAGATTTTTGTGAAGTAGGTTTATACAGGATGGTACAGCATTATGGACTAAAGAGCATGTACTGTGCTGTAATTTTCTGTTCTAAGGGTAAGGGAACAACAATAAACACTATATGTGGCTATTTATGACATCAACAAAAGCTTTCATTCTATCATATGATTATCATCTTGGTTTTAAATGTGTGCCCTCTTATTTTTAAGTAATGACACTAGTTCTAGATTTTTCCACAAGGGAACCCATTCTCAGTACACCTGCTAGTCAAGACCCCATTATTCCATACTTGGAGGGAGCTGACCAGCAAGGCAGGATTTAAGCACATGATAAAAGACTCCCATCTCTTGAGTATCTATATTCAATATTGTCTCTTCATAGATCAACAAATATGGTGAACTGTGTTTCAAAGTAGTAATTGTATTCACATTTTGTTTTGATATCAAATTCTAATCATGTATTAGGCTTAACATAATTTCTTGCTCTCAAATTAATTCTGAGAGTCATAGAGCATGGAACCATGCCATTGATATTCACCATGTCTATGCCCATCACTGAGCACTCATCCATTTGAATCTTATCTTCCAGCATTTGGCCTGCAATCTTCAAGACTGAGGTGATTCAAGTGCGTATCTAGATACTTCGTAAATGCTGTCAACAATTCTAGTTCCACCACTTTTCCCAATGGCGCTTTTAAGGAATTAATGACTCTCTGGGTGTCAAAAGTTGCCACTGGATCCTTCAGTTTTCCCCTCCTCATGGCTTCTGGTGCCATTGCACTGCTTGTCTTTAGCTGTCTGATTAATTTCTCCAGTTTCTGCTTTGAATTTTGCAAGGTCACTTGAACCTTGGAGAGCTCTCAGCTACTTCTGATCCTCTAGGCCCAATGATAGGCCATGCGCGTCTTTTTCTAGCAAGGTCAAGGGACTTTGGGGTGATTGGGGAAATGATCCAATGGCCACTGAATGCAACCTTTCCCTGAAAAACCTTTGGTGCCAATATCAAGACAACTTTCCTTTAGGAGGGATCACTGAGTGAAGAGTGAGGTTCAAGTGTTGCAAAATCAGTGTACATTTTACTATCAAAGCAGTTGTGGGACAGTGACTGATTTGCAATTGGGTATTATCACAGAATATGACTATTCCACAAGCTAAAATATTTTTATCCCTTTGTTACTCCTTTTTCCTTCTTGGTTCTAATGACTAATCACCAAGGATAGATTCCTTGTGTATCTTCTGTGCCTTCCTATTGTCAGTCCTATCCCTTCAGGTCTATGGCCCAAAACATTGACTAAAACATTTCACTGAAATGCTAATAAGCAAAATCTCCAAACTCAGTGATGCTGATGGCATCTGGCAGCTGCAGCAGACACAGCTCTCAGTGTGCACAGAGGCATGAGATGAGAAGCAACTGGCTGATAGAATAGAACCGGAACTATCAACCCATGATCTATCTGCTTCACGTTGCACAAAAGTCAGAGATTCTCCATCATCGTACTTTTTTTTATTTTTGAACTTTCTTCTCCAATGAACCTTCAGCGCATGTTTTAGAAATGTAGATTAATATTCAATTGAGCAGGGTAAATTAGAAAGATGGATCTGGGACTTTGAGGTTTACATTTTTCATTGGATGAATTCTGGCTGGAGACCACAATTCTCTTCATCTGTACATGTCACTTTCCAATTAGAAAGCTACATTGCCTTTAAAAATCAATATACAGTACCTATGAAAACAGGAAAACTCAACAGTTGACTGATCGTCTGATTCGGTGACACAAGCTGTCATCTGGAATACAAGTCCATTTGCAAAAGATGCACTGCTGCTAAATATCTTGATATTGGGGAAGTAATCTCATTAGTGTGCTTGCAATATAGGTAGAAAACCTTTCATCCAAAATTCTGAAAACTGAAAACAGAACATTTTTTTCCCCCCATGGATGTCGTCTGCACACCAAAGTTTGCGTTTGGCACTAAACATGACCCGATACAACCCACACTCAACTTGCGCTTGAATATCTCATGTCGGTAATTAATGGAACCCTCGGGAATCCTTTCTTTGTAGTGGAATAAAATAGTCCAGTGCCTCCGATTTGCCGTATACGGATGGCCAATTTGTCGTAGACAGCCCGCCAACCCCCGTCCAGAGCTGCCGCAGCTCCGCTGACCATCTGGCGCTACAACCACACCTCCGGTCCAGTGTTGGAGCGTCTTTGTTTTGTGCAAATCTGAAATCCGTAAAAATTACTTAACGTTTACTATTATTTTGAAAAATTCCAAGTTCTGAAGAGTCTCTGACCCCAAGGGTTTCCAGATAAAAGGTTCTATAACTGTATACATGCAAAAATAATTTGTACGATAATAAATCTAAATAGGTTTTTTATTATTCTGGCTAACTTTTTTGATGCTATTTGAATTCAACTATAGATCTGTTTTACAATCATTTGTGCTACACTTCATTTTCTGTAAAGAAAAGCATAGCTCCAGAGTTTCATGCAATGTCCCAAAGAACAGAAATACTAAGGTGAGCAGAAGGTATAGAGGAAGCAATAGTTTGCACATAGTTTCAGCGCCTGTTTTTGGACAGCTCGGCAGCAAGTTAAATCAGATACAATGAACATGAGTGTTGTGCCATGGTCAAAAACAGGACAGATGGAAATATAAAGAGCAAAGATATTAAGATTTCTTCTTCGGCCACTTGACTTTGGGTAGAATAATGGTACTCTGCAGGATGCCACCAGGATTATGAATGGTGGAAGAGGGTTCAAAGCAGGCGGTGGGCTGCTGGAAACTGACTCATGGGGACCAGGTATCAGAACTGGGATTTGAGAGGGTGCAGAGGGCAAGAAGGGCTCCCAAAGGGGCCTCAGGCGCTGAAAGTTTCCTTATCCTATTGGAGGCTTGGATCTGGACCTCGAATTGCCGATAGATTGAACTGGAGCCTGTGGGGCTGCAGAGGCTGAAGATGAATCCACAGACACTCAGTATCTTCGAAGGGACTCTTCTTCACTTCTTTCCCCTTTTGTTCGGGGAACCAGGCACTGGTCATGGTGACTCTTTGCTTACGGCAGACAAAGGTTAAAGCGTATATCATGCACATAACATTTTTAATGTATTATTATGTGACAACAGTAGGAATCCTTGATAAAAGGATGATGTTTGAAACCAGTTTCAACAGTTCAGCACCCACATCAGCTGTAGTCTGCCTTGAATTTGACAGTTCCCTGCTGCCCATTATTAATGGCTTATAGTGGTTAATAAGGTATCCATCCAGGTAATGTGTCCAAAAACTGGTCTCCAGGCTCTAACCACTTCAGTTGCCACCCAGCATGTTGTTTATAGAATTGCAGAATTACACTGGAGGTGAAGCAGATCATTTGACCTGTTTAATCTGGGCTCTCACAAAAGAATATTAATTGGTGAAAGAGTTTGTCCCAGGAACAACTGGATGCTCTCACGAGGATGGAGAAACCTCTCATTGGTTTAGTTTCAGGAGGGCTGTGGGGCACTTTGCTCTGATCCTGGCTGGATCCTGCAGAGGGTAGTTCACAAGCTCTGCTGGAGGCAACTTTAATCAATGAGGCGTCCAGCCATTGGGCTATGCTGTTGGTGCTATCCTGTTAGTTGACCAATTTGAGGCACTTTTCCTTGCAGTGGACATGATGAAAGGTCAAGCCCTCCAACTTGGCCTGGAAGCAAGCTACAGAAAAACAATATTGAAATCGTAAAAGAATATCTCTATTTCTCAGGTAGAGCTACAAAATCATGAGTAGTGGCCAGGTAGAAATTAAAAAAGAATATTATGTGCATAGAAATGCATGAAGCATCTTCACAAATGTACTGCATTTGGAAAAATTCCACCTAACAGCTCAGATATGGTCTATAACATTTGACTAATGGGACCTGTGATATTTACTTTCCATCTACTTCAATGAATTGCACTTGGGCTAAAAAGAAGAGTGAATGAACTATCATTCCTTCCTTTTCTCTGGTACCGAATCCAAGATGGTAATGGTAGTAATAGAGATAGGTACTTCTTTTCATGAACATTCCTACAGTATTTTGCAAAAAGCCTCGTGCTCAAATCATTCAACAGTGACCTCTGTAACCAAGAGGTACAGGGGCAGCAGCCACATGGCAATACCTCCACCTGCAGTTTCCCCTTTCAGCAAAGATACTGTCATTATCTCATCATTGTTGGATCTGGACAGTTCTCTGATGGAACCAAGGCTTGGGGAGCATTTATGAAGAAAGATTTAGTTGACCTAGTTCATGCAAGCTGTCCACAGGGTGGAAATGAACAGACGCACAAGGACCCAAATTCAATCCTTTGGGCTTGGTTAGGTGAGTTCATCCAGGATGTTTTCAGGGAAGCTAAATGGGCCTTAATACTGCAGTCTGTGGGTAGTGGAGATTAATAAAAAGATGGATTTAAATAATTAAGCAGTTCCTCTGTGAAATTTCAATAGCTTGAGAAGGAAAGAGGTATTTTATTGAAAACAAAACAGTAAAATGCCTGGTATCTGGAATTCGAGCAACCAGCAAAAAAAATCGAGGAAAATAAATAGGTTAAAAATGCACAAGTTTAAAATTGGCACGCCTCGCCATTAGTTCGCCGATCCACGCAAACTCCAGCAACCGGAAAATAAACTTGTCTGTCATTTACCAATTGCCATAGGTTCTGGATACCAGGGGTTTTATTCTATCACTTTTTACTCACGGTGACCCCTCTTTGTACCAATTATATCATCTTGGGTAAATACAAGTCCATCAATTTGCTAATACGTAAATATTTTGAGAAGTAAAAAGCTTATTTGAAATGATATAAGCAGCTCTGAATTGGAAGAAATCCTGAGGCATGTTGTAGGCGTGTGATTATCACTGAGTGTTGTACAGAAGTTTTCAGCAGAAGATTTCTTCAAAATTTGTCAATGGTTCATGATAGACTGCTCTAGAGAAGGGTATCCAGTTAAATTAAATTACTACGGTTTTGAGGTAATGCCATTGCATAATAGTTTGATTTATCTCCCTATTATGTAATCCCATACTGTAATTACAATGAAATACATGGATCCAAAGTAACCCATCAATCAAATTGTAGTAAATTACATCAAGAAATCAATCCAGAGCAAACAAAATAATACATATCACAGGCCCTGTGATTGTGGCATGTGTAGGGGTGGGGGGGGGGGGGGGGTGGTATCAACACTGACAGGAAATATAAAGCCTTTGCTCACCTCAAGCTTTTTTTAAGCTCAACTCCAGAATAGCATAATTTGAAGGAAGTTTCTGAGACAGGAATGGGGAAGAAATGAAGGTTTCTGTGCTCTTGAGTTGAATGATGTTTCAATTTATTGGTATTTTCAATTACACACAGGTCCTTTATCAAAGGCAATTTAATTGCCATCTCCTTAAATTATTCTCAACAATACCTTGAAATGTTCTACAGGTTCTCAGAACTGGTTATCTGACTCTGGAAGATATTTCCAAAGTTTTGGAATGGCAAAATATCAATACTGACGAATACTATAAATTTCTCTGACCAGTATTGTGGTGCAATGCTGTGGTATTGACGCTTTTAAATTACAGACTATATTCTTGAAACCTCTCTGTTCATTGGAAAGGTTTCAACATGCTAGCAATGATTGATTACAATTTCCACAAAGTGGAAAATAACGCATTGGCAGGGTTGAATTTCAGGGTACAGAATTCTGCATATACATGCTGCAGACTTATTTCCACAAAGTGATTACAAGATTATTATCCTTATTTTTTTAACCTCTTTGTCACCTCAATCACTCATAAAGCAGCTGTTTCTAATAAAGAAGAGGGGGATAGCATATGGGGTCATGCAGCGTGGACACAGGCCCAGTGAGTCAGTGTCGACTATTAATCAAAACCTATTTATGCCAATCCCTTTTTTCCTGCATTCCCATCAGCTCCCCCTAGATTTTGCCACTCACCCACGCACGGGCATTTTACAATGGCCAATGAACCTGAACGTCTTTGGGACATGGGAGGAAACTGGAGCATCAGTGTTGGGGGTGGGGGGGAAACCTGTGGAGCTTTAGAGAGAACAAATAAACTCTGAACAGATAGCACCAGAGATTAGGATTGAACCAGTCTGCTGGGTTTGAGACAGCGAGCAGATCTACTAACTGTGCCATCGTGCTGCTGCGAATGAATTAATTGGCAAGTCTGGCAGAGAAAAACAAAGTTTGGAATTGTACTACAATAAGATCCCCATTATCCGAAATTCAAGCAGCCGGCAGCCTCAAGCAACCAGCAAAAAAAAAATTAGTGAAAAATAAATAGGTTAAAAAAAAAAGTTTAAAACTGGGGCCCCCTAGTGGTCAGACCACCAATCCATTGCAACAGGTAATCTCAAGCAACTGGCAAATTAATTTATCTGATATCTACCAATTCTCAAATGTGCCGGATACCAGGGTTTTTAAAAAATTGTACAGTTCAATGCTGAACTCATGTTGTTTGGCTAATTTAAGTAATATAAATAATAAACTGCAACCGTGTCTGCCTGTCCCGCATCGGACTTGTCAGCCACAAACGAGCCTGCAGCTGACGTGGACATTTACCCCCTCCATAAATCTTAATCCGCAAAGCCAAGCCAAAGAAATAATAATGCAGCAAAGAATGAATTTAATTCCAAAATATTGAAGTATTGGGAATCCACAATATAAATAGTTAATTCTATGCTTCTTCCCCATTTTGCATTTCAGTCCACATGCTTAGAAATGCCATTTCCCCTTGATTTTCTTCATGACGATAAAATATACCACTGATTTGTGACATTTAGTTGACTTCCCCTGTGAACTGAGATACCCTAAATTCACTCTGACAGTGCAGAACTTGATCTTCAGGAAGTCTTAAATGTTTGGCCCTCTTTCTGCACATTTGTCTCAATTTCCTAAGCTCACACTTTCAATTTAGTTGATATCTCATGCCATTAGGATATAATATCTGCTCCTCAATCTTTGCCCTTTTCAATTATGTTTCTGAAATGAAAGCAAATTATTTTATTAATGGAAGTATAAATTATCAGTATATAATCATATTTCTGTTAAATTCAGGCTTCTCACTGAAACAAATGCTATAGTAGATTTAATTTGCCTTTCATTAGCTGCTCTGTACTGAGTGTTTATATTTACAATATTTCATGTGAAAGTTCCCTGTACAAAATTTGGTTAATCACATGGTTCAGGCTCTTATTGCATTTAAGTTGAATCATCAGTGGTTTGTTTGCAAACCATTTTTATTTGTCAGTGTGGTGATATGTAATTAAACCACTAGGTCACCAGGGGTCATCCCGGTGACCTTGTATATAAAGCAGTTCAGAGCTACAGTCTAGCCTTCCAGGTTCGTCTTGAAGAGAGACAAGACCTCTTAGTATACACATTAGTTTATTAAAACTGTCTTATACTCGCACTGCTGGTGTGGTTATTGTCAGTACAATTTAATAAACTAAGAGGTCTTGTCTCTCTGCAAGACAAACCTGGAAGGCTAGACTGTAGCTCTGGACTGCTTTATATACAAGGTCACCGGGATGACCCCTGGTGACCTAGAGGTGTAATTACATATCACCACAGTCAGAGTGAAGTAATTTTGTTTTGCAAATATGCTGGCATTTGCTTAGTTCCAAGAAAGGTTGGTATGTAATCTGAGGGTGGCATTTGTATGTTTGGATTTTCTCTTGAGAAATGTTCACCTCCTCCCAGGTCATGCTAATGAGAAAGTTCCCAGATTTGATTCCTGAACTCAGTGGGGTGGGGTGGGGGAGGGGGTTAGTAGTAAAGGATGACCCTACTACTAGGATCAACAGGAAGCACTGTCTTATCTAAAGGATGACCTAGCATATAGTCTCAGCTGAATGAGTGGGAGGAAATTGGTGTGGATTATGCATACTCATTTAAAATTGAATGGCCAGTGTATGCACAATGGGCAAATGGACTCCTGTGCTATGTGTCTACGATTCTGTATTGACAGCACATCAAAGCAACAGAATGTTCTAAAATGGTCAATTGGATATTATCAGTCAAGGCCTTTTTTTGATATTTTGCATGCTTTACACAGAACATGGTCAGAAAGGTGAGAAATTATGTTGATTTGTGTTCCCTTTAAGAGTATGGTGGCATCATTGGGTTGTGCAAGATTGAAGTGAACACCAAATGCAAAATGAATGATTCATCATAATTTCTGAATTTTCATAATCTTGAATTAAAACTTTCTGAGATTAAAAATTTCTATTGTTAGATTTACTAAAAACTGAAAACCTCATTCTCATAGCCTGTGGTTTGAGATTCCAGTTATGACGGGCAACTAAAGCTTTGTCCTGCTGTTTAATTCTCAATTTTTAATGTGTGATGCCTCCTGAGGAAGTAGAGGCTTTCTTCCATGTCTCACATCACAGGTAATGATCAATGTACAATCAGATGGCAACAAATGTACATGAACTGACCGTTGGACTGGTGGTGAAAGAACCTTCTTGGTTATAGTATGACAAATGCCCATACTAGTGGACAGTTAGATCCTTCTAGCAGCAGAACCAAAGGAAGGAGTCCACTGATGCTCCTGTTTTTATCACTTATCTTTTACCTCAGTTACTTTCCCCCATTGATGTAATTAAGCTTCAGACAGATATGGGTTGGCATCTGATCAAAGGTGGCACTCAATGTACAAAGTTTGGCTCAGTGAGAATCACACACTGAATAGGGTTGGGCGCCATTTCCCCACCCTTGTGCCAGGAGTCTGAGACGGTGTCTCAGTGGCACGCCGCTCCCGCAAAGGCTCGTGGCAGAAGTTACCTGCACCATGGGGCTGCCCAGGAGACGAAAGCCTTCGTGGACCAAGTGTCCTATGTTAAGGAACGTCTTGTCCTCGTAGTCAAACCGGTCTCCAAAGACAATAGAACAGATGATGTTGGCTGCGGCGAAGTTTGTTATTATGTCTGTTCTCATTAGAATACATTAAAAAATGACATTGATAAAGGATGAAATCAGAACTATATTAACAAAATAACATCATCAATTAAGTACTTGAGTTGACAGCCACCCTTTTGATTTCAAGTTGCAAACAAATATTTAGGGGCACTTTGAGATTTCCTATGTTCTCGTGAATGTTTTATTTGCAAAACCATCCAATTTTTATAGATAGTGAAGTGTTGATAATGGTCAGGGAAGCTATATCCTAGGATTGAATCCCACAGTTAGCGCACCCAACTTGCCATTTTATTGCAAAGTTAAACTCCTAGATGATGGATAATGATAGATGTAGCACATAAGACTATCAGCTCAAAACAAAACAGGATGGAAACTGTAAATAAGCAATATTGCAGACAACAGAGTAAATCACATTGCAGGTGCCAATTCTTTTTGCCAGACATGTCAAGGGCAATTTCTCAATGAGCAGATGAATTAAATTCTCCTCAACCAATCAGGCGATGCTGTACCGGGCAGCAGTTGATGAGAACTCCATTAGCAAATTGCTGGGTTACAATATTTCATGTTTGATTGGTGAGAACAGAACTGGAGACTGCAATTGCTTCAATGATGGCAATAAAAGACAATGTCTCCAAAAGAATAATTGAAAAAGTGATAAATAAAAATCTGTTGTAAATTATCTTGTATTTGCTTGCATATTTATATGGGTAGATCATCCATTTTAAGTATTACAAAGGAAAAAGAATGAAGTATATTTTTCTGACTACAATTATGTATTGTCTGGAATTTTTGCAGCAGGGAATTTTGTATCCTTGCATGTCTGTTTAAAATCACCATGCAAACATTTTCCCCAAAATGGGAATACATTGAATAGCTTGTGAAAATACATAGCTGAAAGTACAGTTGAATAACTTCAGAAAAATCAGTGTCAAATTCCTTTATACATGTATGTCCTTTTATCAAATGAGTTCATAGAAAGCCAGTCAAATTTCAATTATGAATGCAGGCACATATCTAAATATTTGTAAAAGCTTAACAAAAGTTGGAGCAGTGAAACAAATTGTGGTGATACAACCACTGGACTGTCTGTGAGTGCCTGTGCCTGCCTGCATTCCTACCTGCCTACTGCAGGGGGCGTCCCACTGTTCCTGCAGGGGGCGTCCCACTGTTCCTGCAGGGGGCGTCCCACTGTTCCTGCAGGGGGCGTCCCACTGTTCCTGCAGGGGGCGTCCCACTGTTCCTGCAGGGGGCGTCCCACTGTTCCTGCAGGGGGCGTCCCACTGTTCCTGCAGGGGGCGTCCCACTGTTCCTGCAGGGGGCGTCCCACTGTTCCTGCAGGGGGCGTCCCACTGTTCCTGCAGGGGGCGTCCCACTGTTCCTGCAGGGGGCGTCCCACTGTTCCTGCAGGGGGCGTCCCACTGTTCCTGCAGGGGGCGTCCCACTGTTCCTGCAGGGGGCGTCCCACTGTTCCTGCAGGGGGCGTCCCACTGTTCCTGCAGGGGGCGTCCCACTGTTCCTGCAGGGGGCGTCCCACTGTTCCTGCAGGGGGCGTCCCACTGTTCCTGCAGGGGGCGTCCCACTGTTCCTGCAGGGAGGTAACCTGGGAGGCTGGCTCCATCTACTCCCTGGCAATCACTGGCCCCATATAAAGGCTCAAGCTGGCCTTTGTGTTGGCAGTAGAGCACATGGAGCCAGAAGGGATACTGAACCTTGTATGCAGGTTTTAAGCTAATTAAAACCTGTGCACAGCCTTTGTGGTTTGAGCTTGTTTGTTTGCACTGCAGCACATCACACAAATATTCTTTGATTATGAAAAAACACTTGAGATGACAATGAAATTGCTGTGAGATCAACAATGTCATGCATGTAAGGGCACAGTCATCCTCTGACAACGTCAAAAAGTTTCATGGGCCATGGGAGAGTAACACTTTATGAAATAGATGGTGGCAAACCAGGAATTTCAGAGAAATTGAGAGAAGGGGATGTTTAATGCAAACATTTCACTTAATTACCGGGTGTTCCTTTTCACCATCATCCCTAGAATGTCCAGGTCTGACTATTTATCAACCATAAAGCAGGAAAAAGAAAGAAGATACGATTTATAGAAGAGATCCTAAAGCAATTTATGACCAAAGAGTTAGTTTGGTTATTCAACAATGCATATTAATTGCAAGGATGAATTTCATTGGAAAGGCTCTTTGATTTACTGCCTTTAGGGCCAGTCATCATTTACGATAATTCCAGATTTCCTGTTTCCTAGCCTGATGCCTACCCTTTTCTAAAGGGTAGAAATGAGAATAGGAACGAATTGAATCTACATTTTCTTATCACTTGGATCATTTCTTCCGAGTCATCCACTGTTCAATATATCTCTCTAAAATCTTTCACTGTTTTGTTGATTGATCTTTTTTGTACATTTCCCACAAGCTACCCGTCCCGTTATCGCAACCATCGTGCATCCCCTACCAACTGAATCTCTCCACTCCAATTTATTCAATATTGTGTTGTGGATCTGAGTCAAACTTTGCATTGTTGTGTTTGTATTCAAATGTCTCATGGTATTTTGCTATGTAAAAGCACAGTGAAACTACAAGTTGTTGTTAAAATAAGGAGACCTACTTTGATGTAATGAGCGGTTAGGATCTGGAGCGCACTCTCTGAAAAGGCAAATTTAATGCATTCTTTCATTAGAAAATTTAATACTGGTTTGAAGAAGCAAAAGAGATTGTATTTCTATCAGCATTGAACATGGGGAGTGGGATCAGCTGGACAAGTCTTTCAAAGAGATGTCACAGGCATGATATGCCAAATGGCCGCCTTTTGTCCTGTGATAGTCAAAGCAATACTGTTCATGTATTGAATCATTAAGAAAAGTGACATTGGAAAGACACGTCCCTCTTTATTCTTATCGCAATATATGATGCATTACACGTCTGCTGTTATTTGTAGCAATCCTGACCATTCTCCCTGTCAGCTACAATTTTGTTAAAAGCTATCTCCAACTACTTAAAGCAAATTTTTGAAGCGTGGGTCAGTCTGAGTATTTTTCCAGCCAGTGGAATCTAATTTCTTCGCCATAAAACTCTCGGTCGTCTAGATTGAAAACGTGTAAAGGAAATGAGAATGACTAAATCACATTAAGGGATAGGAAAGTGAGGTGTTATTGTATGTGAAACAATGAATAAAAGATTTACAGCTTTGTGATATGATTAGGCTATGGAAACAAGATGCTCACCCATCCCGGAGGTAATTTTCCTTCTTGTTTATCCTAGAAATAATAATAGATGTGGCAGTTAGACCCATCGCTGAAGGAATCACAAAGGAAACAATTATTTCACTGATGTATAAACCTTTGCGTTAACAATGAATCTGGGGGAAAAAAAAAGGTGGGATTTATGCTAAAATTTGCCTTTGGATTGCTTGAGATAAAATGTCTTTTTCCTCATAATTTTCATTTTATTTTGAGGTAGTTGAAGTGAACATCATTGTCCAGACATGAAATTCTAGAAATCAGACTCTTTTGCAGTGACAGTTCTCTCGAGCTGGATGGGACAGGTCAATTAGATCTCCTCCCACCTTTGCATGACCTTTTCAACGACATTGAACTCTTAGAGCAAAGACCAGGTGCTGAATTTCTGATTTCCTGACCTTAAGGATTCAGTCATTGGTCGAGTTAGCTTTCTAATACTTTTTTTTATTAGGTAAAGGCAATTATTATTGTGAGTGATGATGATGGATTGTATTAAGCCCGCTGCAGCTGGCTGAAATGAAAATCCTGATAGGAAGCTCATTGTTGAACCACAGACTGGCTGGTAATTAGACTGGATCAAAATGGGCTGGGTAAATGTCAGATGAGTTTTCTTTCCAGGTGTTGCATTTCTATCCATTAATTGTCAGTGATGCACTCCAGTATCAATGATTATTTAACAAAAGTTGGAGCAGTGAAACAAATTGTGGTGATACAACCACTGGACTGTCTGTGAGTGCCTGTGTCTGCCTGCATTCCTACCTGCCTACTGCAGGGGGCGTCCCGCTGTACCTGCAGGTGGCGTCCCGCTGTACCTGCAGGGGGCGTCCCGCTGTTCCTGCAGGGGGCGTCCCGCTGTTCCTGCAGGGGGCGTCCCGCTGTACCTGCAGGGGGCGTCCCGCTGTACCTGCAGGGGGCGTCCCGCTGTACCTGCAGGGGGCGTCCCGCTGTACCTGCAGGGGGCGTCCCGCTGTACCTGCAGGGGGCGTCCCGCTGTACCTGCAGGGGGCGTCCCGCTGTACCTGCAGGGGGCGTCCCGCTGTACCTGCAGGGGGCGTCCCGCTGTACCTGCAGGGGGCGTCCCGCTGTACCTGCAGGGGGCGTCCCGCTGTACCTGCAGGGGGCGTCCCGCTGTACCTGCAGGGGGCGTCCCGCTGTACCTGCAGGGGGCGTCCCGCTGTACCTGCAGGGGGCGTCCCGCTGTACCTGCAGGGGGCGTCCCGCTGTACCTGCAGGGGGCGTCCCGCTGTACCTGCAGGGGGCGTCCCGCTGTACCTGCAGGGGGCGTCCCGCTGTACCTGCAGGGGGCGTCCCGCTGTACCTGCAGGGGGCGTCCCGCTGTACCTGCAGGGGGCGTCCCGCTGTACCTGCAGGGGGCGTCCCGCTGTACCTGCAGGGGGCGTCCCGCTGTACCTGCAGGGGGCGTCCCGCTGTACCTGCAGGGGGCGTCCCGCTGTACCTGCAGGGGGCGTCCCGCTGTACCTGCAGGGGGCGTCCCGCTGTACCTGCAGGGGGCGTCCCGCTGTACCTGCAGGGGGCGTCCCGCTGTACCTGCAGGGGGCGTCCCGCTGTACCTGCAGGGGGCGTCCCGCTGTACCTGCAGGGGGCGTCCCGCTGTACCTGCAGGGGGCGTCCCGCTGTACCTGCAGGGGGCGTCCCGCTGTACCTGCAGGGGGCGTCCCGCTGTACCTGCAGGGGGCGTCCCGCTGTACCTGCAGGGGGCGTCCCGCTGTACCTGCAGGGGGCGTCCCGCTGTACCTGCAGGGGGCGTCCCGCTGTACCTGCAGGGGGCGTCCCGCTGTACCTGCAGGGGGCGTCCCGCTGTACCTGCAGGGGGCGTCCCGCTGTACCTGCAGGGGGCGTCCCGCTGTACCTGCAGGGGGCGTCCCGCTGTACCTGCAGGGGGCGTCCCGCTGTACCTGCAGGGGGCGTCCCGCTGTACCTGCAGGGGGCGTCCCGCTGTACCTGCAGGGGGCGTCCCGCTGTACCTGCAGGGGGCGTCCCGCTGTACCTGCAGGGGGCGTCCCGCTGTACCTGCAGGGGGCGTCCCGCTGTACCTGCAGGGGGCGTCCCGCTGTACCTGCAGGGGGCGTCCCGCTGTACCTGCAGGGGGCGTCCCGCTGTACCTGCAGGGGGCGTCCCGCTGTACCTGCAGGGGGCGTCCCGCTGTACCTGCAGGGGGCGTCCCGCTGTACCTGCAGGGGGCGTCCCGCTGTACCTGCAGGGGGCGTCCCGCTGTACCTGCAGGGGGCGTCCCGCTGTACCTGCAGGGGGCGTCCCGCTGTACCTGCAGGGGGCGTCCCGCTGTACCTGCAGGGGGCGTCCCGCTGTACCTGCAGGGGGCGTCCCGCTGTACCTGCAGGGGGCGTCCCGCTGTACCTGCAGGGGGCGTCCCGCTGTACCTGCAGGGGGCGTCCCGCTGTACCTGCAGGGGGCGTCCCGCTGTACCTGCAGGGGGCGTCCCGCTGTACCTGCAGGGGGCGTCCCGCTGTACCTGCAGGGGGCGTCCCGCTGTACCTGCAGGGGGCGTCCCGCTGTACCTGCAGGGGGCGTCCCGCTGTACCTGCAGGGGGCGTCCCGCTGTACCTGCAGGGGGCGTCCCGCTGTACCTGCAGGGGGCGTCCCGCTGTACCTGCAGGGGGCGTCCCGCTGTACCTGCAGGGGGCGTCCCGCTGTACCTGCAGGGGGCGTCCCGCTGTACCTGCAGGGGGCGTCCCGCTGTACCTGCAGGGGGCGTCCCGCTGTACCTGCAGGGGGCGTCCCGCTGTACCTGCAGGGGGCGTCCCGCTGTACCTGCAGGGGGCGTCCCGCTGTACCTGCAGGGGGCGTCCCGCTGTACCTGCAGGGGGCGTCCCGCTGTACCTGCAGGGGGCGTCCCGCTGTACCTGCAGGGGGCGTCCCGCTGTACCTGCAGGGGGCGTCCCGCTGTACCTGCAGGGGGCGTCCCGCTGTACCTGCAGGGGGCACATGAATCCATTCAATCTGCAACTGTTTTTATTTCCCTTCCTCTCAGCTTAATCCTTGTATCCTGCTGCTTTCCACCAAGTATGTTGGGAGGAATCCCTACTGAAAACAGTTAAACCCTGAGCCTCTGTTTATGAGAAATTTCTTAAACATCTATCCCGTTGCTCCCTGGAACAACAATGACAGCACAGCTCTTTTCCAGTTCTCTCACCAGCATCTCAGATATAGCCCAGTAGAGTCCCTTCCAGCCCATGAGGCCACACTGCCCACGTGGCCAATTAATTTGTAAACATTTGGAATATGGGAGTGCATGGAGGGAACCCATGGAGACACAGGGAGAACGTGCACATTCCTTACACAGCGCTGGATTTCTAACCCATGTTCCTGCTGCTGTAAGAGTGTTGCGTTAACTGCTATGATGACCATTGCCACCCGAGGAATTGGGAATATTAACAATTCTCTTCTCCCTCCTCCACCTATATTGGTTTTGATATCTGGACTGACCTGGGATTAGGGTCCTTAAGTGTTGGAGGTATAACCCCATCCACTTCCTTATGCAACATCTCATCTTGACATTATAGTCCTGCTATTGGCTCCCTAAACCAGCCCAACCATTCAATAGGATCATGACTGATCTGCTCAAGGCTTCAACTCCTCTTCTGTGCTGGATTCCCATCGTCCTGAATCCCTCAATCTTTCAAAAATGTATCCACCTCCACTTCAAGTGTTTCTCATGAACCAACACCCACAACTCTCTGTGGCAGAGAATCCGGTGATTCACCGTTGTGTGACAAGAAATGTTTATGTATCTTGATTTTAGCTGACTGCACCTTATTTTGAAACTGTGCTCCTTAGTTTATGACTCTTCTCTCCAGAGAAAACCGGAACATGCAGTGCCTGACCTCTTGTCCCAAATCATCCTTGCTCCAAATAAGGATTTTAACTTGTGAACCAGTCCCATTTTTCTCCATAAACTTTTTTTTTCAACTTGATGGAGATGTGATCACTGGGTCCAAAATGCTCTCCCTCTATCACTTAAATCACTTGTGACAATGAACAAAAATAAAATTCTTCTGCAAAATAAAAATGCCTTCAAAACAACTCTAAAAGCTCCATGAGAATTAGACACCAATTGCTGCAAAATAGAAATCAGCTACAGTATTACTTCAGATGACGAGTAGAAATGAAATACCTTTATTTTTATCAATGCATTTGAGTTTGTCAGTAGTTTTGGAATTTGAAAACTTGATATTGTGTATGTAACATAACCACTGATATATGCCAGTGCTAAGTGAACCCTGAATGGCAAGAGGGTTGTCATTTAACTTGGATCTTTCACTCACCTGGGCTTGTGAAATGTTTCCTAATTTGAGTGCTGCCTCAAGCAACGTGCACAAAATTGACTAATGAAAACTTGGTCTTCCAGGAGTGACACTTTTCCATTAAACAGAATTCAGCCAACATTTAACTGTGACTGATCCAAACTAATGAAACATTTGGCTTATTGATATTTCAGTAAATGGTAAAGCTCAAATAGTACAGAAAGCAGAATGTGTGAAATGATGAAAATAATAGCTCCATGAGCTCCCCAATAATTCCTTTAAATGCAGAGTGGAAATTGTACATTTGATGTTCTCTTCCTCCATGCCCAATTTAATGCAGGGCAGGGGTTTTGCTTGGGGGAGAGGAACTATCTCTGAGGGGACAGAGTTACTGATCACAACAATGTGTCCAATTGGGGACATTTAAAGGAGCTATTGTATCAGTAAAGACACCTTAGGGGGGCAGCTCAGAACACCAACATAGAAAAGTGACATTATTCTGCAATAATGCGTGTTCTGCTTAAAAGGAAAGAAAATCTTTTTTAAAATATCTGAGCACTCAACATACAGGCTTTGTGGTTATTTTAGGTAATTAGAATACGAGATGGCCAGTGCTTTGAAGTGGAACATATTATTACATTGCATCACAGTCTACTTATTTCAGGTTGGACTGCAGATGGAAATGCTGGATTGACCTTTAGCATTTCCTGAACTTGGCCCTAGCTTCTCTCCTGCTGAACAGTAACCTCATTAGCAATGACTTGCTTTTGAATTACAATTATAACAACGCAGAATCTTGCCATTTGTCTCATTGGCTGCAGACAAGCTTTCAGATGCCAGATTTCTTCTGACGTTTCTGTCCATTCATCTCATTTCCCTTCTCCTCATTTCCCAGTGTCCCTGCAACTTTCTCGCTAACCTGCACTCTGCGGCAACTTACAGTTAACCAATTAATCTACCTGCATGCCTTTGGAATCTGGGAAGATACCAGTGCACGTGAAAGACCCATGCAGTTGCAAAGAGAACATGCAAACTTCATGCAATGGCACCTGAGATCAGGATCGAATGCTGGGTGTCCCTGGAGCTGTGAAGCAGCAGCACCGATTAATTGAGTTTGAGCCTTGCCTCTTGAGGCTTGCCAAACATCGTACATTGCATTGCTCTCAAAGTCAAAGCCACGGTCATCAACTGAGAACTTCGCCACAAGATTCTTGCGGGTTGTAATCGCCAAGATATTCTGCTTGGCAGTTCACTGTTGCATTACAGAAATCAAGGACAGCTTTGTTGGCAAAGGAGAGCTGTCTATTTTCTCCGTGGAGGGAGGATTTGGCTGCATTGAAGCTTCCCCCAAAGAATAGGCACTCAAGCCCTTAAAGATGTTCTCTGGCAGCTTTCTTCTATCTGTATTCTTTGCAGGAGGAAGCAAACTCCTTGCACACATTTTTCCTCTGCAGGCTTCTCTGGATTCCCTGTGTGGATTCAGTTTCTCCCATCATCAATCCTTGCCAATGCTGCCCAGTGATTGCACGAGTATTGGTTGCCTCAGGAAGAAGCCCTGAAAAGGGCACAACATGACCAACCAATACTCGGGAATGTGTTTGGTGCCGCTTTCCTTCGAACCATAAAAATAGTACAGCACAGAAACAGGCCCATTTATTCTATGCTGAACTATTATTCTGCCTAGCCCCAATGATCTGCACCCGGTCCAAAGCTCTCCATACCACTCTCATCCATGAACCTATCCAAATTTTTCTAAAATGTCAAAATGGGGACCAACTTCACCATTTCAGCTGGCAGCTTGTTCCACACACTCACCAACTCTCTGCATGAAACAGTTCCTCTTAATTTTTGCTTGAAACATTTCACCCTTAACCCATACCCTCTGATTCTTGTCTCGCCTTGTTTTGTTGCATTCAGTTTCTCCTCGGCATTATCTGATGAACACGGCACCCACTTCTCTTTTTTTTTCAAGATTCATTCTGGTGTTTCTGAACACGTCGTTTGGCAGAAACCGCTTGGCTGGGTGGCGACTGGGATTGCAGGTTGGGCCAATCTGTTTGGAAGGGAGGTTGAAGAGCACTTCTCTCCATGTTGCAGGAGAGATGTGCCTAACACTTGATGAAACACTCTGAGCCATTGTCATTATTAAAATCAGTTCACAGGGGTAAGCGGGACGATTGGTGGACAAGGGAGTCACGGAGGGAGTGGTCCTTGCAGGAGGTGGAGAAGGAAGGAGAGGGGAATATGTCTAGTTGTGGGATCATGTAGTGGAAATGGCAGAGGAGGATATGTTGGCTATGGAGCTGGTGGGGTGGTAGGTGAGGACGAGGAGTATCCTCTGAAACCTGCGAGCCAGAATTCACATCAACGTGGCTGAAAATATTGGGAATCGCACTGCTCTCAGTTGGCTGACAGGACACCTGAGAAATATTACTTGATTGCATGAAGTTTGCACATTATAGTGTCCATTTTTATTCACATGAACACGGTTAGAAAGCTGTACACAATTGGTTAATACCACTTTAATGTGATACCTGGTTGTACAATACTAAATTTTTGGATGTTACACAGATGGAAGTGTACATCAGTGTATTCCACCTTGGGCACAGTTCAGAATTTGACAAAATTCTAACAGCAGCTTATGAAATGTAAGATTCAACCTGGCACAAAAGAGCTGTTTGTTAATTTTTATCTCTGCACCATGAATTCTAAAACAACCTTTCACATACTCAACTTAATTCCATCAATTTACCTGGCAAATTAGTGGTGATTTTTTTAAAGTGTTTCTGGAGGTTGGGAGTCATTTATTCTACAATTAAATCTTCAAGTAGAAGTTCATGCCAAAAAATGAATGAAATACTGATAATAATATCAATAACTGCCAAAATGACAACCTGAACCCCACTAAAAATTCACTGGGATGTAAAGAGACTACAGTTCTGTGCCACATTCTAGAGTACTAAACATGTACAGTTAAATTAACTTTTAACATCAAGATGGTTTAATTAACCACAGGCCCATCTATTAAGATAAAGCATATTTAGATAAGCACAACTCATTGAGTTAGAGGTGAACAACATGACTTGTTTGCTCGCTGAAGAATAGTTATGTGACAGTTGGATTATTTCTGGAACCCAATTATAGCACAAATTGTACCTTCTGTCTGGAATGATCCAAAATTGTCACTTGGAAAGTTTAAACCCACAGAAATCTGGTATGTGGAGAGGTGACAGCAATGTCATTTCTCATTGTAACTGGTTCAATCTAAATTTGTTTGTCATTGCCTTGTGATAAGTACCAAGCTGAGTTTATGCGTACATTCACACAATGCTTTCAGGGATCAGCTAATTAGCCAACCTACCTCAGCTGCAAATGAATTACCATATTTTTAATCGCTTCATCTGACACCTGTCAACAGGAAAAGATGGCTTGAAACTTAAGTGCAACATTGCAAGAGCTAGTGGTGGAGTTGGTTTTAATGGATCTCTGTTACAATTAAAATAAGATACAATTTCAATTTCTTGTCAATGCTCTGTATTTCTGAAAGCCTATGCTTGATCATTTCAAAAATAAATCATCTTGCATTGCCTAGGACGTTTTGCCTTCAGAATCAGGATTCCTTGTCTTGAAATTCGTTGTTTTGTGGCAGCATCACAGTGCAAGTGTACATATTATAACCAGCTTATGTCATTACTATAAAAAAAGAAAAATAATACTGCATGAAAAAGTAAGGCAGTGTCTTTGGTTCATTGATTATTCTGGAATCTGATGGCAGCGGGAAGAAGCTGTCCTTGTGCCGCTGAGCACTTGTCTTTAGGCTCCTGTACCTTTTCCCCATTGGTAGCAGAGTGAAGAGGGCATGGCCTTGGTGGTAGGGGTCTTTGAGGATAGAGCCTGCTTTTTTTAAGACACAGCATCATGTTGATGTCCTCAATGGAGTGAAGTCTGCAGCCTGTGATGTCACAGGCTGAGTTAACAACTCTCTGGAGTTTATTCTTGCCCTGAGAGTTGGCACCTCCATACCAGGCAGTGATGCAATCAGACAGAATGTCTCTCCACGGTACACCTGTAGAAGCTTATGAGAGTCTTCGGTGACATACCGAACCACCTCAGTCACCTCACAAAGTATAGCCACTGACGAGCCACTTTTGTGATTGCATCAACCTGGAGGCAACAGGACAGATTATCAGATATTGATACCCAGGAATTTGTTCTTGAGCCCTCGATGAGGACTGGGTCGGGTTCCCCTGATTTCCTCCTGAAGTCCACAATCATCTCTTTGGTTTTGCTGATACTGAGTGCAAGGTTGTTGTCGTTACATCATTCACCAAGCTGATCTATCTCCCTCTTGTAGCCTTTCTCATTGCCATTTGGGATTCTGCCGACAACTGTGATGTCATCAGCAAACTTGTAGATGGCATTGGAATTGTGCCTGGCCACACAGTCGTAGGTGTATAATGAGTAGAGCAGTGGGCTAAGCACGCATCCTTGGGGTGTGCCTGTGTTGATGATCAATGAGGCGGAGATGTTGTTTCTGATTCATACTGACTGTGGTCTTCCAATGAGAAAGTCAAGGATTCAGTTGCAGAGGGGGGAACAGCAGCTTAGAGTTTGTAGCTTCTTGACCAGCACTGAGGGAATAATGGTACTGAAGGCTGAGCTGTAATCTATGAAGAGCAGCCGTATGTATGAATTGCTGTTTTCAATAGGATTTGGCAGTTCTATAAGTGTTGCTCTGATTTAACCTAATTTCCAAGCTCTATTTGGGGTTATCTACTTTCCTTTCCAATTATTCAGTCTGCAATGTGGTTGATGGTTCACCTTTTAAGACCATAGGACAAAGGAGCAGAAATAGACTATTCAGCCCATTGAGTCTGCCCTGCCTTTCAATCATGTGCTGATCTTTATAACCTTCTGCAAGAAATTGAGAAATATTTCTAGAGTTGGTCATCTTTTTGAACCAAATTACCAATACTATTCACTAATCTTACAATATTGAACATTTATGAAATTATTTTGACAATCACATTTGTAGAAGTCCGTCTCTCCGGGATCAGGGAGTGTTGCCAATGTGAGCATTTATTCCTCATCCCTGTCTTGCCATTGTGAAGTTGGCAGAGAATCAATGCAGCTATTCCCACATGGAGGGATTTAGACCCATGCTTTTTCTTTTCTTTCTTTGGCTTGGCTTCGCGGATGAAGATTTATGGAGGGGTAGAGTCCATGTCAGCTGCAGGCTCGTTTGTGGCTGACAAGTCCGATGCGGGACAGGCAGATACGGTTGCAGCGGTTGCAAGGGAAAATTGGTTGGTTGGGGTTGGGTGTTGGGTTTTTCCTCCTTTGTCTTTTGACAGTGAGGTGGGCTCTGTGGTCTTCTTCAAAGGAGGTTGCTGCCGGCCGAACTGTGAGGCACCAAGATGCACGGTTTGAGGCGATATCAGCCCACTGCCGGTGGTCAATGTGGCAGGCACCAAGAGCTTTCTTTAGGTAGTCCTTGTACCTCTTCTTTGGTGCACCTCTGTCTCGGTGGGCAGTGGAGAGCTCGCCATATAACACGATCTTGGGAAGGCGATGGTCCTCCATTCTGGAGATGTGACGTACCCAGCACAGTTGGATTCGAACCCATGCTGCCACATTCTGATGAAATAGATCATCGGAGGACAGTATGCAGGTGGTGTTCCCATAGGCAACTGATCTTCCCTTCTCCATTCTAATTATTCTTTCTTCTCTTGAATTTATCAAACTTTGTTTGCTCTTTCTAGTCTGTATTTATGCACTTTACATATTCTGCCAACTTTGCACATTGGATTGCATTGAAGTGCAGTTTGTTGGAGATTCTTTTAACTCATGCTTTCCATGATAGGTGACCTGAGGGACCCCGTCCCTCTGTTGTCCATCCTACCCAGCATTGTGCCAATCACTAGATGCTAATTTAATTCAGTGGTTTTCAAACTGGACCCCCCCCCCCCCACTAAACTCGCATTCTATCTTAAACAATCCCTTTGCCGTAAATGGTCTGTGATTAGTAAGGGTTTGCTTAAGGTGGTATGTGAGTGGAAAGAATAAGGTTTGAAAAACCACTGTTTTAATCATACCTAATGAACTCGTTATGTGCACGGTTTAATTTATCTTTTCAATCTGCTTCATTTTACTGAAGACTGGAAATACCTGTCATGGCTTTCGTCTTGGTCTCACTGGAAAATGGGCGTAGAACAAGCTCCATTCCATGCTCCTAAATACTGAGGCAAATTGAGGATGTGGGCTTCTCTATATATCTGGAACTTTTCACAAGAAAATACTACAAATTCCTTGATGAGAAAATTGTGAATGGAAATTTGGAGAAAAACTATCCAGATCAAAAGCAAAAGGTTGTGAGATTGAGCAATGGAATTCCAGAGCAAGACTCTGGGAACACAGAGTTGAATGCACCCAATATATATAATTAAATATTACATCTAAACATTAATGACAGGTTAAGTGCTGAATCTGAAGGATGTGAATGAAATAGGTTAATTTACAAGTAAATACAAAGCTTTAAAGAAACTACCCAGATAGGACTTGGTTACAGTTTGGTAGCATCGGAGCTGGATTAAGCTATTGGAGGGCCTGTAACATATGTTATAAAGGGGCCTGAAATGAACAAAGACACATATATGAAAAACATCTAGTAGTTTAAAAGATAATGAAAGGGGCAAGTAGGACACCAAATACCAGGGGAAGGTAAATTCAGAGGACAGAGATGAACTTAAAGCGGTAAATCATTGCAAATGTAGTCTCGCGCATTTTATGAATGGATACAAACTTGCATGGGTGACTTGAGGAAATAGGTCCACCGTCTTTCTGGTGAGTCAGAGAAAGTCTGCCATGGTCTGTTCTAAACACGGCAGTGTAACAAACTGCGTGCTACTGTTTTTTTTCTCTCCGAATGACGGAGTGAAGGGGTGCCATTTATCAGGCAGCAGACGGATAGATTGTATTCCTTCAGGGGATTGCTTAATTTTTAGGGTGGCTACAGAAGGGCTAGCTGGAGAAAGGTTGCTATGGCAACCCTTTTAACCCACAACTAAATAAGCAAATTCATGAGGCTGTAAATGAACCCAGAATTGACCACATTTGCATCGTGGCCAGGATTTACTATGCAAATAGACTGGTTTTTAAAGGCTGCTGCTTAATTATATTTCAATATAATAATCTTCTCACTAAAAGGCAATCTAGCTACAGATTAATCCGCCTTTGCTTGCTGCCGTTCCTTCCATTTGTGATGAACATCAGGATTTGTAAAGGGAAGCAAGAGTCATTTGTGTTTTTTTTAACACAGCTGCTGCATTCCAGGAAATTATTCCCAATTTCCCAGAATGCAGTCTGTGTAAAAAAAAAAAGATCGGAACGGGAATAGGGACTCGTTCCATGCTGACATTTTACCTCCTTGACCCCTCGTAATTTTCTTCTCTTTTAAAAATATTTTTATTGATTTCAATATAATAATCTCAAATGTTGCATTAATAATAAGGAAAATATCATAATATTATACATATAACTGGTATAATGCACTAATTAACAATTCCAATTTTTGTTATTAATTAATATTGTTAAAATTAAAAATGAAAATCATATGAATAACATTATAAGTAATCTGCTCATAACTTAATATATTATCAAATACTGTTATAGTCAAAGGAAACTTGGTATTAATGGAAATTTTGTATTTATGTATTATTAATTATGATTTTTTGTATAACAGATATGTGGTTGATATATGATTTTAATATTTGAACTTAGTTTTAAAGTGGATTTCATTTGTTAAATACATGTATTATGTTTTATTTAAATATATGTTTAAGGGTATTATTTTAGTATTGATATTTTTTTTGTTGTTATTAATTTTTTTTAAAAGTTTTATCCTTTTTGTAAGTGGGGTTTTTTTATTTTATTTACAACATTGTTAATTAATTCTTCACTCTTTATTTTGGGGGAGGGTTGGACTAATTTTAAATTAGATGATTAATGTTGTGTTATAATTATTGGGGGGGTTAATTTGTGTAGTTTAATGATGTAGTATTCTAATTTTTATTTTATTCATGTCATAAAATTTTAAATAAAGTTTTTAAAAAAATACTGTTATAGTCCAGGATCATCATATATAAACCCAAATTAATCAATTTATTTAAAAAAAGAAAAAAAAAGAACTAATCCCTCCCGCTAATCAAGGTTACTTATAAAAACAAAGAGAAAGCACAATGAAAATGGATCAAATCACTCTTTCTAGAAGCCAGACAGAGCTTTGCTGGAGCAGCCAACCCGTCTAAAACTGCCCATGATAATAATCTATGAATGAACCCCATATCTTTTCAAACTGGAACTGTTTTTATATTTGATTATTATATCTAATTTTTTTCCAAACTTAAATATACCTTTTACATGTAGCTACTGCCCATCTTTCCACTTCATTGAAACTCCTCATCTGGCTATCAGCGTACTAAAAGTTAAAACTTTCTTTTGAGATACCAACAAAGTATCGCGAGTGAACCCAAACAAGGGTAATTAAAGGGCATGGATCTATTTTAGCCTTAAAAAATCATTGATAAAGATTGAAAAATATTCTCCAAAATCTTCCTAATTTGCGACACTCCCAAAACATGCAAATTAATGAGGCCTCTAAAATTTTACACCTTTCACACAGTGGATCAACATCTGCATAAAAAGATGATTTAAGTTTAGACATCTATTCTGTGTACCATTTTAAACTGTAATGAACAACGTCGCACAAAATGGCAAATAACGCTCCCAGATGAGGAGTGGCATTCTTATCTTGATTAATAATTTTGTGTTAGAGCCCTAGTAATTTTCATGGATCACCTGTGGTCTAAACTGAACTGCAGGCGATCTGTGAACAATGGGCTAATGAATAGGATGTCCAGCCTATGAAAATAGCGCACTTCAGGTATTCTGTCTAAACTCACAGTGTGATTATAGATATTTGGAGTTTTGGTCATTCCTGTATGAACAGTCACTCTGGGAAGGTAGGGAGACACTTCAGAATGGGAAAATCACGTAAGTTCTATGTTTTTTTAAAAATTGCTTTGCACTTAGTCAATGTTATTTCCAGCTAACCCTTCCTCACAACTAACTACATGTCCTGAAATATTTCCTGAACACATTATTATCTGTCCACGAACTTCTAGAGCAATTGCATTTCCACAGTCGCTGCGTGATTTTTCAACATAATTGGTAAATCAGTTATCATTATGCTTCTTCTAATCCACCAGTAATAATGTGGTCTTCTTTATAGATTGCTGTGGCTGGACCTTCGTGCCATGTCATCTGCTTTGTCTTTAGGATGGGTGGGGAGTGGGGGATTACTTTGTCAGCTTTGTTGAAAATAACTATCATTTTAGCTTGCCTTTATTATCCTACCTTTTAACAAGAACCGTTGCGCTGCTTCTCAATATTTAATAGGATGCATTGTTATTTGCATAATCATCCATGTATTAAAACAGCATTTGGTCTTTTTTCGAAAGATTGCCTCTTTCAAAAGAAAAATCAGGCAAAGAGGGTCACAAAGTAAGAAAGAGTGCAGAAAAATTCATTCTTTGTTCAGTCCTGATGTGATCACCTGATGCTCTTTTAGATCACCTGGTTTTTGCGGGGGATGGAAAGCTGTGGCCCTGTCTCTGGTTCTATCTCATTCTGATGCGAAAAGGCTGAGTGTCAGAGCTGGGTCTGCCTGGGATTCACTGCCCCATACAAGCCAGCTTGACAATTTGCCTCTGCAAAGGTATTGTTATTGAGCAATGTCGGAACAGTGAAACAGTTGCTTTTATATTTCAAATCATGCCTTGGGCTCCCCACCTTCCCTAAAATGTTACACAAAAGGTGATGAATATATTCCTATCCCCACCCTGTGTGGCAGATAATCATGTTGAGAATCTGTTAATGTGAGCTGCGGCAGCCCATCACTGGATTGGAATTGATAGCTTGTAAACATTTAGCACTGGGGCCCTTGAAAATGCAGGGCCCGTACCATACGCTACTTTAGCTACCAAGTTGATCCGGCAGAGTTTGCATAAATGTACGGCCCAAAGTACTTCTGCAAATGTAATTTGTGTTGCTGAACTGGCGTATTTAATATTTCTAAATAGCTCAGTGCCACAGCTGTTGCATGTAAACACAAGGTTTAAAAAAAAAACAGGCAGGAAAGTCCTCATCTGTTAAATGGAGGAGCATTGCAGCCAAGCACTTTGTCCCATGGTACTTCCCACTCAATGACAGTCATGTTATGGAAGAGGCACATAAACATTTATAGTAACTTGGGTGGGTTGGGGGGGGGGGTGTGGGGGAGGGTGGAATAAAGGTAATGCTCTCCTCGTGCCACTCCATCAAAAAAATATGTTCCAAAACGTAGCAGTTAAAATCCCACTTTATTTTTGTGTGCAAATATTGGTAACGTGTGTTTCCCAGACTCGCACAACAAACCCTACTTTCCAAATGTCTTGGGCTTGCTTGCTAATGGATAAAGACTTCGATCTAACAAGAACATGTGACTAAAGGATTATGGCATAGGCCCTTTCCGCTTCTCCGATCTGGAGTGGAAGTGGGTCATCCTTGAGCTAGAACGGTGGCAGACATAGAGGATGTGAACAACTGCGGCTTGCAAAAGTAAGCCACAGATTGGAGCTGCAGGAGAATATTCTTACACAGCAATGCATATTCTTCGATGTGCCTTTATTGCTAGAATTGCCAAAGTAATCAGAAATTGAAAGAATCTGGCACAAGGTCACGTACATTCCTCGGGATCGACATTCCCCCTCCTATCCCATTAGTTGCTGGCTATTTACCTTCGGCATTTGCCACCAACATAGAAGAGTTAACTACATTTTTGCTCAAATGTATCCACTGGTTCAGTATGTCCAATAGAAAATAAACAAATTTGGGTTTCAACTCACAAAACCAAAGAGTAACAGTTTGCTGAAAACTGAAATGAAAGCTCAAAACTGCATGGGCCTAAATAAAAAGGGGAAGGTTTTCAAATGTAATTTTCATAGAGCTTCCATTATTTTTGTTTCAGCATTATTGAAAGATTTCGAGACTATAATGATCAGTCTGGCATGCATGAAACATGAGAAAATTCGATGGTTCAGGGCAGCATTGTTAGTGTAGTGGTTAACACAACACTATTACAGAGGCGGCAACCTGGGTCGAATCCGGCGCTGTCTGTAACGAGTTTGTACGTTCTCCCTATATCTGCCTGGTGTTTCCTCCAACTTTTCAAAACGTAGAGGGGTTGTAGGTTAATTGGGGTATTTGGGATGCATCGGGTTGTGGGCCAAAAGGGCCTGTTAACATGTCTTTTTTAAAAAAAAAAAATTTTTAAGTTTTGTTTATCATTGTCCTATTGTACAGAAACGAAAGCAGCATCTCTCCAGACCCTGGTGCACACACAAAAATACACAGTACATAAAGATTACATAAATAATCAAATTAAATATATATAAATATTTGGGAAGATTGGCATAGATACTGTTTATCAGTCTTGCGACCTGTGGGAAGAAACGATTCTCCGGCCTGGCCATTTTGATTTTGATCCTCCTGTACTTCTTTCTGATGGTAGTTGAAAATACTGTATGCCTGATGGAAGGGTGTCCTATAGATCCTTGCCCTCTTTAGACAGAGCTCTCAGTAAATGTCATCTAGGGAGGAAAGGGAGATTCTAGTGATTCTCTCAGGTGTATTAACGACCCTCTATCTAAACTTCCAGTCTGATGCCACTCCGTGCAATGATGTAGGCAGGCAGAATACTCTCAATTCTGCTTCTGTAAAATATTATCAAGATGGAGGCTGGTAATTGTGCCCTCCTCAGCCTCCTGAGGAATTGTAAGCACTGCTGTGCCTTCCAGACAAATGAGGTGGTGTTGTGGTTCCAGGATAGGTTGTCCCTTATACGCATGCCAAAGGACTTTGTACTCTCCACTCTTCCTACAATGGAGATATGTTGATGTGCAGTGAAGAATGATCGACCTTTGTCCCCCTGAAGTCCACAATCATCTCCTTTCTCTTCAGACATGATCCCTGTAGATCACCTCGATGGGGCTGGGAGGAGACTCCAGTGATCCTCTCTGTCACTCTTACGTCCTGTGAATTGACCTTTAATTTATTTCTCTGTGGCAACCATACACACTGATGCAACCGGCATGGATGGTGCCTTGCCCGCTTCAGTCTTATCAGGAAGTGCTGTTGCACCTTCCTGACAAGTGGGGAGCTGTGTGTCCACGATATGTGCCCTCCAAGGAACTTGATGCTTTTCACTCTTTCCACTGCAGAGTTGCTGGTGTGTAATGGAGTCTGGTCATTCCTAGTGCCCTGAAAGTCCACAATCATCTTCTTTGTCTTGTTTGCTCTGAGGCTCAGATTATTACTCTCGTACCACATCAAGAGATTTTCCACTTTTCTGCAGTGCAACATCGTTGTTGCTGATGAGGCCGATGACTGTTGTCATCTGTAAACTTGATGAGACTGTTGGAGCTGGATCTGGCGATGCAGTCATGGGTCAGGAGCGGGCTGAGCACACAGCCCAGGCGTGTGCCGGTGCTCGACATTCTGCTACTGACCCGGACAGACTGTGGTCTTTCCGTCAAGAAGTCCAGAATCAACTGGTGGTGGGGGGGGGGGGGGGGGGGTGGGTGTTGGGTCCCAATAATGACGGTTTATCCACCAGCTTCTGAATTGTGATCATGTCAAGCTCAAGTCAATGTACCCTGCCATGTGAGGCATCGTTTTCCAGATGAATCAGGATGGAATGGAGGATCATTACGAAGGATACCTTACCGTCTGAACCAAACCAGAATGAAATAAGAATTAAAATGCATTTGATTGGTCCTAATTGGACATAAAAAATCAGTTTAGGACCACCACTTTTGTTCAGAAATTGATACATTTTTACTTCTGTTTGACACACCCAATACACAGTTGACATAAAATACATTTACATACATGGAAGATGTTCTTTAACTTCCTCTTGACAAAATAAAGCCCAACAAGGACCCAATTGAGTTCCAAGTGGGATTCGATCCAAAATTGTAAATTAAAGCAGTCTGTGTTGCTTCTTGCTAAATAACCTTGCCGGTTGTTTTCACTCCAGTTGCTCGTGTGGGTGATTCTGTTTCAAGATGCATCCAAGCTTTAGAAGAGAGGCAGTGAAGAACTCTCCTTTGTTGCCCTTGCTAAAGAAGAAACTACAAAGTAGCAACAGCTGAAATAAAATCAGAGAATACTGGGAATACTCAGCCAGATGGGCAGCAGGTATGAGGAGAGAAACCGAGTCAATGTTTCATCAGTGTTGGGAAAGTTGAAGTTTTAGATGCAAAAGAAATGGTAGGGGTGAAGCGAACTTAAAGAGAAGAGCAGTGATGGGTGGAAGACAGATTTCAATCAACTGAAGGGATGTTAGGGCATGATAGCAAATGAATTTGGTTATAAGGAATAAAAATTGATTAGAAAAAAAATCTTGCTGGAATCAGGGAGAAAATGTAACAGCTATTGAGAGGTGAACAGAATAAAATGTTAACTTTTGGATTGAATAGATGTTACTGAAAAGTGCTCAGCTCATCTGCTTTGGGTGTCCCAAGAGTAGACCAGATCATATCCATCAGCAGGGATGCCACCACATTGAAAGAAATGCAAATAAATCCTTGACCTGCTGAGCATTTTTACCATTTTCTGTATTTGTCAGATTTCCAGTGCCCGTGATATTTTGCCTTTGTATTTTTTCCTCTCTGTATTGCACAGTCAGTTTGTTTACATTTCTTTATTTGTTTACATGTGCATGTTGAGTACTTTGCACTATGGTAAGAGATCATTCCGCCTCGTCTGCAGGTAAAAGTACCTCAGGGTTGCATTTGGTGTCGTGTCTGTACTCTGACAATAAATCTGAAATCTAAATCAAACGACAGAATTCCTCTACGCCCTTGTACTGTGTTTTCCAGATTTATGCTATTGATATCCAACGTTATTATTATGCAAACTTAATGAACGAAGCCTTTGTAATAGTACAGATTCTATCACCAATGTGTACATATGTACAGATGATAGTGTAGGATGACTGTGATTGGCTGAGAGTGTAGCCACACCTACTGGCAGGTCTTAAAGGATTGCTCCTAGCCAGACCAGGTCATTCTGGACTGGTCGACCTACTTGTGATATGCTCCAGTCTTTTAGTTAATAAAAGCCTTGGTTTGGATCAACAAGTCTTTGGTTCGTTTGACGCGCACGACAGCCTTTGCATAGTCTAGTCCTGGTACTCCTGGCCATTGGTTCGTGTTGCTGCTGGAAGATCGAGCACATCTCTTCGTCTTTGTATGAGTTTGCTCATTGAATTGTGGAGGGTCTTGGCTGTCAAGTGACAACACTGTCCATTAGTTGGCTGGATGACATGCCACCTGCCAATCATAGTTTGGCCCCACCCCACCCATCAGTGCACACCTAATCATTGGCCCCTTTAAGTACCTTGGCCTTTGTAATTGACTAGCCTTTGCTAGTACTGAGCCATTGGGTCCCTGTAAATTACCTGGGTTGGACCCCCAGCTCTCCAGCACTTTGCCATCTTCGAGGGACCACCCTGCTTCACTCCAGGCTGAGTAGTGTGAAACAGCACTGGAGAATCGTTTGAGGTGTGCATTGTTAAAGGGTTGGGAGTGTTTTAGTGAACCTTTTAGCATAGAGTCGTGACTGCACTGAGTCAAGGGGTGGCGGCTCTTGTTTTTCGTTGATTTGTATGTACCTAGTTCGTTGCTTGTGTCTTTCATTAGGATTTTCCCACGTTCATCCTCAACAAGTTGTTTGTTTTATTCCTGTTACGATTTTCCCATGTGCAGCTTCTGTAAACAAAATTATATTCTGCTAGACTGCGTTCAGCATCCTTGCTTTTGAGACCCATCGAATCTGTTTCCTCACTCACAACACACACATAATAAGACAGACAGCAACTCAATATATTGTGTTCATCACTCTAAACCTGCAGGGGATGTGTAGCTAATGTATCGCACACCATCACCCAGAACAATGAAATCTCCATACTACTTCTGTTACAGGTGGAAGAGAGGAAGCATTTATATTTGTGTGGCATGTTGTGGAGTATCTGGAAGAATTTGTGCGTTTGGAGGAGTACGCTTACTTGACACATTGGCGCATACTTGCTCATCATTGGGCTTCACGATTAGTGGCAAGTCCAATTATCCTGCTGGCCATGCCTCCCACAACTTTAATGCAAGCCTCTGTGACCTCTGGCTGTACTTAGCACTTCATATCAAATGAAGTGTTCCTGAGTGTACTTGCTGTCAGAAACACTGAAGCAAGTTCTTTTAAATACCCTTGTGATAAAGATCAAATAATTCAGGTTTAAATGAAGGATGCATTCATTTTGGATGCAGATCACTCCCGTTCTCCTTTGTAATAGGACCATGGAATTTTGACAACCCTTTGGGAAGACTATCTTGGCAGTTGGCACAACCCTATTACAGCACCAACGACTGGGTTCAAATCCAGTATTATCTGTAAGGAGTTTGTACATTCTTCCTGTGCAGGTGTTCTTTGTGTGTACCAGGTTCCTCCCACCTTCCAAAACATAGGCTTGGTAGGTTAATTTAATGTTATTAGGTGGCATGGATTTCAATGCCTGAAATGGACTTCTACTGTGTATCTTTTTTTAATGCTCTTATTAATCATCTTGTTTGAAAGACAGCATTTTAATAGTAGAAAACCATATTATTACTCAATGAAAACATTTAGTCTCGACTTTGCGCTCAAGTACCTGAAGTAGTCCCAAGTTTTAGCGGATTGCACCAGTAACTAAACCTTGGCAACTGAAGTGTATGACTCCTGATCCCACACACTTCTGGGACTTTTACTGTAAATGTGACTCTACTATGTTAATAGCAGATTAATTTCCTTTACATTGTTTCTTGAACAAATTATTCTCTACTTGTGCAATCACAAAAAATTGTATCCAAAAAGAGAACACGAATAAAATTCTGTCATTCTTCCTGGTTTTGGTAACTGATGGATCGGGGGGAAATTTTCCTTCTCTTTTCCACTGTCTTGTGGCTGTGTGATGTGATTCACTGTCCTCTAAATAAATGGAATCAGAGCTAGGACACATCTTATTTGTGTTGAATCTATCTGCATTCAATGGAAACTTTCTAATTATACAGAAAGGGCTCATTGAAATGGGGATGCGCGGCTCTTCTTTTGACATCCATTGCAATCAGCCTCTCTGCCAGAGCCCTCAAGTATTCAACCAAGTCAATTACAAGCGGTCAGCCAATTCTTCATTAAGTGGCATACTCTATTAATGTGAGTCATGTAACGCAGGGACACTGAAGGTCTTAGCATCAACACCATCTATAATTAATTGCCATTATTCACTGAATACTACTCAAGAACACAAGCAGCCTTCAAGGCAGCTTTGTAAATAGCAAACCTTAATCTGCACTCACTCCTCAGAAGGAAGATTGCAAGTTCTTGCCTCTGAAGAATGTCATGTAAATACTGAGATTCATTCGCTTTCTATGGACACTGTGATAAATAGTCCATTTGCAAGGTTTCACAAGGACTCAGAGTTTGGAGGTGAACAAAACAAAGTTGGCTACTTTGTGTTATTAAAAAAATAAAACAAGACTCAATACAAGGTCAAAAAATATCAGATTAGGTTTTAAAGATGCACAGTCTATATGAAGGATGAAATAATAATAATGTTTTTGAGGTAATATAGAATTCCTTTGGCAAAAGTTTATTCATTTCAAATTGCTCAACTTCATTTTCTAAGTGCAGAATCAACCACTTTGAGGTGTCATTCCAAGGAAGAAAAGCAGGGTGACAAGGTGTATCCATGGTTTTTCTGAGAAGTTCATATGTTTGAGGGAATCCTTGTGTCTAGTGCATCTCCAGGAACACCAGACTGTTTGGCAGCAGAGATAGGTATAGAGGTGGGATGAGGTTAGCAGAGCATGGAACCCCATCCTCATTAAGAAGAATATAAAAGATGCCCTGAAATGCTTGTATGGTAACAATATACTTCTCTTCTAAAAATGATCAAATTTAAATCCCTGCATATAACCTGACTGGGAACACTGTTGAGATGTGATATTTCATATTTTCATTTTACACCATAAAATGAGAATTTAATTCTTCATTGTTGAAGCTGAGTTGATCAATAATGAAGCTCTCAAACTCCAAAGTCATGTCTACAGGAAGCAAGGTGACATGATATCAGTGTTTCCAACAGGCAAGTTCTCTCGATTAAGGAGAATGTTCTGCAAACCATCTTACTAGCCATTTAATGAACCTCCAACAGCATCTTTGTCTTTAGATAATAAGGCCAGGCACCCACTTCATTGCCATCTTTTAGGCTGTAAATGCTGAGGACCACAGGCAAGAACTTATACAGAACCTGCTCGGAACATGCAGCTTCTCTCATAGGCCTGAAATCAGAAACTAAACACTATCTGCTACAGAAACTCAATGGGTCAAGCAGCACCAGTGGGAGATGTTGCTGAGATTGTGTTTTACTAGTTGGTTTAAAGACCATTCAGAATCCATCCTTCTGCCTCTTCTTGTTTTATTTCTCCACACTGGCACATTTCCCATGTGCAAATGTTCCAATCTGAATGGAGCAAAAACATTCTCTTGCCAAAAGGCTGCTGTTTACAGATAACTAATCTAGTTCTTCAATTTAAAATTAACATTTCTTTCCTTTTCATTTCAGATGAAGAGCTTTTGCAGTTTCTTCTCACTGCTCCTCTTTCTGAGGCGTGGCTTTTATTTCCTATTTAAGTTGTACTTCACTCACTCCTTGGCATTTCTGCTGGGCCTCTACTTTTCTCTTATATTTATGACTTAAGTTAATAGCAGTCTTTTATGTCTTCTCCCTCTCCTTTACTTTCCCTCTATCCAGTATTGTATCCACTTAACTCTGCTCTCACTTCATGAGGTAGCAATCACCAGAGTGTCTTTTATCTCTGAGTTGTTCCAGCATGGATTTTGCAGTGGGACTATTTATGGGGCTCTCAGCACTCCCTACTAATACAGTGTAAATTGCACAGTAGAGTCCTGTTGTCAAGTACATCCAGTTCAAAAGGGCAATCTGAAAGTGGCTGTGCACTGCCATGAGCTTCAGTACACTGTTACCTTACTGATGCATACAGCAAAAACACCATAAAGGGTTGAGTGTCAACTTCTGAGCAAAGTGTCTTACTTTTTTTTCAAATCTTAACAGGAATTTCATGATTTGAGATTTTTCTTTCAGTTTTTACTTTCACTTGTTCATTTCAGTTTGATGGAACAGCTATTTAACCTTTGTCTATCCTCTGCTGTTACCTGTTCATTTAACATGCTATGAAGGAAAGGGGGGATATTTTGCCTTGAAGAGTTGCCCCTGCCCACACCACTTCCCCTTCTCTCTCTCATCCTTCACCTGCATCCAAGCAGCTTGAAAGGAAATCTTTGTGATTGAGGTTCCTTTGCACAAAATGTCAGCTGCCTCACTCTCGCTCCCCACTGAATCGTCCTGACCTGTTGAGTTCTTCAAGCATGCTCTGTTTTTGCTTTGTAGCAACTGCCTGATGAAAGTCTCATTCACAATACAGCAATAATTTGCTGACCAAACATGCAGAAACCTGGCTCCTAAAGATGCCTGATAGGAGGTTGGATGGTCTGTTTTACCAGAAGTGTGCCTCCTTACCTACAGGACAAAAGATATCTTGATAGTATATACATTTTTTTTAAAAAAGGTTGGCTCTCTCTAATTAAACTCTCTCTTGTATTGTTGTAGTTTAAGAGTGTACATGTTCAGAATGGAAAAGATAAAATTTTATTGAGATTCAGGAGGCAATGATTGACACCCAAATTCTCTCTTCAGAGGCAGCTTTGGAAATTGAGAAAATGTGGAAGTTTCTTGCCCATGTCAAAAGCAAATATAAAGATGAAAAGCTCTTGAATAAAATAAGAAAATAAATATTGTGTTGTAGTGAACTGGTCTTACATGGTGGAATTATTTGCACATACCTGCTCATGAGATGTGTTAACACAAGAAATGAACACTTGATTCCTATTGGTCGAACTGTTAATGTATCATGATTTAGTGTTCTAGGATTAAAGGATAATACAAGAATTCTGACTGAACCTCTCAAATTGTTACATTATATTGCCATTATTGATTTCTAGTATCCTTTATTGATCTGAAATCAATCTTTGATTGACATCCACCTTAATATATCCTTGTCCTCTTTATTTTTGTGGCCTTCCAGAATCTTCAAAGACTAATTATGGGTGTAATGATATTTCAGGCCTGATTCTCTGTTCAAGAATTGGAGTTTTCCTCTTGCTCTCTATTTATATTAAAAAAAAACATGCCTCTGCTATTCCGCAATTAAGCTCAATTTGTCAGGCTTGATCATGCTTCTTCACCCAGTTGGGTAACATTACAGCAGACTGCGTATAAATTGGATGGCATGGCAGCACAGCTGGCAGAGCCAATGCCACACACTGTCAGTGGCTTCAGTCCTGATTTTGCATTCTGTCAGAATTTTCACATTCTCCCTATGACCTTGTGGGTTTCGCCTGAGTGTTCTGGTTTGATTCCACGTCTCCTGGGATGTGTGGGTTGGTTGGTTAATTGACCTTTGTGAATGGGCTCCAGAACGTAGGTGAGTGGCAGAATCTGGAGAGAGTAGAACAGAATACGGGGAGAGTTAAATAATAAATAAATGGGATTAATATAGGATTAATGTAAAAGGGTGGCTGAAGGTTTGCACACATTCCTTGAGGCCTCATTTGTCACCCTCGAACCTTGAGGAAATGATGAGAAAAAAATATCTGTACTGTAAATTTGTTTAAAACTTTTCAAAAAAGCTACAAAGGTATTACTTTTCATTTTGTGTCAGTTTTTCCAGAGACAATACTCTTGATTCAGTGTTTTATCAAAATACTATTAGTGAAGAAAAAAAGAAGAGGAGAAAGCCAAGAAATTCATCTTCTGGGGAGTCATAAAATTTGGTTACAATTCCACTTAGTTTTGACAGGAACATCTCAAAAGGAAAGGTGGAGGGATAGGTGCTTAAGGTGCAAATGTAGGAATTGGCAAAGTCTCAGAGTTCATGGGACACTGGTGTAGTGGTGGGAATTGGCTACAAATGGAAGAGTGCAGCTATTTTGGAGGCCAGATAGATTTACTGCGATAGCAATGGATTTGAAAGCAAGAACACAATTCCAATTCCAAAATAAAACTCCACGGTAAGTTTAAAAACAAGAACTGCATTGGCTCGAAATCTGCAATAAGATCAGAAAATGATGGAGATACTCAAAAGTTCAGGCTCAGGAGAGAGAAGCACAGTTAATGGTTCAGGCTAATGGCCATTCATTCTGATTGTTTTAATGAGGAAGCATTGCTTGTTTGGCTGTTACTGTAAGAGCAAGCATGTGGGGAAAAGGATAAACTGGATTACTATGAGTTTGGAAAAATCACAGATCTTCAGAAGCCAGAAATCTGAAATAAAAACAGAAGGTACTGGAATCACTCGGCAGGTTGGACAACATCTGTGCAAAGATAAACAGTTAATATTTCAGGTGGAATAGGGCTAGCAGAATTTTAGATGAAGTTGAGCCTTGTTTAAAAGGTTTGAATGAAGGGTCTGAGAATGAGACAGAACGCAAGAAGAGAAGACAGCGCGTTTTGACTGTCACAGAGTTTGCATTTATGATATCATTAGCTTCCAGGCAAATATCCCAAAATCAAAATATAAATGATTGTATTTTCAGCTTTAAAGTGTCATGGGGTTTCCAATCATCTCCCAGCTATGAATTATCAACATGATAGTACTGGATTACAAAATCAGTTTGTGATTTCAGAAACATGATTGTCATTTTTTTTCCTTTGAAATGTCCTCTCTTAACTCCCTGTGTGTTCCACATGCTTCCTTCAACTTCACTCAAGGATCATAAAAGATCAACCTTTCGTAACCAGTTAAGAACAATAGAAGCCACGTCTTTGGGACACTTCCTCTGCCACCAAAGTGCTTCTCAGATGATTAATTACTTCTGTGATGTTGTTTGCATCATTTTTAGTCTTTCCTTTTTCTAGCCATGGCAGTGACTTGTAGAGGACTTGGCTTTCCTGCTGGTTTGCTTAAATTACAAAGCAAATGGGAATTTAGAAGCAATTCTTGCTCCTTGGGTTTGTGGGACACCACTGTGCTAATTAGCGAGTGGTATCTGATGATATTCCACCTGTACTTCAGTGAACTAACCAGCTTGCTGCCAAACTCAATGTTTCGAATTAGAATGGGCTGGTTGCTAAGTTGATAATGTTCTATCTCCTGCTGCTAAGGTACCAATGCTGTTTAAAGACTCCCAGATCAAACCAATTAGTGATTGAATTGTGGTGAAGAGGCAGGAAAAGCAAGTCTTCAGTTGCATTTTAGGCAGTCCCTTGGCATCAAGAATGATTTATTCCTTTCTAAACCTGCCAACAAAATAGTTTTAATTGAAGATAATGACCTCTCAGTAATGACTAGTCCAACAGAGTATCAAAAGTCATACCTCAGTGGATGACACATAGGCTCACCGGCCCTCATATTGCACTTGCGGCATCTCCCATAAATTACATTGGCCTCTCAGATCATCTATTCCCACCGTTACTCTGCATTCACCTTCAGGAGCACCTGGTCTCCTGTAGCAACGAGTCCTCCTCTCTACTTCCTTCATGCTTGGTTCACATTCAGTGCTTGGAAACCAAAAAGACACTCTTGTACCCAGCTACCCAGGATATAATCCATGTCTCTTTAAGAACTCCCTGGCCAGCTTAAAGCAGCAAGATCCCTAGCAAAGGTGGAGTTACAGAACTTTCACTCCCTGGGGAAGTGCCCTGCAACTGCAAAGTGTAGTCAATGCTGGTTTGACATCAGAAGCATTATAACAATGCAAATTTAAACAATAAATTTACCTTTGTTGAAAATATGCTCAGAAATTTGCCTTGTGATTTTTAATTTTTTCCATCAGTAGAGCAGATGAAAGACCACATTGGTTGTCATTCTCAGTGGTAAACAGAGGCAGTTGAATGAGAGGATCTGTGCTAAAACTACAACCTTTGTTGAAATATTTATTCATGTCCTTGCCCTTTATTTGTGCATGAAACAGGAGCACTGCTCCTTGCTTTACCTACTGTAGCTCATGGCCCTTTTGTGCTTGAAATAAAGACTTAGTCACTCTCACCTGCGTGACTCAAGTCACAGGGTATTACATCTCTCTCCCTCCAGCTGCTAGTATTTGACATTCTCCGAGATTGATGCGATAGACCCTGTAATCCCTTCAGCCAGTTATCTGCAGCTTGCACAGCTGCTGCTTGGCTTTGTTTTGTTTATCCGTCAACTACCAGCCTGGTTCCTCCCTGCTGCGTTAATGAAGAGCTGGGTTGCTGAAATTTTTTTGGCGGGATGGGGGAGGGGGAGGATGTTGGGAGATTGTATACACACAGTAAACAAACCCTTATCCAAGCTGCTGGCAAGGTTATTGATTGCTATAGGAAGTGCACAGCAGGAGCTCACAAGCTATCACTCTCGCTGCACTGACATCTGCCCTCTACCAGGGCGGGAGATCTATCAGCACGAGTATTTGAACACTGCCCATTTCGTCTATCGTGACTAGGCTGCCTCCAAAATGAAACTCACCACCTTACTGTGATTGTGATCAAGGATTCAAAGATGGTTTTTTTTGTGAAATCACAGTAAATAACTAAAAATAGATGTCTCTCTTAATTTAATTTAGAAATACAGCAATGAAACAGGCCCTTCCGGCCTATTAGCCTGCACTTCCCAAATGCACCCATATGACAAATTAACCTGCTAACCCCGTATATAGGAGCACCTGGAGGAAATCCATGCAGTCACGGGGAGAACGTACAAACTCCTTGGTGTCAGCGCAGGGTTGCTGGTGAGACAGTAAGTGACTGAGGATCACACTGCCTCCTTCAAGGAGATCACCTCCTTCAAGGAGTCCACCTCCACCTTGCCGGCACCAAGCTCTATTCATCTATTATTCATATTGATGTCTAATGACTGTCAGTTAAAGGCATAGGGCAGGGCAGTGAGGCCACTAACTGTTTCATAGCGCCTGATACCCAGGTTCAATACTGACCTTGTTTGCTGTCTCTGGATTTTATATGCCTCTCTGACCACATGGGACTCTTCCCGGTGCTTTGCTTTCCTCCGACATTCCAAATAAGTGCAGGAAGGTTGGCTAATTGGGCACTGTATATTGATTTTCGTGTGTAGGTGAAAATCTTTGGGGTGGGGAGGGAGTGGTTTGTGGTGTGGGAGCTGATGAGAATGTGGGGCTAAATTTAAAAAAAATGGGATTAAAGCAGGCTTAAATGTTGGTTAGCATGGACGATGGGCTGAAAGGCCTCTTTCTGAGCTGTAACTTCCTATGACACTAAAGCTCAATTTTAAATGCATAAAAGTTTTGCAGAAACTCAGCAGGTCATGCAGCATCCGTAGGAAGTTAAAAGCAGTCAATATTTCAGGCCTGAGGCATTGCTGAGTTTTTCAGCGCCTTTGTGCACCAGTCCTCAGCATCTGGAAATTTTTTTTCCCTCTAACAATATTAACCTTTTAAACTTTGTAACTTTCTCGAACTCAAGCCCTTCAGGGTATATGATCCTCTGTTCCTGGCCTCAGTCATATCAATCTTAATCACTCCAAAGCTGCATGCTTAACCTTCTGAAGGTAAAGCTTCCATTATTGTCATGTAATACTACATTTAGAATGTAACATACATGAAACTAACTTTGTCTCTCGTAAGGAAGACAGTCGCCACTTTGTCCTGTGCCCCTCACAGAAATGAGGCCCCGGCAAAGGTTGAACTCATGACCCTTGGTTTACAAGCCCAGTGCTCCAACTACTGAGCCTGTACCTTCCTCTTCCTTTAAAACACCACTTTCTAAACAAACTTTTGTTCATCTCCCCAAATAACTCATCTGGCATGGTGTCAATTCTCCTGCCAAACATTATTGGATATCTTGTCAAATTAATGGAGCAATGCAAGGATGGTGATTTGGGAAGGGTCTGAGCAGTAGGTTCCAAAGTTTTGTGGCCTTTACAGCAGGATTGGGTCCTGGATAAAGAAAGGAGAGCAACATTCATTTATCAAATCTCCTGGAGCTCCTTAATAATCTGTACAGACGGTAACAGTAGCAAAGTCTTTGGTCATATCACAAGGTGACTGCAGCTTCATATCAGTGAATTGGAATAAATAAGGACTACTCATTGACTGACCGTGGAAATGATGTTGGTTTTAAAGAATATATGTTTGTAAAAGCTGGACCTTCACAATTTTTGACTAAGGAAAATATCTACAATTCATTCAGTTTTGTTGTCATTTGCAGTGTCATTAAAAATGTTGAAATGAGAATGATCCTGCTCGAGCTAAGCTATTTGGCTTATTCTACTTGTGCCAGGTTTTTGAAACCACTATTGAATTAGTCTGCCCTCCTGCTCTCATCCCACCCTGCTTAAACATTGATCCAACACCTCCACAGTTCCCTTTATAATAAGGGGATATTCAAGAAATAATATTTGTTGCATTATATCTGGAAACTTTGTCATCTTCTAACACCCTCTTTGGCTTCACTTTGTTCACATCGTATCTACATTTCCACTCCCAGCCTTTTGCATTCACTCTGTCATTCCTCATCTTTGGAATTATTTTTGTAAATATAATGCATATTATATTACCTATAACCTTAAAAATACATTATCCCAAACACATCTTCGGTTATTTCTCTGAATCTTTCCTTTCTCTGCTCCTGCATCAGTGGCCACTTTCCTGATATACATTTTGGGATTTGTTTGTAAGCTAAGAATCTGCTTTAATGAAACAAAGGAGGCGGCAGCGTCGCCCTGGTGTGGAGCTGGGAGGAGCAGAGATCCGTCTTTCAGTGCTGCTCCTTGAGATCCAATTGCCCGGGTGTTATGCAAATAGCCCCACGCAGGCTTAAGCAACCTGTAGCGTGGGGGAGGCAGTGTTTTTAAAAAAAAATAACATCGGAGAAGCCATGGAGGTCTGCGCCCAACATGGCAGCACCCATGCTTGGCAGCACAGACCACAAAGGTTGCAGTGCAGAGCCCCCCCGAGTGGGAGAAAGAGAAGCCTGGTAGAAGATTGTGCCGAGTCGAAAACCGAAGCAACGGACCATCGAAGGGTTTGGCAGCTGAAGGACATGCACCAGGCTGCAGGCTGTTGGAGATTGGCTCATGGGAACCCAGATATTGGGACCAGCATTCATGAGGGTGCTAAGGGCAAGTGGGGTTCCTGAAGAGTCTCACCTCCCAGTTGTATCAATGTTCAGAACCAGTGACCAAGGAAGGATGCTTGGAGCTAGTGTTCACTGCTGAACGGATGGGAGTTCACGTGGGTACAGAAATTACGGGGGCACACAAGGCAGTGGCATCAGAGGAGGTGATGGGATCACCAGACATTCGACGTCTCTGAAGAGACTCTCTTTTTCTCCTCTTCCTCTTCCTGGCGTGAGAGCAGGACCAAGTGCTGCCTCTTTATGTGCCTTTACTGGCAAACAAAAGTGAACACATTTAATGTATTTATGAGCATGACAAGAATGGAACCTTGAATCTTGAAATACAAGCTGCTGTTGTTTGTAAAATCTTTAAAACAGTTGCGAAGTTCATCAAAAACTAAGTGAGCTGACTTTGCACTATCCTTTTTCCATAGGTCATAAGACTGTAAACATGGCAGGCCAATAGACAGTGATGAGCTTTGCAGAGGCTATATTTTTGAAGAATTTGTAACGCGTCCATTGTAGCCTTGTAAGTGGCTATCCCTACAGCACTTTTTAATTTCAGTGCTGGTAGAATGTGAAGGTATTTACTCTGGCCAATTTTAATCTGTGACACTGCAATCTTGAACAGTCATTTCTGCTCCTCAGCAATAATGATAAATCATTATTTAGAGTATGATATCACAACTGCAGTACCACTGAGAAATTTGACTCTGCTTTATTAAGCAGATCAATTGCTACATTTTGAAGGCTTCAAAGCAGGTGCTCTGACCTCATTGGCTCTGATGCAAATATCATCTTATTTAAAGGTATGAGCAATGACTCTATTCTTAAAGGAGCACCAATGTCACATGAAAGCACATCACCATCAAACTGTGTGAGACTACATTTTTATGGGCATTATAAAGTGCCACGTTGCATATATAGTTGAAGAAATTATGCAATATAATTCAAACTGGGACAGGCTCACATCTGTGCAGTTGATAACCTCTATCTTTTGGGTTGCCTCAAGTGTTGACTTTTGGATAAATTCTCTACTGGAGACTCACCTTGTCAGTAAAGCTCTTCCATCCTAATAATAATTCTCCCCTGATTCACTGCTCTCATTAATAACATTTATTTTAATAATGGGAACAACACTGTGCCCAGTGACCAGGCACTGCCTACAGTTGTAGCCTTCACTGTTTTATTTCATGGACTGAAGATTCAGATGTTGTCACCAGGAAATAAATGGTTTATATTTGGGGTGGGGGGGGGGGGTGGGGGGAGAGATCTCTCTCTGTCACTCTTTTTTCTCTCCTCTCTCTCCTCCTCTCTCTTTCTCTCCTCTCTCTCCTCCTCTCTCTTTCTCTCCTTCTCTCTCCTCTCTCTCTTTCTCTCCTCTCTCTGTCTCTGTCTGTCTCTCTCTCTCTCTGTCTGTCTGTCTGTCTCTCTCTCTCTAAAATTGGTTGAACATTGACTAATATGGATTACTTAAGTAGTATGTGAGTGGAAAGATAAAGGTTGAGAACCACTGGATTAGAAGAATGTGAACAAGTTTTGGGTTATAAAATAAATTGGGATAAAAGTTAATTTATTGCCATTTACAAAAGGCAACTACATTCCATGTCAAGGAAATACCCAGTTTAAATGGCTGACAAGTGGGATCAAATATTTGGAGATCAGAACAGATGATAATTCAAAAAAATTATATAAATTGAATTATTTACCTTAATTTTGCTTCATAAACTCACAGAAGATTTGAAAAGTGGATGACATTACCTATTACTTTAATAGGGAGAGTTAACTGTATAAAGATGAGCATTTTTACAAGAATTCAGTATCGCTTCCAGACATTACCCATCCAAATACCTCAGAAATTTTTTAATGAGCTTAATAAATGGGTTTGGAAATTTTTAAGGAAAGGTAAAATATCCAGAGTATTGATGCAGAAAAGAACATGGAAATATGAAATGGGGGATTACAACTTCCAAATTTCTACAATTATTAGAGCAGCTCAAATGCAATTTATCGTGTCCTTTTTTTTAAGGCAAGACTATATCAGTGAGGGTTAATATAGAACTGGGAAAGATTGGAGAAAAGTCAGCTGCAGCCTTTATCTACAAACGGAACTCAAGATTAATGACAGGAATTAAAGACACACCCGTTACTGAAGCATTTAATAGATACCTGGGGTAAGATAGATGGGGAAATTGGAACTAAAGGAGGTATATCACCTTATACCCCTTTGTTTCAGAACAGTTTGATACCTTTTTCACAAGATAACAAATTCTTGAAATTGTGGTCCGGTAAAGGAGTTAGACTGTTATGAACAAAGACAATTAATGTCCTTTCCTCAAATGAGGGATAAATATGGAATAACTAGAAATATGCTTCTTTTTTGCTATTTGCAGATAAAAAGATTTTTACGAGATAAGTTAGGATCAGAGAGATTGTTACCCCATTCCCCCCCCCCCCCCCCCCCCCCAGCAGTGAAGATGAGGGTCAGTATGGAAATTCACCTCTGCAACATACCTTCTCCTACAAAGACAAACTTGTAAACCTGGACTTTATAAACTAAACAAAATTGGGAACAGGATTTAGGTATTACAATAGATGAACAAACATGGATGGATTTGTGTAGAGACTGTATGTCCAATATAATCAATGTATGATATAGACTGGTACTGTATAATTTTATATCACACCGTATAAGTTGCATAAAATAAAATCAGATTTATCAAATAAGTATTGTAGGTGTCATATAGAAGAAAGTACTTTTTTGCATTCTACATGGACATATCCAAAAGTGACACCTTTTTGGGTGAAAGTAGGGGAATTGTTAGGACAAATTACTGGTATTTCATACCCACAAAATCCTGATCTATTTTTATTAGGGAATGTGGAATGGACAACCACTTAATCAAAGGAAGTTTATAAAAATAGTACTGGCTGTGGCAAGACAGTGTATTGCAGTTACTTGAAAGTTGAACTCAAGTCTGGGTGTTCACAGATTGCATGCAGAAATTCAAAAGTCTATCCCGTTAGAAAAAAAATTACTTATAATTTGAGGAATTGGTATAATATATATTTACAAATATGGAGTACACATATAAAAGATGAGTATTGTGGTTTAATTTTGTCTCTTCCAATCACTGATTTCTACAACCTCACCTGTTAGTGCAAATACTTGTCTGTCGGTTAAAGTCCTTGGTGCACCATGGCCTCTCCTTGTACAATCCAGTAGCTTTTTTTAATTTTCTTTCTTCCTTCTTTCTTTAATATGTCATAATATAATATGAAAATGTATAAGTAATGATCGATTTTGTTTTGGGGGATTAAGGTTAGGGAGGGTTTTGGTTTTAAGGGAAGGGGGTATATTTTCTTTTGTAGTCAGGACTAATCTTTACTAATTAATCATTTGTATGCATCCATCCTATACTACATGTTTGAAAATTCTAAAACAAAGTAATCAAAAAAAGAAAGAAATCGGGAAGGCTAAAAGAAGATGCAAAGTTGCTTGTCAGACAATGTGAAGGAAAATACTTTGGGTTTCTACAGGAATTCTAAAAGCAAAAGGATAATAAGGGACAAAATTGGTTCCCTTGTAGATCAGAGTAGTCGTCTTTGTGTGGAGCTAAAAGTGATGGGGGAGATCTTAATTTTTTTTCCATCAGTATTAATGCAGGAAATAGGCACAGAGTTGTGGGAAGTAAGGAAAACAAGCAGTGAGGTCATGGAATCTACAGAGTTTAAAGAGGAGGAAGTGCTTCCTGTCTTAAAGCAAATTAGAGAGGATAAATACCCAGGGCCTCCCTTGGATCTTGAGGGAGGCTAGTGTAGAAATTGCTGGGGCTCTGGCAGAAGTATTTAAAATGTCTTTTGCCACGGGCGTGATGCCAGAGGATTGGAGAGTAGCTTGAGTTGTTCCATTGCTTAAAAAAAAGCTTTAATAGTAACCCTGGAAATTACAGGCTGGTGAGCCTGATGTGATAAGCAGTTAAATTATTGGAAGATGTTCTAAGAGATCGGATATACAACTATTTGGATAGCCAGGGACTGATTAGGGATACTCGACATGGCTTTGTGCATGGTAGGTTGTGTTTAAACAATCTGAATTTTTCAAGGAGGTTACCAGGAAAATTGATGAAGGGAAGGCTGTGAATGTTGTCTACATGGACTTTAATAAGGCCTTTGACAAGGTTCTGCATGGCAGGTTAGTCAGGAAGGTTCAGATGCTAGGTGGAGTGGAGAACTGGATTCGACAATGGCTGGACGGGAGAAGCCAGAGAGTAGTAGTGTAAGATTGCTTCTCAAATTGGAGGCTTGTGACTAGTGGTGTGCCTCAGGGATTGGTACTGGAACCATTGTTGTTTGTCATCTGTATCAATGATTTGGATGATAACGTGGTAAATTGGATCAGCATGTTTGCATATGACACTAAAATTGGAGGTGTTTTGTCAGTGAAGAAGGTTTTCAAAGCTTGCAGAGGAATCTGGACCAACTGGTAAAATGGGCTGAAAAATGGCAGATGGAGTTTAATGCAGAAAAGTGTGAGGTGTTGCAAATTTGAAGGTCAAATCAAGAAAGGACATGCATGGTAAATGGTTAGGCACTGAGGAGAAGAGTAGAACAGAGGGATCTGGGAATACAGATACATTGTTCCCTGAAAGTGATGTTGCAGGTGGACAAGGTTGGAAAGAAAGCTTTTGGCATATTGGCCTTCAGATATCAAAGTACTGAAGACAGGAGTTGGGATGTACTGGTAAAGTTGTATAAGACATTGGTGAGGCCAAAGTTGGAGTATTGTGTGCAGTTTTGGTCACCTAACTACAGGAAAGATATCAATAAGATGGAAAGGGTATGGAGAACATTTACTAGAGAATGTAGAACAAGCTTCCAGTTGAAGTGGTAAATATGGGCTCAATTTTAACATTTAAGATGAATTTGGACAGGTACATGGATGGGAAAGGTATGGAGGGCTAGTGGCAGGTCATTGGGACCAGGCAAATAAAATGGTTCGGCACAGACTAGAGCAGCCAAGGTGACATGTTTTTTTTTGCTCTAATTGTTCTATGGTTCTATCTATCTCTCATTCATAATAATAAGAGGGCTTATTGAAACACAAGATTGTCATGGGGATTGACAAGTGGAAGCTGTAAGGACGTTTGCCCTACTCGGGGTATCTAGCCCTGGGGTTGAGGAAAGTTTTACAGAAAACTCGGCTATTTAAGAGAATCAACAAGAAATTTCTTCTCTCAGTGGGTTGTGACTTTCATACCGGAAGATGACAGTGATCATGTAATTGTCCCTGTAGAACTTCTTCATTTCAACATGAAGACCAGCTATTTACCTCTGGCCAATTTATGCAATCTTGAAAAGTAATTTCATCTCTTCAACAATAAAAATGAATCATTGTTTCAAGTGCGACATTATAGTACAGCCTAGAAATATTTGACTTGTGCATATCATTGTTATTCCACTGTCTGACGACAAAAGGCTATGAAAATCTCTTCAAACATCACATTTTGCTAAATATTTAAGACTGACATATTTAAATGATAATGGATGATGCGATGCGAGGGAAGAATGGAAAAGTAATGTTGAGATCAAGATTTGGCAAGCCACGATCTGATGAAAGGGGGGAGCAAGCTTGAGCCGTCAACTGGTCTACTCCTGTTTGCTGGTTGTTGTATGTATTCCACGAAACAGTAAAAAGCTTCATTTTGTGTGCTATCCATGCAGTCAACTGATATAGCAGATAGTGCAATGGTGACAAATGAAGAAACAAATAACTGTGTAGGGAGTACTGTTACAAGAAGTCAAATGGTGCAAGGTATAAAAACAGCTTAGAAACAGTACAAGGGTGTGATCTTTTCTCAATGAGAGATCCATTGAAGAGTCTGATAACAGCAGGAAAGTAACTGTCCATTGCTTCTCGTGGTTTGTGTTTTCCAGCACATTTTCAAAGGAGGGGAGGTTAGTTTGCATGAGTGCGTTTGTAACTCGCTGCAGGTTTTTGAAATATTGGGCAGAGTTGTTCCCGAATCAAGTTTTGATGTATCCAGACGTGATAGTTTCTACATCTGAAAATGTTGGTAAAAGGCCCCGAGGACACGCAAACTTGTATTACTTTAAAGTCGATGCTTCTTCCTTGTAACTTGAGTTTCTTTTAGAACAAGAGTTTATTTTGTTGATGCATGCTGCTTTTCCTTAAGAAATGGCAAAATTTTATACTTTTGCATCCACTCAAATCTTCTATTAAATCAAAGACTGAAAAGCATTACAAAATTTGGAAATTACCCCAAAATTTACTCAGCATCTCTGCAATAATCCAGTTCGCAAAACAACCCAACTGCAAACATTTAATTTCTGCAAAAAGATGCCAGTTACATTAGCTATTCAGGACTGACTGCCACAGAGGTAACTGCTTCTTGTATGCTACAGAGGAACAAGTTCGTGACATCAAAGGCTGCTTGAAATATTCCTTAGCAACTGTAATTGAAGACCAATTACATTTTGAATTTTGATGTTCCATTTCCAACATTGGAAAAACTGCAATTTTTTGGGGTTTTTTCTCTGTTTGGCCAAGGAGGCTGTTGCTTTCTGATTATTCAACAATCGATGGTTTTTATTTGGCAAATGATTCAGAAAATCAAGTCCTCTAGGAAAGATATGGGAGTTTCATTTCCAAACCCTTCAGTGGAACAATAAATTTTACTTTTTTATTGATATAGACTCTCCATGGCTCTTCAGTGATAAACAATAGTTGGCCATTTTAGTTGTTGTTTGCTCAAAATCAAATGGAACTTTTCAATTGCTAAAGTTGCCTAAATGAGGATTCCTCCACAGTGCAAACATCTTGTAATTGGAAACTTTAAAGGGGTGAAACAAGAAAGTCTGCAGAACCTATGATCTCAATAAAAGCACTAAAATGCTGTAAGAACTCAACAGGTCTCGCGGCGTCCACAGGAGGTAAAGATATACTGTATAACCAATGTTTCAGGCCTGAACCCTTTGTCAAAGTATGTGTAACTCAGAGTTTAATCCTGTTATGTTGGTTATATAATCTTTACCTCCAATGAATCCTGCGAGACCTGCTGAATTCCCCAGCATGTTTGTGTTTTTGCTAATTAATAGGGTACTGTCATTTTAATTCTGGATGAAAATAGAATGATTACCTATTATGCATCCTGAAATATTGAAGCTGAAATTTAAAATGACCCCTTTGCATCACGTTAACATAATATTGCAAATCAGAACTTCTAAATAAGTGCTTTTGCCACCTGAAATTGGAGCCTTAGACTGTAGTTTGCTTTCGAGATCTTAGATATATGCCATGTCAAGTGAGAGCTGCTTCATTTTCAGTTAAAATTGACCTGTTAAAACAGATTTCAGTGCATAGAAGCACTGCTGGGAGCAGGCTTTAAACCAGCCGTTCTCAACCTTTTTCTTTTCACTCACATCCCACTTTAAGTAATTCCTATGCTATCAGTGCTCTGTGATTAGTAAGGGATTGCTTAAGGTGGGATGTGAGTGAGAAAGGAAGGTTGAGAATCACTGCTCTAGACCTAATTGTTACTGAAATATTTTGCTTGAGAAAAATTGTCATTGGCCCATTTCCTTGGGAGTTATGAAACTGTGACACATAGCGAGTCAATTAGGTGCGATTAAAACAGTGGTTTTCAAACTTTTTCTTCCCACTCACATACCACATAAAGCAATCCCTTACTAAAGAAAAAGGTTGAGAACCACTGCCTTAGATCTTCCTTACACCAGTGGCTTTCTCATCATGGTCTAACATACCCCATCAGAAGATTGCTAATCTAACCATTCACCCAAGCATCCAGACATATCTCGCCCACCGCGACAGGTTTGCTGCTCTCATTCCTGGTGAGGTCTTCAGGTGTCCCTCCAACAACCTCCCCAGATCAACCTCCACAACCCTTTTAAATCTCTTCCTTTGTACTGCAATGTTCATATTACCTTTTGATTTTTTTTCCATTGAACATGTATTCATATTTTGAACTATATAACAGTGCATCCTCCAGCAGATTCCAATGATCTTTTCTTAAACTTTATTTGAGCACAATTCACAAAGAAAATGTGTAAGGGTGCCATCAAGTTGGCATTTCTTAAATGCTCTGATTATTTTTAAAATTAGTGATACAAGTGCCTAGGATCACCACAGAATCTAGATCAACTGGGAAGAGGCTAAAGGAATGGCAGATGGAACTTGGACAAGTGTCATTTGTCACATTTGTTCAGTCAAATTGGGACAGGACTTGCACAATAAATGGTAGGGACCTGGAGAATGCTGTAAACAAAGGGACATCAGGGTATAGATACATAAAAGTGGCAATATAGGTGCATTGGCTGAAGATGGTGCTTGCCTTTACATTGAGGCATTGAGTTTAGATGTTGGGAAGTTGTGTTGCAGCTGTACATGACATTGGTGAGGCTATAATTGGAGCACTGCACACAGTTGTAGTCACCCAGCAAGGTTGTCATTGAGCTGGAAATAATGGAGCAAAGATTTAAAATGTTGTTGTCAAGACTGGAGGACTTGACTCACAGGGAGAGGTTAGATAAGTTGAGCTGTATTTCCCTGGAGTGCAAGAGGCTTTGTAAAATCATGAGTACCATAGGTAAAGTAAATGATGGAAGTGTTTATGCAGATGAGGTGAGTCTAAAATTAGAAGGCATGGGTTTAACAGGAGAGGGGAAGAATTTAAAATGGATCTAATGGGCAACTTTTCCCAGCCACAGGGTGGTGGCTACAAGGAAGGAGCTGCCAGAGGAAGTTGTAGAGGTAGATGCAGTTGTGACCTTTTTTTAAAAAAAACTACTTAAACAGATATTTGGATAGGTAAGATTTGGAAGGATATGGGCCAAAAGCAAGTAAAAGGGATCACCTCTGATCAACAACCTAGTCGACGTGGATGAGATGAAGCAAAGTGCCTGTTTCAGTGCAGTGTTGCTCAATGACTCTTTTTATAGGACAAGGTTTTATTTCTGCAGATTTTATTGACTCGTTCAGTAGATAATGACCAATGCATGTTTGAGATCTGTGTACGAAGTTATCTGGCCTTAAATATATACAAAATAAATGTCAAGATAACTGATTATATATTTTCATACATGCCTGTAGTATATTTATTAACATATTTGCTTCTTGCAGCTGGTCTGACCTTTAATAATACTCTTCAGATCCTTCTCAAGGCTCTTTTACTCACTGCAGGGGAACCAAAATCTAATTTTATTAAATGGTCTAAACCATTCTCAGGATTTATTATGCCATACGGGTAAAGGGTTGGGGAATTATATTTCTTTGGATTTACATTTGAGAGTCTGATGCAACCTTCTTTATAAATTAAATGATCTTCCAGAAAGTTATAGCAGAATTGATCATGCAAGGCGGCAATTGAACTCATCGAGCTTTCTCACAGGATCGTTAACCTACTCCTACTGTAACAAACATTTTGTTGTTGATAACTTGCGGCGCAAGGATCAGTGAGACACTGATGTGTCTTTCTTGTTTTGCCATAAACCGATTATTAATATTATTGAGTCCATTTTCACAAGGCCAACATCACAGGGATCATAGCAAAAATCATAATCTTTCAGATAAATTATAGCACAGCTTTGTCATCCTAGAGTTACTTTGTTTCACTTGTGTAAATTTAACGGATATCCAAATTGGGTGTGATCTGTGTTCATCTCTTGTTTGAGATTTAAACAGCCAATACACTACCAATGAAGTTATTTATAACAAAGCCATGGAGCTTAATAATATCTTAAGTTGAGTAAAGATTATTTTTGGCTCTATTGTTGCCACTGTTAAAAGGATTCTGGTTGGTTGCATCACTGTCTGATACAGTGATGCCAATGCTCAGGACAAGAAAAAAACTCCAGAGGGTTGATAACTTGGCCTGCCACATCATGGGCACCAGACTTCATTCCATTGAGGACCTATACAAGAGGCAGTGTTTTCAGAAAGCAGCCTCTATCCCCAAGGATCCCACCACCCCGCCCATGCCCTCTTTACTTTGCTAATATCAGGAAAAAGGTACTGTGGTGGAACGACTATATGTAAATTACATGACCTTTCCTATTTGACCTTGCTCTCACTGGTTGGCTTGTGACTCCTCCCCTTTCTCCCCCATAAAGGCTGTCATTGCCACCAGCCTGCCCCCATTCGTCAGGGTCAGTGTGAGTGAGCAACACAAGGATGCAGTCCATCTCTTGCAAGTAAAAGCCTTCAGTTTCGATGACTTCAGTCTTTGTGCAATTGATAGTGCATCAGGTGCACTCAGAGACACAAGGACAGCTTCTTCCCTACGCCATCAGATTCCTGAATGATCAGTGAACCAAAGCCACTGCCTTACATTGACTTTTTGTGCCCTATTCTTAATTATTTTTGTCAGGTGGTTTAATATGAATATTTACACTGAGGCTGCTGCAAACCAAAGAATTTTGTGACTTGTTCTTGACAATAAATTCTGATTCTGACACATAACTAAAGCCACCATTCACCGGAATGATGAGTAAAGATTATTGGCCACTGGCTCTTGTGTGAGTGGATAGCAGTTATATTGCCAGCTGCATTATTATGGATAGATTCTGAGTGTTCAATGCTTCATCCATTACAGGGCAATTTTAGATTGAGGTCATCAACCTGATTGAACACTTTCAGTACTGGGGTACGTTAAACATATCATCTTGTTTGGCTGGAGCGAATAAGAAATTTTGGGGCATTTGTGCATTGTATTTGACAATAAACTCATTCTCAAGAGCTGTGAATGTGCCTACAGTCAGCAACCTGATACTTTTATGGTTACAGTACAATGTGCAGAACTATTTTGGATGTGCTCTGTCATCTGTTGTGTCACTGGGGTGGAAAATACCTTTATTTCAACCCTTCGGTTGCCAAGCGGAACATTTTGCATTTCCTGAATATTCAAAATGAGAAGATCACAGTGGGCGTTGAGGCTCAGTCATTGATCTTGGTGCAGCATGGAACACATAATTGGGAACTATATTATACAGAGACTCTATTAGAGCCCAGCAGCTACAGTGTAGGCACTGTATTAAGATATTCAATCTTTCTTGCACAGGTTATCTCCAGAGCACATTAACTCAGGTATCAATAGTCACTCCATTCTGCTCCACTTAACCAACATGCAAATTAAATCAATGTAGCATGAGATAAGTATTAGTCTTCATTGTGTCACGGAACTTACTTTTTCTGTTGGCTACAGTTGCAAAATATTTACATGATTTCTGATTCACTTTATTGTCATTGTACCAGTAAACCAGCCAATAAAATACAACCAGCATTGACCAGAAGTTTTAAAGAAAACCTGACAGAGTTGATTGCATTTTGATATCAATGTGTCGGCAACCAATTCGTTAGCAATAATTAGTATATTCTGCCAATTATTCCACGCGGAGTTGCTGGCTACAAAATTAAGGTGATTTATTCTTATCCTCACTCACTGTTTTTACATCTAACTGAGAAGAGTTTGTTCAGTCCATGAAAGCCGACAAAAAGCAACAGCAACAACTTTATTTGTTTTGGATCTGTAATTCAGTAAAACACTTTTTGATTTTAAAGAGACATGAGGGCAGTCAATCAAAGATGATGACTAAACATGCACAAGAAAATAGAAAGAGTAAAACCACCCAGAATCTCTTTCTTCTGGTCCTGATATTCAACGTAATGATGGCTGATCAAGCCCCTGGCCCCAAATCCTCTTCTGTGCCATTTCGTCATCGAATCTAGAGATGTAGTTTCCACAACTCTTAGAACTCCCATGATTTTTGAGGCCAGGTTTGCAGATGATACGAAGGTCGGTAAAGGAATGGGAAGTGTTGAACAAGTTGGGAGTCCGCCAGGGTCGGATTAAGCTAGAGCAAGGCTGTGGCTATGTTATAAAGGGGCCCTAAGTTTACAAAATACACATACTGGTACACAGTCCTTTATCCAGAACCCTTGGGGGACAGCGTGTTCTGAATTTTGGATTTTTCTGGATTTCAGAACAAAAGCCAGCTTCCCTACATTTAAGCCCACCCGAATTGTGCTGCCCTCTCCACCCCCTTCTAGTCGTGCTGCTGGCTCTCTCCCCTCCCCCCCCAACCATCTTGGTCGTGCTGCTGTCTCTCTCTCTCGCTCTCTCTTTCCCTCCGCTGTACCAGCATCAGGAAATAAATGCCGGTTTTTGGAGCTTCCTGGATTTTAGATGTCCAGATAAAGGATTGTGTACCTGAATATATATATTAAAACATTTAGTGGTTTAAAAGAGAGAATGAAAGGGGCAAATACCAGGGCAAGGTAAATTCAGAGGAGAGAGATGAACTTAAAGCGCTAAATCATTGCAAATGCAGCCCCGTGCATTTTATGAATGGATACAAACTTGCATGGGTGACTTGAGGAAATAGGTCTACCGTCTTTCTGGCGACTCGGAGAAAGTCTGCCATGGTTGGTTCTAAACACGGCAGTGTAACAAACTGTGTGCTACTGTTTTTTTTTGGAATGGCGGAGTGAGGGGGTACACTTTAAGTTTATCAGGTAGCAGGCGGATAATTTGTTTTCCCTTGGGGACTGCATAATTTTTAGGGTGACGACAAATGGGCTACCTGGAGAAAGGTTGCTATGGCAACCCTTTTAGCCCACAACTAGATTAGCAAATTCATGAGGCTGTAATTTAATCCAAAATTGTCCACACTTGCATGGTGGCCAGGATTTACTATGCAAATAGACTAGTTTTACAGGAGGCTTCTGCTTAAATTAACTCATCAAGGCGATCTGCTCACTAAAAGGCAATCTAGCTACAGTTCAATCCACCTTTGTTTGCTACTGTTCCTGCCTTTTGTGGTGGACATCAGGATTTGTAAAGGGAAGCAAGAGTCATTGCTTTGCACTTAGTCAATCTTATTTTCAGGTAGCCCTTGCTCACAACTACAACTGCATTATCTAAAAGATTTGGATTCCTGAATGCAACATTATCATCTGCCCATGAACTTCTAGAGCAACTGCATTTCCACAGTCGCTGCGTGATTTTCAACATAATTGGTAAATCAGTTATCATTATGCTTCTTCTAATCCACCAGTAATAATGTTGCCTTCCTTGTAGATTGCTCTGGCTGAGTCTTCATGCCATGTCTCCTGATTTGTCTTAGGATGGGTGGGGAGTAGGGGATCGCTATCTCAGCTTTGTTGAAAATAACAATCGTTTTAGCTTGCCTTTATTATCCTACTTTTTAACAAGGACCGTTGTGCTGCTTCTCAATATTTAATAGGATGCATTGTTATTTGCATAATCATCCAATGTATTAAAACAGCATTTGGTCTTTTGTTGAAAGTTTGCCTCTTTCAAAAGAAAGCAGGCAAAAAGTGTCACAAAGTTTTTGAAAAACAATTGAGTGCAGAGGAATTTGTTCTTTTGTTCAGACCAGATTCGATCACCTCGTGATGATCTTTTAGAACAGCTAGTTGCGGGAGATGGAAACAGGCTGCATGTCAGAGCTGAGTCAGCTGGTTCTGCCTAGGACTCCCTGCCCCATACAAGCCAGCTTGACAATTTGCCTCTGCAAAGGTATTATTATTGAGCAATGTCGGAACAGTTGCTTTTTTAGATTTCAAATCGTGCCTTGGGCTCCCCACATTCCTTAAAATGTAATGTAAAAGGTGATGTATATATTCCTATCCCCACCCTGTGTGGCAGATAATCATGTTGAGAATCTTCTAATGTGAGCTACGGCAGCTCTGCACCCCTGTATAGAGCAAGTGCAGAATCACTGGATCAGAATTGATAGCTTGTAAACATTTAGCGCCCGGGGCCATATGTACCATATGCTACTTTTGCTGCTAAGTTAATCCAGCACTGGCGTCTGCAGAGGGACTTAGCCAGGTTGGGAGAATGGGCCAAGAAGTGGCAGCTGGAATGCTGCATGGGGAAGTGTATGGTTGTGCAATTTGGTAGAAGGAATAAAGAAACAGACCACTTTCTAAATTGGGAGAGAATTCTGAAAGTGAAGGTCCAAAGGGACTTGGGAGTCCTAGTGCAGGATTCACATGTAGATTGAGTCAGTAGTAAAGAAGGCAGATGCATTTTGTGAAGACCAGAAAATAAAAGAATGGATGTAATGCTGAGGCTTTATATGGTATTGGTCAGACCACGTTTGGATGATTGCGAGCAAAAGGCAGGCAGGGTGTAACTGTGCGCTACTCGAAAGATGACACTCACATAATGTAGTCAAGTTAAAATCTGAGTTTTATTAGGGCTCAGACCCGACTTTTATACTTTCACTGTTCCAACCATGGTCCCCCTTAGCTGACATCACAACATATATAACAAAAATGGGTTTCCCGCACATGGGAACTTTCCTGCATAACAATGCCCTTCTTCCCCGTGTGCTGTCCCTGTCTGTTGGTTGTGAAGCAAGGCCAGCATCATTTCGGGGTCACTGACCTTTAAGCTACCCTTGCCATTCACCCACAGGTTCGCTTGTTGGGGCCAGTGCTGCTGCGCGGTCTGCTGGCCTATGGTTGCATTTACCGCCCGGAGCACCGGCTGGCCACCACATGAGCCCCTCCCCCCCGATGCCGAGCTCCTCCAGCTTCCTGAATTCCTCCTTTACCAGCTGGAGCTTCTCTGGAGGAAGGCATCTTGCCCTTGCGTGGAGCAGTTGGCCCTAGGTCAGGATGTGGTGCTGTACTCCATGTTGGGGCATCACCGTAGTGAATTGGGCTGTGAGCACTGTGGGGAACTTGGCCAGGTCCCTGGCATACTCGTCTGTCCTCATATGGAGTCCAGGTGGAGTGCTGGGAGCCTGGTGTCTTTGAGGGGGAAGGTTTGAAAAGTCTTCGTGTGGACCAATCTCCTTCCCTTGAGGTCCACTAGGATGTTGTGGATGTGCAGGTTCTGTCCCGAGGAGCAGCTGTACCACTGAGGCCAGCATGAACACCCATAAGAAGAGGCTGCCTCCACTCTGCAGTTGGACCTTACAGGTTCTGTAGCTCCAAATTGTGCTTTTGTTGGCAGCCCTCAGTGTGGGGCCCAACTGCCTGTTCCTGGTGTCCTGTCCCAGCGAGGGAAGGATGCTGACCTCTGCTCTTGTGTCCACGAGGAAGTGTGGTTCGGACTGGCAGTCACAAACATAAACGAGGCTGTCTTGGTGGCCATTAGCGATGGCTGGTCCTGGCATTTTCCTGAAATGTGCATGGTGGCCTGCACCGGCTGACTCTGGCACCACCATATATGGTGGGAGAAACACCACTGGTTGTCTGGATCACCTCCTCTCGGGCGTTGCTGTTCTCTCGGCGGCTCTGCACAGGTCTGGCTGTGGGGTTTAGTGAGAAGCCCCATGGATGCTGAGCACTCTCTCTTCTGTTTCCACAGAACGTCCACTCGTGCCGTGACTTTCCGGGGGGGAGGGGGCCGGGGGTCATTGAAATCTGCGTCAGCCAGGAGCAGTTGGATGTCCTCAGGCAGTTGCTCCAGGAATGCCTGCTCAAGCATGATACAGGGCTCGTGTTTTCACAGCAAGGCCAGAATCTCTTTCATAAGGGCTGACGGGGGCCTGTGCCGTAGCCCGTCCAGGTGGAACAGACGTGCCGTGGGAGCCTGAAGGTCTCTATCAGAAAATCCTTAAAGGTGGTTTATGGGCCTTTCGATGGGGGCTCCTGGATGAAGTTGGCCACCTGACCTGTTGTGTCCTGGTCCAGGGCGCTCACCACGTGGTAGTACCGGGTGGATTCTGCTGTGATCTACTGGATCTGGAACTATGTCTCAGCCTGGTAAAACCACACACATAGTTGATTCGTCCAGAAGGTTGGCAGCTAGAGAACGACCACGTTGACTGCTGCCTGTTTGCTCATCATTGGGTTTAGATGCCGTCTAAACCATCAGGGTCACCAATTGTAGCCGTGTGCTGCTCGAAAGAAGACACACACACGTAGTGTAGTCAGGTTAAGTTCTGAATTTTATTAGGGTTCAGGCCCGACTTTTATACTTACACTGTTCCCGCCATGGCCCCCCTTGGCTGACATTACAACATGCATAACAAAAGCGAGTTTCCCGTGCACGGGTACTTTCCTGCATAACAATGCCCATCTTCCCCATGCGCTGGCCCTGTCTGTTGGCTGTGCCTATAAACTGCCCTTGCCATTCATCCACCAATTCGTTTGTTGGAGCCAGTACTGATGCACGGGCTGCTGGCCTTTGGTTGCACTCGCCGGCTCGATCGCTGCGGCGGAGGGCCACCACACAGGCATCTTAATTAAAGACTAGAGATTAAGGGGGAAGAATGGATAGGAAAGGAGTGCAGAGAAACAGCCAAAAGGTGTTAATTGGGTATGATAAGAGGGAAGGTGAAAATTGATTTTGGCACTGGGAAAAGAGAAAAAGGAGGGTGGGAAGAGAGAGAGAAGAAGATGGGAAAGAAGAGGAGGAGGGGTTTCTTAACAGAAACCGGAGAAGCCAATGTTAATGCCATCTGGTTAGAGGGTGCCCAGGTGGAAGATGAGGTGTTGTCCCTCCAATTTGCTAGTGATCTCAGTTTGGCAGTGCATGAGACCATGGAGAGACACTTCAGCAAGTGAATGGAAATGGGTGGCCACTGGGAGATCCATGGTATGGCGGTGGACGGAGCCAAAGTGCTCCACAAAGCGGGTGTCTTGAGAGACGCAAATATGCCCTGCAGAGATAAACAAATGGACAACGATGGATCGATACTAAAACTAGGTGAGTTTATAAAATTGGGGAATTTTGGAGAATTGGCACCAAAGATGAGACTTACAAAAAAAATTGAAAGTACCACACCTCCTATATGATAAGGCATGTATGATCATTCATTATTCTCTTGAAATTTACATCACTTGTCATCTTGCTGACCTTTTATCAAGCTGATAAATAAGATACCTTTGTCATAGCAGCTGCCTGCAAATTTCTTGAAACACCAGATTTAATTGCTAGTTATCATCCTGCTCAACACTGAAAATGATCATCTTGAGTAACCCTGCAGAGATATAATGTGACACTAGAATAATCAGTGAGCTGCTCTTTGTTCATATCACAGTGTTAATCTTGAAACACATCTTAAAGGATGAATCCTGATCTGTTGGGTTTGCTTCCGTTTGGCTGATGACTCAGTTGCTCAGCAATTTGCCACTTGTGTACAGCAAATTTGTATTAAAATTCTGTTGTTTTCAGAAATGAGAGTGATATCTAACAATGTTGCAGCAAATTACATATCACAATTAATTAACTGGAGTTGAGCAATGTACCTTCAGTTTGTTGGAGACATACTGGAGACTGCAGATTCTGAAATCTGAAGCCAAACTCAATTTGCAGCAGGAACTCAATGAATCGAGCAGCATCAATAGGAGAAAAGGAATGAGCCAAAACCCCTCATCAGGACCTAAGAAAGTGTGGAGGAGTCGTGCGGAGAAAGCAGGGTGGGATAAGTGAGGCAGGGACCCCACATTGGACTGGCCGACCAAGCAGAGGTGGTAAATGACCGTCAGAGACAGGAGGGTGGCAGATGGCAGACAAAGGGAGAAAGAGGCAAGAAATAGAAATGGATCAGGTGGAGGAAGATGAGTCGTACCTCACATTCTGCCTGGGCAACCCACAGCTCAATGTAATGATCATAGAGTGTCCTAATTTCATATAATGAGCCCCCTCTCTTCTTCTGTACTCCTGTTGTTCCTTTATTTCTTTTTTGTCCCTCTTTCTAACCATCTCTGTCCAGCCCTCTATCCATTCTCAACCTTCCTCCTCTTTGGTTCTTGTTTCCTCCACCTCTTTTTCCCCTCCCCACCCCAACCATCTCCCCAATGGATTCTCCCATTCTGTCCTCTTCCCCCCCCCCCCCCCCCCCACACACCTCTGTTGGTTCCATCAAGTCTCTCTTTCTAACACCATTTTCACCTCATCAGATTACATCACAGTAACCTTTATCTTCTAATCATCCACTCCACCCTCTGTGGCTTGTCTTCCTCCAGCTGACCCATTTGCTTCTCTTGCCTCTTTCTCCCTTTGTCTGATACTTGCCACTCCTCTGCCTCTGTGTGTCATTTACCACCTCTGTCTGGCAGGTTGGCTAATCCTGTGTGTGCGCCCCTGGCTCACCACTCCCACACTGTCCTCTTCAGACTCATCCTGCACACAGCTGTACCAAATATTAAAGAAAAACTGTGCAGGTAAACATTGTACATCTACTTATTATCGTTACACTTTCCTCAGTCCTGATGAAGTGTTCTGGCTCAAAACGTTGACCATTCTTTTTCTCCTACTATTGCAGTTTGACCAGCTAAGTTCTTTCAGCAGGTTGTGTTACTCTTCAGTTTATGGGAACACTGTGGAAGGAGTAGGAATCTAAAAGATTAGTGGGAAAAAATAAGATTATTGAGGATGAATATATTTGCACAGCTGATAAAATGTAGCTCTCAAGATACAGTTCAAAATGACGAAAGCAATCAAACCAAGATATGCAGATGGAATGCAAATTTATTACCTCTTGGATGAATTAAAATATGAATGTTAAACATTTCCTTCAGGTGTTTTTAAATCATTTAAACATGTAGAAGATATTAGAAATTGTTCTTCAGGCTAGAGCAGTGGTTCTCAACCTTTTTCTTTCCACTCACATACCACTTTAAATAATCCCTATGCCATTGGTGCTCAGTGATTCGTAAGGGATTGCTTATGTGAGTGGGAAGGGAAGGTTGAGAACCACTGCTCTCGACCCAGTTGTAACTGAAATATTTTGCTGAGAAAAATTGTCATTGGCCCATTTCCTTTGGAGTTATGAAACCACGCACATAACGAGTCAATGAGGTACGATTAAAACAGTGGTTTTCAAACATTTTCTTCCCACTCACATTACCACCTTAAGCAATCCCTTACTAATCACAGAGCACCTATGGCTGATGGAATACTTAGTGGTATGTGAGTGGAAAGAAAAAGGTTGAGAATCACAGGAGGGTCAGGGGACAAAGCTGGAAGAGGGTATTTGATTTGGATGGTTATCCACGATCATACTGAAAAGTGGAGCATGCTTGGTGGGCTAAAAGGCTTTTCTCCTGCTCTTATTTATCAGGACTTGTTTATCTATCTGCAGACCCCTTTCTAGCTAATTTCTTTGAGAGAAGAAATCTAATGAGTGGAGAATATCATCAAATTCACAATTCCAAAGCAGCCAATTACAAAGAGAGGAAGCCAGCAAGCTGCACAGCAGCAATTATTGGACAACACTCCGCCGGTGGACACTCATGGACTCCTGAAGTGGAGCGTCCAAATGCTACCAGCCGAGTTATGTAGTTTCAATCTGGGTTCTTACCATTGTCGAGCTGACTTGCAACCAAGCCAATCAGTTTGCTGCAGTTTCCCAAAGCAGAGCATTCCACTAGACAACTAATTGGGAGTTCTCCCTCATTGTGTCCATTGAGGAAAATGGCCACAAAGGAGAACACTGTCTAATTCTTTCCCAAATGTTGGAGTGTATAATGTTATAACTGGATATTATATTTTATTTTCTATTATTATTCTTATTTTAATAGCCAAAACTGGTAATTTGATTAATGTTTAAAATCTTTAAACCAACAGTAGGCTAAACTGGGGGACAGCAGTTTTGTGACTGACCATGTTCTTCTCCTTGGTCACCCCTTCCTGTGATGACCTGGAACACTCTACCACTCTGCAGGGCATGCCACTGAGCCTGGAGCCAGCAGTTTTCACAAACTTTCATCATGAGGTGAGACAGGAATATGGGAATATCATCCAGAGATTGGACATGAATGTGGCCAGTTTCTTGCTGACCACAAAATCTGAGCCATTATCTTTCCACAGCTGGATCCTTATTATTAGATTTTTTTTTTTGTTACTGGCTGTACACAGTGTAATTTTTACAACAATTTTGTGTTACTGCCAGAATCCATTCCATGATGGGATAATATGCTAAGACCTCAGATTTATAGACCAATTCCCCAGCTAGATTACAGAACTTGCAGTCAGAGACTTTCTTATAAATTCTGAAATTTAAAAGTGTTTTGCTCCATCAAGGAAGCCCTTATAGGCAAATTTTGATGTAAACTAAAACTGATTTTTCCTCCCAAGGGGTTGCAGCAAGAATTTTTCTCTGTTTACTTAAGTATCTATTTCTATGGTCGAGCAGGGTTTTGTGCATAAGATTCACTTTGCATTAGAGTGCGGCAAAAATATCTTCAGCAGCCCTGAACTGTGATTATTTGAATTTAAATTGGAATTATTTGAATTTTTGCTGTTTCCAAATTGATCACAGTACTCATCCCTCAATGAGCTATTGAAATGTGAATCATTTTAAAACCTTCTTTGCTTGAGTTTTGAAACTCGGCAGAGATTTAAAACAATTGGTGTTTTTCCACTTTGAAAAAAAAGGTATTTGCATTTACAACTGTGCATACTTTTTGGAAGAAAGTAATTAATGTTGTTAACGTATGCAACCTGGGCTTCTCCCCCCCCCCCCCACTTTTTTTAGTTGGGCATCTACCTGTTTCTCGCTCTTCCTGATGAAGAGATTTGGCTCAAATTCCTTCCATGGATGCCGCCTGGCCCATTGAGTTCCTCTAGCATCTTGTGGGCTTTCTCACTGAACAGTTTTTGTTGCCTAAATTGTATGATAATTGTAATATAATTGTTGTTTGGTAAATTATGAATGTTTCAATCCAGTCTTCTTTGTCAGTAAAGGCCTGACCTTGAACAATCCCACTAAATTCATGGAATACTTCTTGACAACTGTTTTAACCCACCTTGACGTCATTTGAGTGATGTACATAATTTGTATTTCTCATTTAGACCCTGATCTTGTATTCAACTAGTGGGTTCCACCATGATGAGATTTTCATAAGTCTTGTGATTTTTTTTGTTTTGTTTATGCTAGTAAGCGGCTGAGGATACTCTATTTCCTTAGATATGATGACGTGAAGTTATTGTCATATACATAAGTACACTGTATAGATGCACTGAAATTCTTACTTGCTCCAAAATATGGTGCACATCATAACTTGGAGCAACTCATCAGAATAACATCAGTTCAGCTTGATTACGTTCAATTATACTTGGTTCCTGTGATAAACCTGGTGGAGGAACTCAGTAGGAGAAAAATAATTGTCGATATTTTGTGCCAGAAATTTTCATCAGAACTCTTCATCAATTCTTTTTCTCCCACTGATGCTGCTCGATTCACCGAGTTTCTCCAGCAGTTTTCTTGCTGCTCTAGATTCCATCATCTGCAGATCTCATATGTTCTCCATCATAAAAACTGGTGATGATATAGAAATTATTAAACGATGCAGCACATTAGCAGGTGAAATGTACTTATCTAAAATATAGTGCTTCATTTCCCTTCCACATTTTTAGTAGATTATTCTTTCAACCTGGTTTTAAAATGTCTTGTAGTATGCCTCAAAAACAGAAACGTGGATATTTAAGTTCTGATGTATTGGTACTGACAACTGCTTGGGATCCAATTATCTCCAAACTTTTTTTTCTTTGCCTGCTATTACAAGTAGTAGTCTACTATTTCTGCCTGTCATTTGTTTTTGGCAGAGATTTGAACAGTTGCCTGTTGATGAAGGGTCTTCAGTCTGAAATATTAGCTCTCTTTCTCTTCCCAAAGCTGGTGCCTGACCTGCTGAGTGTTTTCAGCAATTTTCATTTATGTAACGTTACAGGTTCATTACAGATGACTAAAATTAAATGTTGCAGGAAAACAGGATAGAACATTGCACTGTACAAGTATAGAATAAATACTTATTGACACTGTAATGCCATGCTTTATGTCCTGTTGTGGTCAATTCTTGGATTGGTCCAGGTCCTAATCTGCACTAATGGTTTAGATTCAAAACCAAATGTAGATGTGTCAGGTTGATGGGCAATAGTAATACAATGATGTTGATGCTGGAAATCATGGATATTTATCTGGTTAGTGTAATGTATGATGTACTTACAAACCAAGGTGTAATCACTGGTCTAATTGGGGGTTTTGATTAACGAAGCAGCGAGAAACTGTTCCCATGAGTCAGGATGTGGATAATTGGCAAAATATCCAAAGGAATAGAGTTTTATTTCTCTCTCTGTAACCATTATGACCTGAGCTGCAGTACTGAAACACTGGTAGAAACTGATGTAATTTTTAAAAGGAAATTGAGTAAATATTTTAAAAGAAGATTGGATAGCTATGCAGAAATATCAACAGAGTGAAGCTAATTGGTAACTCTTTAAAAAAAGATGGGTACAGCATTACAGTTGGTTGGATACGGGCAGTACTATGCAAGTATACTAATTAAATCGACAAAAAGACTTTGAAAGGATATGTTCATTGTCCAAACATAGTCAAAAGAGTGACCATTTCAAGTTTTTAGCATCGGACCAAAAGGTAACAAGTGACCAATTTGGATGCCAAGGTCCCATACAACATGCATGGTGAATTTGTTCTGCTTTAGCAAAAGTGCTTATGGAAAACATACATTCACCAGCAAGAATCCAGAAAAGAATGCACCAAGGTGGTGCTAAATGAAAAGAAGAGTTGATTTTTTTTATATATAAAAGCAGGAGGACATGAAGATTGTCTCATCTGGAAAGAGAACTGTTTGTATAGGACCTCACTGAAATATACAAATTAGTTATGAGTACAGAAAACATTAACTTAGAATCTATCAGTTTGCTCAGTTGGCACTACTAAAAGCGTGTTTTCCTGTTGGCCTATGATGGGCCATTGTACCCTTTACTTACTGGCCTGCCATTAGTCAGTCCCACGAAGCATGAAGCTGAAGGTATTGTATGTCATTGGATGGACTCCAGAGGGCCTTCTTCAGTAAGGGAAAGCAGGAAAAACCTGGGTTCATGGCCAAAGTGATCCATGGCTGGAAGGGTGGTTTTTGTATGGTAAGGAGAATTAAGGGTGAACAATGGAAAAAGTATTCAGTAAGAGGGGTGGCTGCTGGGGTGATGAATTTATTGAGGATCAGTATGTTGGATGGAGGGGGAGTGGGGATCAGTCGAGTTGGTGATCGAGAGTACAGGGTTAATAATAGGTTTGGTAGTCAGGAGTATAATCATTGGGGTTTGCCATTAGTACCAATGGGGAGTGCGTTGGTGACGTGAATTGGTAATTGGAAGCACAGTTGTATTGTGATTGAGTTACTGGGCTACCATCCAGAATTCTGGACCATTGATTCAGAGAGATGAATTCAAATCCTACAATGGTAGCTGGAGAAATAAGTTCACGTTAGCCTTGGTAACAATAAGCACAAAGCTATGTGTTCAAAATACCCATTTAGTTCACTTAGGTCTGCCATCCTAACCCAGCTTGGTCTTTACATGGCTCCATACACACTTAAGTCTCTACTTCATCTGCAGTTGAGGCAATTCAGAATCGATAAGAGATGCTGGTACTGCCAGTGACATTCAAAACCCAGAAGGGAATACATTTACAAAAAAAAAGTGGGGAAAAGTGGTCAGGATGATTTGGCAGATTGGCGGACAGGGATGCAATGAGTAGGGGGTCACGAACTCAGGGTAAGGAAAGCTCCAGGTGTGCAGGTAGGAAAGCAACAAGAGAGAGATGAGAAAGCACCTACTTCAGAGGGGACACACCAGTGTTTTTATTTTCTGATTTAGCCTCGAGACCTGCTTTGGCAGCGAATGCAGAGTTGACCATCACTGAACAGGTTTAGGTTCTTTCGTGCGTGAATGATCATCAGTGAATACCGCTGATGCAACCCGCATGAAGGTACTTCAATTAGGTTAAAGTCATGATTGACATTGGATTTTGTACCACAGATTTTTTTTTAATTGAGTGAAATAGAAGCAGAGGGCTGATTGAAAAGTAAATTTAAAACAGATTACGGTGGGGGGTGGGGGGGAGAGAAACCACGATATGCAAACCTTTAGAACACAGATCTCAAAGATGACTTTAGCATGGTCTGCCTGGTGACTTTTATGCCAGTGATGAAAGGCACAGACATTCAAAATTCTGCTGCATGTATATCCTACAGAGATCTTAGGCAAAAGACCCTGTGGATCAGATTTGGACAAATAGCACAGGGAAAGGCATTTTCTTTTTTGTGTGCTATTCTCCGACTAGAGAACAACTGCCAGAAAACGCATTGTTGTTGAACAGATTTTCTGGGTTAGATGTCAGACAGGCAACCTGGAAACAATTTGCCTTGCTATTGTTACAGGCAGGACCCCCAAGTGAAAATGGAGAAATAAACTAAACGAACAAATCCATGAAAATACAGTGAACACTGATGAATTGAATACATCCAGTGTTGAGTGAATGAAGCTAAAACACATCTTCCTCCACAGAAGTTCCTTCCATATTTCACCCTGAATGCAATCTCTTGGTATGAAACCGCATCATGACATTAAATTTGCAAGAGATATGGAACTATGCATTCTGGCAGTTCAAACAATAATCCAGTGAGAAGGTTCATATATTTTAACCCCAGTGCTGATTGACCAGTTGAAATGATTACAGTCTGTGCATCACTACTAGATTGGACCATACATCAGCAGAAGCACGATTGGTTTCCAATTCATGTTTCAGTCTTGCATGGAATTTATAGCAAAGTGACAATAACTGGGCTCATTAAGACACTCATGTAACACTTAAAAGATTTGCGGCATGGAAACACAGAGAGAGATCTGTCTTAAAGTGACAGTAGAAATAAATTCATGCCAAAAGAATCTATGGCATTCAGTGTTGAGGAAAAGTGCATATCTCATAAAATATGGGCATAATGTGAATTAAAAATGACCATTTTCTGAATTGCTGTGGGATTGAAAGACCCGCTTCTGGTTCCTGAAAGTTTGGAAACTGAAAATTATTTCCAAACATACTTAAACCTCAGTTGTTATGTTTATTTTCCATTCCTCAACAGACCTTTTGCAATTTATTTGTGCAAGTTTTTGAAGTATATCTGAAATTTTCAGATGACGTCTTGGATACAGACAAAAGGACTAAAGTTACTGCTTAGATTTTAAACAAAATCTAGGTAATTTTCCACGCATCTGGCAGATTTGAACAAGGTGTAAAAAAAATTCTGGGGATTGAAGTAGCGTTGAAAACTAGAAGGTATAGATTCGGGGTAAAGGTTTGGAGAAGAGGGTGGAACAGATGCTCTCACATTTGACCAAGTATAGAAACCTATAGACCAAGTTTCAGTTTATGGTTACAGTGGATACTCAAATGGCTTGCTTCTGTACTGTGCGACTAAGATTCCATGAATCTTAGAGACATGACACAGACAAAGAATAGCTAACACACAATATTCATTGGAACAAAGGGAACATTTCTTTTCAGGAAACCCAGAAATCACATCTTGGAACCCAAAGAGAGCATGCACTTTTTAACAATTTCCCACCTGGCTTGTCTACTTGTTGAATAACATATGCTTTAGAAAAAGAATGTCATAGAACTTTCAACATTACAGCCTTCAATGTTATGCTGACCTTTATATTCCTACCAAAAAATATCTAAACACTCCCTTCCTTGTAACCCGCTATTTTTCTTTCATCCATGTGCCTGTCTAAAAGTCCTTTAAATGCCCCCAATGTTTCAGCCTCCACCACCATCCCTGGCAAGGTATTCCAGGCACCCACAACTCTCTTTGTAAATCACTTACTCCTGATTTCTTCTGTTAACTTTCCTCCCTTCACTTTGTGGAGATATGCCCTGGTGTTTGCTATTGCCGCCCTGCGCAAAAGGCACTGACTGTCCACCTTTTCTATGTAGACCTCTATTAAGTTTCCTCTCATCCTTCTTTGCTCTAAAGAGAAAAGTTCCTGTTCTGCTAAACTTGCCTCATAAGACTTGTTTTCCCTTCCAGGCAACCTCCTGGTAAATCTCCTCTGCACCCTCTCCACAGCTTCCATATCCTTCCTATAATGAGGTGACCAGTACTCTAAGTATGGTCTCACCAGAGATTTGTAGAGTTGCAATATGAGCTTTTGACTCTTGAACTCAATCCCCTTATTAATGAAGCCCAGCATCCCTTAGGCCTTCTTAATTATCCTATCCACCTGCGCAGCCACCATGAGAGACCATGTTCAGGGTTTTTTTTTGTTCTTGTGATGAGGAGAAGGCAGGAGAGAACTAATGATGGGATCGAGACGCATTGAGCAGAGATCAGTGGGGAGGGGAATGGAAGCTGAATGAGGGCAGGGGATTGTGAGAGCTCAGTGATTCAGCTTTACTGCCAGCTCAGGTGCTGCAGGTGGACTGTTCAGGTAGATGGAGGAGGATGGGTGTGCAGTCTTTCCTGATTCCACAACTACTGGACCATATGCAATGCTAAAGAGGGTTTGGTTTACCAAGTTCATGTTTATTATCATCTGACTGTACATCTACAACCAGACAAAACATCATTTCTACAGACCATGGTACACCCACGTACATACACAATGCACAGCGCATAGTAATTACAAATATGGATCAAGATAACATTTAAAATTAATATTTATAAATATATACAGTATATAAAAGTGGGTGACACCATTAGCGTAATGCTATTACAGTGTCAGCATCCAGGGTTTGAATCCAGCACTGTCTAAGATGTTTGTATGTTCTCCCCTTGTCTGGATTTCCTCTGGGTGTTCCAGTTTCCTCCCATCCTTCAAAAACATATGGGGGTTGTAGATTAATTGGTATATTTGAGGGGCACAGGGTCATGTGCCAATACACCCTGTTACTGTGTTGTATGTCTAATTTTAAAAAAATCAATACAAATTGGGAATGATCTCACAGCCTGTAGGAAAAGCTATTTTCCAGCCTGGCAGAGCTGATTATGTTGCTCCTGTACCTCCTTCTGGATGGTAGTTGGTCAAAGAGCTTGTGTCCTAGATGGAAAGGGTTAGGGAGAAATGATCATGTGATGTGTTTATTGTCGTACACCAATGATCACTGGGAACAACACAAACCTCACACCCACTGCACTCAAGATCAGGATTGAATCAGGATCTATGTGGCACTGTGAGCCACAGGCACTACTTGCTGCGCTACTGCAGAACTGGAGATGGAAAAAGAATGATTCAACAGCACAGGAAATTGCAGATACTGAATAAGAATCTAACCCCACTCTGCTTCCACTCAAAACATCAACCATTCTTTTTTCCCCACTGAAGCTGCTTGATCCACCCAGGTTCATCCAGCAGATTGTGTTTAATTTTGCCCAGTTATTTATTGTTTGCGTTATTTCATCTCGGGCAAGGATTGCAGTCTCGCACGTCATTTTTGCTCGAGTTTCTGACCTATGTTAACTTCAACAGAACTGTCTATCAGGATAAGGTGCTAGCTTGGAACACGGATGTTACCTAATGGAGTGCTCTGTCCACACTGAAAAGAAAATGATATTGGCAGATGTTAAATGGGACTGGAGAGGAATGCCCTCAGTGACCCACCGTCTCAGCCTGACTCCAACTTTCAGTCCTTCAAAGTCAACAAAAATAGGGAAGTGCAGCTGAATGAAGTCATGATCTGGATACTGAAGATGACAATTATACCAAGAACACAATGAATAAATTATAAACTGGGACTGCTCCAAACTTCTCAGCTATTGATCTGTTTGTGGACTGTCAAAACTGTTTCTGTTCTTCACTATTCTCCTCCATGTCCTTGTTCAATTCAACCTAATGTGGGAGAAATTGTTCACATTTGGAACTGCAAAACTAAGTAAGAAGTGCTTTGCAATGTCACAAATACTTGTTGAAAATAATTGGTAATCGGGCAGTTTGCTGTGTGAAAAGCTTTGTAATGTCAGCAGTCACATAGGGATTGGTTTTTCTTATCACGCTCGCAATGGACTATTGATCTAGATATTTAGTCTAGTGATGGTAAGTCAGTGGACTGTATTGAACATTAATTGGTAAACTGCATGGCTGTGCAATACTTTAGAGCAGTGAGCCATCATTTTCAAATACTTTCCTTTCAAAAGAGCCACTAAAAAAGGTACAAATTCAGTTGGGCACACTAGGAAATAGTAGAGCAGGTCCAACAGAGCACTTTGCTTAACTGTTGAGTGAGTGGAATCTACAGTAAAGACAAGAAGTCCAGCCTGATCAATAGATATATAGTGTTCTACATAACATTTGGGACAAAGACACTTTTTTTCCCCCTTTATTTGTTCCTGTGCTCCACCATTTTAAATTTGTAGTCAAACAATTCACAAGTAATTAAAGTGCACATTCCAGATATTATTCAAGGATATTTGTATATATTTTGGTTTGATGGTGTAGAAATGGCAGCACTTTTTATACAAAGGCCCCTCATTTCAGGGCCCCATAATGTTTGGGACATTTGGCTTCACAGGTGTTTGTGAGTACTCAGGTAGGTTTAATTACTTCATTCTTCTTCTTTGGCTTGGCTTCGCGGACGAAGATTTATGGAGGGGGTAAATGTCCACGTCAGCTGCAGGCTCGTTTGTGGCTGACAAGTCCGATGCGGGACAGGCAGACACGGTTGCAGCGGTTGCAGGGGAAAATTGGTTGGTTGGGGTTGGGTGTTGGGTTTCTCCTCCTTTGCCTTTTGTCAGTGAGGTGGGCTCTGCGGTCTTCTTCAAAGGAGGTTGCTGCCCGCCAAACTGTGAGGTGCCAAGATGCACGGTTGGAGGCGATATCAGCCCACTGGCGGTGGTCAATGTGGCAGGCACCAAGAGATTTCTTTAGGCAGTCCTTGTACCTCTTCTTTGGTGCACCTCTGTCACGGTGGCCAGTGGAGAGCTCGCCATATAACACAATCTTGGGAAGGCGATGGTCCTCCATTCTGGAGACGTGACCCACCCAGCACAGCTGGATCTTGAGCTGGGTTTGCTTCTAAGCTTTTGATCACCTATGGAATCTATAGTTGCCATTTTTCAGCATAAGGACCAGAGTTGTGCTAATGAAAGCCAAATAAACCATTATGAGGCTGAAAAAAAACAAGAATAACACAGTAAGGACATCATCCAAACCTTCAGATGACCAAAATCAACTGTTGGACATCAAGGGTCTAGAATTCCAAGGAAGATCTCCACTGCTGATGACAGAATAATTCTCTCATCATAAAGAAAAATCCCCAAATGAGTGTCCGACAGATCAGAAACACTCTTCAGGACACAGGTGTGGATGTGTCCATGACGACCGTCTGCAGAAGACTTCATGAACCGAAATACAGAGCCCACACTGCAAGATGCAAACCACTCGTTAGCTACAGAAACAGGATGGCCAGATGACGGTTTGCCAAGAAGCATTTAAAAGAGCCTGCAGAGTTCTGCAAAAATATCCTGTGGACAGATAAGACCAAGATTAAACTGTATCAGAGTGATGGCAAGAGTAAAGTGTGGAAGCACAAAGGGACTGCCCAACATCCAAAACATAGCACTTATTTGCATTGACAAACTGCCTCCTGAGGAGTTTTTCTGATCTGTCAGACTTGTGTTTGGGGACTTTTCTTCATTATAATGAGAATTCTATTGTCATCAGCTATGGAGGTCTTCCTTGGAATACCAGTCCCTTTGCGATTACTGAGCTCACCAGTGCACTCTTTCTTCTTAATGAGGTTCCAAACCATTGTGTTTGGACAATGCCTCTCACTGTGTTATTTTTACTTTTCTACCTCACTGGCTTCTTTGGCACAATTCTGGTCCTCGTGGTGAAAAATTGCAACTACAGGCTCCAAAGGTCATCGAAACCTTAGAAGCAAGCCCAGCTCTCTTATACCTGCAATGTCCCAAATATTATGGTGCCCTAAAATGAGGGGACAATGTCTAAAAAGTGCTGTAATTTCTACATGGTCAAACCAAAATGTTTACAAATAACCTTGAATAAAATCTGGAATGTGCATTTTAATTACATGTGAAATGTTTGATTACAAAGTTAAAACTGTGGAGCAAAGGGGCAAATAAATGAAAAAAGTAAGTATCTTTGGAGGGCACTGTGTATGCAAGTTTTCAAATCTTGCACTTTTTTTCAAGAAGTTACCAAACTAGTCTCCATCTGTTCAAATGGGAAAACAAACTATTTCTTTGCATTTGGGCCACATGGTGAACTGTCAATATGAAGAACTAAAATTTAGCTACAGTTCCCTCCTTAATAACTGGAACAATGCCTTTACTGAGATTTCAGATTAATGCAATCAGGGTTCATAAATTTTATATCTCAAAAATCAGGGTTCCCTATTCCTGTTGTCTTATCATTAATTCTGACCAGAACATACTAAATCCATACTTTAAAATTTCTCCTTTGAAGGCTTCCCACTTATCTGACACCTTTGCTGGGAAAACAACCTGCACCAATCCACACTTGTCAGAACCATTCTGATATTATCCAAAATTGGCCTTTCTCCGATTTAGAATCTTACCCTGAGGACCAGACCTATTATTTTCCATAATTATCTTGAAACTGACAGGCACAGTATGAAACATGCAATTCAAGTAAGCTCAAGATTGTATTGTCCTAATCGTGTCAGCCATCTCCCATGAGTTTCCTGCGGCTTTGTTTGAAAGTTCTTTAAAAGGCAATCAAGTTCACGAAGTACAAGATGAAGCAAGCCTATGTTTGTCATGTGTCTTGTGTGGTTGGGATCGCGGGGATGAGCACTGTGAGGTACACATCAATGGAAAGATATACCAGTTTAGTGGATAAACTTCAAGATTTTCACAGAGCCTTGTTAAGCAGCAAGATGTTAGTAAACTCACAGTACTGTCTTTCAAATAGAAATGTTCCCTTCATACATATTGTTAGAATTATTCAGCTTGTCAAAGTCACCCAGAGACTGAATTATGATCATGCCATTGTTGACTGTCTGTTGAAGCTTAGTCAGCAAATAATGGATTTTTTTTAAAAAAACACTTTTTGAAATGTCAGCCCACAACCTGAGAAATGAGATGACACGAGGCACTGCTGTAAACCTCTGACCATTCATTATCTGAGAAACAAAGATGATGTTACCTAGGGAGGAAGGGTGTGGAGACAGGGAAAAGGATTCACATGTGCTCTTTCTGACTGCCATGAATGTTTGCTTCTCTTCCACCTGTATCTTGTGCAGTGGAGCCTCCTCCTCTCCCCTCTCACTGTATGTCAGGGGTAAACCTTCTGCATCCTCTCTTCCTCTTCTTCTCCTTTGGATTTTGTGGCAGTATGGATTTAAACTGCATGGCAAAAGCCCTTCTGTTCAACTTGTCCATGCTGTCCAAGGTGCCTTCCTGAATTGGTCACTGTTTGTCGCCATTGCTCCTATCTATGAACCTGTCAAATGTCTTTTAAATATTGTTATTGTACTTCCCTCTACCACATTGTCTGGTAGATCATTCCATATACCCACCACTCTGTATGAAAAATGTCAAGTCCCTGGTATGGTTGGTGTAGCAGTTAGCACCAGCTATTTGGACCAGTGTTTGAACCCTGCGCTCTGTAAGGAGTTTGTACATTCACGCCGTATCTCTGTGGGTTTTCCCCAGGGGCTCCGGTTTCCTCCTACCGTTCGAAATGTACTGGGGAGTGTAGGTTAATTGGGTGGCACGGACTCATAGGCAGAAATGGCCTGTTAATTTTAAAAATATTTCACCTCCCTCCTCAAACAATCCTCTTTAGTATTAAGTAGAGGAGACCATAGATGCTAGAAAACTGAGGCAACAGATGAAATGCTGGGGGATCTTAACAGGTCAGGCAGCAACTGTGGAAAATGGTCGATAATTTAGGGTGAAATCCTTCATCAGGAATAGCAAGAAATGGGCAGATACCAGATGAAAGTCGCCTTGGAACCATTTTCAAGCATCTGCCAATTTCTTTCTATCCCCTTTGAAGGGGTTCAGTCTGAAACATTGGCCACCTTTTGCCTTCCATACACACTGCCTGTCTCAATGAGTTCTTCCAGCATTTTTTGTGCTTCTCTTTAATTTTAGACTTCACTGCCCTGGGAGGAAATAAAACCTGACAATCCAACTTATCGGTACCCAACATGATTTTATAAACCTCAGTAGGGTGATCCTCACCCTCAAATGAGAAGGATGGACACACAAGTCCTTGCCAGTGCCATTTCTCTAATCACCACCAGCCCGATATCATCTTCCCTTGTCCTTCTGTTTCAAAAATACAGATGGAGGACCAAACTAGAATGGTTTGTTGGCAGAATCACAATGGCAATAAAGGAGGGAGATAGATCAGCTCGTTGAATGGTGTAAAGACAACAACTTTGTGCTCAACATTAGCAAAACCAAAGGGGATGATTGTGGACTTCAGGTGGAAGTTAGGAGAACAAGATGCTATATTCTTCGAGGGCTCGGTAGAGAAAAGGGTCAAGAACTTTAAATTCCTTGATGTCAACATCTCTGAGGATTTGATGCAATCACAAAGGCTCACCAGTGACTATGCTTTGTGAGGTGTCTGAGGAGATTCAGTATGTCACCGAAAACTCTCAAACTTCTACACGTGCGCTGTGGAGTACATTCTGGCTGGTTGCATCACTGTCAAGTAATGGAGGTGCCAAATCACAGGCACCAAACTTCACTCTATCAAGGACATCTACATGAGGTGATGTCTTAAAAAAGCAGCCTCTATCCTCAAAGACCCCACCACCCAGGCCATGACCTCTTCACTGCTACCATTAGGAAAAGGTACAGGAACTAAAAGACACCGAACAATCAATGATCCAAAGACACTGCCTTACTTTTCGTGCACTATTATTTTTATTTTTTATAGTAAAGTCATGAGATAGTTATGATATGTATGTTTGCACTACATTGTTGCTGTAAAACACCAAATTTCATGGCAATAAAATCTGATGTCGTATTTTTTAATAATTTTTTTTGAAAAACCAAACATGGAGTCAATTACAAAGTTAAAAATGCAAGTGCAAAAGTATATTCAGTATTTTCTTCATGATGGTATTAACTCAAATACCTCAACCCCCACCCCCCAAAAAAATCCCAAAGGAAAAACAAATGAATGAAAGTATAGAAAAACAAGATAATAAAGAAAGAAAAAAGGAAAACAGAGCGGATTTCTGAAAGTGACACACTCCACGGATCACAGATTCATATTCTATTTAATCTTCTTTGGAGAAGATCAATGCTGGGCTCATTTAAAGATTTACACCTAATTTTTGTAAATATGGTTGCAAAATTTGTAAACATTTCTCAAGTTGTAGATAATCTTCTCCAGAGGAATATAACTATCTCTGTGTTCCAATGGGCCTTCTTAGATGTGAATCAGACTTCCATGCAACAGCTGCACATTTTCTGGCCACTGCCAGCTCAATTTTGACAAAGTCTCTTTGATATTTGGGTCTTATCCCTGAAATGTTCTTTAATAAAAATAATTCTGGGGTTTTATGGAAATTGTGTTCCTGTAATCTGGGTTAAAATTTTTCCTAAAGCTATACAAAAAGGACATGACCAGATTGAATGTATCACATCTAAACCATTGATCTGAAAGGTTTGAATTTATTCTGTTTAATTTCTGTGGTGTGAGATATAATTAAAGCAAAAAAAATTATGTTGTACCAACCCATATTAGTCTTACTATCCTGACATCATTCAGACCAGATTTATTTGTCAATTCTTACATCCAAGTCTGATTCCCATCCTGGCCTGGATTTATGAACCCTCTGTTTGGGGCTTCCCATTTGAAGACAGAGATACATTGCTGAAGTAAATTATTTTGTATTTCCCTTTTGAATCAGCGACTCTAAATCTGATGTCATGTTGAATTCCAAAGCATCTAGCTCCCTAGACAACAGTGGTACAGCAAATATAACTACTGTCTCACAGCTCCTGCTACCCCAGTTCAAGCCTGTCTGCCAGGGCTGTCTGTGTGTATTCTCACTGTGACTGAACAGACTTTCTCTAGCAGCTCCTGTTTCCTCCCACATCTGCAAGACGTGAAAGGAGGTAAATTGCCCCTCATGTACAGGCAAATGGTGGAGTCTGGGGAGAGTGGATGGAAATGGTGGGGGGGGGGGGGGAAGAATAAAACAGGATTAATATAAATTAAAATGGGTGCTTGATAGTCAGTGTGGACTCAGCATGCTGGAGGGCCAGTTTCCATGCTACGTGACTCCATGGACATTCTCTTCCCTCTACCAGCTCAGCCCTACTTCATAAGCCTTATACTTCATAAGCCTCCGATTAGAGCAATGAAGATTTTCCCCTTTAACACTGCCTCTTTTGGCTCTTTGCTGACAAGTTAATTTTCTTTTAATTATTTACTGAAAAAGAGCAACTAGGAGATAGTAATCATACAATTATCTCAACACTCTGTAAAGAGCAATTCAGACTTTTGTGATAATATCTACAACTGTTTTGAGTGATCAATAATATCATCTTATATCCTGCACAAAAGCTGGGTTCGAAAACACTTGCATGCCTTGCACACCAGGCTAAGCAGGCAATTAAATCATGTCGACCTGGAAATTCATCAAAATGGTGCAAAAATTAAAAAAAATGGGACTGGAAGAGAGTGAACATGGATTATGACTTATGGTTGTGGATTTATAGTATGTCTTAATGCATAGCAAAAGATGCTACCATGTTTTGATTGTTACGTGGTTGTTTCATGCAGAATGTTCAGTGCTGATATCAATGATTTCATTATGAAATTTCCCGATCCATTTGGAACTATAATACGGATGAATCACGTGGAGGTAAACAATCTCTGCACCATAAAAGCACGTCCTCTGGCAGATCTCAAGAGGTGGTAGTTGGAGCAGGACAGAGGTTCACCATGCAGAACTCTGGATCTGAACAACACAAGACCATTCTGAGCAGTTCTGAAATGAAGATCACTTTTTGTTTGTAGCAGGGTGCAGGCTATCGTCAAAGTCCCGCCGAACCTCCAGCAGGGCCAGGAGTGGGCAGAAGGGAAGCCTCCTTCATCAATGAGGCCAAAGGTAAAAAGGGTTCCTGGCAGGGTGTGTCTTTTGGTTAATAAGAGCAACCTTACTAGCTTCACCTGCTGAAGTAGTAAGGATTTCTGAAGGCAGTGTTGGCAGAGACGTGCTGCTCATGTAGGCAGAACTCTAGCCACACAAATTTGGCATGGTCTGTCGGAAGATTTTGCAGCTCAGGCCGTGCCAAATTTTGCTGAACACTGGTGAACACCACATGTTCCTTGAGGAAAGTTAATTTAATCAAATTGGTTTTTCTCTTCCCAGTTCTAGCAATGTTAACCCTGTTTCTCTTTGCACGGATGCTGCCTGACTTATTGACCGCTTCTCACAAATTCTGCTTTTACCTTAAATTTCAGTATCTGCAATTTATTTTTAATTTACTCTTTATTTATAGCTGTGAAAGTGTCGTGGGTCTAATAAACTCCAGAGAAATTGAATTGTTTGCTCTCAGAGCTGAGGTCAGTTTGTAATAGAAGTTTTTTTTAAAAAAAAAATGGAATTTGTGTTATCCTCTGTGAGTAACTTTCAAGCACACTGAAGATGCTGTTTGTTATCCCTGATTTAGAACCAAACGTCCCACATGTTTGCCAATATGATGAATTAACATCACATTTCACTGCAGTCCAACATGTGACAACACTACAGATACAGCAACTCATGGAGATTGCAAATGCAACGAAAGTCTTGAATATTTAATCCCTACAATAAACTCTCCAAGTCATTCATTTTCACAGTATGTTTTCCCTTTCCTTTGAGCTCATAATATTGGAGTCACATCCCTAAAAGTAATGTTATACTATATTGTGTTTCTTCTCCACATGTTCTGCAGGCACATTTAGAAGATAACTCCTTGCTGCCATCAGTGGTGGATATTTTCTTCTTTCTTTGGCTTGGCTTCGCGGACGAAGATTTATGGAGGGGGTAAAAAGTCCACGTCAGCTGCGGGCTTGTTTGTGGCTGACAAGTCCGATGCGGGACAGGCAGACACGGTTGCAGCGGTTTCAGGGGAAAATTGGTTGGTTGGGGTTGGGTGTTGGGTTTTTCCTCCTTTGCCTTTTGTCAGTGAGGTGGGCTCTGCGGTCTTCTTCAAAGGAGGTTGCTGCCTGCCGAACTGTGAGGCGCCAAGATGCACGGTTTGAGGCGATATCAGCCCACTGGCGGTGGTCAATGTGGCAGGCACCAAGAGATTTCTTTATGCAGTCCTTGTACCTCTTCTTTGGTGCACCTCTGTCACGGTGGCCAGTGGAGAGCTCGCCATATAACACGATCTTGGGAAGGTGATGGTCCTCCATTCTGGAGATGTGACCTGCCCAGCGCAGCTGGATCTTCAGCAGCGTGGACTCGATGCTGTCGACCTCTGCCATCTCGAGTACTTCGACGTTAGGGATGAAAGCGCTCCAATGGATGTTGAGGATGGAGCGGAGACAACGCTGGTGGAAGCGTAGGGTGTTTATACCTTAGAAATCCCCAAATCCAAACACATTTGGCAAAACATTTTCATGCCATAGGAAGACTGTCTGGACAGACATCCCATTATGAGTCTAGGGAACAGCAGGTGAGGTATCATCTAGCTCTGGATTCCATAAACAACGGTTTGGAGAAACTCTGACAAACACCTGCACCTCCCAGGACTTCTACAATCCTGCAGGACTCCTAAACTTCTCAATCTTTACACCAGGAAATACCAGAGTTCCATATGAAGCTGCCAGCAGTTCTCATGAAGGAAAAATACAGTTAAACAAGAAAACATGCAGATAGATGCCAGGGTCAAGTGCAGTACACAAATGTGCTGGAGAAACTCTCAGTAGGTCAAGCAGCATCCATAGGAAGCAAAGGGTAACCAACATGAGCCTTTCATCATTAGTAAGATAAAGCTGGGTAGCTGCCTGAATAAAATGAGGAGACAAGGGAGGAAGGGGAAAGGGGAGAAGCCTAGTATGGTAAAGTGGTAATGGGTGTAGACAGGTGGGAGGGGAGAAGAGGAAAAATAAACTGCTGTGGGAGAGGCAGAGAGCTACAAAGGATAGCTTTGATAGGATGGGAACATGGAGGAAAAGATATAGAGGGATATTATTGGTGCTTGTCAAATGAAAGAGGCTTATTTTAATAATTATTCAGCAACTTTTTAGGCTTACGATCTGAATTTGATTGATATTCACTTTTTTATTGCTCCATCTAAATTTTTCAAAAGGCTCGTTTTATGCTTTATTTAAGTTGTGGCTATAAACCTAATATTCAATTGAGCACCACAGAAGCTAAAAACGATTTTATACCAGTAAAATTATTTTAGTATTTTTGTTCACTGACTGCTAAATAATGATCAAATAGAAATGAATTTCTACAACTTGAATCCAGCTCAACACAGAACCACATACACCAGCATTAATAATTGCTTCATTTTATTTAGAGAACTGGTAATGATGACTGATGTGAGGAACAGAGTATATTACTGGCGCTTTTGAAATGTGATCTCATACTAAATGTACTGTAGGAAGGCATTTACAGAGCATTCTCCTGTCTGAACGACTGTTCACTAAAGAAACTGATTAATTTCTTGATATTTCAGCCCAGATTAACCTATTTGTAAGGAAATGGGATTTGTGTTGTTGAGCAAAAAGGTTAGTATGGGCACAGTGAGCTGAAGGGCCTCTTTCTGATGACGATTCCATTAATATTTTAATGTGAAATTTCACAGGGAATTCCAGTAGGGTTTAAAACGCATGCATCATCTTGAATATCTTCGCCGAGACTAAGAACACAGCCGGAGAGAAAATGTGCAAGTCCTTTATGTCTTGTATATTCTGAAACTTCTTTCTATAGAGCGCAGAAATGCACCCCTCGAACCATCAGCTAGCCATTAGTAGAGGTCCATGGCCATTCATGTTTCCAGTGTTCTGCAGTGACAAGTTATGGCTGAATGGTGATTTGGTGCAGAAGGGATTAAATGGAATGGATGAACAGGAATGGGGAGACACAGTGAAGCTGCTGGACTGAGCTGCTGTGTGAAACTCCAGCTACCTGGGTTCAATCCTGACTTCCAGTTCTCCATGTGTGAAGTTTTCATATTCTTGCTGGATAGTTTGGGTTCCACACCCCATTTCCTCTCACATCCCAAAGACATGTGGGTTGGTAGGTTAATTGGCCACTATAACTTTCCCCTAATTTACCATAGAACACTACAACTTAGAAACAGGCCTTTTGCCCCCTTGAGTGTGTGCTGAACTATTATTCTGCCTTGTCCCATTGACCTGCACCTGGAACATAGTCCTCCATTGCCCTCCCATCCTTATACCTGTCCAAATTTTTCTTGAAAGCAAAAAAACAATCAAGCCTGCATTCACCATTTCAGCTGGCCGCTCATTCCACACTCTCAGCACTGTGCAAGTTACCAGTAATGTTCCCTTATACCCATGTCCTCTAGTTCTTGTCTCACCTAATCTCAATGGAAAAAGCCTGCTTACATTTACTCTATCTGAACCCCTCATATGTAGAAGGAATCCGGGAGCAATGCAGAGAGTAGTTTAAAATTAGGGTAAATGGTTGCTTGAAGACCATTGTGGGCTGAAGGGCCTGTTTCTATGCTCAAGGCCCTATGCCAGTTGGAATACAAGCTTTTGCAGGTCCTCAAGCTCACAGCTCAGGATAATTGAGTTTGGAAGTAACAATGGTATCAGGGATGGGTTGAGCAAAGGTTGCACTGACAGAGCTGGAAATCAGTCATATTATGAAGAAATAAAGTCTTGCAAGGGCATCTAGATCACTCTGAATCATGATTATGTAGAGAATCATCTGGAATGATAGGTTTCAAGAGTTGGAAGGCAGAAATCTGAGCTGTTTTACTTGAAGAATAACACTTAAAAAGAACTCACAGGCAAAGCAATGCCACTTAAGTCATCTTGTTTACCAGCTGCTCTCTCATGCCAATAAAATGCAGAAAGCAATTCTCTCCTGGTGCTCTGTGTAATTGTTCTGAATGACACCTCAGAATCAAAACATATTTAGCCTCAAAACGTATAATTTTCTCCTCGTGTTTCATCATTTTGAAAACTTAAACCCCCATCGTAGCCTCAGCTGCTTCTCAAGGTCTCAGGGAGCACAGAGACAGTGCATTGTCAAAGCCACCAGGCTTATTCGAAAATTGTCCTCCTTTAATCTCAGTAATCATATCTGCAGCAAAATAGTCTGAAGGAAACAGTCACTCAAGAAAATTCTTTCCTGCAACAGAAGTGGATAATATTTTTGCACAAGGTTAATTGGATTGTTAAGTTGTTAGCTCTGTGATTTACTTTTTAATAAGAAGAGTAAAATCAAACTGCCAAGAGCCTTTTGGATAGCATTCTGTCCTAATTCTGACGTACTTCAACTAAATTATCCATGTAAAATGGCCATAATATACTTTAGATGAAGTGAGGGTATTCATAGGGAAATAACCACAGCCAACCCAGCACGGTACGATGATGGCCACAATCCATCACCACAGGTGTGGGTTAAAGGACTACCATCTTAAGAACAGGTTTACTGATAATTATTACAATATCTATTTAAAATATAACATGTTGGCTCCATCTATTGGCTGTGTGGATCATCAGTACGTCTTGCCTCACTGAGATCTGGGGCGGAACGGTTAGCGTAGCTGTTAGCTTAATCCCATTACAGTGCCATCAACCTGGCTTTGAATCGGCACTGTCTGTAAAGAGTTTGTACTTTCTCCCTGTGCTGCCTGGGTTTCCTTCAGGTTCTCCGGTTTTGTCCCATTCTAAAACATAGGACTTGTAAGGTTAATTGTGGCGACACAGACTCATGGGCCGGAAGGGTCTGTTACCATGCTGTATGTCTATATTTAAACTGGCATTTAGACTTAGACTCAAGTAATAAAATGGATCTATTGCATTAATTTGATCTCCAACTACTACTTGTGGTAGCAGTGCAATAATCTGGTTCTACAAATAAGTAAACTGTCTGCTCAATTCTATAGTGCCAACAACATTACTTAGAATGATTTCCTAAATAAATTACATATACAGTAACTGAAACACAGTTCATAGTAATTACACAGAAATTGGCCATTCAATGCAACCATTGCATGTTAGCTTTTAGTTGGCTGAATCCATGGCCAGATGACCTACTCCTGCTACTTCTCATGTCCCTATGCTTCATGAGTCTCCTCCCATCTTTCCACCTTTACATCTATCAGTGCAATCCACTATTCCTCATCTGCTTGCCGAACTTCCTCTTAAATATATTTATTCTTCTCAAACACCTGCCCATCTCCTCTCTGGGCAGTTCTGTCTGAATTCCCAATTGACATTCCTTGGTGATCATCTTGTATTCAACACCTCCCATTATATTCTTAATCTTAAGTCAATGTTTTTTCTGCATCCACTTTTTAAAAGCCATTCTTTGGACATCTTTAATTCTCCCCCTCAACCCTTTATTCCCTCAAGAGAATGTCTAAAAATAACCACACAGCAGGGAAACCAGAGATCACATTGCCTCCTGATGATGACACTGTGCAGGATTCTAACTTGACCACTTTTTTTTGTACCCAATATTCCCATAAAAGAAATTAGATTACATCTCATAAAATATGCCACAAATTTTGCAGAAAGGCTGCAGGTAATTGCAAATTTAACCCTTAGCATTCAAGCTGATCTTTAGTAGATCAAGAATTTAACATGATCCAAGTGGTGGTCTGTACAATCCTGCTTGTGAACATTTTAGGCTTCATGTACAATGTTAGAAATATTGCTCCATGGCAGTTCCAGTGGGTAAGGGAGGCCTGAAGCTGCCTCATCTAAAATAAGCATTCTCTTACTAACTTAAACCAAAGACTGCTTGAAAGTGAAATGTGCAACCACTACAAGGCATCCCTGCCTCCATTCAACTTCATAACAACTCAGAATTGGCCCAGCGTATCCCATTATCAATTGTTCACAGCAATTCTTTTCAGAATGTGGCTCCCATCTGGGGATAGTTTATGTTTGAGCTGAATCTCATGTAATTATAATTAATCATTAATTAAGATCCGTGTTTTAAGAGCTTAATAAAAACTTAATACATTTATAAAGTTATTTTAAAGGGATTGTAAATGGGATTACAAAATATTGATTGCTGTCCAGAAAAGTTGAGGCTCATCATTTCATTGGGATTTTTTCATATTTAAAAGGTTTTGTAGTTACACTTATAATGTTCATGTTTGGAGTGGAGTTGTTTGTTCCTGATATGGTTCTATGCTATAAATCTAACTTTCCTGCACCAGATAAGTACACCATCTTGAAAACCTTGTCCACAATTGCTAAGGGCTTTAGAAATATGGCAAAATAGGCACAGGGGTCGGCCATTTGGTCCTTCAAACCAACACCACCATTCAATGTGATCATGCCTGACCAGTACCTGGTTCCTGCCTTCTCTCCATACCCCTTGATCCCCTTAGCCATAAGAGCCAAATCTAACCTACTCTTAAATATTGACAAGGAACTGGCCTCAACTACTTCCTGTGGCAAAGAATTCCACAGATCCACCACCCTCTGAGAGAAGAATTTTTTTCTCATCTCAGTCCTAAAAACATTCCCCTTATCCTTAAACTGTGACCCCTGGTTCTGGTTCTTCCCAGCATTGGAAACAACCTACCTGCATCTAGTCTATCTAAACCCTTAAGAATTTTATGTTTCTATAAGATCCCCCCTCAATCTTTGTTCATCCTAGTATAAATTGCTGCTTCAATTCTATGATTTCAATAGACATGGAAAATGATTTTGCCTGCATTAAAATTCACTTTTGCTAAAGATGTTCCTTTGCGAGGCTGCCAGACCCCCTTTCTACCATAATGACTTCACACTGTTCAGGAATAACCTGGAGTTCTTTCTTGTAAGCTCATTACCTCATTCAAACTTGCACAACGTTGTCAGATATAAAAATGACCTCACTCAAACTCGCACAACATTGTCAGATATAAAAATGACCTCACTCAAACTCGCACAACATTGTCAGATATAGAAATGACCTCACTCAAACTCGCACAACGTTGTCAGATATAGAAATGACCTCACTCAAACTCGCACAACGTTGTCAGATTATAGAAATGACCTCACTCAAACTTGCACAATGTTGTCGGATATAGAAATGAAAGCTGATGGCATAACAGCAAATGGACTGTTAACATCCAAAAGGAAAATGTACATTGATTAGATTAGGTTGATTTTAAGTAGTTTTTAAAAATATATGGTCTAAGTAAGAGGTGTCAAACAGACACTGATATGTTTCAGATACAGTATTTATAGTCCAACTTGTCCAAAATGGCATTGAATATTGAAGTTATTCCAAGTTTTATATTTCATATGGAAACTAATTATTGGTTTAAAGCACTGGTTCTCAACCTTTTTCTTCCCACACACACATATCACCTGAAGTAAACCCTTACTAATCACAGAGCACCTATGGCATAGGGATTGCTCAAGGTGATGTGAGTGGAAAATGTTCAAAAACCACTGTTTTGAAGCAAAGTTCACTCGTGCACGGCTCCTCACCCTGAACCTCTTCCGTGCTCTGGTCCACTCCAATCACACTTTCCGGTACACTTCACTTCCAGCCTGTGTCTTCCTTTCAGGTCTGCTCATGCTGCCCGTGTCCACCCTGTGAGCTGCTGGCCGCCTTTGTCCACATTGGTGGCCGCCTTCAGGTTTGCTTTATCCATCCAGGCTCTGCACTTTCAGGCCCACTTGAGCCTCATGCTGCCGTCCGCATTGATCTGTGTCTTCCTGCTGTCTCAACACTTCTCCTGACCGCCCAAGATGGTTTTGCCATCGCTTCCCTCTGACTTCCCGACCTGTACTCGTTTCACCCTACTCCAGTGCGCTGGCTCTCTACATTCTCCAGCCCATTGTCAGCTAGATCCACTGCTAATCCACCCAACGTGCTTTGCTCTCGCTCCTCAACCTATCCATGTTTCACCATTGTTGCACTGGGTCCTCACCCATCTTCTGCCCCTCCTCCCCCTCCCCAGTTCACTTCTAATCACCCCCCCCCCCACCTGCTTCACCTCGCAGCCAATTACTGTTGTGCACCCCATGGTTAATTGTCCCTTCGCTCTGACCATCACCATTCGTGGAAGATATTGTGGCTCTGCATTTGTAAATATGATGGACAGATTAGATTTTAATGACTGTCAATTCACACCAATCTGGGCAACAACACACATGGAGTTAAGTGCAAAATCCCGACCGTTCCAATTTGTTCCATCATGGATTGCTTCATCAAAATAATTTCACACATAATTACTGATTTTATGTGAAGTTCAAACTTTTGCTCAATTGTCACTGTTCAAAATGGCAAAGAGATTGCAACTATTAAACTAGATAGAATAATCACCCATGGCCTCAGAAACTGATTATAATTGCAAAGGTTTAATTGAGTCAAATAAATATTTAAAATTTAAATTTAAACATACAGCACAGTAACAGGCCATTTCAGCCCTCAAGTCCGTGCTGCCCAATTTACACCTAATTAACCTACACTCTGTTCTGTTTCAAACAGTGGGAGGAAACCAGAGTCTGTGACTTCTTCCAATACAGGGAGAACATACAAACTCCTTACAGACAGCGCGACATTCGAACCTCGGTCCCATCCCAATGTTGCACTAACTGCTACGCTAGTTAATATTAGACTAAGTAATATCGGTCATTTGTATGAATTCCTCTTTTTTTTCAGTTTCCACTTTAATCCTTGTTTACGTTTTTGTGTGCAAGAACATTTTTTTCATGATTGATCTCGTAGAATTATTTAAAGAGTAAACTAAAGAGTTTGAATGGATGTGCCAAAGGACATCTCAAGGACCATCTCGTTTGCCCGTTCTTCCCTGAATAAACCTGCTGCCTGGGCACTTCTTCCAACCATCCACTACCTCGGCTCTGTGCTAACCTTGCATGTTCTCGCCTCTCTGGTACCCTACACCTGTTCACATTCCCTAGCCCACTTCCAATCAGCCTAGTCTCTCTGCTTCACCCTGATGCCAATAACAGAGTTAGTTGTCAGCGATTCACTCCGACCATCCTAGCGGCTCACTAGTCTACAAGATCATGGCATTTTCTGGCCCCCTTTGCACTCCTGCCTGAATCTTCCCTTCAGGTCTGCTAGAGCCGAGTCAGCGTTGTTTACTGGTCCCAATCCCTTCCACTCCACGCTCCTGCCAACGGCCCGAGTGGTTTCGCTCTGCCTTCCTCAACGGTTCATGTTTTGCCAGGTTCTTCTGCGCTGCCCTTCCCAATTCCCAGCAAGGTCCCATCCATAGCATGGAATGCACTCTCTCTTCTTCAGAGAATGCCATTAGATCTTCTAATCTTTAACATGGGCAGCCCAGAGCTTCCAATAAACTCAACTAAAATTTAGAATAAAAAAAAACTTGAAAGTTTGAACTCTGTACATCATGCATGGATTAAGTTTCTCCAGTCTTGAAAAACTTAAAGCCTCTCTCCAGATGCTATCCCTCCCCATTAAACCATTCCATACTCAAATAAACATAATTGTCAGCACAGGATTGTGGCCCAAAGAGCCTGTTTCTGTGCTGTACTTTTTGTGTTCCATTGTGCACTCATTAGCTGTAAAAAAAACAGCTGTAGAGCTTGGAATTACTGTATTACAATCCCACATTTCTCCAGCCTATGAAATTGGTTGATCAAATGGCAAGGGCCTTTTGCAGGAAAAAGACACTGCCACTCTCAATGTAACTGTTGGTAAGTTGGAACAGTGAATCATTCCAATTTTATTTTGAATCAGGTACATCCCATAGATTGCAGGCACCTTGGTGGAGAACTAGTACTTGCCATTTGTGGCCCTGTCCAAGTGCCCAGCATAGAAACCCAACTTCAGGAGAAAGCAGTTGTATTGTTGCTATCAAGTTGGCTTGGCAACATATCTTCTGGAGTGAAACATGACTTGTGATTGTAGGGAAAGAAACAAAAATGCCCGAGGAACTCAACAAGTCACACAGCATCCGCAGGAGGTAAAGATATATAACCGATATTTTGGGCCCGAGCTCTTCTTCAAGGTCGGGGGTGGGGGGGGGAGGGTGGGAGGAAAGCAGACATTGGAATAAAAAGGCTGGGATAAGGTGGGAAGAAAGGACAGGGGCAAGAGCACAGGCCAATTGGACACAAATAGGAAGACGGGAGAGGAAAGGCGAGATTGATCAGGGGAGGGGAGGCTCTGTGATTGCAAAGCTGGAGGAATGGAAAGGGGGAAATGAGAGGGGGACAGAGACTCTAAATGGTCCCATAGTTGGGCTGCTTGACAATATACAGAATTATGACACAGTATTTGTGTCATATTTTATAGCTGTTTGATCAAAGCAGCAATAACTACTCATCAGCAAGGTTCTGAAAGAGAAGAACATTCACTTTTCCATCTAATATGTTCTACTTTACTGAATAGTGAAGGAGAGGCATTGTTCATTTGAACAGCAACCTTCCTCAATGATTGGCTAATAAGAACACCACACCATCTGTTGACACCAAGCCATTTGGGACAAAGGTCCATCAGGTTTGATTACTGCTCAGCCGATGAAGATTAACACGAAGCTCACCCGAACTGGCTTCTTTGGCACCGAGCTGAAGAAGGGAATTTGCAGACCTGCTGAAGGGTGAGGTACATTGACTCCCGACAAGAAACGTGCACCAGTGAGACGAGTCAATCAAGTAAAAATGCAGAAATACTGGAAGAACTCAGCAGGTCTCGCAGCATTCCTAGGAGGTAGAAGTATGTAACTGACATTTCATGCCTGAGCCCTTCAAGGTATGGGTTAAAAAGGAGGTGTCTGAATGAAAAGGCTGAGAAGGAAACAATGGCATGGGGAGGATCAGAGTAGGGTTGGCCCTTACCACAAAAAAAATGGGCAGGGTAGCAGGTGACTGGTTATTATCAACACCCCAAGAAGGGGGTGGAATCTGGAGGGGAAAGCGGGGCAAGCAAAATTAATATTTGGCCACAGTTTCATGGGTCACTCTCCAGGATATCCTCTCACAGTTGGACAGGTTGCCAGCATTTTTGTTTTCAATCACACGAGGGAAATGCATCTTGGGCATATTTCTCCAAGAATAAAAACAAAACAAAATTTATATTGCTTATTTCAAAGCCTCAAGAAGTCTCAAACTGGTTTACAGATAATGAAATAGCTTCAGCCCTTTATTGCATGGACTTTTATTGGAACATCTGTCCATGCCCTGAGGATACATCTGGGAAGGAGGAAAAGGAAGCTGTGGATGCCACACAGATACCAGATGGAGCCCAAGCTTTTGTCTGCAATCAAATACATCAGATAGGAATTACAATTCACTCAGATATTTGGGCAATTTGTAAACATTAGAACCTGTTGCAAGTATTTTCCTGTTACTTTGTAAACTGTCCCAGAGCTTTAATTACTAGCATCAAATACAAACATCTCTTTTGGCAAACAGCCTCACCTAACATTCTTTTGGCTTTTAAGATCAATGAAAAAATTGACAGTAGTATGGTTTAGAAAGACAGAAGACTTGGCCAACATTTATTGTCTCAAGTAGCATTACCAAAGTGTTTGTGAAATGTTGTGTACAGATTGGAGATTGTATTTCCAACATTACAATAGTGACAACAGTTCATTACACAGAACACTGAAATGCTGGAGGAACTCAAGCCGTTCTCGCAAGGTACCCTGAGGCAGGGCTCAGGCCCGAGATGGCGATTACAGCTCTCTACCTGCCAGCCGTGTTCCTCCAGCGTTTCTGTGCTTTGACAACAATCAGGCTTTCGTGTTTCTCCTCACCGTCTATTACGTACTCATTGCCTGCAAAGTATTTGTGGAACATCCCGAGAACACCAAATGCAAGAGTCTCAGGATCCACTGATAGACTGACAGGAATATAAAAGACCAGCTGATTGTCATCTTGTAACTTGAAGCAATTTGCATTTCTGTGGACTATTTTAGTTGAAATTATTTTTTTTAAAATTGCGATTATAGCAATTTGATTAGCTACCTCCATTTCGTATTAGAAAGTTGGCCTCTTACTGTTCACAATCTTTTAAAATAATCTACTTTCTGCTTTAGCATATTTTACATTGTTCTGATTCTGCTGCACACTTTTTCCTAAATTTCCTCTTAACATGAAGAGAGGCTCTTTAAATACAGCGAGTCTATGCCAGTTCACAGAGCAACCCGTTTCCCCACTGCCCCCCATGATTTTCTCTGTCGTCTGCTCCTTTCATCAATGCCACCTCCCAGGCTCTAACACCACTACTCACCCCCGAACTGGGAGCAACTTGCAATCTTTGGGACACAAGAGGAAACCAGAGCAGCTGGGAGATACAAGCATCGCAGGGAGAATGTGTATCTTTCACCCAATTAGCACCTGAAGTCTGGATTGAACTTGGGTCACGGGAGTTTGAAGAAACAACTTGACCAACAAGTTGCACCACCCTATTGCCCTTTGGATGTGCATCTGAATTTTTACTAATCAAAAAGTGATATTATTCTCAAATATTATCCATTTTTTACTGTGAACTCATGAAATTTACATTTACAATCCATTTTCACTGTAAACTCACATGTGAAATTTACATTTACTGCCTTTGTGGAATGATACATAATCAGGTTCTTGCAGTACTTTGAGATGCTTTGAAGTTCCCCAACTGAATGGATTATGGATAATTCCTGTACAACTTCTTGAATTTTCATGCTTGAAAACATATTCATCACCACAAAAGCCCAGTAAGTTGCTCAAACTAACTGCTACTTATACTGGGTGAAAAATGTGTCTGTTATTTACGGGCTGGTAAGTCCTAAGCGTTGCCTAGAAATGGCCATAATTTTACTTGTGGAAGCCTTTCTTCCTTATTATCATGCTTCTGCTTAGCAACAAACAATGCTCGGAGGAAGGGAGAAAGGAGGAAAAATGTTACCTATTTTTTTCCCCCCTGAAGTCAGCCTTTCTGCTATTTTCTCCTCCTTGCTCTGTAGAGCAACTCTCTTCTGAATACATCATGGGTTGTCTCATCAAATGCACCGAATCCCACTGCCTGACCTCTGATGGTCAGATTTTGGAAGGAACAGCTGTTCCCAGATCAGCGAGACAGCTGTCTGTGAGTGGTGGAAGGTAGAGATCGGAGGCAAGTGTGGGGTAGGGTTTAGATCTTTGTCCCATTCATTGCTGGATTCAGCATTGAGACTAGTCATGGCTCATTGATGCAGAGAGCATGCACAGGCACCCAGCAGCTAACCTTCAGGTTATCCTCAAGTCCAAAAACAACCCCATTAATTTGAAGAGGGTCACCTACTCTATGGATAAAGACAATCAAGGCAAAGCCTTCTGGCCCTTCAAAGTTTACCTTGCCTTTTATCAAGATCATTGTTAATCTACATATTAAATGACATGTTGGATTGGATTCACTCAATGCCATTTTCCACACTCTTCTTTCAACATTCAGAAATATGTCAATCATTTTGGGGCCCAGGTTGGTTTTAAGAAAATATCTTAACTGAAAATAACAGAAGATGGTCTTGCTGGACAAGATGTATTTCCTCTTCAATTGTTCAAAGAACATGAAGTCCTTTTTTCCTAATGTTGGATCCCTTTATGATGTCAAGACTCCAGAATCTTATTTAGAGTCATGGGGACGAGTTCATTTTGTCTCAGAGGTGCTTTTGGGGACAGTCCCAGTTTCGGTCCTCTCGTTTTCAATTTTTTATTTGGTTTTAACATACACAAATTACATAGGTATAATGATAAAGTAAATTGTTATCAAATTACAAATATCAAATAACAGTGAACAAGGTACATATGAACCCATGTTACTAAAATGAAAACAAAAAAAAAAACAACCTTGTTGCTAAATTAAGAATCTAGCCCCACCCATGAGGGCTGCTGGCCAAGTTAAGGAGTTCACTAATAATATTAGGAACAATGGGGACAAGAACAAAAAAATAATTAAGAAAAGGCCACCACATCTGACAATCATTGAGTATGAGTGGGGGGGATGACGATGACAGAATCTTTCACCCATTTTCAGTCCAAGACTTCCATGAGTCTCACACCATATTCTAATAAAGGCTTTAATAGGATTGTCTGTCCTGTTGGATATAATCCTGGAGTTCCATATATATATCTATAAATATTTTTTTAAAAATCACCAAATACCTTTTCTTTCAGGAGTGCATTCCAATTTGTATCCAGGAGGGGACACCATCACCGTCAAAAAAAGGATGAAATAAATCACATTTGAGCTGCCAAATAATTTTTAAAAATGAGATAATCTAAGGGCTCCTGATCTATGATCCCACATTAATCTTCCCATAGATACTCTGAGCACTTTACAATTCCATACGAATTGTCTAACATGTTTGTTAATGGTTTTAAAGAAAGTTTGGGGTAGTGAAATGGACTAGGACTGGAAAAGATACTGTAACCTCAGCAATATATTCATTTTCACACAGATGAATGACTCTTAAATTCTTAAAATCAACTGGGCCCCAAAATGACTTTACCTGTAATTACTGATGGGGAGAAACTGCTTCATGAGGGAAATGTATGCAATTTCCAAAATGTATTCCTTACTGCTGAACAAGGGCCTCAAAGCCAGGTTTGCGCAAATCTAGAGTGAGATGAGAATCAGATCTGTACATAACAACTCTGGTCAGATTTATGCCAAGGCAATTTGTTAGCTACCATTAATACCCAGTACAGACTGGTTCACTACAATTTCCTCCATAAGCTGTACCTCACCCCACAGAAACTACATAGATCTAAACCTGAATTGTCAGAGATGTGCTTCAGTGTGGCATTGAGGTTGGCTCCGTCTTGCAATCTACCTGGCTTTGTACAAAGGTGAGGCCCTTTTGGTATGACCTCTGATTCATTAGTGTTGGAAAAATCTGAAAAATTTAACAAATTAACAATGACTCACCATGTGATCATTTACACTGCACCCCTCAAGTTCCTGTGCACATTAGTCCCGATGCTTTTACATGGAGCAATGTGGCCTGAGTCATCAGCGTGAGTCATGAGGTGAGTTTTGCGGTGAGATTTAGTCCGCAGGCTTCCCCCAAAAAGTAGTAGAGGTCCTGCAGGATAAGTGCAGATAAATCCTGCACTTTTTAGACAGCCCGTGTAACGGCAAATTTTGTTGATTGCAGTTACATGCCTGCAGTCTAAAAACCCCAATTAACTAAGATCATAGGAGTCACATATCTATTAGATCCTCATCTTTGCTTACTGGGGAATTTCACGAGTGTCAGTAGATCTTTAACTAATTTCCAAATTAAATTTATGGAAATCACTATGTGTAGCCATGAAATACATAACAGTGACATGGAAATCTGATCCCCCCCACCTCTCCTCATTGATAGAGGATCTTTGGAAATCAACAGTTGTATTCCTCTTGAAAAAAGGATACATCACTTTTCTGAAAATTTGCCAGCCTTGTCGAGAGTACCTAGGCCTTTCACTGATGCCACCATAGTGATGTGATCACTTCTGGTTAGCCAGAAGACCTCCTTAAAGGATATAACACTGTGTTAGTACCGTGTCTCTATGTGTTTCACTGTATACACTGACTTTTTGTTTAATTGGGTTTATAAAGGGTAGGGAAGTGGTGTTTTGTGTTCTATATAATTGTTAAATAAATTTAAAAATGAAAATAATACACAAAAAAGAAATCTTGTTCAATCTCTTGAGAATGATCCTTCATAACACTCTGCAGGTGAGAATTCCAAAGGCTCTCCATCCTTCCAAATAAAAGCAGCACATTCAAGCAATCAATGAACAGCACTAGTGGAGATCAAGCAGTAAAGCACATTCTGTAAGTGAAGGTCACATGGAAAAAGGGAACAGAAGCAGGCCATTTGGCCCAGAGTCTGCTCCATGAAACCTCCCCAAGCTAAACTGTTCTCGCATCTAGTTCCAAGTTCCGGCCTTGACTAATTAGATACCCCTTTAAATTCCTCCATTTTTTTGCCCATTCTCCTAAGCTGTCCAAGTCTCTCTGCAAGCTTTCGACTTCTTCCACTCATTGTACTCTACCACCTATCTTGGTGTCATCTGCAAAATTTGCCACCAAACCATTTAATCCACAATCATCAATATATATTGTAAAAAGACATGACTCCAACACCAACCCTTGTGGAACATCACTAGTGACAGGCAACCAACCAGAATAGGATCCCTTTAATCCCACTCTTTGCTCCCTGCTTATCAGCCAATGCTCTACCCCAATCTATTATTTTTCCAGTACTTTCATGGGCTTTCATCTTATTAACCAGCCTCTTATGCGGCACCCTATCGAAGGCCTTTTGAAAATCCACAGCCTCTCCATTGTCCACTCTACTTGAGATACCTCTCTTCAGCTCATACCTAAAAAGCTTATCCCTTTAACATTTCTGCTACCTCGCTCTGGACCCCAGAACCTGAGAGACATCTTCCCTGCTTCCTGCCTTCGCAAGCCCTTTAAAATGTACATGCTTGACTTGTTCTATTCTATGCCACTTTGATCTAAGATTTTAAGCTTTCTTCATAGCATTTGAATGTTGTTTTAATAATTTTTAATTTATTGTTATTTTAAAACATTTAAATATATTTAAATTCAGAGACATTCAAAGATACTTCAAAAGCCTTTGACAGACATTGAAGGAGTCAAGAGCGGGCACACTGGCCAGAATCCACTGGAGGTTCAAGTTGTTTGATTCTGGGCACAAATAAAATGTTCAAGCAGAGGACTTGTGCAGGAATAGCCTGCCCGTCATCTTATTGTGAGGTTAGATCCCAGATTTTGTTTGATTACATACTTCCTGCTGGAACAGGAAGGTTTTGCCACATTGAAAGCAATGTTCAAATGCAAATTTTGGATGTCATTGTTGTGCTTGAAGACGAGAAGTGTGTTCAGCAACAAGTGAACTTGTAGGAACTGAAGAATTGAATTAGTGAAGGGTGTTTTGCTGCTTTGAGTAGCTCTCTAATCATTGGAAACACACACAATCAAATGTTGATAGGGTATCGAGCTTCTGAAGCAGTGCCAGATCTTTTGTATTTATATTGTTTTATTCTGTGACTCAAAATACACTCAAAGCACCCTAAACATGCCAGAAAATGCTCCACTTTGAATGTAATTCATTTATTGCTTCCAAAACAAATGAGCACAAATTCATGAAGATTATTATGAATTTAAAATTGCAAGGAAAAGTAGAAGCCGTGCAGTTGAAGATAGTAACCCACTTCTCTGGGAAATCTGAGAATTGACGTTGACCAAATGACACTTAGCATGACCACCTAAGCAATAAATGGGCTGTCCTGTGTATTGAGGCGTAAGAAATTCACTCATTCCTCACGTTCAGCCAAACAGAAACAGTACATTCAAGTAAACAACAGTTTCCAGCAGGGGTTGAGTGCATTCTCAGTTGGATTTGGTGGGTGCCTGGAGAGATCATGGCAGAGGAAATAAAGAGCAAAGTGTGTGAAACGTCAGACTGAGGAATTTAAGACAAAGATGTTATAAGCTCTTGTAATACCATTTCCACAGGGTAATTGCAGGGTCTCCAAGTTAATTAGTGAGGTACTGATGAACTTTCTTAATGATTGGGCATCATGATATGATTTTACAGATGTTTCTAGAGATTTTTACAGATATTCTGGGATTTCTTAAAGCAGTCAGGCTATTTTCTGGCTAATTGTCGCCCTTAATTTAACAACAACATAACCAGTGATATTGGGTTAGAACCAATTGGTCTGTGACTGTATAATATGGAGCAACAGATAAAGAAATTCAGAATGAACCTCATTTTCTTAGCTAACCTAAGGGATATTACAATTATTTGCCTATTCATTTCTACTATTCACCTTTCTAGGAGTACAAAACAGATTTTCTTTTTAATCCCCTATAGAAACTTAAAGAAAAATTGAAAAATAATCTATTTTGACATAAAGTGTAATATTCTATGGTATTTTATATGAAATAATGATGAAATTCTTTTTGCTTACAGGCAATTCTTCAAAATTAGTCAGAACCTTTGTTTAAAGCACAGTTGCAGCAGTTGTATTTATCTGCCCATGTATGAAATAAAGACAGCAATCTCAAATTAATTTTCACTTGCCTTCATATTGCAATGTAGCTAAGCTGTAATAATTCCTTTCTATCCCATCCATTATAACTGACAGAACCTATATTTTCCATCCAGGTGAGTAATGTAGGCCCATTTTCTCAAAGTATATATTATAATGAGGGATTGTGGAGAAAGTCCATTTGATAACGAGGTGGATTTCTAATGCTCCGTTTTCATTAACACGGGGTGGGGGGGGGGGGGGAGTAGACAAATAGAATGGTCAGCTAAATCCAACAACTAAAGCATGTTGACATTTTCTGGATTTGTCCTTGAATAAAGAAACCCATATTGCCTGACTGCAGACTGCAGTGTTGAGCAATGTTCCTTTTTCTATCTTTTCCAATATTTAATTAATCATATTCTTTCTTTCTTTTCTTCTTTGGCTTGGTTCCACGGACGAAGATTTATGGAGGGGGTAAAATTCCACGTCAGCTGCAGGCTCGTTTGTGGCTGACAAGTCCGATGCGGGACAGGCAGACACGGTTGCAGTGGCTGCAGGGGAAAATTGGTTGGTTGGGGTTGGGTGTTGGGTTTTTCCTCCTTTGCCTTTTGTCAGTGAGGTGGGCTCTGCGGTCTTCTTCAAAGGAGGTTGCTGCCCGCCAAACTGTGAGGCGCCAAGATGCACGGTTTGAGGCGATATCAGCCCACTGGCGGTGGTCAATGTGGCAGGCACCAAGAGATTTCTTTAGGCAGTCCTTGTACCTTTTCTTTGGTGCACCTCTGTCACGGTGGCCAGTGGAGAGCTCGCCATATAACACATATACATATTATAGGTAACAATTCAGGAGAGAAAGAAAGCTAATCAAGAAAGAAAAAAGTGACTCATATGACATATTACATACTGCATTACACCACAATTAATGAATACATTTTCATCTCAAACTGAAATCTTCAAAAATAAAAAAATTGTACAAAACCTATCTAATCTTAAAAAAAACTTAAAAGACTGGGCAGCCTATCTTGAGAATTTATTGTTAAAAATTAATCGTCTGGTCTTCACCAACAAAGAGAAAAGAAATAAATAAGTATAGTCCAAAAGGGAAAATAATTATACCAGCTAAGCCACGTGGACATAATTTATAAAAGGTTGCCAAGTCTCTTCAAATTTAACAGAAGTATCAAATGTACAACTCCTAACTTTATCTAAACTTAAGCATGACATAATTTGAGAGAACCATAGAGTCAAAGTAAAGTAGCTCTTCTAGCCAACAATGTAGAAAAAGCTACAACCTACAACCCACTTCTGGAAATACAATTCCAGGAAAATAGCAGTTAATGGGTTAGGTTGCAAACATACATCCAGTATAGCTGACAAAGTCTTAAAAAATTGATCCAATACCTCTCCAACATAGGGCATGACAAAAACATACGAGTTAGAGAAGCCACTTCTGATTTACATCCACCACAAATAGGACTAACGTTAGAAAAAATACAGATCAATTTGTCTTTTGACACATGAGCCCAATGTACCACTTTAAACTGAGTCAAAGAATGACGAGCACATATTGAAGAGGTATTAACCAATCCAAATCTCTTCTCCCATGATTCCTCTGGAAGATGTAACTGAAGTTCTTCTTCTGGAGGAGTCACATAATGGAGTAGTGGCTGGTTGGGAAAACCAGCCCTCTCCAGGAAAATAGGAAGTTAGGAAAAGCAAAGCATAACAAAAATAAAATAAGAAATAGAAGATAAAGATACAGAGAAGAGAAAGAAGATGGCTCCCAAGAAGGAGAAAATAAAAGCAAATGGAAAAAAAAGGTCAAGTTGCCAGAGAAGATAGAAGAAGGCCTTACCTGCATGAGGAACAGGACGGCGTGGTGGCAAGGAGTGTCTGACCCTCGAGGTCAGTACCTGCCCTGCGGAGTCGCAACCCACCAGCTGGTGCACTACAAAAATGGCTCTCAGAGCCAAACAAAAGTGTGCAATCAAAGGAGAAAGAGGACACCGGTGGGATGGGGGCTCAGCGGAGGAGCGGGCTGTCACAGAGCGAACAGCTGAGGGATGCCTGACACCAGGATGCTCAGCTGGAGAACAAAGAAGCCAGCAGAAGAGGGACCGATGAAATAGACGAGGGAGATGGACAGAAGGATGACCAACAAGAAGATCAACGTCAGGAAGCACAGCAGATGAGCAGCCCAGGAGGGGAGGACCAGCAACAAGAGGCCCAGCAAGAAGAGGCCTGACAAAGAGATACAAGCAGCTCATCAGGAAAAACAGAAGAGACAGACACAGAGAAGAAGACACAAACACAGAACAGACACAGAAGAGGAAGAAGAAGACCAAGATCTTCACAGAGAAAAAGGTAAAACTGATGGACAAAGAGAAATAAAAGGTAAAACTGATGAACAGAATATAGATAAAGTCTTTTTGAAGAACAAATGAGAATCACTAAAAGAATGGTTGTCATTAGAGTTTAATGCAATTAAAAGGAAAATGAAAAGAACAGAAGATAAAATGCAAAGGTTAGAACTGGTAATGACAGAAATAGGGAAAAGAGTTCAGAATGTGGAAGAGCAGGAAACGGCTGTAGAAATGGAAGTAAATGACTTGACAAAAATTGGAAGAAAGTGACAAAAAATTAAAGAGACACAAGAGTTGTTACCTCAGAAAATTGATATGTTGGAAAATTATAGTAGGCGAAACAACATCAAAATAGTGGGCCTGAAGGAGGGTGAAGAAGGGACAGATATGAAGGAATTTATAAAAGGATGGATCCCGAAGGTCCTGGGAATGACAGAAATGCAGGAAGAAATGGAAACAGAAAGGGCACACAGAACATTAGCTCTGAAACCATAGGCACATCAAAAACCAAGATCCATCTTAGTAAAATTTTTGAGCTACACGACAAGAGAAAATATACTGGAACGGGCAAGGAATAAAGTTAGAGAAGATAATAAACCATTGGAATACAAGGGTCAAAAAATATTTTTTTTACCCAGACACAAGTTTTTGAACTCTTAAAGAGGAGGAAGGAGTTTAATACAGCGAAATCGATTTTATGGAAAAAAGGTTACAAATTCATATTAAAACATACAGCCGTGCTTAAAATTTTTATACCCGGGGAGCAAAACAGACTGTTCTTGGATCCAGAGAAAGCCCAAAAGAATTCGCAGAATGTTTGCAGGACAGGAGAAGAGATGAAGAAGTGTAATAAGAATGAAGAACGGCAATAAAGTATATATAAAGATGTAAAAACAAAGTATATGTAAAGAACTAAAGAGGGAAAAGAGAAGGAAGGGAGGGGGGGGGGAGAGAGAGAGCTTTGTTATATGTGTTTTAAAAAAAAGTGTTTTCTGGAGAGGGCTGGGTAGAGGGGGAATAACCATCACTGCAAAATCAGTTGAAGCTGCGAACAAGATCGCAATCTAAATGAAAAGGGGAGTTGTGGATGCCCGGCAAGGGATATGGGGCAACTCAGAAAGGGGGGGGGGGAACTTTTGGGGTCAAGGTATTAGTGGATGTGGGAACTGTGGGGATACTTTATGTTTTAAATATGTTATCGTACATTAAGTGTAATAAGAGAAAACTAAGCGATGAAAATGGGGAAAAGGGGGATGGAGGTGGTGAAGAGGTGGAAAAAAGGTGTATGCAAGATATAAGATGGCCATGTTGAACTATATGACTATAAACATTAATGGAATACATAACCAAATTAAAAGGAAGAGGCTATTAAATTTACTGAAAAAAGAAAAAATAGATATAGCATTTGTGCAGGAAACACATCTAACTGAAACGGAACATAACAAATTATAGAGAGACTGGGTAGGACACGTAATGGCAGCATCCTATAATTCAAAAGCTAGAGGTGTAGCCATACTAGTTAACAAAAATGTACCAATCAAAATAGAGGAGGAAATAATAGATCCAGCAGGTATGTAATGATAAAGTGTCAAAAATACTCAGAATTTTGGAATTTGGTCAATATATATGTGCCTAACGAGGAGAATCAAAAGTTTATGCAGGATATTTTTTTTGAAGATTGCAGATACACAAGGAAATATATTTATAGGAGGGGATTTTAACCTTAATTTGGTCCCAATGTTGGATAAAACTGGACAAAAGACAAGTAAAAAGAATCAAGTAGCCAAATTTATGGTTAAATCAATGCAGGAAATAAAACTTAAGTATATGTGGAGGAGACAACACCCAAGAGAGAATTAATTTTCATATTATTCGAGTAGGCACAAAACTTACTCAAGGATTGATATGTTTTTATTGTCAGAATCAGGAAAATTGAGTATAAAGCTAGACTACTATCAGATCATTCACCCCTATTATTAGTAATAGAACTGGAGGACATCCCACCAAGAACATATAGATGGAGGTTGAACTCCATGCTACTTAAAAGACAGGAATTTAGGGAGTTCATTTAACGCCAAATTAAAACATATTTTGAAATAAACACTGAATCAGTGAAAGACAAATTTATATTATGGGACGCAACAAAAACCTTCATTAGAGGGCAGATAATAAATTATGTGACTAAGATGAAAAAGGATTACAATTGGGAAATAGATCAGTTGGAAAGGGAGATAGTAAGGTCAGAAAATGAATTAGTAAAAAGGGATGATAAAACAAAAAGGAAAGAATTGGCAGACAAAAAAATTAAATATGAAACATTACAAACGTACAAGGTGGAGAAGAACATAATGAAAACAAATCAAAAGTATTACGAAATGGGAGAAAAAAACACATAAAATATTAACCTGGCAACTTAGAACAAGCTAAAAGAACTGTATTGGCATCAAGGAAAAAGGACAAACAAATTACATATAACCCAACAGAGATTAAGGAATTTTATGAACAATTCTATCAAACTGAGAACGAGGGGAAAGATGACAAAATAGAGGAATTTTTAGCTAAAATTGAATTGCCAAAATTTCAAGGAACAAAACAAACTAATGAAACCATTTGAAATAGAGGAAATACAGGATATATTAAAAAAGCTGCCAAACAATAAAACACCAGGAGAGGATGGATTTCCAATAGAATTCTATAAAACATTTAAAGAGTTATTAATTCCTCCTCTCCTGGAAGTAATGAACCAGATAGAAGAAACGCAAAACTTGCCAGATTCATGCAAGACAGCAATAATTACAGTAATACCAAAGATGGGGAAGGATTCATTAACACCAGCATCATATAGACCAATATCTCTACTTAACTCAGATTATAAGATAATAGCAAAAATATTAGCAGATTGGCCGATTGTGCACCTAAAATAGTAAAACAAGATCAAACTGGATTTATTAAGAAAATACGAACAGCAGACAATGTCTGCAAACTTATTAGTCTAATTCACACAGTTAAAGGAAATAAGAAACCAACAGTGGCTGTTGCTCTAGAAGCAGAAAAAGCCTTTGACAGAGTAGAATAGAATTATTTAAAGTATTACAGAAGTTCAATCTACCTGAAAAATATATCAATTGGATTAAAGCATTGTATAATGGATTGTTGGCGAAGGTAACAGTAAATGGATATGTATCGAGTCACTTTAAATTAAATAGGTCAACTAGACAGGGATGTCCACTATCCCCCTCATTGTTCGCCTTAGCAATAGAACCTTTGGCAGAACTGATAAGAATAGAAAATAAAATAAAAGGGACAAAAATAAAGGAGGAATATAAAATCAGCTTATTTGCAGATGACATCATAGTATACCTTACAGAACCAGAGATATCAGTAAAATAATTACATAAGAAATTGAAGGAATATGGAGAAATATCGGGGTACAAGATCAATGCAAATAAAAGAGAAGTGAAGCAAATGAGTAACGCAGATTATACAGAATTTTAAAAAGAATCACCATTTAAATGGCAAACACAAGCAATCTGATACCTAGGGATTAGGTTAGATAATAACTTGAGCCACTTGTACAAACTAAATTATCAGTCACTAATAAAGAAATTGCAGGAAGACTTAGAACATTGGAAAGAATTACCGCTAATGTTGATAGGGAGGGTAAACTACATTAAAATGAATGTGTTCCCAAGGATACAAAACTTATTTCAAACATTACCAATTCCTTTAACAGAAAAATTCTTTAAGGAACTAAAGAGAATAATAAGGAAATTCTTGTGGAAAAGGAGGAATCCAAGGGTAGCATTAGATAAATTAGCAGAGAGGTATAATCAAGGTGGTTTGCAGTTACCAAATTTTAGAAATTATTATAGAGCCGCACAATTAAGGAATTTATCAGATTTTTACCAGACAAGGGAAAAAACAGACTGGACTAAGATATAACTAGATAAACTAGGGGAAAAGATACCGGAACATATACTTTATAAGTGGAATGAAAAGCTGGTGCAATATAAAAACTCACCAGTATTGCTTCATTTACTTAATACATGGAAGATGATCCACTTAGAAAGGAAAAAAAACGAATGACCAAATACCAAAATTACTATTGACGCAAAATCCGCTAATCCCTTTTACAATGGACAACCTTTCCTTTAGAGAATGAGAGAGAAAGGAATCAAAAGAATAGAAAATTGCTTTTTGGGAAATGATTTATTAACATTTGAACAGTTGAAGTACAATTATGGAATAACTCATGGAACAATGTTTGCATATCATCAATTGAAAGCTTATTTAAAGGATAAATTGGGAAACAGCTTGGGACTACCTGAAGGAAGCAGCTTTGAATACGTGATTACAGACACAATGATAATTAAAAGATTTATAACCAACCTGTACGTTAAGCTGGAAGATAAGGAAAATAAAATAAACTATAAATCTAAGGAGAAGCGGGAAAAGGATCTAAACATAAAGATAAAAAATGAAGTATGGGAAAAGTTGTTCTGGTATTATGAAGAATACAATAAACGCAAGGTTATGCATGATACAGTATAATTGGTTACACAGGGATGAACTCCTCAAAAATTAAAAAAAATAGGATTCAACATTATCAGATAGATGTTTTTGTTGTAAGAAGGAAATGGGAACAACAGTACATGCAACTTGGGCATGTACGAAAGTAAATACGTTTTGGGAAGAATTAAATCAGATACTAAATAAAATTACAAAAAATAACATACCAAAAAAACCAGAGATATTTCTTTTAAGTAATGTAAGAAGTAGAGAATTAGGCCTCAAATTGGATAAAGTGCAAAAAAAATTCATTATGATAGCCTTAGCGATAGCAAAAAAATGTATAATGTCAAATTGGAAAATGGAAGAGAGCCTGAGTATACAGCAATGGTACATGGAAATGCATAAATGTATTCCATTGGAAAAAATAACATATAATTAAAAAAAATAAAGTCACAATGTTTGAACAAATTTGGGAACCATACATGGAACATATCAGAGAGAGCTTGCCCACGACCTCCATCCCCTAAAATGAGAATGAAAATGATAAGACGACAAAACGACTAGATTCAGTCTGTAACAAATAGATGACACATTTTTCTTGTTTATTTTCCTTTGTGTGAAGATATTGTTTTATGCTTTATTGTATTTAAATGTTGAATATTCTTGGGTTTTGGAGGGGGGTGGGTAGAGGGGAGGGAGGAAAAGGGGAGAAAAGACCACTGTGTAAATTTAATGGGAAATGTTTGTACATATTTTGGTTGATATGGTTCATAGTGTGAAAAATAAAAAAAATTATAATAAAAAAAGTTCTTCTTCCCAGGCCCTTTTAATTTTGTCATTAGAATTTGATTGCAATGTTAATAACTTATTATAAAGGTCACCTATTAAACCCTTATGAGAAGGATTCAAATGAAAAAATATCAATCAAATCTGGATGGTACAATGTTGGAAAGTTAGGCAGTATTCAGAACATTTCTAATTTGAAAGTATCTAAAAAAAAGTGACTTGGGTGTAATGTTCCTTTCTCAAACTGAATTGTTTGCAGCATGTACCAAGATATGGTTAAAAAAAGTTTTGTCTGCTACCCAGGCAAATCAATTCATTACAGCAGGAAATGCAATAATAAACAAATAAATAAGCAAGTCCTCAGGGTAAGGAGTAGTAATACAGCAAGTCAAATAGAGCAGAGTATAGAGGGAAAAAATGGCAATTGAAGGGCATCAGTGTGAGATCCATTTTAATAACAGCAGGGGAAAAAGTCATTTAATCTGGGGATTTCTTCTTTCCAGCACATCCATCTTCTGTCCATCAGAGGGAGCTGAGGGTGGAGAGGAGAAGAGAAGTAAGCATGACAAAGGTGAGATGGGTCCTTTAAGATGTTAACAGCTTTCCCAAGACAGCAGGGGGGGTACGGACGGAGTGGATTGAGAGGAGGTAGGTTTACGTGATGGCTTGAGCTATGCTTTCAACTCTCTGCAGTTTTTGTGCAGAGCAGTTCGCATAACTAAGCTGTGATGCACCCAGAGAGGATATTTTCTCTGGTGCATCAATAAAAGTGGGTATAAAATCTTGGATACATGCCAAATTTCTCAACTATTCTAGTGGCTATTCTTTGGCTTGGCTTCGCGGACGAAGATTTATGGAGGGGTAATGTCCACGTCAGCTGCAGGCTCGTTTGTGGCTGACAAGTCCGATGTGGGACAGGCAGACACGGCTGCAGCGGTTGCAAGGGAAAATTGGTTGGTTGGGGTTGGCTGTTGGGTTTTTCCTCCTTTGTCTTTTGTCAGTGAGGTGGGCTCTGCAGTCTTCTTCAAAGTAGGTTGCTGCCCGCCGAACTGTGAGGCACCAAGATGCACGGTTGGAGGCAATATCAGCCCACTGGCGGTGGTCAATGTGGCAGGCACCAAGAGATTTCTTTAGGCAGTCCTTGTACCTCTTCTTTGGTGCACCTCTGTCACAGTGGCCAGTGGAGAGCTCGCCATATAACACGATCTTGGGAAGGCGATGGTCCTCCATTCTGGAGACGTGACCTACCCAGCGCAGTTGGATCTTCAGCAGCGTGGATTTGATGCTGTCGGCCTCTGCCATCTCGAGTACTTCGATGTTAGGGATGAAGTCGCTCCAATGAATGTTGAGGATGGAGCGGAGACAACGCTATTATTATCAGTGTTATTTGAAGAGAAGCACATGAACTTTTTCAGTTCTTTTACCAAGAGTAATCCCTCAAAACTAGCAAGTCAAAGAAAAAGTTACAGACATTGAGATGTCTGAGGTAGGGAAGATTTAGATTGTTGAGTAGGTTTATATAAGTCAGCACAACATTGTGGGTTGAAGGGCCTGTATTCTGCTGTAATGTTATACGTTCTTATTGTTATGCCTAGGATCATACAATTAAGTGTTGAATTTCCTTATCAGTAACAATCCTCTGACCCGAGTCCATTAGCAGTCAAGAGACTTGAGACATTCTGCGCACATGAAAGATAAGGAGCATTTAGAAGTTCTTTAGAAGGTTTCATAAGTGATAGAGTGCAGCAAAGAGGGTCATGCAAAGCTCTGTGAAGCCAGGATTCTGCTCACAGTACAGCAAGCAGCTGCAGGCAGTGGGGAGACCAGAACATACCCTCAAGATTCAGGGGAGCAGAGTTCAGATGGAGATGGTGAGGAACTGCTTTTCCCAGAGCGTGGTGAATCTGTGGTATTTGCTGCCTATTGAAGTAGCGAGGTGATCTCAGTGAATATAATTAAGACAAGGTTGGATAGATTTTTTACATAGTAAGGGATATGGGGAAAAGGCAGGTAGGTGGAGATGAATCGATTATCAGATCAGCCACGATCTCATTGAATGGCAGAGCAGGCTCGACAGGCCGGATGGCCGACTCTTGTTCTTAGGTTCCATTGTCAAAATAGGGCACCAATTAATACATGTCAGTCCTTGCCCAGTATAGGGACAATGGAATGAAATAACATTGCCATATTTATTTACATATAATGGCACAGCCACATTAAAAGGCAATCATGCCTTAAATCTTGTAGACCTTCTCAAGTGATAAGTGGACGATTTGTTTAATCTTCACAGGCCTGGAGGATGTAAAGGGTATCTGAAGTCACATGAGTGATTTTCAACAGCATCCCGTTGGCTGATGTACTTAAACCAAGCCTAAAATTATGGAATTCCACTTTTCCCTTTCAGAGGCTTCTGAAAAATCTACTTTGTGAGCAAACCTTTGGGCCATGGTTGCAATGTCACTTAGACCCAGTTTTGTTTAATAATATCACAGCTATACGATACAGAAACAGGCCTTTCAAACCAATACGTCGGTGCTGAATTTTAAGTAAACCTGCATATTCGCATTTTCCCAAGTTATATCTGCCTCCTTGCCTATTCTTGTCCGTTATTTTAAAAAGTGATGGTATTAATTCCACCTCCTCAATTGACAGCGTGTTCCAGATATCAGCCATTTCTGCATAGAAAAAATCTTCACAGATCTCTTTAAGAATGCTTTTTCTAATCTTAAACCTATCCCATAGAAAATTATAGCACAGAAATAGACCCTGTTGGCCCTTTCAGTCTGTGCAGAACCTTTTTTTGTCTAATCCCACTGACCTGCACCCTGTCCATAGCCTGCTATACCCCTCCCATCCATGTACCTGTCCAGATTCTTCTTAATTAAAATTGAACCCACATTCACCAGTTCAACTGGTAGCTCATTCCACTCCCACCACTGTGTGATGAAGTTCCCCCTAAACTTTTCCCCTTTGACCCTTAACCCAAGTCCTTTGGTTTGCATCTCACCTACATTCAGTGGAAATAGCCTATCTACATTTACTGTTTATTCTCCTCAATTTTAAATACCTCTATCAAATCTCCCCTCATTCTTCTACACTCTAGGGAATAAAGTCCTAACCTGTTTAACCTTTCCCCTATAACTCAGTTCTTCAAATCTTAACAACATCCTAGCAAATCTCTGCACTCTCAATTTCATTAATATTCTTCCTGTAGTTCAGTGACAAAACCATACACAATACTCCTAATTTGGCTTCACCAATATCTTATACAACTTTAACATAACATCCCAACTTCTATATTCAATACTTTGATTTAATGAAGGCCAGTTTTGCCAAAAGCTCTTTACAACCCTATCCACCTATGACACCACTTTCAGGGAATTATGTATCTGTATTCCCAGATCCTTCTTTTCTACTGAACTCCTCAATGCCCTACCATTTACTAAACATATTCTTTCTTGATCTGTTCTTCCAAAAGGCAATACCTCACACTTGTCTGCATTAAATTTCATCTGCCATTTTTCAGCTCATTTCCCCAGCTGGTCCAAATTTCTCTGCAATCTTTGAAATCCTTCACTGTCACACCACACCTCCAATCTCAGTTTACCACATTGTCATCCAACTCATTGATGTAGGTGACACACAACAATGGTCCCAGCACCAATCCCTGGGGCACACCACTAGTCACAGTCCTCCAGTCGGAGAAGCAACCATCTACCACTTCTTTCTGGTTTCTCCTGTCCAGCCATTCTCAAATCCAGTACACTACTTCACCATGAATACCTAGTGTCTGAACATTCCTGACTAACCACCCATGCAGAACCTTGTCAAAGGCCTGACACAAGTCCATGTAGACAACATCCAGTCTTTCCTGGTAACCTCCTTGAAAAACTCAAATTGGTTAAACACAAGCTACCACGCACAAAGCAATCTTGACTATACCTAATCAGTTTTTGGCCATCCAAGTAATTATATATCCCATTTCTAAGAACATCTTCCAAAATAATTTATCTACTACTGACATCAGGCTCACCAGCCTATAATTTCTACGGTTACATTTGAGCCTTTTTTTAAAAAAACAAACAACGCAAGCTACCCTCCAATACTCCAGCACCACACCCATGGCTAAGGATATTATAAATATTTCTGCAAGAGCTCCTATCATACTTACACCAGCCTCCCTCAGGTCTGAGGGAATGTGTTATCAAGTCCTGGGGGATTTATCAACCTTTATTTGCTTTAAGTAAGCAAGTATCTCCTCCTCTTTAATCTGTTTCAGTTCCATGACTTCACTGCTTGTTTTCCTTACTTCCCATGACTCTGTGCCCATTTCCTGAGTGAATATTGATTAAAAAACATTTAAAATTTCCCCCATCTCTTTTGGCTTCATACAAAGCCAACCACTCTGATCTTCAAGGAGACTAATGTAATACATCTCTAAAAACTGGATTTTCCTTCATATTTTCTGCTAAACCAACCCCTCGTCTTTTTTTGCTTTCCTGATTTCTTTCTTGGTTATTCTTGAATTTTTTTTTTATACTCCTCAAGTACCTCATTTGCTCCATATGGCTTACACCTGTTATACACCCCTCTTCTTCCAAACCAGATCCCCAATATCCCTCAAAAACCAAGGTTCCTGATGCCTGTTAATTTTGCTTTTAATCCTGACAGGAGCATCCAAACTCTGCCCTCTCAAATTTTCACCTCTGAAGGTCCTCCACTTGTCCAAAAACAATTTACCCCAATCCACACATTCTAGATCTTTTCTCATTTCTTCAAAATTGGCCTCCCTTCACTTTAGAATCTCAACCAGAGGTCCAGACCTTTCCCTTCTCTATAATCAACTTGAAACTCATTATGATCACTGGTCCCAAAATGTTCCCCTACAGATACTTCTGTCACCTGCCCTGTTTCGTTCCCCAATACGAGATCCAGAATTGCACTCTCTCTAGTTGGTACCTTGATATATTGATTTAAAAAACTTGCCTGAAGATATTTGACAAACTCAAAGCCATCCAGCCCTTTTACAGTATGGGAATCCCAGTCAATATGTGGAAAATTAAAATCTCCTACTATCACAACCCTATGTTTCCTGCAGCAGTCTGCTATCTCTACAGATTTACTCCTCCAATTCTCACTATTGACCAGTCTACAATACAACCTGATGAGTGTGGTTATATCTTTTCCGTTCCTCAGTTCTATCCATATAGCTTCAGTAGACAAGCCCTCTGATCTGTTCTGCCTGAGTACAACTGATATTTTCCCTGAGAAGCAAAGCCACTCCTCCACTTTCATTCTATTGAATCTAAAGCAATGGAAGCCCAGCACATTGAGCTGCCAGTCCTGCCTCTCCTGCAACCAAGTTTCACTAATGGCCACAAGGTCATAATTCTAGGTGCCAATCCACACTTTAAGCTCATCTGCTTTTACTACCATACTCCTTGCATTGAAATAGATGCACCCAAGAAAATTTCCACCACATACAACCCATTGATTTCTAACGATGCATGCAATTATCACATCATCTTTTCCCTCCTCTATCTGCTCTGGCACTCTGGTTTCCCTCCCTTTGCAAAATTTAGTTTAAACCCACCAGAGCACCACTAACAAACCTTCCTGTAAGTATATTAGTCTTCCTCCAGTTCAAACGCAAACCATCCTGTCCACAAAGGTCCCACCTTCCCTGGAAGAGAGCCCAATGATCCAGAAACCTGAAGTCATCCTTCCTGCACCAACAGAAGCATGTTAAGCAGCATTATCCTATTTTTAATCTCACTAGAACATGGCATGAGTAGCAATCTGAGATATCAACCCTGGAGGTCCCGTCCTTCATCATAGCACCCAACTCCCAGAACTTTCCTTGCAGGACTTCCTCACCCTTCCTACATGGACCATGACATCTGGCTGCTCACCATCCTTCCTGAGAATGTCATGAACTCAATCTGAGATGTCTTGGATTGTGGCACCAGGAAGGTAACATACCATCTGAAATACTCGATCTCTTCCACAGAATCTCATCTGTCCCCCTAACTGGAATCCCCATCACAACAGCTCACCTCTTCTCCTCCCTCCCTGGCTACAGGATGACACTTTGAGCCAGAGACCTGATTGCCATGGCTTGTCTCTAGTAGGTCACTTACAGGTAGGGGTGCCCTACACTGCCTACCTGTTCCCTTTCTCCTGACTGTTACCTATTTATCCTCCTCCTGCCTCCTAGGTGTAATAGTGGCCTTGTCACTCCTGTCTATCATCCCCTCTGCTTCCTGAAAGATCCAGAGTTTATCCAACTCCAATTTCTTAATTCAGTATGTCAGGAACTGTAGCTGGATGCACTTCTCACAAAGGAAGTCATCAGAGACACTGCTGGCTTCCCTGATGACCCACATTTTGCAAGAGGAACATTCCCCTGCCTTCACTGCCATTCCCACTGTTTATGACCAGAAGTAACAAAAAAAATCTAAAACCTGCCCTTACCCGTTCCAACCTGCTGAATCCTTTTTGTCCCTCAAATAGAGTGGCCCTTTCTTACTTCAACTCCTGCACTACCACCTCAACCTCTTCTTGCTGAAGCCCCTTGAGGCAAAGCATTTCCATTCTGACTCAGCTCACTCTGACAATGACCAGTTTGCTACACGTTCCCTCACTTTTATAGAGATGTTTGGGTCACCTGACCTCAATTGCCCTTCAGTTATTGAATTCAATTGTCCAATCAACTGCTCCTTTGTCTTGAACTGTTAAACTTGGATTGCCCAATCAACTACTATCTGCTGAGTCCTCCTTTTTCAACCTTTTTGTCTTGATCTTGAAATCAATGGCCCAATCAACTGCTCCTCTGTCTTCAACTGTTGAACTCAATGACCAAGTCAACTGCTAACCCTTCCTGGCTTTGATCACCATACCATGGAAAAAAAGATTTTGACTACTCTATCTTTGCCTCTTATCTACCTCTGTAAACTCATCTCACAGGCCCCTTCACTCCAGGGAAAACACGTCCAGTTGAACCAACCTTTCACATAACTGAAGACTTCAAATCCAGGCAACATCCTAGTGAATCCCCTCTTCACTCTATCCTGCACTACAACATCCTTCTTCGAGTGTGCGACCAGAACTGCACACACTTTCCATCTATCCAAGTGCTCTTTCACCATTGCTTTGTAGCATGGCAGCATAACGTCTGAACTGTTATATTCAATACCTCGTCTTTAAAGGTAAGCATGCTGTAAGCCTTCTTCACCACTTTACCGTACCTGTGTGGCCACCTTCAAGGAACTATAGGCTTGACCAATTATTTCTTTATTTCTGAGCATTCTACCTTCTACTGTGCATATCCACTCCAATTTTGAGTTCCCACAGCGCATTTTGTTGGACTTGATAACACTATCTTGGGACATTCTTATTGGGCATTCAGCACAAATTCTTAGGCAGCATAGAATGTAAAGGAAATCTGGCCTTTAGGTCTCCCATTGAGAGGATCAGGTTGTCATGTCAACCATCCAATTTAATACCATTCTATGTCAAGGAGAAACAACGTAAAAGTGGAATGTAACTGCATTGAGCTGATTCTGGATCCATGGAACTGGCCTGAATGGAAATGAGATAGTGAAGCTTGAACAACGGGAGACTGCTAATTGGAAAGTTTTGCTGATAATCCAATTTTATTTTATTTTATTTGCAGTTAATCCAATTTTTTTTCAGTCAATCAAAATAATAATGCAAAGCCCCTCATAAAACAAGATACAGGAAACCAGACTCTGCTAAAAACTCAAAAGCACAAAGTGCACCATCTTATTTATGACAATAAAACCCAAGGCCAAATCTTATTTGCACCTCCAGTTCACTGACCAACCCTCCACCAACCCCCAGTTGCCAAGTACAGTGGAAACTATGCCAGGAAACCACGGAAATCTCATGCTATAATGATACAGAGGGAAGGCACTCAGCCCATTTGATCAAGGTCAGCAGGGCAGCAATCCCATTGGTCTCATCTCCTCTTCATTTATTTCCCTTTCTCCCTGTTATTCGCCCTCTCACCCCTGTTCTCTGACTCTCTGATAGGTTGGAGTAGAAAGAATCACAACATCTGCTGTGATGGAGCAGGTGAGTCACTGTAACCCAATCTAAAGATCTATGTGTTGAGTATATGGAGATGTCTTCCACCACTTTGCACCAAGGTTGGAGCAATGGAAGCAGAGACACACTCAAGGCCGAACAAGCCCCTTAAAAGCTGCTGATCCAGAAAGTGAAAGGATGCTCTAGTGCACATATGTCAAACTCAGGCCCGCAGGCCAAATTTGGCCCATGATATAATTATATTTGGCCCGCAAGATCATATCAACTATGTATTAGAGCAGGCCCACTGCGCCAGTATAGTGCATGCACAGCTCATACTACAAATCCCAGAATGCTTTGCAAATGCATTGGCGCCGGCCCGTCAGCCGCTAATCGCCCCCACCTCCTCTTTACTTTCATTAGCATCTGTGACCTGTCGCCCAACTCACATGCAATAAACCCCTTACGAAAAATGGCCAAATGAAAGACAGAAAACAGGACCTTTCAAGACAGGTGGGAGGCAGACTATATGTTCATCATTTTAAAAGACAAACCTCTTTGTCATTGAAGCAAGTTGTTATTTTTTTGACTTGTTGGCTTGTGAAAAAAAATACATTTAAAAGGAGCTTAAAGACTATAGAATCATGGGTCCTCTACCGGCACCACCTACGGCTCCTAGAACGCTTCCACCAGCGTTGTCTCCGCTCCATCCTCAACATCCATTGGAGCGCTCACACCCCTAACGACGAGGTACTCGAGATGGCAGAGGTCGACAGCATCGAGTCCACGCTGCTGAAGATCCAGCTGCGCTGGATGGGTCACGTCTCCAGAATGGAGGACCATCGCCTTCCCAAGATCGTATTATATGGCGAGCTCTCCACTGGCCACCGTGACAGAGGTGCACCAAAGAAAAGGTACAAGGACTGCCTAAAGAAATCTCTTGGTGCCTGCCACATTGACCACCGCCAGTGGGCTGATAACGCCTCAAACCGTGCATCTTGGCGCCTCACAGTTTGGCGGGCAGCAGCCTCCTTTGAAGAAGACCGCAGAGCCCACCTCACTGACAAAAGGCAAAGGAGGAAAAACCCAACACCCAACCCCAACCAACCAATTTTCCCTTGCAACCGCTGCAATCGTGTCTGCCTGTCCCGCATCGGACTTGTCAGCCACAAACGAGCCTGCAGCTGACGTGGACTTTTTACCCCCTCCATAAATCTTCGTCCGCGAAGCCAAGCCAAAGAAGAAAAAGAAGAAAGACTATAGAGAAATATTATTTATTGAATATTTTATTTCTCATTTGTTAATGTTTCTTCTGGAAAGAGTTTAACCAAAACTATTATTAAACATTTATTTTAATAAGAAAAAGTTTAACATTACATATGTTGAAAGAAGAGAAAACATGCAGATGTTGTTGAAAATTTTCAATAAATATTTAGTTTGGCCCACGACTTAGTCCAAGTTTTTAATTTTGGCCCTCTGTGAATTTGAGTTTGACACCCCTACTCTAGTGGGTCACTCAGTGAATCCTTGCTCCACTCCCAGGAACGAGATTCCCTCCCAACACTTATTTTGTGCCTACAACACTTCCTGGGAGCTTCTTGTGTTGTTCCTCCACATCCTGCGTATTAATATGTAGGTTTTTGCTCCCCAACCTTGCTGGTCATGAAGCAGTATGTTACTAAGGTCTGGCAGCTCAAACTTGACCAAGGGAAACAATGGCAAAGTTTCAGCTGGATAACCCCTCATCAGAACTGGTCTCAAAACTGGAATTGAGCTTTATGCTCATCTCATGGCTGCAATCTGAAATGCTGAGTATTCCCAGGAATTTCTGTTTTCATTTTAGATCTCCAGCATCTGCAGGCTTTTTAAAATCTTCACTGAGATTGGCCGGGGCCATTCCATACTGACTGGTACCTCTTCACTGCAGTCCTATCCTGGTGATTTTGTCAGCCTGTTCCCTCCCAAACAGAAGTGCACCAAGTTCTTGTGCAAGATGGTGAGGCAGGTCAAATAATCCCTGGTTCTATCACAGTACAAAAGGAGGTTTATGCACCTTGGACCAGCCAAGGTTCTGAGCCAAAATGGTGACAAATCTTTTATCCCTTCTGCTCAGCCTTCTGAGTTCCTCTAGTAACTTGCTTTTCACAGCATCTGCAGTCCCCTATGTATGTTTTTGGGAGATTTATGGAGCTGCTGTTGAGTGTATGTTCTATTTTGTTTTGGATAGCTATCAGCTACTCACAATAAGAGTGGCGAAGGGGGTGGGAAGGGGTGCGCGGGTCATTTTTTGACCTTAACTCCTCAACTCCAATCAGGAACAGGGTGTGCAACAATTGAATTAGTCCTGCCTCTGATCTGCACCCTGAACAAGCCAGCTGTGACCTCAGGCAGGGAAGGGGTATTTTTAAAAACACCAGAATGCTGGAGGAACTCATCAGGTCCTGCTGCGTCCATAGGAGGTATAGCTGCTTTCAGGTGGAATAGTTGGGAGTATGCGGCTCTGGAGCCGGCTGCGGGAGTCTGCGAAACGACAGTCAGGTGGCAGTGCTGAAGGTGCTGTTCTGGCACCTGAAAGGTCCGGAGCGGGGAGAGGTGCCGTGGAACAAACACCGGCTCCTGTTGACTGTGGCCGTAGTCTTGCCTGCTTTCAGGTGCCTAGGGGGAGCACTCGGAAGCGGAGAATACTCCTCAGGTCAGTGTTCTCTGCTTTTAGGTGGCCTCCCAACAGCCGCATTCGGGTATTTTAGGCGGCTTTACATTAGAGTATTCTGGCCACCTGAAAGTAGCTATATTTATATAACTGATGTTTCACACCTGAGTCCTTCCTCAAGGTGTGAGTAAAGGGCATGAATTAAAAGGCTAGGGAGAGGGGAAAAATGGGCAGGAGGAGGAGAACTGACCATATCCAATTAACAGAAAGAAATGTGTTAATTGGATATGAAGAGGAGAACAGGAGGGGGAAGGGGGTTTAATTGGTCAGTCATCCCCTCAATTTATCACCAAGATACAGTGAAACATTTTATTTTACATACCATCATTCAAAAGCAAGCAAATAGCCCCCTCACACTGGCACCATCTTGCAGAACAAAGAAAGAGGAAGAAAGGGAGAGAAAAGAAAGTCAGGTGGAGCGCAGTGTGTGGACGAGGGTCACATCGCCCCCTCCGATATAGCTGCCTCAGCCACTGTCACGGTAACCATTGGAGCAAGTAGCGGTTGGTATTTATTGGTGGTGTTCCATTCTGACTGCTCAGTCATAATTTTACCATGTTAAAAGCAGCAGAACACACTCTCCTGTTTGGGAATATGTTTTTTTTTTAAATCTTTTTTCCGATTATCCTTCAGCCATCAGGACTGTTGATGCTAGAGCCACTGGGGTGTTGACTCGAGGCTCCAGTCAATTGCTTTAGACCATAAGACTCATAAGACAAAGGAGCAGAAATAGGCTATTCAGCCCATCAAGTCTGCCCTGCCATTCAATCATGAACTGATCCATTTTCCCAGTCAGTCTAGCCCTCTTCTTATAATCTTTGAAACCCTGGCTAATCAAGAACATATCATTCTTTGTCTTAATTACACCCAACTACTTGACCTCCACAACCACCTGTGGCAATAAATTGCACAGATTCACCACCCTCTGGCTAAATACATTTTTCTGCTTCTTAGTTTTAAGTGCCCTTCAATCTGGAAGTTGTGCTATCTTGTCCTGAACTCTCCCACCATGGTAACCTTGCTACATCTTTTCAGTCCATGCATTTCAACATTCAAAAAGCAGGCCAAGATCTGTCAAACGTTCTTCATATGACAATCCTTTCATTCCTGGAATCAACTTGGTGAACCTCCTCAGAACCCTCTCTAACTTTAGAGCACCCTTTCTTAAATGGGGAGCCCAAAACTGCTCACTTAAAGTGAGGTCTCATTAATGCCTTATAGAGCCTCAACATCACATCTCTGCTCTTATATTCTATTCTTCTTGAAATTAATGCCAGCATTGCATTTGCCTTCTTCACCACTGACTCAACTTGTATGTTTACCTTCAGGGATTTCTGCACGAGCTCTCCCAGGTCCCTTTGCATCTGGGAATTTTCAATTTTCTCCCCATTTAAAAAATAGTCTGCCTGTTTATTTCTTCTACCAAAGTGCATAACCATACACTTTCTGAAATTTGTATTTTATTTGCCACCTCCATGCCCATTCTCCTAACTGCATGTCCTTCTGCAGCCTCTCTGTTTCCTCAACACTACCTGCTCCTCCACCTATCTTCGCATCATCTGCAAACTTGGCCGCAAAGCCATCAACTCCATAATACCAATCATTAATATACAACACAAAAAGAAGCAGCCCCAACACCGACCCCTGTGGAATATGACTAGTAATTGGCAACCAACAAGAATATGATCCTTGAATTCCAACTCTCTCCTTCCTGCCAATCAGCCAATCCTCTACCCATGCTAGTATGTTTCCTGTTACACCATGCCCTCTTATCTTGTTAAGTGGCTTCACGAGTGACACCTTGTCAAAGGTCTGGAAATTCAAATACACAACATCCACAGCATTTCCTTTATCTAGCCTGCTTGTCTCTTCTTCAAAGAATTCCATAGGTTTGTCAAAGTAAAATTTTTCCTTAAGGAAACCATCCTGTCAAGCACCTCCAAGTACTCCGTAACCACATCTTGACAATCAACTCTCCAGCATCTTCCCAATCACTGATGTCAGGCTAACCAGCCTATAACTTCCTTTCTGCTGCTTCCCTCCCTTCTTGAATACTGCAGTGACATTTGTGATTTTCCAGTCTTCTGGAACCATGCCAGAAACTATTGATTCCTGTAAGATTGTTACCAATGCCTGCACAATCCCTATAGATAATTCTTTCAGGACCCGAGGGTGCAATTCATCTGGTCTGGGAGACTATCCACCCTTAGACCATTCAGCTTTCTTGGTACCTTCTCCCTTGGCACTCACTTCCTTTCCCTGATATCCTTCAACATATGGCACACTGCTAATGTCTTCCACAGTGAAGACTGATGCACAATACAGGGATACATTGAATAAAATGGTTAATGCGTTCCAAGAAAGTTCAGTGTTAAGGAAAACCACACTGTTCAAAGCATTATTACAATGTACTTTCACGTACTACTTTCCAATCCTATAATTAATATTCGTTTACCTGAAACTCTTATGCAAACATGTGCATAAACTAGTTAAAAGGGATATATGAAACTGAAAAATGGCAAAGATCTTTATTGGGAATAAGTGAACATTGTTTATTTAAGAAGATATTTGTCTAATGTAGTCTACAGTTCTCTCGACTTTTTTTCATCATGCGTCTCTTTATAACATCAAATAACACCGTGCAATTCTTGCCGAAATCCATTGCTTCCCTCGATGTTTATTTCTACGTCCATAAGGTAACCTGTCATGTATAATTATCTGGTCAAGCGCACCTATTGGCCAGTGGTACCTGTGGCCCCTTCCCACAGGCTCCTGTATAAAGGTGACTATTCCACAGCTCCCTGTTACTCAGTGCAGGGCAACCAAACAGTAGGGATATGCTAAGTTCTCAAGTGAATAAAAGCCTATTGGTTTCTCTACAATAGACTTTCGAGTGATTGATGGTGCATCACAAGCATCATTGATTTTTCCAATAAACGTTGATAATTCTTCTGAGGTGAATTTTTTCTTTGGCACTTCATTAAAATCTTCATTTTGCAGCTCATCTTCATATAAACATTGTCGATCCATTTCAATGAAAGTTTCATCATTAAGTTCACTTGAATCTCCACAACGTCTTGCGACAGTTTTAATTGGTGCTTCACAACTAGTGATACCATTTACATTATGCAGTAATTGACACATTGACCACTGCCAGTGGGCTGATCTCGCCTCAAACCGTACATCTTGGCACCTCACAGTTTGGCGGGCAGCAACCTCCTTTGAAGAAGACCGCAGAGCCCACCTCACTGACAAAAGACAAAGGAGGAAAAACCCAACACCCAACCCCAACCAACCAATTTTCCCCTGCAACCGCTGCAACCGTGTCTGCCTGTCCCGCATCGGACTTGTCAGCCACAAACGAGCCTGCAGCTGACATGGACATTTACCCCTCCATAAATCTTCGTCCGCGAAGCCAAGCCAAAGAAAGAAAGAAAAGATCACACCAAGCAGTTTTCATGTTGCTTGCAGTCATTTCAAGCCGTGATTCACTTACATTTTCAACTGTATTCCTGATGTTATAACCTTTCCAAAACTGCTATAGTTGCGGGATTTTCTCCAGTTGTAGCTTTAATGGCTTGAGAAAATCTTGTCACAAATAATAAGCCTTGAACATGGCAATGACACCTTGATCCATGGGCTGCAGCAATGAAGTTGTGTTGGGCAGCAAAACAAAAGTATTTTGGCATTTTCATTCAACTCAGAAACAGCAGTTGAATGAGCTGGTACATTTTAAAATCCAAATTATTATCTCTGCAGTAACGTTCAGTTGCAGAACAAAAATAGGTTGTGAAATTTTGGTTATTACTATATTAAAATTATAAACCGCATTATATCAAATCCCACGCTGTTCACAATCATGTTATACAAGGTGTCCCATTTTGTTCCTCTGCCATTTCCTTGTCTTCCATTATTATTTCTCCAGTGGTCCAATATATACTCTCACCTCTCTTTCACTCTTTGTACATGAGAAGAAGCTTTTTGTATCTTCTTTGATTTTATTTGCTAGTCTACTTTTATACTTCAACTTTTCCCATCTTATGAGATTTTAATTGCCTTTTTCAAGCTTTGAAACAGTTCCCAATCCTCTATCTCCTTATATGTCCTCTGCTTTATGTTGGCCTTAAGTTCCCTTGTCAGCCACATATTGTGATATTTTTCCATTTGAATATTTCCTCTTGTTTTGGTATGTATGAGAGTCACTCAACATGTGTGGTTTCTCTGAATTTCTTATTGGCTTCTTCTACTGAGTGATGGTAAAGCCATTTGCTTAGGGCTTGCTAGGTCAGAGTCTAATAAAAGTGGCCTTAAAACCTAATAGTTCTCTCCATTGTACCTGTTTAGGGACATTTGGTAGCACACGAGTCATCCCCTGATCCCATCTTATTGCACAGATTATGTCAATTGCTTCTGACAAATATGTGGGAGAGCTAAGTTTCAAAAAGAAAAGAAATTACACCAATTTCACAATGCCCTTGATCCTATCGGGCATCCTCAGCTCGTCACAGCTATAGGCAGCTCATTTTTCAGTACTTGACTGATTTGACACAAGCTCTGGAACATTGATAGTTTAAGATGACAAAAGATCACAAACCATAACTCACAAGAGACGATGTGTTTTGGCTTCATTTCCTGGCTCGTAATGTAACAGGCAATTTTCACACTCTTGTGTTGTGGGAAAGGGTAGAAAATCAGGCTACCTGTGCTCTGGGTCAAAGGAATCTGCTTCAAACCATTACTCGGTTGCTTGTGAGCAATAAATATCTGACAAACTTATTGTTTCATGCAGTGCAAATGAAGTTGTTAAAATTGCTGAAAATTCATAATCACAAACCTATATACGGGTTACTGTTGGGGATTAGTGGATCAAGCATCATTTACACTCTGCCTGCAGTGTCCATATTGTCTCTGAGAATCTTTTTTTTTCATGGTTTAGAGAGCAAAATAATGTTCTTCAATCAATATCAATTTGAAAAAGCATTTGTAAGCAAATAAAAATCAATAGAGTGAAAACATAGTCAAACTCAAATTGCACAATGTATCCACCCTCTCACCAGTTTTGGTAGACAAATTATCTGTATAATTTAATTTAACCAGTATTTGCAAGGTTGCTTGTCCAGATTTATTTGGCAAGTTCACAGCCTCTTCATCAAAAGCGAGTGCATTCCTGTCATTAATCTAAGCGTGCCCACTCATTGAAAGTCATTGTAAAACCAAGGGGATGCCTCATTACTTTGTGTCCCTCTGTCTGGTTGTCATTCTCCCAAACAGCAGAAAAATCAGTTCTGCCAAAATCCACACACTAATCCCCATGTGGGGATCAAATATACCAAATGAAAAATGTGCACTTGTATTCAGAATGTGCATTTAAGATCATAAAAGCTCCCAATTTTTCAGCTATTAATCGCATGTGAGTTTTGATATTCGAGTGAGTAACTCTGTTCTCCAAACATTGAAGCTCGTGGAATTTGGGGCATTGGGGATAATATACTCACTGTGAGCCCACCTGGTCTTTTACATCCTTTTACATTCAGGAAACTTGTACAGGCTCCTCCGATTCTTCCTGTGCAGTTTTCCACATTAACCCTTACTTAGTCCCAAGCCACGAGTGAGGACAACTTGTTTTGTTTAGCAGTAGAAAATGGTGGATGATGGTGAACATAGATCAGCAGGAACATTGTGCTGAGCAGTGACAGGTTGGATTTAATTCAGATAAGTGAGAGTTAATGTAGATTGTGTGAGGAGATATAAAGCGCATGGTGGAATATAAATGCACAGAGATACTTTCGGGTGGAAGTGAAAAGCTTATTAAAAGCAGTGATGAAATGGATAGGATAGCAAAGAAGACATTTGGTATGCTTGCCTTGATCCCCTGTAAGAGTCAGGATGTCATGTTGTAGCTATATAAAACATTGGTTACACTGTATTTGGAGAAGAGTCCTGGCTATGATAATAAGAAATTCCAGATGAGTGTCTCTGGAATAAATTGGAAGATACAACTAGCCAGAGGTCCATATAAGATTTAAAACTTTGCAATGGACTTTGTTAGAGATTATGAATTCATTGAGAATTCACACCTTTCAATTCTTTGTTAAGATATAGAAAGAAGTTATTCGGAAAAACAAGATGGCCCTATGATCAACCTTGAACTATATCAAAGACATTTTCAACCAACACACCAATGGCATCATGAAGAAAGCCTCTACTTCCTCAGGAGTTTGCGGAGGAGCTAGTGGAGTTGTTCAAGTGAACCGGTACGGACTTGAAGGGCTGACATGGCCTGTTTCCGTGCTGTAAATGGTTATATGGTTATATGGTTCATCATGTCTCTGCTGGATCTCTGAGTAGTTTCATGAACTCACTGATCTATACCATAGAACATAGAACACGACAGCACAGATGCAGGCCCCATCGGCTCTTCTAGTCTGGCTGCATCCAGTCCATAGTCCTCCATACCCCTCCCATTCATGTACCTGTCCAAATTCTTCTTAAGTGTTAAAACTGAGCCCACATTCGCCACCTCAGCTGGTAGCTCATTTCACACCGCCACCACTCACTATGTGTGAAGAAGTTCCCCCTCACGTTTCCTCTAAACTTCTCCCCTTTCACTCTTAACCAATGTCCTCTGGTTTGTATCTCACATACCCTCAGTGGAAAAAGCTTATCTACATTTACTCTGTCTATGCCCCTTACAATTTTAAATATCTCTATCAAATCTCACTTCATTCTTTTACGGTCCAGGGAATAAAGTCCTAACCTGTTAAACCTTTCTCTGAAGTCCAGGCAACATCCTTGCGTTATGAGCCCAGAGGACCCCAAAACCCAGCAGCAAAAGAAATTCACCGAGACAAATAGTTACTTAAACAAAAGTTGCTTTTAATTATCTTTAAAGATGAAAACAGGATCAAACTTTAACTTCACACTATTAACTTAACTAACCTAACTTAATCCCCTTCTAATTCTAAGCGCACGTGCATGTAATGTGTGTTTTAGTTCAGAAAAGTTCTTTAATTCACAGTCTAATCTCACCTCACTCCTCCAAGTTCACTGGTTGCAAGCAATGCTTATATGTGCACAGAATTTAACATTTATGAATTTCACCAGGCTTTGGTACTTGAACAGTAAATGGTTACTGCTCAGGAAGGTTATTGTCATTTTTCAGAGACAGATTTGTTGATCGTTGGACACCCACAGCTGATTCCTTTCGATCAGCCACTTCAGTATCTTGTCGAAGAAACTTGCCCCTTCAGGGTTTTCCAGATGATAACCTCTTTCTTTCAGGTCACCACAGAGTTCCTTTTCTGTTTCCCTTATTTCAGGTGAAATATTATGCAACCAGCCATCTCCTCTTGTATGGACCACAAGGGCTGAACTAAGTTCTCACAACCCGACTTCAAAATGGGGTTTTTCCTCAAGCTACCAGCTTGTCCTGTCTCTCTCTCTCTTTCTCACAGAAAAAACCACAAGACCCTCTTATAACAGGGATCCCTCCAGTTAGTAGGGATTTCAACTGGATTCTGCAGCTGCTCCAAGGGATTCCCATCCTGGAGGCAGACCATTACCGCAGACTGGGAAGTGCAAGAGGAACATAGGAACCAGCTCATTTGTCCAAGAGATGCACTTGGCCAAGGTCCGAGAGCTGGATTGTCACCCACCATGAGGCAGCAAGGAAAGAGAAATAGACAATATTATTGTCACTCTGATAGCAAGTCAAGTTCCTGCTGCTTGATAAGAATAATTGGCATGAATAACAGTAAGCTGTGCAGTAACTCAGGAGTGTGCTGTTTACTTGTTCAGTCACTAGAAAGAATAATTCAAAGTAGTTTATCTGGTTAAACTGAGCACATATTGATCAGCAGGAATTCACGAGGAACCGTCCAGACAACAAATATCAAAACATTTTTACACCCTTTACCTAATAGATTGTCTACAATGTACTCTGCAGTTAAAGATCATACTTGAAACCAAATGAGCTTCAAATATACTCATAACTTGGATTGAATTACAGATATTTCCATAGGTTCATCATCACTTTATTCTCAAGGGCTTTCCAATGAAGAGTTAGAAATATATTTTTTTATTTTACTTGCTTTAATTTTTATAAGCATTCAGAACCAAAGAGTTAACACCATTCTTTTATTGAAAAAAATAAATACTTCCCTGCAAAGACAGATTCGGTGATTTTAAGTTGTCAAATAAATCTGACAGATGAACAAGCTTGGTGAGCCAATACTTTCTCCCAAGGGAGACCTCTTTTGAGACAGAAGGGCTTCAAGTTCCCATCACAGTTCCCATTCTTGGTTAGAATGCTCTATCTCAGGACGCACCGCGTTTAAAAGTGTGCAAAGGTGACCGTTCCCCCATTGTTTCTCCTAACATCGTAGCAAAGATGAAAGAGGGCAAAATACAAAATGCTGGAGGAACTCAATAGGTCAGGAAGTATCCATGGGGGAGGATGGACAACAGGATGAAACCTTGCTGCAGCACTGAGAAAGGAGCAGGAAGACCGGTAGCATTAAAGAGAGAAGGAGTTGTCAGTGGGTGAGAGGTGGATCAAGGAAGGGTAAAGGTTGATGGACAGATAGAGTCAGGAGGGGTGGAGGCAAGAGACAGTGATACTTGGAGGCAGAGAGAGGTAGTTAAATGGAAAGGGTGCGAGATAGAGTCAGGAGGAGAGAGGGGATGGTGATGGCGGAGACAGCTCCTGAAGGAAGGAGATTGGTGGAACCAGGTAAGGGAGTGAGAGTACAACCAGCAGGGAGGGGGGGATATGGTGAGAAAGTTGGTGGGTAGGTGAAGACAGTGGGGAATTCCAAAGGGAATTCAATGTTCCTACCATTGGCTTGTAGACCACCCAGCAGGAATATGAGGTGCAGTTCTTCAAATCTATGTAGAGGGCATTTTCTTTCACAAAAATTGACAATTTTAATTATTACAGTCAGGACATCAATAAGCTCTGAAGACAATTTCATCGCTGCCAATAGTTCTTAATAAATTAACTACTGGTGTAACTTCATGAATTGGCCATCACACCTGCCTGGCATAGTTTACTGTACATCAGTGCAAATCCCATTGGATGTTCCACCACAGACTGCGCTCTTAAATGTTTACATTTTTAATTTTTAAAAATTTTACTTTTAAATGTTAAAAGTTAAATATAACATTTTGACATTCAGCAGACTTTCAAGCCCTTTTGGCCCACAAGCCTGTGTTGCCCAATTGCACCCAATTGATATACAACCCTGGTATGTTTAGAACAGTGGGATGAAACCAGTGAAAACCCCATGCAGACTCAGAGAGAACGTACAAACTCCTTATGGACAGTGCGGAATTTGAACCCCAGTCTCGATCGCTGGCACTGTAACAGCATGGTGCTAACTGCTGTGCCGCCCTGTACATAATTACATGTGCAGAACTTGAAACATTTCAGGAGATTTCAGGAAAAGAAATCTTGATGAAAGGCACCGACATGGTTCCTGCATCACACAAGACTGAGCATCTGGCATCTATCATTGGAAGTTTCACCTACTGTTAAAAGAAAAGATTTGCACTGGGCAACGTGATGGCAGGAGATACAACATCTTTAGCCCAACTTCGTTCCTTCATTTGTTCTCCCTTCATTTCACGTTAAGTTCTGCACTTTAGTACCATGATGATGGTTCATTGGGAAAGATTTCGCAGCAACATTGTTCAGAGTCACACCACTCAAAATACACTTGGGTTTGATACAATCCTATTCTCTACTTGAAACAGGCCCACATTTTATTTATGCTGCACCATATTTTCAACTGAACGATAAGCATTTCCTTTTCTTATCTAATTTTTTTTCTCTTTCAGAAGTACATTGCTTATCACGTCTTATTTACGTCATGGTTCCTTGAACGTTAGTTGCAAAAAAAAAATGTGGATCTATTTCTGCTTGCTTTGACAGACTAGAATGGCAACCAGTTAGTGTAGGGGTTAGCCCAATGCTACTGTAGCACCAGTGTCATGGGTGTGAATCCGCTGCTGTCTGTAAGGCGTCTGTATATTCCGTGTCTGAGTAGGTTCTCTCTGGGCATTCCAGTTTCCTCCCACATTCCAAAGACAAATGGGGTTAGTAGGTTAATTGGTCACATGGGCACATTTTGGCGTTGCCAGCACATGGGCTGCGCTGTATCTCCAAAATTCAAATTAAAATCCTTGTTTAACCTGCTGGTTTGTATTCTGGTTAATTTTGAAAGCTACATGCAGACATAATTTTAGATGCAATACCTGAAGTGGAGCTGACCTGGGATGGAATGTAAACTTACTGCAAGCGCTTTTTAATTTTGTGAAATTGGAAATCTAGAAAGGATTCTTACATATTCAAACATACATGTTTTAAAATTTAATCTTACATGGACCAGCAAAGATAATTCATAAGATCACAAGACTATAAGACACAAGAGCAATATAAGCTATTCAGCCATTCAAGTCTTCCACTCAGCCTCACCGCCTGGCCTTCTCCCCATAAACTTTGAGGCCCTGGCTAATCAAGAACCTATCAATCTCTGCCTTAAATACATCCAATAACCTGGCAACGAACTCCACAGATTTACCACCCTGATTGGCATTCAATCAAAGAAACTTTGCTCAAGATTACCAATGATGATGATCTCATATTCCAACGAACATGTTGTCAGGACATATGGTACGTTCATAACACTTGCAAGTTTTACAGAGACAGAACAATTTATTTTCAGTTTTCCATTGAAGAGTATTTTGCTTTAAAACAATTAAAAAAAAACAGTGAGCATGGCTGATAAAAATGTTCTGGCATTTGCTGAAATAGTTATTTGAAATTTGAGCTTGGCTTTTTGCTTCAGTCAATATATTGATGCAAGAATGTAATTGGAACTGCTTCTGGGTACTGATATGCAGACAGAAAAAAGGCAACTACATCCTCTGTCCTTTCAGCTCTCAAAAGTGATTAGAGACACAACAGCAGAATGAGCAAGAAAAAAAACGGAAACTGAAACACTAATAACTGGAGGCAGGCAAAATGCAACTAACATTTATGTTAAAGACAAATAATGAATTAGTTATCGTGGAGAAATTAAGATTGACGAGCAAACTAAGGAGAACTTTGCGTTAACTAAAATCAAAAGAAACATAGTCATGATATTCATGTACTGGTCTTTTATTTGGGCTGTGAAGAAAGGATTGGGTGGTGAGGAGAAGCTAGAGAGAGGAAGATCGTGATTAATTTAAGATGATGACATCAATTTCATTGATTCTTATTGCAGAAATTGATATCATCTTCAGGTGAACTGCTGTCAAAGATAATCTGGAAATTCTGTTCTCCCTCTGTCAACTTGTGTAGGGCTTATTTAGTCCTTGCAGTCTCCTCACACCATCAAAATGAAACGCCCAGAATGGGACTGAGGACAGCAGGGAGGATGGGGAGAACCAAATAAAAAAGACAAGAAGGCATGCACCATCTTCCATGCTAGTTTCCTTGAGAGACGTTTCCTGCCCCAGGTGAGGCATGGTCTATGGACCCCACATGAACCTCACCAGCTTCCTCAGATCGCACATAACAGAAATGGAATCAAGCCACCCTCCACCCCAATGGATCGCCAAACACAGAAGCAATGGAAGGGTTCTCACTTCACCTGATTCCTTTAGTGATCAAAATTCTTAGGAGCATTTCCAAAGTTTAAATGAGAAAAATATTTGATTTTTAATTTAATTTAGACATATAGCACAGTAACAGGCCCTTTTGGCCCATAAGCCAGTGCCGTCCAATTATACCCAATTGACCTACAACACCTGGTATGTTTTGAACTTGAAAATGATATCAATTTCAGCAAGAAGAATCAATGAAATTGATGTCATGAATTTTAATTAAACCACTACCTTCCTCTCTGTATCTTCTTCTCATTTTATTCTAACTTCCTATTTTCTGGGAGGTGAATGCCGATTATATGGCCATGTGCAACTGAAGTTTTCATGTGTTCCTGCATCTAGTGAAAATATATTGTCCTCAGCCAAATTTATGAGCTCTCCTCAGCTGAACAGCTTACCCTGCCATTGTGAAATTCCAGAAAAAAAGGGTTCTATTCTCCTGTACCGAGGTAAACAGAACAGGAATCCACATGACATCTTGCCTCAAGGCAGAAACTTAGAGGTTTTTGGATATTATGGGAATCAAGGACAATGGAGCTAGTGCAATCAGCATTGCTAAGGTAAAAGGGTGGTCACAACCCGAGCGATTAGTGTTGGGAAGAAACCAAATGGCTCAGTACTGCTTCCATTGCTCCTCTTCTCATGATGTTCTGTCAGAGATAGTGTGTGTGACAAGAATTTATCCTTCATTTTCTAATCAGACCAGATTGTTTCACCGCTAACATTTCCTGTCACAGATTTCTTGCATGAGCTTGCTTTGAATTCCCCGAACTCATCCTCATTCATCAGTCTCACCAGCTGTGGCTTCCACATACCCCTCTATGCTAGTTTGACAGCAGACTATTCGATGAATGTTTGACAGTATGAATTTACACAGGCTCCTCTTCCCATGCTTCCGGTCTACATATTTTATCCACCATGGTTCACTTCAATGGATCACCCTGTGTAATGCCACTCCCCTGCACTGGTATGCACTGGTTCACTTTTCGATCTCCAATAAACTCCCTCATCCTTGGCACCTTTCAATCCAAATACACGCAGACGCAAAGCTCTCTTTTCCTTCTTCACTCCCTGACTGCAGCCTGACCTGCTATATTTGCAGTACATTCTGTTCCTGATTCAGATTTCCAACGTAAACAGTATTGTATTATTTTCTTCAACCTCCTGACTCATGTCCTGATCAGAAAGTTATTCCTGTCTATGCAAGCCTAGCAGAAACAACCATGTCAGCATACTTATCCGATGATCTCCCTGCCTGATTCATGGTGATGCCAGGACTTTACCACATATTCCCTGGTGGCCAGCAGACATAAGGCAGCATCTTCCAATTGCTGCTTGCGCCTCTGCACTGGACTCCCCACGGAGTTTAACAGGCAGTGCAATATTTCACAGCCCTCAGGCTGGGAAAATTAGCTCTTAAACCTGTGGCAGATTAAACCTGGTATTAACTCAGCAGCCCTTAACCATATGAATCAGCTCCCAGGAAACAAGAATAGTTATGCTTTTGTTATTGAAATTAGTTTTAATGATTTCAATGAACTTTTAGAATGTCTTATGTATATTCAGGTTGGTATAAGTCACTAATATTTTAGATTTTCAGAAATATTTTAATTTTATTATGTGTCCTGAATGTTTGAGAATGTAAATGATGGTCACAGATGTTCATTGGTTCTAATCACACTGCTGGCTTTGACAGTCACAATCTGGGTGGTAGTTCATTGGCTGTCACAGCTGATCTGTGAGTGCAACTCGCTGTCTGCACTAAGACCACTTCTATGGATGCATTGGACCATGAAAAATGATGGGGGACTGGGCTCCTGGTAGAAGCCGCTTCTGCTTCAAAAGACATGGGACAAGTAGGAGAAGACAGAGAGTGGTCGTGGATGATTGCTTCTCTAACTGGAGGCCTATGATTAGTGGTGTGCCTCAGGGATTGGTGCTGGGACCATTGTTGTTTGTTGATAATGTGGGAAATTGGATCAGCAAGTTTATTGATGACACTAAGATTGGAGACGTTGTGAACAGTGAGGAAGGCTTTCAAAGGTTGCAGATGGATCTGGACCAACTGGAAAAATGGGCCAGAAAATGGCAGATCATGTTTGGCGCCAAGGGAGGGCATTTGTGGGTGGGTATTTCCCTCCAAACGAGATGCTGTTCCCCAACCCCCATACAGTTGTAGACATTGGTGGCCGTCAGACCTGCCCCCACCTCCTCCCGCGTCATTAACGTCTAGCTTGATGCAAGCTAGTGACTCTCCATCCACCCCGACTGCATCACTAGCATGTGTCAAGCTTCAGTAGTGTCTAGTGATGCTTGATGTAATAAAAGGAGTACTCTCGTCTCCTATATCGGAGGGGCGGATGATGTTAATGACAGGTAGGTCCCAGCATCAATATCACCCAGCCCCCATCAACAAGTAGGTCCCGGCTAGCACCCTCCCCCCACCCCACTGAATGATTAGCCCCCCTCTACCATTCGTTCTGGCGCCAACCCTATGGCAAATGGAATTTAATGCAGACAAGTGTGAGGTGTTGCATTTCGGAAGGATAAACCAAGATAGGAGATACACAGTAAATGGTAGGGCACTGAGGAGTGCAGAGGAATAGAGATCTGAAAATAAAGATACACAATTCCCTGAAAGTGATGTCACAGGTAGACAGGTTTGTAAAGAAAGCTTTTGGTATCTTGGCCTTCATAAATCAAAGTATTGAGTACAGGAGTTGGGATGTTATGGTGAGGTTGTATAAGACATTGGTGAGGTCCAATTTGGAGTATTGTGTGCAGTTCGGGTCACCAAACTGCAGGAAGAATATCACTACGATTGAAAGAGTGCAGAGAAGATTTACTAGGATGTTGCCAGGTCTTCAGGAGTTGAGTTACAGGAAAAGATTAAACAAGAGAGGACTTTATTCCTTGGAGCGTAGAATGAGGGCAGATTTGATGAATTGTGAGGGGTATAGACAGAGTAAATGCAAATAGGCTCTTTCCACTTAGATTAGGAGAGATAAATACAAGATGACATGGCTTTAGGGTGAAAGGGGAAAGGTTTAGGGGGAACACTTGGGGGAAGTTCTTCACTCAAAGACTGGTGGGAGAGTGGAATGAGCTGCCATCTGACATGGTACAAAGATTGGTGGTCTTATGGACAGTGAGGAAGATTATCAAAGCATACAGGGTGATATCGGATAGTTAGAAGAGTGGGCTAGAAGATGGCAGATGGAGTTTAAATGTGAGGTGCTACATTTTAGTAGGACTCATCAAAACAGGTTATACACGTTAAATGGTAGACAATTGAGGAATGCAGTGGAACAAAGGGATTTAGGAGTCATGGTATATAATTCCCTGAAAGTTGAATCACATGTAGATAGGGTGGTGAAGAAGGCATTTGGTATGTTGGCTTTCATAAATCACAATATAGAATACAGGAGTTGGGATGTTATGTTGAAGTTGTATAAGGCATTGGTGAGGCCAAATTTGCAATACTGTGTGCAGTTTTGGTCGCCGAATTACAGGAAGGATATAAACAGAATAGAGAGAGGGCAAAGGAGGTTTATGAGAATGTTGCAAGGTTTCAGTGTTTGAGTTACTGGGAAAGATTGAGCAGGCTGGGACTTTATTCCCTGGAGTGTAGATGATTGAGAGATGATTTGATAGACGTATTCAAAATTTTGAGGGAGACAGATAGAGTCGATGTGATAGGCTTTATCCATTGAGTGTGGGGGAGATTCAAACAAGAGGGCATGGATTGAGAGTAAAAGGGGAAAAATTTAGGTGAAACATAGGAGGAATTTCACGCAGAGGGTGGTGGGAGTATGGAATAAACTTCCAGCAGTGGTGGTAGAAGTGAGATTGATGTTAATATTTAAGGAAAGGTTGGATAGGTATATGGACGGGAGAGGCATGGAGGGTTATGGGCCGAATGCCGGTCAATGGGACTAGATAGGAGAAATGTTTCAGCATGGACTAGTAGGGCTGAACTGGTGTGTTTCTGTGCTGTAAATGGTTATATGGTATGGTAGATGCAGACTCGGTATTAGGTTTTAAGAATAAATTGAATAGGTACTTGGATGAGAGAGGTCTGGAGGGTTATGGAATGGGTGTAGGTCAGTGGGACTAGCGGAATGATATTTCAGCACAGACTAGGAGGGCCAAATGGCCTGTGTTCTGTGCTGTAGCTTTCTATGGTTCTAAGTGGCCAGCACTCACCAGAAACATTTCAGATTTTTTTCAGATTTGTGGTCAGAGTACATACATGACATCACACGTAATCAAACTGACCGACCGAACCAAACGTTTATCTTCCTCAGAGAGATACAATATAATTACTCACCAGGATTACTCTGATGCCACCCCATACAAGTGATATCTGATGCCATAAACAGCAGAGACACAAGATACCTGTAAGTAAGTTCCCCTCCAAGTTATAAGAATTAGTTGGCACAAAAACGTTGGAGGAAGCCATCAAGTGCTGCACCGTTCTTTATGAAGCAAGGATAAAGATAACCAATGTTTCGGGCCTGAGCCCTTCATCAAGGAGTGAGCAAAAAGCAGACAGGCGCCTGAATAAAATGGCGGGGAGGTGTGTAGGGGGAGGAGCACAGGCTCACAGGCAAGAGGTCATAGCATTTATGTAAACTACAATCATAGTGCCTGCCCACTTTCTTATTTAACTTCACCTGGAAATATATCAGTCGTCCTTCATCATCCCAGGTCTAACTTCTGGATCACACTATTCAACAGCATTATTGGAGCATCTTCAGTGCTTCAAGAAGGAAGCTCATCACCTCGTTCTCAAGGACAACTAGATGCATAGGTTGTCAGCAACAACCGGATCCAGAGTAAATAAGAAGAAATTCAAGGCAGGGAAGATTTGCATTTCATTGTAAAATTGTAACATTTCAAGCTAACATCATTATAGCAGTCAATTCACATCATAATTCTTTTACAAAGATTATTAAGTTTATAAGTTTAAAAAGAAAGTCTTAATCATTTAAATTCTGAACAGCAACAATGTTCAAGATTTTTTTTTATTCAATGAATGATCACTGGAGAAATAGAAAGAGTGTGTTTCTAAACCAGATGATTTGAATGAACTAAAATAATCATTAATCTTCTGTAAACACCATTTTGAGCATTTCATTTCATTATTCAACCTACGCACATCTTAGCTTATTTCATCTGAATGTACATCATTGCAACGTTTAATCGCTCTCACCCATCACTGTACTCCTGTACATTGGGTCGTAGTTTTCTCTTTATAATTGCCACTTCATGTTTCACCTCTCTGCATCATTAAAAATAATTGGATCAAAATTTACCAGCCTGTTCATTTCAATGTTTGTCCTCCACAAAAGTAAAGTTGCCTGCTCTCCTGTCCTTCTTTCTTCTCTTTTTCTTAAGATATCTATTGGATCTATTCTTCTGGCAGAGAGCGCATAATCTTGTATCTTATTTTATTCTGGGCTTCCTTATTTTAAATCATTCCTTGTTTGGCTGGTAAAACAATGAAACCTTTCACGTTGAACAGTTCTAATTTTTTCTCAGAACTTTACATGGTTTTGAAGTCAAGGCAGACTGATGCTTTCTCTATTCACTTTGAATGACCTGGAACCTAACTGAGGTTAGCTAATCATGGACTGCAATGGGGGCACCAATACCTCTGAGTGGAAAGCCCAGTAGAGGAAACATTCTCTCCGCCTTCGAGAAAAATCTGGGATCGGAGTGCAGCACCAATCAGCATGGATCCGCACCACCCAGGACACATTCTGTTCTCTTTGCTGCCATCAGGGAAGAGGTTTCGGTGCCACAACACTCGCACCACCAGGTTCGGGAACAGTTGCTACCCTCTAAAATCAGACTCCCAAATGACAAACTCAATCAGAGACTCACTTAAGAACTTCCTTAACTGGTTCAATGAACAGCCAATCTACTGGTTAGCCAGTGTGAAAAGGGCTTATGTTTATATTTCTCTCTTTAGCATCCAGGGGCTCCAGTTTCCTCCCACCCTTCAACAACGTACCGGGGTGTAGGTTAATGGGAGGCACTGACTCGGAGGGCCAAATTGGCCTGTTACAGTGCTAAATCACTGCCTCACCAGCTTTACCTCAATCTTCAGTAAAGTGATATAAAGCATCATTGGTAGCTCATCAATTGTTACCTACTTAACAATAATTTTCTCACTAATGGTCAATCTACACCTCGCTAACTTTGATCCAAACATGGATGAGACGTGAATTTCAGGGACAAAGGAGCATTCTCAATGTCATAGAGTCATGGAGCCATGTAACACAGAACATGTCCTTCACACCAACATGTCTGTGCTGCCAAGTTGGCATTCTGGGCTACTTCCATTTGCCTCTATTGGTCCAACTTCTTCAAAATCCTTATTTTCCATAGATCTGTCCAAATGCCTTTAGAACTGTGCCTGCTCCTACAGTTTTTTTTTCTGGGAGCTCATTCCAGGAACGGACTTCCCTCTAAATCTTAAATCTCTCCATTATTTATGCCTTCAAGTTCCAGCCTGGGGAAAAGTCTGTGAACTTAAACCACACCCTCATGATTTTATAATCCTTTGCAAGATCACCCCTCTGCCTTCCTGGGAATAAAAACCCAGCCTATTCAACCTCCTCTAATAACTCAAGCTCTCCTGTCCAATAGATCTGGCAAATCTCCTCTGCACTCCTTCCAATTTGTAGAACATTACAACACCTAACAAGTCCTTCAGCCTATGATGTTGTGACGACCTGTGTAAACACGCGCCAGAACAATCAAACCCTTCCCTCCCACTCACCCTAAACCTCTCTATTTTTCTTACATCCTTGTACCTACTAGAATCTTTTAATTGTCCAATTGTACCAGCCTCCCACCAGCCCCATCAATGCATTCCAGACACCCAGTATCTTCTGTGTAAAAAAAAATAGCTTCTCCCCTAAACTTTGTTCCAAACCGATGTCCTCTGGCACTTGTTATTGTTACCCTGCAAATAAGGTCCTGGCTATCCACCTTATCTATGTCTCTTATCATCTTATATACCTCTATTAAGTCACTTCACATCCTTTATCGTTCCAAAGAAAAAAGCCAGTTGCAACATAGCTGGCTACCAGAACTGTACACAGTAAATGAAATGTGTTCTCACCAATGATTTATATGGCAGTAGCACGAGATCCCAATTTCTTCCCTCAATACCCCTCCCAATAAAGGCATGCATGACAAATGGCTTCTTTACTGTCCTATCAACCCAAGTTGTCACTTTCATGGAACTATGCATGAGTAATCCCAGGTCTTCTTCAACACTCTCCAGGACAGGGGTTGTGATGTTTCTTTTATTTTGTAATAAAGAAACTTGGGTTCTTTTATAACAATTATACTTTATTAGCTAAAGTAGTCATGACCTCATAGAGGCATCCATTTTAAATCTACTCCTATCTGCAACAACTCATACCTGACTCCCTCTAGTGGTCAGGATTATCACTAGTGCTCTATCATTACAGAGGTGGCCAACATTTAAATTTTTTATTTAGTCATACAGCATGCTAACAGGCCATTTCAGCCCAAGAATCCATGCCACCCAATTAACTTACACCACCGGTACATACTCGTGGGTAAAAATGGCCTGTTACTGTGCTGCATGCCTAAATCAGTGGTTCTCAACCCTTTTCTTTCCACTCACATGTAAGTAATCCCTATGCCATCAGTGCTCTGTGATTAGTAAGGGATTGCTTATAGTGGTATGTGAGTGGGAAGGAAAGGTTGAGAATCACTGTTCTAGACCCAATTCTTACTGAAATATTTTACTTGAGAAAAAATTGTCAATGGACCATTTCCTTTGGAGTTATGAAACCATGCACATAACGAGTCAATTAGGTACAATTAAAACAGTAGTTTTCAAACTTTTTCTTTCCTCAACATACCACCTTAAGCAATCCCTTACTAATCACAGACCATCTATGGCATAGGTAATACTTAAAGTGGTATGTGAGTGGAAAGAAAAAGGTTTAGAACCACTACTATAGACTCGCCGAGGCAAATAGTGCCTTTGGAAGACTACACAAAAGAGTCTGGAAAAACAACCAACTGAAAAATCTCACAAAGATTAGCGTATACAGTGCCATTGTCATACCCACACTCCTGTTCGGCTCCGAATCATGGGTCCTCTACCGGCATCACCTGCGGCTTCTAGAGCGCTTCCACCAGTGTTGTCTCCGCTCCATCCTCAGCATTCGTTGGAGCGACTTCGTCTCCAGCATCGAAGTGCTCAAGATGGCAGAGGCTGACAGCATAGAATCCACGCTGCTGAGGATCCAACTGCACTGGGTGGGTCACGTCTCCAGAATGGAGGACCATCGCCTTCCCAAGATCGTGTTATATGGCGAGCTCTCCATTGGCCACTGAGACAGAGGCACACCAAAGAAGAGGTACAAGGACTGCCTAAAGAAAGCTCTTGGTGCCTGCCACATTGATCATCGCCAGTGGGCTGATATCGCCTCAAACTGTGCATCTTGGCGCCTCACAGTTCGGCGGGTAGCAACCTCCTTTGAAGCTGACTGCAGAGCCCATCTCACTGTCAAAAGACAAAGGAGGAAAAACCCAACACCCAACCCCAACCAACCAATTTTCCCTTGCGACCGCTGCAACCGTGTCTGCCTGTCCCGCATCGGACTTGTCAGCCACAAACGAGCCTGCAGCTGACGTGGACATTACCCCTCCATAAATCTTCGTCCGTGAAGCCAAGCCAAAGAAAGAGAATACATTTGTTAACAGATTATAGCAATGAAGGAAAATTGCATCTTATTTTATAATAAGCTTGCCAGTGGGATTAATGACTCCAATTTCCTTGCAAAAAGTCACCTAGATTTTGATGTCATCTTCAAAAGCCAATGGGTGGGCAATTAGACAGGCAATTGCACAGATGACAACAAACCTGCAAACTCATATTTTAATGACTTTGTTAAAGTTTGCCATCTATTAGTTGTCTGAGAATGTAAATTACCTTGATGAATGACCTCTACACTGAATGAGGACACAGGGCATGCATTAGACCTCCCATTACTACTCTATCCTGAGTTAAAGTATGTTCCTAATGTTGTTCCCAATGTAAATGAGTCAACAGGAATGGAGGTTTGTTTGAAATGCACTGGGGTTTAAGAAAATTGCAGAAAAGTAGTCCCAGGCCCCAGTTTGGAATGTATTATGCAAATTGAGGCAATTAAATTCAATAGTCACAATTGTAGATTATTGGCAGGCTCTCAAAGAGCCCAGGATATCTCTATGCAGCTTCAAGCAAAGAGCAATATGCATCGCATGCTGCCAGTGTGATCCTCTTCTGAAGCACTGGGTGAAATTGCTTTACCATGCTGAATCACAGAGAATGGTACACCCAGGATACATTTGAGCCTTAGGCCTTCAACTTTAAATCTGTTCACCAGCCTTCACCTAGTTTTATTTTAATATATTTTATCTCTTCAAATTTTTATTTAATACACTTTTGAACAATGGTGTGGTCTTCAACTTAATAGTCAGCAATAATAGCGTAGAAACATGGAAATAAGAGCAGGAGAAGCCCATTCAGTCTTTCAAACCTGCTCCATCATTCAATACTATTATGGCTGATTGTGGAGAGCACTCCCTGTTAGAGAAGGAGAAGCAGAGGAGACGACTGATGGAACTGCGACCACAGCGGAAGACCAGGGAGGGGCTTTGTGGCTGAAGAACATGCAGGCGGTGCACTGTTAGTGACATGAGGTGAGGAACTCGCGCAGGCTGCGGACTTGCACCAGGCTTCAGAGTGTCGGAGATCGGCTTCAAATGGCTGAACGGGTACCAGGTATCGGAACTGAAATGCGAGAGGTGCTGAAAGTTTCCTGATCACATCAGAGGTTTGGATCTGGAGGTCAGGTTGCCGATGGTTTGGATTGGAGGCTGTGAGGTTGCGGGAGTGCTGGAGGCGAATCCATTTAACTCTGGAGGTACACTTTTTGCTTCTCTTTCTCTGTCTGTAAGAAGCACCAGGCAATATCTGCTGTTGGTGAATCTCTGTGCCTTACAGCAGACTAAAGGCAATTTTGTGTAATAAAGGAATCTTGATGATTTCAGTGCCCACTTCCTGTTATCTCTCCATAGCCCTCGATTGCTTTAGCCATAAGGGTCACATTCAACTCTCTTTTGAATATATCTAATAAACTAGCCTCAATGACTTTTTGTAGTCAGGACATCGTTCTTGCATCTAACCTGTTTAGTCCCTTCAGAATTTTGTATGTCTCAATGGGATCTCCTCTCATTCTCCTACATTCCAATTGACTACAGCCCTAGTATATCCCGTTCTTCTCCAAATGTCTGTCCTACCAATCCAGGAATTGGTCTGGTGAATCTTTGATGCACACCATCAATAGTAAGAATACCCTTCCTCTAATTAGGAGACCAAAACTGAACACAATACTCAGGGTGTGGCCTCACCAAGGCATTTCACTTCAATCCACTTTGGAGTTTTGTGCTCATAATCTTGGGTCTAATTGCTCTCAGTACCAGGCAACTGGAAATATTTTTCCCAAAAATCATCTGACTAATCTAACCCCTCCTTCTAAACAAGACTAACTTGTAAAATTGTAAAACTATGGATTGAATTGTGAGCTTCAGACTCCGGAGCATCCAAGACTTCTTAAACCTTCCAATTATGATAGTAATCTATGAATGGCCCCCACATCTTGCCTAATTGTAACTTTGCATCTTTAATGTTGCGTCTAATTTTCTCCAAGCTTAAACAGGACATAACATAAGATGTTTATATTAAGCTCAATAAAAATATTTTAAAAAGAAATAAATATTTTTCCCAGAATAATAAAAATGATCACCATCAATTCCAAGTTTTCTTGCATTGCTCTAAATCAGCTATTCTCAACTTTATTTTGGCTATGACCCCCCCCCCACCCCCTTTATGAGACCCCTTCCCTGTGAACCAGTCATATTTAGTTGATTTCTTCCATACTTCTCTCCTCCTGACTATATAATTTTTTTAAAATTGTATGATTTCAGTCCATGGGGCCCCCCTTTAAAATGTGCTGTGGCTCTCAGTGGAGCCATGTGGGCCCCGTTGAGAATAGCTGCTCTTGAGTCTTCTGGGCCTCAGTCAGACGTACATCTGAGGGAAATACTGCATCAGATCCACACCAAAAGAGTGGGTTGGAACAATGCAAAAGAGCATTATGCTGGGAAAATTATCATTGAGCCTTTCTTGGGTCAACATGATCATCCCAGGCCATGAGTTATGAATCTCAGAATTACCATTTCCTGATTCTAGAACCCATTAAATTCTCTCCCTGATAATAAATAAACCCTAATTTTTTTTGTATAAAGTCCCCATCCTTAACCTCAGATGATGAAAATTCCTCCTGTCAAGCTGAGAAAAATTGCCCTTCAGCCTGTCACATCCATGTCTGTCTTTTTTACCCATCTAAACCAATCTCATCTCGTGGATGAGTCGATGATCAGAGGGTATATCCTCAGAATAAAAGGATGTCCCTTTAGAACAGAGATGAAAAGAAATTTCATCAGCCAGAGGGTGGTAAATCTTTGGATTCATTGCCATGGGTATATTTAAAGCAGAAGTTGATAGGTTCTTGATTAGACAGGGTCTCAAAGCCTATGGATAGTAGACAGGAGAATGTTGTTGAGAAGAAAAATGCATCAGTTGTAATTTGAGGCAGAGGAGACTCAATGGGCTGAGTGGCCTAATTTTCCTATGTCTTGCGGCCTTATCTGCTCCCCATTGGGTCTGTATCCTTCTATAGTTCACCTTTTTCAATGGCTCTTAAATATAGTGCCAATGTAGGTCGAGAAATAGGCTGGGTTTTAAGATCAGACTCTGACCCATTTTTACCTTGGCAAGCCTGAAATCTTTCTACTATACAGACATGAATGGAAATGCTCATTTTGGGCACCAAGTGTTTTAATTTATTTTTGCGAAGAAGGATTTTGCCCTCTTCTCTCCGCATATTGTTTGTTATAAAACAGCAATGGAATTGTATGTTAGGATGACTTAATATTGCAGTTAAAGGCCCATTGCCTCTTAATGACTTTATTATTAGTATGTAAAGTTTTATTGCATCAGTTGGGTCTGCATTTCTTTCCTTGGGAATGGCTAGTTATTAATAGTTCCCACACAAACAAATGTTGATGTAACCTCAGTAGTTGAAATATAAAGCTCAGCAATAACTTTTTTTGAATGCAATTCTTCTTTTAAACTCTACCTGAGGATAATTTTCACTTACTTCACTCAGTTAGTATGGGTCAGGTTAATAATGGATTTCAATATTACAGTCTCCTCAATTTTACATTTTTTCAACTTAAATGATCATGTATTTATTGTCATATACATTGTACAATGTAGATATGCACTGAAATTCTTGCTGCAATTGAACAGGTACTTTTTTTTAAAAAAAATGGTGCATGACTCGACTTCAATATAAGCCTTGCGTACTGCATTCATTTGAAATGAATTGATATTGGCCATTGCAGGTGAAGAAACATGGTAATGCAACCATCAGAAATTGTTTCTGGACTATAAATCAGTAGTAATTTTGAAAGTAAAGATGAATGACTTTTTTCCCTCACATTAAGCCATGAGATGAATTCAATATTACTACAACCAAAGAGTGACCAAGATGAATAAAGTTATTTAAATTTAGACATACAGCACGGTTACAGGCCATTTCGGCCCACAGGTCTGCTGCCCAATTTACACCCAATTAACCTATAACCCAGAGTCGTTTTGAAAGACTTCAAATTATTTTAGGCTCAGATAAGACGGATGGATCAAATCCTGTTACCGATGGTCAAAATATATGAGCATGTTTTAAATTCATTTCAGGGGGGTAACCCCCAGAATTATCAGTCAACAGCAAACATGGAGGTTAATTTGTATAAATTTTGGTACAAATTTTGGTAAAAATAACTAAATTTTAAAGCAAAGTGAAGAGAAAACAACGAATGAGATAGTAATTATTTCAGAGCTTACATATGTACTATTAAAGCAAAATCTTCCAAAATAATCAGTAGGCAAAATTGTAACAGGGCTCAGTGTGCATCAGATTATTTTCTACATTAGCTCTGTATTATAGTCATTCCACTGAAAATGGATCAAAGATTAAGGAGGATGATCAAAAAGCCAAAAATCTGAAATAAAAATTTTTAAAATGCTGAAAATAGATTTGGCAGTATCTTGGCAGTAGGGAACAGAGTTAATGTTTCAGATCAATGAAGTTTTATGGGATGAAAATTGTTGTTGAAAGGTCATTGACCTGAAATATTATCTGTCTCTCTGTATAGATCTTCCACATTTGCTGAGGATTTCCAGGATTTTTAGCGTCTCCAAGGAGGATATTTAGTATAATATAAAAGCAGAGGAAATATGGGCTAATGAACACATTTTAATAGCTGCAATCTCAAAACAGTTAAGTTAAAATGAATACAAGCTAGGTGGATTTCTCCCATAATGTACTGGACAAAGTGCCAGAAGCCCTTGATCTACATTATTTTGCTGGAATGAAGAATGTTTTCTTCCACATTAACCAGCAATAGCAGATCTTGGAGAAATCACTGCCATAAGCTTTGTATTACTTGAAACTATTGTCTACAAATTGGCTTGCAATGTCCATATGGAGTCGAATGGTGAAAGCCAGTCATGCTGGACACAAGGGAATTGGTCCCTTCGGAAGGATCAGAGGTCCCATTTATATGAAAGAGCTTTCTGAATCAGTGCAAATGATAAGGTAATTAATTATGTTTTAAGAAACTTTATTATGATTATTTCTTTCTAATTTAAAGAAAAGTTATAATTTGAAATATCTCATGAATGTTACAAATATTTAAATGTTGTTAAATTCTTAACAACTTTGATATAGGTCAAAGCTCCTGTTTACAGCTCTATATTCTGACTAAAGCTGACAGGGAAAATGCCCCCAACTGTACACCAATCAAGTCACCTCAAGGAATGCCTCCAGGAAGTCGAGACCTAGCAGGGCTTAAACTAAGCAACCATGACAGGTCAGTAAAGGAGAGAGTGTACATAGTGAATCCAGGTTTGTGGGTGGATTTGACATGATCTGAATGTTTGGATTTAGCCATTGCCATCGACAACCATTCAGATTTAGAATATTTCTGGGAGGCATTCCAGAAGTTTGAGTTTGATATTGGAAAAGATTATTATAGTTGTCTCTTAGAATTCTCTTCAGCAAAAATTATAAAGAAAGAATCATAGATCTTAGGATTGATAAGATTGATGCCACACAAAAGTTAATTTCAAGAATGTTTTAGTTCTGAGAAGAAGAGGCATATTGCTTTCTTACAAAAGTAAATCTATTGTGCATGTTCATCCCATACTAACAAAAATGAGCCAATCAATGAATATGAAAAGCTAAATATTTGGAGTAAACTCAATGCAGAAATCACGTGATGCCCATCAGGAATAAATAAAAGGATTATGTATATGAACCACATTCAAGGTGAGAGAGTCCCTGCAAAAACAATGGTTACAAAGGAATGTGCCTCATGTTCAAAATATAGCATGGAAGGAACATACGGACTCAAAGAAAGAAGCTGATTGCTAATTTGTATGTTAAGAAATACCTTACTGGAATATATTTCTATACTATGAATGAATGGTTTCCAAGACATTTTATTTTGTCTTATGAGACTCGTGCATTTCACTGGTGATGAAGGACTGTGGTATTTGACTAAAACTTCCAAGAACGAGGAAATCAAAGAGGGCTTCAGTAACGTGATTACTGAAGGTAAGATCTGTAAGCTGAACTGCAAATGCACATTCAGTAGGAAGATGAAGAGGGAAAACAAGTAGATTTCAAAGGCATGACAGGGCAATTGGGCAAGAATAGAATTTGAAAAGAAATGCAAGGCAGGCAGTTGCCCAGTGATCCCTTTTTCAATGTGCTCTGAAAGATTAAAGTATTTTCAGGGCTTGAAGATACGAGAATGAAGTAAAAATACACATTGTGACGGGGCTTCTTGCAAACTGGTTCCTCGTTTAAATGAGAGATTTCATTCAGAAACCATTCATTCTTTTCTGATGGAACAAGAGGCCCTTTTTTTTTAATATGCAAAGAAATATAAGTGCTGCTTGTAGGTAAATTTGAACAATATAAAGAAATCATTCCAATGGCCAACATTACATCACATCCATGCCAGTGGAAGACCAATTTTCAAATAAAAGCTCAATTCTTCAGAATGGAATTTATGCTCATTTGGTCTGAGTCTGTAACTAAATGTTAAAAGCCAACAAATTAATTTGAGAATTACCTCATTCTCTGATGAAGACTATAGCAGATAGGAAATGGAGACGCAAGACGATGAAGACAACAAATGGCATTCTTGTCGTTATTAGAATGGGGCATTGAGTATCAGAGTTTGGACATCACGTTACAAATACTAGATGTTGGTGGCACTGACTTGTGGGCTGAAATGGCCACTAAATTGAAGAAAAAAATAAATTTAAATTTAAATGGGACCTGGGATCGTATGTGCTGTTCTGTTCACCATACTATTGGAAGGATGCGATTAAGCTAATAAGTGTGCAGAAAAGATTCCCAAAGGTCTTACTAGGACTGGAGGGCTTGAACTATAAGGAAAGACTGAATAAGCTGGGACAGTATTTCCTGGATAAAGAAGGATGAGGGGTATCCTGATAGAGGTTTATAAAATCACGAGGGGCATAAGTAAGGTGTATGTTTACGTCTTTTCCACAGGGTGGGGAGAATCTAATCTAGAGAGATCTATGGGGTAATCTATTCATGCATAGGAAGGTGGGTGTGTGGAAAGAGCTGTTCTTTCTGGGTTTGGATGGGTTTCCTCTGGGTACACCAGTTTCCTCCCTCCACGCAAAACTTGTGGAACTGTAGGTAATTTGAGTGTAATTGGGTGGCATGCTTTTAAACCCTTTTTCCACTCGCATACCACTTTAAGTAATCCCTATGCCATAGGTGGTCTCTGATTAGTAAGGGATTGCTTAAGGTGGTATTGGGTGGAAAGAATAAGATTGAAAACCACTGTTTTAATCGCACCTAATTGACTTGTTATGTGCAGTTTCACAACTCCAAAGGAAATGGGCCAGTGACCATTTTTCTCAAAATATTTCATTAACAATTAGGTCTAGAGCAGTGATTTTCAACCTTCCCACCCACATACCACCTTAAGCAATCCCTTACTATCCACAGAGCACCGATGGCATAGGGATTACTTAAAGTGGTTTGTGAGTGGAAAGAAAAAGGTTGAGAACCACTGGTTTAAATGGCCTGAATCGGCTTCTACCGTCTTGTGAATATTTTTTTTAAAATTTAAATCTGCTAAACAGATCTCCTGCCTGGTGATGATTTCAAGTCGATGAAAATCTACTGGGGGCTAGTGATGTGGTGTCAGCCTGCTTTTTGTGCACATTTCTCCTCCATTTTATGACTGGGATGATGGGACTATTGCATTGCATTGGTTTGTTGGGATTTGTCAGCTGTTTTCAACTTTTCAGATTTAATGACAAGTTCGTAACTTGTATGGGCATTGATGAAGAAACCATGGAAAACCATTTCAGTTATGCCTACAGTGTTGGGACAGAGGATACTTATTAAATCCATTCCTGCGGGCACTGCACGTCGAGGAAGCTCTGCACTGATCCTTCGTCCAAGATATTTTGTTGAATGAGCTCTAACATCTAACTTAAAAGTATCTGACTAAAACTAATGTTGAATATAAAAGAGTCTGCAGCTGCTGGAGTAAGGAGAGGAAAACATCTAACTCGTGAGAAATTTGGCAGTTCAGCCAACATTTGTGGAGGGAAAGAACTTTCTCTTTTAGAGATACAGCTTGATAACATGCCCTTTGGCCCCTAAGCCCACGCCGTCCAAATACACCCATGTGACTACGAATCTCATACGTCTTTGGAATATGGGAGGAAATTGGAACATCCAGAGGAAATCCGTGGAGAACATTCAAACTCTAATACAGACTACAGTGGATCCAAAGCCACTCTTGAGTGCAATGTTTTTCCCTTTTATTAGAAAAGCCAAGACTCAATGGGAAGATCTCAGTTACATTGCTGTCAGTATTCTAAGTTGTTCCTGGGTATTGTTACCATGGTACTACAGTATTCATTTCAAGACAAGTCAGCAAATGCAGAATACGGTGACAAAGGTATTAGCATATAGAGAAGACTGCAATAGTGTGATAGATGATACAGTGATGTTATTTGGTCACGGTCTGTATCTGTTGTTAAAGAATTAATAATTTCAGCTTTGAATTTAATAAAGAGAAGTGCATTGCAAATGGAAGCATTTTGTTGGAACAGAAACCTTTCACTGATAGCAGGGCTGAACAGGCAATGCTAATATATGAAAATTTGATTTGAATGTATGACACAGTTGTTTGTAATAACTCTGATTTACCAAATTCTCTTCCATTTGAATAACTGATTGTCATTTTTGTGTTGTATTTGGCAAACTGAAACTTCATTTCTGAATGGTGTTCCAATAAATGTTCCTTCTCTTAGACCGGCGACAAGTACTTCGATGTTGTTCTTGTCAAGTTCTGGCTATCCATTTCATTTCTACAATCATCCACTACAGAATTCTAACGTGGTCTCTCAATCTGCTTGAAAGATAATTAGGCTTCTTTGTTTTGGTTGTCAATGTGACCAGCATTATTGATTTGGGGGTTGCTTCTGAAACATTGGTGATATGAATGAAGCCATACCAGTTCCTTTCACTGAACTGCCATCCAAATTTTTGAACAATTTACAGCTCGGGTATTGAGGATTCCAATAGTTTTACATTCTGTGTAGAAGAATAAGGAGAGATTTGATATAGATATACAAAATTATGAAAGGTAAAGGTAAAATGAATGCAAACAGCCTTTTCCCACTGAAGTTGGGTGAGATACAACCGAGAAAATGGGTTAAGGGTGAAAGAGGAGAAGTTTAGGGGGAACTTCTTCACACAGAGAGTGGTGGGAGTATGGAACGAGCTGCCAGCTGAAGTGGTGAATGTGGGCTCAATTTTAACATTCAAGAAAAAGTTGGACAGGTACATGGATGGGAGGGGTATGGATGGAATTGAAATTGGTGCAGTTCAATGGGACTAGGTAGAATAATAGATCAGCATAGACTCAAAGGGTCTATTTTCTGTACTATAATGTTCCATGTATACGCTTATCTTTGTGAGGTTTTTCAGTTGGTTGTTTTTCCAGATCTTTTGTGTAGTCTTCCAAAGGCGCTATTTGCCTTGGCGAGTCTGTTGTCTATCTCATTGTTGATCCTTGCATCTGATGAAATGGTGCAGCCGAGATAGGTAAACTGGTTGACCGTTTTGAGTTTTGTGTGCCCGATGGAGATGTGGGGGGGCTGGTAGTCATGGTGGGGAGCTGGCTGATGGAGGACCTCAGTTTTATTCAGGCTGACTTCCAGGCCAAACACTTTGGCAGTTTCCGCAAAGCAGGACGTCAAGCGCTGAAGAGCTGGCTCTGAATGGGCAACTAAAGCGGCATCGTCTGCAAAGAGTAGTTCACGGACAAGATAAGCGTATACAGAGCCGTTGTCATACCCACACTCCTGTTCGGCTCCGAATCATGGGACCTCTACCGGCATCACCTACGGCTCCTAGAACGTTTCCACCAGCGTTGTCTCCGCTCCATCCTCAACATCCATTGGAGCGCTTTCATCCCTAACGTCGAAGTACTCGAGATGGCAGAGGTCGACAGCATCGAGTCCACACTGCTGAAGATCCAGCTGCGCTGGGTGGGTCACGGCTCCAGAATGGAGGACCATCGCCTTCCCAAGATCGTGTTATATGGCGAGCTCTCCACTGGCCACCGTGACAGAGGTGCACCAAAGAAAAGGTACAAGGACTGCCTAAAGAAATCTCTTGGTGCCTGCCACATTGACCACCGCCAGTGGGCTGATATCGCCTCAAACCGTGCATCTTGGCGCCTCACAGTTTGGCGGGCAGCAACCTCCTTTGAAGAAGACCGCAGAGCCCACCTCACTGACAAAAGGCAAAGGAGGAAAAACCCAACACCCAACCCCAACCAACCAATTTTCCCCTGCAGCTGCTGCAACCATGTCTGCCTGTCCCGCATCGGACTTGTCAGCCACAAACGAGCCTGCAGCTGACGTGGACTTTTACCCCCTCCATAAATCTTTGTCCGCGAAGCCAAGCCAAAGAAAGAAAGAGAATGTTCCATGGTTCTAAGACTTAAACTGGCTTTGTTTAAATATGTTTACTATGGAACTATTGCAGTGTATTCACTAATCCCACACTGATTTTTCTGAGATACATTTCTTTGTTTTCTGGCTGCTATTTTCTCCTTTATTCTAAACCTGGTATAATGACATGATCAAAATGTTTTTTTTTTAATTGCAGCTTTGTAAATTCTGAGATAATACTGGAAAAATCTAGCAGGTCACGTTGCATCTGCAGAAAGAGAAGCTGAGCTTCAGGTCTGAGACCCTTCAGTTGCGTAGAAGAATAGGTAGAACAAATGGTCATCTTACTGATAGGGTAAGACCAAATGAGTATAGTTGGCGGTATGAGTCAGATTATGCATTATCTGTGGTGAGTGCTGTTAATAGCAGGGTTGTAGAATGTACCCAGCAGGCCAGACTACACTACTAGGAAGAGTAAAACAGAGCTAAAATCACATGAAAATGGCAGGTTGATATGACCAGGTCTGATATAGACAGAGAAAAAGAGTCACCAAAGTTAGAGAAACTGGTATCAAGTCGAAGGATTCAACTCATCCAGATGGAAGATGAAATGAGGTTGGATTAAGCTTCAAACAAATAGGTGGGACTGAGAGTGGAATGGAGAATTTAAGTGGCAGGCAACCGGAGGCTAAGAGTCACTCCTGCAAACTGAACACGGGTGTTCCAGTGTAGAAGCAACCAGACTGTAAACACTGAATGGGCGAAAGTGTATAGCTGCTTCACCTGGAATGACTGTTTGAGTTCCTGAATGGTGAAAAAGAAAGATTTGAACGGCAGGAGAAGCTACAACCTGACCTTTCACCACTTGCCTTCTCACCTCAGGGGAAATCTAAACAGCCTTTACAGATAAAACTGCATCTTTTCAGATCTAGTACCACAATCAGTGTTCAAAATGTGTTCCCTTCTACCTTGGAGAAACCAAATACAGGTTGGTGGCTTTCCAGTCTATCTGCCTGCAGGAGTGACCTCGAATATCCATGGCATTTTACATCATCAGCATGCGGCACAATACAACACTTACAGCATCTCCTCTACAATCTCTGTCAGTACAGGAGCACCACAGGGTTGCATTCTTAGGCCCCTGCTCTACTTGCTATACACCTATTACTGGGTAGCTCATTTCGACGACAACACCATCTCAAGTCACCTTTATTTGTTGTTCATGCCATAACTACTCATGCAATGCACAGAAAAGGTGAGATAGTGTTTCTCCAGGTCCATAGAGCAAATTTACATAAATCTACAAATTCACTGATGATGCCAGGGTAGGGGGTTGTATAAAAAAGAGCAATGAGTTGGCCTACAGGAAGGAGAATGAAAACTTGGCTGAATGGAGCACCAACAACAACCTCATACTCAATGTCACCAAAATCAAGGAGTTGATTGTTGACTTCAGGAAGAGAAAAAACAAGAGGTATAGGATCCAGTGATTATTGGGGGATCAGAGGTGGAGAGGGTGGGAAAATTTAAGTTCTTGGGAGTCATTACTTGGATCTTTCCTGGACCCAACACATTAATGGCATCGTGAAGAAAACACGTCAATGCCTCTGCTTCCTCAGGAGTTTGCAGAGGTTTGGTATGACACCATAAACCCTGGCAAATTTCTACAGAGGTGTGGTGGAAAGTGTGCTGACCAGCTGCATCGTGGTCTGGTTTGGGAACACCAATACCCCTGAGTGTAAAGCCCTGCAAAAGGTAGTGGACACAACCGAGGACATCACAGGCAAAACCTTCCCCACCATCAAGAACATCTGCAGGGAACACTGCTGTCAGAGAGCAGCAGCAGTTATCAAGGATCCACACCACCCAGCACATGCTCTGCTCTCACTGCTACCATTAGGAAAGAAGTATAGGTGCTACAAGGCTCACACCACCAGATTCAGGAACAGCTACTACCCGTCCACCATCAGACTCCGCAACAACAAACTCGATCAGAGACTCATTTAAGGACTCTTACTTTTGCCCTTTATTCATTCTCTCTCTCTCTCTGTATGGCATAGTCAGTTTGCTTAAATTTTTTATTTGTTTACATGTACACATTGAGTCCATTTTTTTTTGCACCACTAATAAGTGGTAATTTTGCAGGATAAAGAATCTCAAGAGTTGAATGTGATTGCATGTATATACTCTGACGATAAATCTTTAAGTCTGTACCCTTGACCTTCCAGTAAGGTGCATTGTAGCCTGCAGGATTCCTTTTACAATTCTGCAACTTTTAGGTACCTCTTCCTTTCTGATTTAATTTTGTAAAATGTAAACATACAGCTCATTTACAGGTTTCTCCAGCCCATAAATCCATGCCACCCAAACACATCCAACTGATCTACAACCCCCATGCATTTTGAAGACTGGGAGGAAACTGAAGCATCTGGAGGAAACCCACGCAGACAGGGGAGAATGTAGAAGTGCCTTACAGACAGCTCCGGAATCGAACCTGGGTTGCGAGCACTGTTAAAAGAACAAATGTTGAGCTAACCACTATGTGAACCATGCCACCCTGATTGTGTCAGAACAGGCCATTTCTGCCTGTCATCCTTCAGTGATTTTTAGCTCAGATTTTCTCTCTTCTCAGAGTTTGTTCTGCTTGGTACAGCCTTGTGATTAGTAACGCTCTATATAAAGAAGCATTACCTGCTGCTAACTGCCACATTTTCTCATTCAGTCTCACCCTGCCTGTAACATTCCTTTGTCTCACCCAATCCTCGGCACCTTCCCTACCATTGAAACAAACTTGTTTTGTCTCTTTCACGATCTGGCAAAGGGTCTCAGACCTGAAATGGTAGCACTGTTTTTCTGTCTGCAGGTGCTGCCCGACTTGTTGAGTGCTCCAGCACTTTATAATCTGATGACTAACTAGCAAGGTTTGCAGGCAAAAATTACTAGCTTTCTTTTCTGATGTATTGCCATTCACAAATTATCATCTTTGTGAAAGTAAATTAGAAATCTCTGGGACTTTTGAACCAATATCAAGTTACTTCTTTGGGTTATTCACATTGTCAGTTGCACACTGACCTGGTGTTTAAATAGCTGGTGTCATCAATGAGAATGTCAAATTGGTCTTTGCTTCAGGCAAGTTTTTTTTAGTTGTTTGAGAATATTGTAACAGTTTATAGGTATGTTTTTGGGAGATAAACTGGGGAAGATTTTTTAGTGTAGGTCACATACAAACAATTTACAACTGATCTTATTCAAAATACTGCCGCTCTGCTCATGCTAGATAGTTTGGCTCCAAAAGCCTTTGCAAAAGTTTTGGAGAGTTCCCAAGAGACTTCATTAATGATTGTTGTTTACAATAAGACAACAGATGAAAGAACTCATCAGAGCCACAGGCTGTCTAGAATGGAACTTGCTGTTTTAAGAGAGTTGTGTGGTTTTGCAAGCAGAGAGTAAAACAGACTTTTTTCTCTGTGTGTGTGTGTGTGTGTGTGTGTGTGTGTGTGTGTGTTATCAGTTTTACAGTCAGCAGCTGGGACTGGAACAGGACAAGCTGGCAAGCTTGTGGATAAACTCCATTTGGAAGACTGGTTGTGAGTGCCCAGTTCAGCCTGGTCAAAGGCCTTGTGGTTCATGCAAGAGGAGAGGACTGGCTATATAATGTTTCACTTGAAATAAGAGAAACAAAAAGGAACTCTGTGGAGATCTGAAAGAAAGAGGTTATCATCTGGAAAATCCTGATGGGGCAAGTTTCTTCAGCAAGGCACCGAAGTAGCTGGTTACAAGAAATCATTTGCGGGTGTCCAGCGAACAACAAATCTTTCTCTGAAAACCAACAAGAACCTACCTGAGCGGTAACTTTTTACCTTTGAAGCACCAAAGCCTGGTGAACTTCATAAGTGTTAAATTCTGTGGACAGTATAAGAATTGCCTGCAACCAGTAAACTTGAAGGAACGAGAAGTGAGATTGGACTATGAATCAAAGAACCTTTCTGAACTTACACACATATTACATACACATGCACTTAGAATTAGAAGGAGGTTAAGTTTGGTTAGTTAAGTCAATGTGATGTTAAAGTGTGATTCTGTTTTCATGTTTAAAGATAATTAAAAGCAACTTTTGTTTAAGTAACCATTTGTCTTAGTGAATATCTATTGCTGCTAGGTTTTGGGGCCCTCTGTGCTCGTAACAATATGTAGAAAAACAAAAAGTTTAAAATTTTATTCTCCATGAGAAATAGATCAGAAGTGATGCAAAAAAAATTTAGAATTAAGTTAAAGGTTAGACACTGAAGTCGGCCATTTTCAAACTTGAAAACACTGGAAATATGGACATAACCAAGGCGTTCTTTTGCACTGGTGTTTTCTAGTGTTATTTGTGTTAGAACTAATAAGGTAATAACAATTTTAGATCATTGACCCATTGGTCAGGTTGCAACCAACTAAGGATCTCAGAATTCTTCTTTTCATGATACACGATAGAATGCCAGTTTTATTTTTACCCTAATTAAACCTTGTAACAAAAGCTCAGATCTTCAGAAGTTTATTGAAATCCAATTTTATTTGCCGTTTATTACTAACACTGTCCCATTTTAGTTACAAAAGGATTTTTATCTCTGAAAATGCGATAACCTTGTCAGCGTGAAAAGAACAGACCTGATTGCAAGAGATCGAAAATCCTGCTTCTGATCTTCCTACACAGAAGCTTGATGCACTCTTATTGGATTTACCTTGGCTATTTTAACAGAAACTTCAATGCAAACGACGTATTGAAATAGCAGCAAAATAATTTGTGTACGTTAAGCATCTGTTCAATAACTTGGCAAGTAGTAACTTCTATCCCATTGCACTTTAAATATAAGATCCTTATTTCCATTGGTAGGATGTACCATGTAATTTACCAGGATACATATTAAAGGTGTACACAATGCCATAAGAGGAGGCCTGATAAGTGCATGAGAGGGAGAAATTGATACATGTACAGAAAGACTGAGCCTCAATGCCCCAATGTGCAATTGGATCCTGGATTTCCTCACCTGCAGACCCTACTCAGTGTTGATTGGCAAGAACATCTCCTCCACAATCTCCATCAGCACCGGAGCAACACAGGGTTGCGTGCTTTGTCCCCTGCTCTGCTCACTTTACACCAATGACTGTGTGGCTCGGTCCGACCACATCACGGTATTTAAATTTGCTGACGATCCCACAATAGTGTATTGTATAAAAAGGGGAGATGAGTCAGCCTACTGGAGGGAGTTTGACAACTTGGCTAAATGGTATATTAACCAGAAATTCTTGCTCCCTGTCACCAAGACTATGGAGCTGACTGTAGACTTTAGGAAAGGAAAACCAGAGGTGTATGATCCAGTGATCAGTGGGGGATCAGAGGTGGAGAGGATGAGCAAATTTAAATACCTGGGAGTCACTACCTTGGAGCACCTTTCCAGGATCCATAATACAAATGCCATCGTGAAGAAAGCATGTCAGCGCTTCTACTTCTTCAGGAGTTTGTGGAGGATCGGTATGACATCAGAAACCACGGCAAGCTAGTACAGAAGTGCAGTGGATAGCGTGCTGACTGGCTGCATCATGGCCTGGTATGGGGGTACCAATACTTCTGAGTGGAAATCCCTGCAAAATGTAGTGGATACAGCGCAGTACATCAGGCAAAACTCTCCCCACCACCAAGAACATTTACATGGAACTCTGGCATTGGAATGCAGCAGCAATCATCAAGGATCCACACCACTCGCTGCTGCCATCAGGAAAGAGGTAGAGGTGCCATAGGACTCGTGCCTCCAGATTCAGGAACAATTGCTATCTCTCCACCATCAGACTCCTAAACAACAGACACAATTGAATGTTTATTTCAGGACTCTTACTCAATTCATTATTTATTACTGAATATTTATTTTCAATATTTGCAGTTTGTTCGCATATCTTTCCTTTACCTACTCTTCTTTCTTTTGTATACATTTTTCTTGAGTACAATTTACAGTTACCAATAATTAGAAATTCAGCTCGCAGGAAAAATAATTTCCGGGTTGTATGCAAGGTCATGTATGTATGCTGCCAATAACTTTGAACTTTGAAGACTTGGATGAATAAGGACGGGAGGAGGTTCACGGGTCATGTTGCCCATTTGGGTCAGTGGCTTGCTGCTATTCTGCAGGTTCCATTTATTTCCTTGCAACCTTACATTCTAAAACAAAATGATCATCTGTAGAGCTCGTCGAAAGAACCAAAGACTTGTTGATCCAAACCAAGGCTTTTATTAGCAAAAGACAGGAGCTCTTCACAGGTGGCCGACCAGTCCGGAATGATCCGACCTGGCTAGGGACACAACCCTTTAAAGCCCAGACAGTAGGTGTGGCTAAGCTCTCAGCCAATCGCTGTAAGCACAGTCTAAATACAGTAACTATTTACATTGGTGATAGATGTATACTTGAAGAATAGATCTGTACTATCACATCATCCAAATCAGCAGAAATCTGCACGAAATAATAGCCATTTGAAGGAGCAGTAAATAGAAGGGAAAGAGATTTCCGGAGGGGAAAAAAAAAGTGAATTTTTGAACGTGCTTGGATCCCTGAGAATCTGCCCTCAAGATTAAAGATGACTGCAAAGAAGCCTGACTCAGTTGTTCACTTTAGACGCAAAACTTCTGACTATTTAAGCTTCTACTCGGAATCCAGAGAGAGCATAGATAAGCCCGATTTGATTTTTCTCCCGCCACCGCTCTCTTTTTTAATAAAAATATTTCCACACTAGCAAGTATGGCAAACCAGTAAAGTGTGATAATCTGCATGTTACAGATTATAATGGAAACTTGTTGCTAAAACACTAATTGATCAAACCTTTTTTAAAATTGTTTTCTTGCTTCTTGCCATACAGTGTTGGTGGAAGGGCCTTATTGGAGTTGTCAGAGTCTATCATGAATTTACTTTATTTTCTTTTACCAGATTAGGAATAAAAATTTGCATGTATCTGAGATTGTCATTGATGTTCATATCCTTCAACTGACCCTTTGCTGCCAAACCCAGAGGAATTACACTCAGACAAATCGCAATGCATTAATCACAAGGATTTTCTGGGCATCATTGCTGAAAAAAATATCACGTGGCATTAATTTGATTTTAGTTGTCCTTCCGTGTCATTTTTGTCTGAATTTCTTAGCTATTAGTTACCCTTGAGTAGGTGACGATTAAGCCTTTTCTTGATTTAAATTTTAATTTTTTAAAATTTAGACATACAGGCCATTTCAGCCCAATTTACACCCAATTAACCTACAGCCCCAGAATATATTTTTGAACAGTGGGAGGAAAAAGGAGACCCCGGGGGAAAACCTATGCAGGCACAGGGAATGTGCAAACTCCTTACAGCGCGGGATTCAAACCCCGGTCCCGATCACTGGTGCTATAAAGGTGTTGCGCTAACTGCTTTGCTAACCATGCTGTCCTTAGTTAAGGGGATGGGGAAAATAGTTTCAAATGTTCACAAATTATTCATGGAAGATTGCCGCCTTTTCTGCCAATTATGTTCTCAGTCACATGAAAGTCTATTGAGTCTTTCCCTCCATATCAAATGGCTGATTACATGTGGCCAGTACTAATTTCACTATAGCCCAGCACTAACCAATAGGCATTCTCAGTTCACAGGATGCAGAGAGTATGAACTCCATAGAACACCAAGAAAGATTAAATCAGGTAAAATTCCAGGTACGGGTATACTTATCGAAACTAGAGCATTCCTATAAGTGAAGACCCATTCACTACTATTGGAGGCTATTTTCGTAAAAGCAAAAACCCATTCAAATCCTTACATAAAAGCAAATTTTTGTAAAATGGGGTATACTGGAAATTCATTGCAATCCACTTGGAATACATAATGTTGGGAAGCCATGCCTGAGTCCTATCAGGTACAAAACTCTGCCTGCTGAACACTCTTTTAGACAATGGGTGGATGATGGTCAGCATGGATGCTGACCACTTTCATGTGACTGAGAACATAATTGGCAGAAAAGGCGGCAATCTTCCATGAATAATTTGTGAACATTTGAAACAATTTTCCCCATCCCCTTAACTAAGGACAGCATGGTTAGCAAAGCAGTTAGCGCAACACCTTTATAGCACCAGTGATCGGGACCGGGGTTTGAATCCCGCGCTGTAAGGAGTTTGCACATTCCCTGTACCTGTCCATGACTTGATGTCTGTAAGCCTCTCTTTCAATCCCTGCACCTTCTCACCACACCTTCTGTGGATGTAAGGACCCCCCTTCCCTTTTAACAGGGCAGTTGAGCTCCACTTTGACCGGATGCAGGATTCAGGGCCATGTGTGCTGCCAGGCTCTTGGAGATGTGTGACTACCATAACATTATGAAGTTGCCCACTGATTATGGAATTAAATAAGCTATTTCATGGACAGCTACAATACAGTAAACCACTGGAATTAAATACCCAGTGCCCTAGCAACCCTATGTTGACCTGCTCATGTGATGTTGATTCCATTCAAGAGTTTGGATGACCATAAATATTGTTAACAATGCATGGGAGTGATAGGGATCGCCACCTATTTAACAAATTTAAGATGATGGGCGATATGAGGCAACAATCAGGAGTTTGAACAAAAGTGAAAGCGTATTAAAGTGTGCACTTGTGATGTCACCAGGGCCACAATATTCAATTATCAGCACAGTTTTTGTACCAAGAACCTTTTTATCCCTTCTAACCTTTGCTGTTTAATGAGGGTTTATTATATGAGTGGAAAATTTCACATTGAGCTTTTCAAACATACGGCATAATTTTTCAATACAATTCTTGGATTTTTGACAACAAAATGTGTTAGTTAACTGCAGGAATACTAAAAGTTTCCTCCGATTAATAGATTTAGTCAAATCTGTGCAAATCCAAATCTGTGGTGTTTAACAGCTCCACACCAGTCATTTCCTGTAAGACGCTCAGGACAAGAATGATCTCCAGAGAGTTGTTAATGCAGCCTGCAACATCACGGGCACCAGACTTCACTCCATTGAGGACATCTACAAGAGGTAGTGTCTTAAGAAAGAAGCCTCTATTCTCAAGGACCCCACCACCCAGGCCATGCCCTCTTCGCTCTGCTACCATCGGGGAAAAAGGTACAGGAGCCTGAAGACAAGCACTCAACGTCACAAGGTATAGGAGCACCCTGGTGCCATCAGATTCCTGAATGATCAATGAACCAAAGACACTGCCTTCCTTTGACATTTTGTGCAGTATTTTTATTTATTTTTACAAGGTGGTTTAGATGAATATTTTGCACTGTGAGATGCTGGCACAAATCAACAAAGTCATGGCAATAAATTCTGATTCTGGAAGGGTGGGCTCCATGTTTTGGTTCTTGATGGAGAACAGAGCATGAAGTGGCAGGGGGAGTGCCATATCCAGCATTGCCATCCGCTCAACTCTGGAAGCACCACTGGTTCTCCAGCAGGTCTGAAAACTGAGAATTTCATGGTGCTGAGATACCCTAGTGATAGGACTGGAGAACGACCCCGGAATGGTGTACTGGGGTGTGACAATGTAGTTAAAATGATCGCTTCAGGCAAAAAGTGATTGGGACCTGAATTTTTAAGTGCTCAATTCTTCAAGTATCATCATGCAGATCACAGATCTTAGCAGGTGTTGCACTATAATGCATTAAATATCTTGGTAAAGATACAAGCAATAAATGGTCCTGATAAATGAATTGAATTTATGCAAATGGAACAATCTCAAACTCACTTCAGGAAACTACAAGGATGTTATGAATGATTATGACACATTTGCGGTCTGTTTTTCCCCTCCCACTAGCATGTTAATGTAAAGGCTCGTTGAAGGTCAAGTGAGGTCAAAATAGTTTCAATGCATCTGTTTCCTTTAAAAAGAAAACCATTTTAAATTAAGTAATTTCAACGTAACTTTTGATTTACTACAAAGGGATTTGAAGTCACTTCTCCATATCGATGATCTGAAACTCTGGCTCCTTGTTTAGTTATTTGCCAGTCAAGTCATCTTTATTTATCGTTCATACCATTCTCGCATGGTAAATATGAGATAGCATTTCTCCAGGACAACTGAGCATATTTACATAAATATGTTAGAATAGAAGCTAAATACAGTTGAAGTCCACAGTACATTATTCACATATATCCTGTTACGAGCCCAGAGGACCCCAAAACCCAGCAACAGATATTCATCAAGACAAATGGTTACTTAAACAAAAGTTGCATTTGATTATCTTTAAACATGAAAACCGAATCACCCTTTAACTTAACTAACCTAACCTAACCCCCTTCTAATTTTAAGCACACATGTATGTAATGTGTGTGTCAGTTCAGAAAAGTTCCTTGGTTCACGGTCCAATCTCACTTCTTATTCCTTTATAAAGTTTATAACATTTATAAAGTTCACCAGGCTTTGGCGCTTGAAATGTAAATGGTTGCCGCTTAGGAAGGTTCTTGTCAGTTTCCAGAGAGAGATTTGTTGTATGATGGACACCCAGCCACTTCAGTGTCTTGCTGACGAAACTTGCCCCTTCAGGGTTCTCCAGATGATGACCTCTTTCTTTCAGGTCACCACAGAGTCCTTTTTGTTTCTCTTATTCCAAGTGAAATATTAGATAGTCAGTCCTCTCCTCTTGCATAACCACAAGAGCTTTGATCAGGCTGAATCAAGCACTTACAACCCGTCTTCCATATGGGGTTTTCTACAAGCTTGCCAGCTTGTCCTGTTCCAGTCCCAGCTGCTTTTGCTGTCTGTAACACTGTAGAAGTGATCTCCATGTGTCTCTCTCTGAGAGAAAGCCTATTTGACTCTCTCTGCTTGCAAAAGCACATGAATGACCTTATTAGAACAGCTCCAGACAATGTGAAGCTCCAACAAGATCTTTCATCTGTTGCCTTTTGGTAAACAACAATCCATTAGTGAATTCTCTTGGGCACTCTCCAAAGCTCCTGTGGACCTGATATGTCTAGCATTAGCAGAGCTCCAGTATTTCAAATAAGATCTGTTTTAAAGTGTTTGTATGTAACCTACTCTAACAAACCTTTCCCAATTTATCTCCCAAAAACATATCTATATACTCTGCCTCAATCCTCATTATCCTAATATGATCTGGCTCATAGGTGACATCAAACCCATTCTTGTTGACTTTTACTTGCCTTCTCAGGCAGGGGCTATTAATGCAGACAATGAAATATAAATGCCACCAACTGAATTGGTTTCTGGTAATGTTTGGGAAGGAAAAAAAGCAAGGTAAATTTACAGCTATATAGGACCCTGATTGGACCCCACTTGGAGTACTGTGCTCAGTTCTGGTTGCCTCACTACCGGAAGGATGTAGAAGCCATAGTAAGGGTGCAGAGGAGATTTACAAGGATGCTGCCTAGATAAGGGAGCATGCCTTATGAAAACAGGTTGAGTGAACCCGGTCTTTACTCCTTGGAGCAGCAGAGGATGAGAGGTGACACGATAGAGGTGTTTAAGATGATGAGAGGCATTGATTGTGTGGATAGTCAGAGGTTTTCTTTTCCCAGGGCTGAAATGGTTGCAAAAAGAAGATATGGGTTTAAGGTGCTGGGAAAGTAGGTAAGAATAGATGTCAGGGGTAAGTTTTTTTAATGCAGAGAGTGGTGGGTGTGTGGAATGGGCTGCTAGCAGTGGTGGTGGAGGCAGATACGATAGGGTCTTTTAAGAAACTTTTGGATAGGCATGTGGAGCTTAGAAAAATAGAGGGTTATGGGTAAACCTATTAATTTCTAAGGTAGGGACATGTTCAGCACAGCTTTGTGGGCTGAAGGGCCTGTATTGTGCTATAGGTTTTCTATGTTTCCATAATCCGGTCAATCCTTCCTGGACAACAAGTGGATATTGATTCATTCAGAAGCTGTGTGAATATTGTCTCTGTGTTATTCACAGAGAACAAAATGAATAAGAATTATTTATTTGTCATTTTATAACCCAAAGCATTTCTATTTCAATTCCAGCAGTCAGAGGATCCTCAGAAGTAAATCCCAGTTTAATTGAAATCAGAAGAATGCCTGTTTTTAATTTGTGACCTAGAATCAGAAAACACATGTTCTGCAATTGTAATTGAGGCGGGAAGTCAGCTTTCCTCATTTGCTGCTGGAGGAGTGGGGCTTCACCTTTCTTTTCGGTCACCCCTGCTGAATGTGTGCAAGAAGAGTAGCCATGTGGTTTAACTCCGCTGAAACCAATTGAACCAAACACAAAGAAATGAATATAATTGGTGCCCTATACTCTGGGCACTAATGTGCAGAGCCAAATTAAATTATTCAAAAGATACTCAGACAGATTTAGAGATAAGAAGGCTTTAGAAGGATATATGGACCAAATACATGCAAATGAGATTAGCCAAGAATGTAAGGACAAATTTTGGCTGAAGGACCTGTATGACTTTCTAACTCTGATAAATCCCCCTCTGTTTTCCTCAATTTATCTATCTCTCAAAATGAATTTCTTGTTTCTTGGATTATTCACCTGACATAAACTGGGTTGTCCATTGATCTCATTAAGAGCAGAAGAGCAGAACATATGTGACCTTGAGTGTTAACACTGAAAGCCTGAAAATTCAATGATAAAACATAGTTCATTTCAACATCATGCAATTGAAATCAATTTTTAATGAACAAAATGCGATAATGACCTTGATGTAATTATTCTGAAAACTCAATTGTGTATTTTTTTTTATTGTGAGTCACACTTTACAACGCTGATGCACAGGGTGATATCATTTCCTTGAACACTTCTTTTGCAGTGAATAAATTTGGGTGGCACTGTTGGTGTAGCAGTTAGTGAAACCCCTTTACAGCATCAGTGATCAGTACCCGGATTCGAATCCGGCGCTGACTGTAAAGAGTTTGTATGCTGTCCCTGTTTCTGTGTGGGTTTTCTCTGGGGGCTCCAGTTTCCTCCCACTGTTCAAAATGACCTGAAAATGTAGGTTAATCGGGTTTAAATTGGGCGGCACAGACTCGTGGGCCGAAATGTCCTGCTACTGTGATAAATTAATATAATCTACAGGAAGCATTCATGAAAATAGGAAGAGTAAAATGAAGTATAAATGAACGGCTTTGTTCCCCTGGTAGAAACATTTATGATCACCAACCTTAATAGCTAAAATGCATATAGAAAAAGTAAGACACTGCCAGAGGGAGTGTTGCTCCCAGCTCAGGAAACAATTTTGGGTTTAAAATTATTGTGTTGACATTGTATAGCCATTGCCCTGTGGTAAAAATCAACATTTGTGTGTTTTAAATGAGTTGTATGGGTTTGTCCAGAATTGTTGTTGGCGAAAACGATACAATTTCCATTTTAACTTCTTCTTAGCAAAGTATTTCACTGAGGATGTGTGCATATTAATAAAACACAGGTTGGGCAGTGCTGTGATATAAGTGCTAACATTTTGGCCCACTGTGAAGCTGTATGGAGCTCCATGAATCTTCCCACTTGCAGTTTAGCTGCATGCCCTCTCTCACCAGATGCAAACATAACAGATTAAAAAAAAAAATTGTATAGAAACAGCATGGATTCAGGCCCTTCTGCCCATGAGCACGAACTGCCAAAATACACCCATGTGACCAATTAGCGTACCATCTCTGTATTTGGAACCCATATAGAAACTGGGAGAATGTGTATACTCCTCACAGAGAGCAGCGGATTCGAACACGGGTTGCCAGCTCTGTAATAGCTTTGTGCTAACCACTACACTGAAAACAAAGAGCTAGTCGTTCCATCACTCTGAAAGAACAGTGTTTCTTCTGCTCAGATGGAGAGATAATGCGACTTTTAAAAAAAAATTAACTCACACAAATGCTTGTGCATTAAACTTGGTTTTGTTTTAAAGGTAAACGAGAGAGAGACTGCAGATGCTGGATCACAGGAATAACATACAAAATGCTGGAGGAACCCAGTGGGTCAATCAGCATCCACTGAAGGCAATGCCTGACCCTCTAAGTTCTTCCAGCACTCCATGATTTGGTTTTGTTTTAATGATTACACTGGGATAAACTCGTCCTCTAGAGTCAATTATCCTGATGTGTTTATTTGAATATTAGTAAAATCATAAATGCTTTCCAAGTGACAGAGTTATGAGTTGGCTTGAAAATACTAGTACAGATACATTTAAAACCTCCGAACTATCATTGAATGTTAAAGCAGCACACCTCTACCCTCCACTGGCCTCCATCTCTGAACTAAAGGAGGATGTGTCCCCATGCATGGATTACAAATGTCACATGATAAATGAGATGATTGAAATTAAGATTGAACCAAAGCATCCTTAACACCATCACACTAAATTGCCTCTAAAATTGCCCCAGAAATATTGCATCCAGTACCTCTCCTGTAAACCATACTGAGATTAATTGCACTTTTGTCCAAAGATACAGTCCTGAATATTAATCCTGAACATGACTATTACCAATTTGTACCCACAACCCCATGTTCTGTCATCATGACATTACTTAAAATAATGCTCAGATTAATCTTCTCCGTTCACCTCACACCAAAGTCAGGTTCCTTCTAAGTCTCTGGCTTTTCACCACCAAAGTCCCCATAGTTTCATTAATACAGTAACACCCCCTGGAGTGGAATTCAAGCAACTGGCAGCCTCAGGCAACCAGCAAAATAAATTGAGGAAAATAAATTTTTAAAAAGTAAAAAAATACATACTGCAAGTTTAAAATTGTAAAAGAAAATTTTCTCTGAAAGAACACAAACATTTGGTGAAGATGGGAGCAAATATTCAGCCAGCGGAGGGCCTTGGTTGTGCTTTGCTCGTAGCAGCTGTCTGAATCAAGTTGTGCGAATCAGCAATGGCATCGCCCAGGATGAAGAGCTGGTTGATGCCGCTCGCCATTGGGGTGACTCTTTTAAAGTGCCTCCTTATCTCTGCTTAGTAAGAGCCGCCCTGGTCAGAGGCTTTATTTGTAAACTGGGGTGGGGGGGGGGGGAGAGAGGAGAATGTAATTATTGTCCATCTTTCGGGTGGCTCCATGGAGGGGCAGGAACCTGCAGAAGCACCAACGGTTAAATGTTTTCAAAGAACGTTTTTATATTCATGCAAGTGGTTTGTTAAGTGTAAATACAGTTCTTTTAAACTCTTTATCCTTTATGCAGGTGTATTAGTTAGGTATTGTAAGAGTAAGTCTCACGCAACCAGAAAATACACTTATCCAGCTTCTACCAATCCCCATTGGTACTGGATACCAGAGGTTTTACAGTAATATCAGTACCCATTACGAGGAGACATGGGAGAACTTCTCTTAGGATATTTGCTCATGTTGCCATTCTCCCTTCTAACTTTTCTTTTTGAGTTATTATCACAGGATCTTCAACTCTCAGATACAACCAAATTCACAAATGTGTGTGTTTCACCACTGTTTTTATTTGTATCTGTGCTATTAATGTTCTGGAGATACCTTGATCTAACTGCTTTAGAATTTTTTTTATGAACTCTGGGATAATATTTGTTGCCCATCACAGTTGCCTGAATTGAGTGGCCATTTTACAAGAGATTTAAGAGTTAAGCATGTTAAGTTGGAGATATAAACGTGAGTATTGACAACAATGTGGTGTGACACAGTCCCTGACACTAGCTGTTCTTGGTTTATTTAATTAATTGTATAGTGAATGCCTCAACTTCCTTGGTGGAATTTGTGTTTTGATCATGTTTTAGCCTCCTCTTTTTTGGTAATATGACCGCAGTGTGATGCATTACTCTCAAAAAATATATCAACAAAGTTGATACATGCACACAAAATAATCACTGTCCTTCCCAAAATTACAAATGACTAATTTTGCTTCTTTACAAAACCCATTCTTTTATTTCCTACAGTTTATACAGTAAAATCCCTGGTATCTGGCACCTATGAGGATTGGTAGATGCAGGATAAGTGAACTTTCTGGTTGCTTGAGAATTTGTGTTGCATGACTGGAAAAATAACGGCAAGGTGTGCCAATTTTAAATCTGTGTACTTTTTAAGCTATTTATTTTCAACAATTTTCTTTTTGCTGGTTGCTTGAATTTCAGAAAGCGGGTTTACTTGATTGGCAAGCATTGCAGATAATTCTTTGTGCTTTCTAAATAAATATGTATGACGTTTGATGCTATGACAGTATTGCTTTTATATGTAAGCTAAAGCAATAGGCTCTAACTTCAGGTAAATTATTAAATCTAAAATGTAAAAAAAATGTTATTTCCTTCGCTACAACTTGCACTGTTTAATGTTTTGTATCTAGCTAAGATTCTGGTTGCAATTTGTTGAATATTCAACAAAATAAGCAATGGAATCCTTTAACCTCAAGGACTTGGCGGATGACCAAGGCAGATTTATTTTCTTGCAACCATAGCAACAGGATGCATGTATGTAACATGCTTAATGCAGATATGCATCGTGCAAGGTGCTTTGTAAATCAGGAAAAAAAAATCAGCAATGAGCCAGAGATAATGAAAGGAGGCGGCTAACAACTGACGATGATGGAAGAGAAGGTGAAAGGATTAAAGAAAGAATTTCTTTCCAGCAGCTAATAAAAGGAGAGGCACCAGAGGGAAAACCAGAGAATTGGTGGGGGGGGGGGGGTGGGGGGGGGACGGAAAGAACTTATTTCAGGGCAAATTAAACGTTAACACTTTTTTAAAAATGAATTTACTTGTGGAAGTGCATTAAAGGACGAATTACATGAAATGGTTTCGGCAGTTGATATCCCTCTGTGAGCAAAGAAAGTCATGGAATTCTAGGAAAACCTCACTTTATGGATAGAGTTAAACTTCTGGTGAATAAGCACAACCCAACGGAATGGACAACACTAGAGGAGGAAGAGCAACGGAAAACATGAACAGTCCTTCAGAAGGAATACAATCCCATAACTGGGGCAAAACAGTAAAAGTTTCATGTTTGAAAGCTGGTCAAGGTTGTGGGGGGGCGGAGGAGGGGGAACACGCGTCAATCTACCATCAGTCAGTTGAGATAGGAAGGAAAATTGTGGAGGAACGTGGACTTTGAAACTCTTGTAAAGAGGGAATGAATAAAGGAAGAATTTCGGAGAGGAGATTACCAGCTGTTGCCTGGCCTGGAGAACAGGTCTTGGGAAGCAAGGTGGACAGAGTTCGAAGAGCAATGAAGGATGAGAGATGACAACAGAGGTACAGAGATTATGAGGGGCTTAGAAAGGTTGAACAGCCAACACCTTTTCCCAGAGTGACGATGGGAAATACCAGAGGACATCTGTTTCAGATGAGAAGAGGTAAATTTCAGGAAGAAGTCAACAGTATTTTACACAGAGTGGTGGGTGCCTGGAATGTAATGCCAGGGGTGGTGGCGGAAGTATAATAGGAGCATTCAAAAGAGACTTTGTTCGCACATAGATGCTAGAAAAATCGAGGCTTATGGGTGTGAAGTAGGGAAGGATTAGATCAGCGGTTCTCAACTTTTATCATTCCACTTACATGCCACTTTAAGTAATCCCGAAGCCATCAGTGCTCTGTGATTAGTAAGGGATTGCTTAAGGTGGGATGTGAGTGGGAAGAGAAGGTTGAGAATCACTGCTCTAGACCCAATTGTTACTGAAATATTTTGCTTGAGAAAAATGGTCCTTGGCCCATTTCCTTTGGAGTTATGAAACCGAGCACATAACGAGTCATTTAGGGACGATTAAAACAGTGTTTTTCAAACTTTTTATTTCCATCCACATACCACCTTCAGCAATCCCTTACTAATCATAGAGCACATATGGCATAGGGAATACTTAAAGTGGTATGTGAGTGGAAAGGAAAAGGATGAGAACCACTGGATTAGATAGTTGTGGAGTAGGTTTACATAGGTCAGCATAATATTGTGGGCCAAAGAGCCTGCACTATGTTGAAATGTTCTATGTTCATAGGCAATGAAAAAAGTATAAACCTTGACAGGACATGAGGCTTTAGCCATATGGTGAACTTAATGTAATAGGTCTGATGAAGTTATGAACAACATTGTATTAGCATACAGACAAACGCCTTTAACCATAAGGCTATCAAGAAACGGTCAGCATGGAATGGCCTGCAAATACTGAGAGATGAGACTTGATCGACATAGTATGGTGATTCTTGGAGCATCCAGATCATCTAGCAGAAGGCCTCACAAAAAAAGTACCAGGATTTGGTGTTGCTGGTGGTGAGAGGAACACTCCCAGTCAGGTCCTTCCTGTGCAACCTAATCATCACCCACAATGCACATTATCCTCGAGGTGACTGTAGTAGAGTGAAGACAGAATCTCTTTGCAGAATGCAGATTCACTAAGATTGTGTACAGAAGAATGCAAGGGTCCTTGTCAATTACATTCCCTACAGCAGCGAATCGGAGGACTCTCTGATCTATGGACTCATAGGGAGTCAAACATCCAGAACTGCTGAAAGGTCATCAACTCAGTGAAAGACTCACTTTGGTCTGCCGAAAACCTGTTGGTTTTTCAGCACATGGAGATGTCATTTAGGGAATGCTGCCACTTGGCATATTCCAGGTTGCAGGAGTACGTGCTGAGGGACACGTTGAGGCTTGATGCAGCCAATGCAAGGGTGGTGTAGGGCAGGACCACAGTCTAGAGTCCTTCTGTTGCCAGGTATTACGGGGCTGAGACCAAGAGGAAGTTCCTCAAACAAGAGGGGGAGGGGAAATAACTATGAGGCACCATAGTGGTGGCAAATGAATGAAACAGCGTACAGTGATGGAAATGCATGACTACGAAACTAAGGGTGGGAAGAGACTTTGAACAAGTTTTCTTTTGTACATAATTTATTGTAAATAATGTCTATTTTTGCTTTAAAAATATTAGCATACAGCCAAACTCCTAATTTGAGATAATCACACAATTAATTAATAATAACCTTAAGCATCAATGTGTCAAATAGAGGGGGAGGAGTCACGTGATGGAGTAGTGGCCGGACGGTGAACTCCAGCCCTCTCCAGAAAAGTCGGGAGAAACAAGAGAAAATACAAAGGCACAGAAATAAAAGTTAAAGAAAAGTGAGTATAAAGGTGGAAAGAAGATGGCGACAAAAAAAGAAAAATCAAAATCAACGGTAAGAAGAGAGGAAGAGAAGACAACGGAGGAAGAAGGAGAAGGCCTTACCTGTCCGAAGAGGCCCGCTGTGGAGAGAGAAGCCCACTTCCTCAGGTCGGTAGAAATAGGACTACAAAAATGGCTCGCAGAGCCGAGTAAAAGTGCACAACCGCGCATGTGCAAGGAGTCGCGCATGCGCAATGCGCATGAAAAAAAACACACCGACGGGAGGGGGGACCAGCTGGGGAGTCGATCTCCACAGCCGGCAACAACAGCTGCAGAACACCTGCAGCAAGAAGAGACCACAGAAGACAATGAAAACAAGAAAGAAGAGAAGAAAAGGGCAACAAAGAAACAACAGATGACCAACCCAGAGGAAGAAGAAGAGGAAGAGTACAGTGAAATAGAAGAAGTGAAAGGCAAGGTAAAGGATATACTTTCTCTTGTTAGAGGATACATGGAGTCATTTAAAGAATGGCAAACACAGGAATTTAAGGATTTAAGAAGAAGAATAAACAACACAGAAGAGAAAGTGAATAAAATAGATATGACCTTAACAGAAATGGGAAAGAAAATGGACAAGATGGAAGAGCGGGCAGTAGCAGCAGAAATGGAGGTAGAAGACTTAAAAAAGAAATTGGAGGAATCTAATAAAAAAAACTAAAGAGAGACAAGAACTACTAGCTCAAAAAATAGATATAATGGAAAATTATAACAGAAGAAATAACATAAAGATAGTGGGCCTTAAGGAAGATGAAGAAGGTAAGAATATGATGGAGTTTATAAAAGATTGGATCCCTAAGACCCTAGGATGTCCAGAACTACAGCAAGAAATGGAAATAGAAAGGGCACATAGAGCATTGGCCTCTAAACCACAACCACAACAAAAACCAAGATCTATTGTAGTAAAATTCCTAAGATATACTACAAGAGAAAAGGTACTGGAGAAGACAATGGAAAAAGTAAGAGAGGGCAACAAACCACTGGAGTATAAAGGGCAAAAAATCTTCATTTATCCAGATATAAGTTTTGAACTCCTAAAGAAGATTTTATGGAAGAAAGGGTATAAATTTATACTAAAGCATCCAGCGGTATTGAAAATATTTATTCCAGGACAACAAAACAGACTATTCTCGGATCCAGAAGAAGCACGAAAATTTGCAGAACAATTACAAAAATAGACTGAGGGATGAAGACGGGAAATGAGAGTAAAAATGATCACGATTGATATGTATGTGTGTAAAGACAAAAATAGACTGAGGGATGAAGACGGGTAATGAGAGTAAAAATGATCACGATTGATATGTATGCGGGTAAAGAGGTATAAGAGTGAATAGAGACAATGTGCATACGTGAATGTATCTGTACTTAGAGGAAAATATAGATAGTATAGACAAGAATTAATAAGGGAAGGTAATGGAATAGAGAGAATAAGGAGGGAATTAAAAGAGTGACCTTTGTGACATGAAAAGTGAAATTTTTTCTGGGGGGGGCTGGGTGGGGGGAAATAGCGGTCACTGCAAAATCAGTTGACGCTTGCGAGTGGATTCGCAAACCCAAATGGAGAGGGGAGATGTGGTTGTCCGACAAGGGATAAAGGACAACTCAGGAGGGGAAGGGGAGATTGGGGATAAAGAAGATATAAATAGGAGAATAAGGAAAATGTTGGATGTTGTAGGAATGTTGTCTTATAAAGAGTTGAAAATAAGAAAACAGAAATGGAAAAGGAGGAAAGGTAATGATGGAAAAACGGAAAGAGAAGATAAACAAAGTATGAAATGGCTACGCTGAACTATATGATTTTAAATATTAATGGAATACATAACCAAATTAAAAGGAAGAAACTACTAAATTTACTGAAAAAGGAAAAAATTGATATAGCATTTGTCCAAGAAACACACTTAACTGAATTGGAGCACAAGAAATTAAAGAGAGATTGGGTAGGACATGTAACAGCAGCATCGTATAATTCAAAAGCAAGAGGAGTGGCTATATTAATTAGTAAAAATGTGCCATTTAAAATAGAAGAGGAAATAATAGATCCAGCAGGGAGATATGTTATGATAAAAGGTCAGATATATTCGGAGTTTTGGAATCTACTTAATGTATATTCACCTAACGAAGAAGATCAAAAGTTTATGCAAGATATCTTTTTGAAGGTAGCTAATACGGAAGGGAACATACTAATAGGAGGGGATTTCAACCTGAATTTGGATCCAAATATGGATAAAACGGGGAAAAAAATTAACAGGAAGAACAAAGTAACCAAATTTATAATTAAATCAATGCAAGAAATGAAACTTTTGGATATATGGAGGAAACAAAACCCAAAAGAAAAGGAATACTCATACTACTCGGCTAGACATAAAACATACTCAATAATAGACCTATTTTTGTTATCAGCTAGTATTGCAGGATAGAGTAAGAAAAACAGAATATAAAGCGAGAATGCTATCGGACCATTCACCCTTAATATTGACAGTAAAGCTAGAGGACATCCCTCCAAGAATGTATAGATGGAGATTAAACCCCATGCTACTTAAAAGACAGGATTTTAGAGAATTTATTGAAAAACAATTAAAAATGTATTTTGAAGTAAATACGGAATCAGTGGAAGATAAGTTTATACTATGGGACGCAATGAAAGCATTCATTAGAGGGCAAATAATAAGTTATGTAACCAAGATGAAGAAGGACTATAATCAGGAAACAGAGCAGTTGGAAAGGGAAATAGTAAACATAGAAAAAAAATTAGCAATGAAGGAAGATACAACTAAAAGAAGAGAATTGGCGGATAAAAAAAATAAAATATGAAACATTACAAACATATAAGGTAGAGAAGAATATAATGAAGACAAAACAGAAATATTATGAACTAGGTGAAAAAACGCACAAAATCCTAGCATGGCAGCTTAAGACAGAGCAAGCTAAGAAAATGGTATTGGCATCAAGGAAAAAAGACAAACAAATTACATATAATCCAAAAGAAATTAAGGAAAACTTTAGAGAATTCTATGAACAATTATACCGAACTGAAAACGAAGGGAAAGAAGGGAAAATAGATGAATTTTTGACTAAAATTGAATTACTAAAACTACAAATAGAGGAACAAAATAAATTAACAGAACCATTTGGAACAGTAGAAATACAAGAGATAATAAAAAAATTACCAAATAATAAGACACCAGGAGAGGATGGATTTCCAATAGAATTCTACAAAACATTTAAAGACTTATTAATACCGCCCCTCCTGGATGTAATCAACCAGATTGATGAGACACAAAACTTACCAGATTCATGTAAAACAGCAATAATTACAGTAATACTAAAACAAGGGAAAGATCCACTCTCACCAGCGTCATATAGACCAATATCTTTGCTAAACACAGATTATAAGATAATAGCTAAACTATTAGCAAACAGATTAGCAGAACAGGTACCAAAAATGGTAAATTTAGACCAAACTGGATTTATCAAAAAAAGACGCACAACAGACAATATTTGTAAATTTATTAACTTAATTCATGCAGTAGAAGGAAATAAAGCACCTACAGTAGCAGTTGCTTTAGACGCAGAGAAGGCCTTCGACAGAGTAGAATGGAATTATTTGTTCAAAGTATTGCAAAAATTCAGTTTACTGGAGAAGTATATTAATTGGATTAAAGCATTATATAAGGGACCGTTAGCGAAAGTGACAGTAAATGGACATGTATCAAAGCAATTTAACTTAAGCAGGTCAACGCGGCAGGGATGCCCACTATCACCTTTATTGTTTGCGCTAGCTATAGAACCACTAGCAGAATTGATAAGAATAGATAATAATATAAAAGGAATAAAAATAAAAGACAGGGAATATAAAATCAGTCTATTTGCGGATGATGTTATAGTGTACTTAACAGAACCAGAACTATCAATAAAAGAATTATATAAGAAATTGAAGGAATATGGAGAAGTGTCGGGTTACAAGATAAACGTAAATAAAAGTGAAGCAATGCCTATGAATGATGCGGATTTCTCAAAATTTAAGAAGGAATCTCCATTCAGATGGCAAATGCAGGCAATAAGATACCTAGGTGTACAAATAAACAAAAATCTAGGCCAATCATATAAACTCAATTACAATCCACTAATGAAAAAATTACAGGACGATTTAGAGCATTGGAAAGATCTACCACTAACACTGATAGGAAGGATAAACTGTATTAAAATGAACATTTTTCCAAGGATATTATACTTATTTCAGGCATTGCCAATACAACTGACAGAAAAATTCTTCAAAGAGTTAAAGAAAATAATAAGGAAATTTTTATGGAGAGGGGGGAAACCGAGGATAGCACTAGATAAATTAACAGAATGGTATAAACAAGGAGGCTTACAATTGCCAAACTTTAAAAATTATTATAGAGCCGCACAATTAAGATACCTATCAGATTTTTATCAAACAAGGGAAAAACCAGACTGGACGAGATTAGAATTAGATAAAATAGGGGAAAAGATACCTGAACACATATTATATAAATGGGACGAAAAATTGGTACAACATAGAACTTCTCCAGTATTACATCATCTCCTCAATATTTGGAAGAAGATCCATGTAGAAAGAAATAAAACAAATTATCAATTACCAAAACTAATATTGACGCAAAATAAGCTACTCCCTTTTACAATAGACAACCTTTCCTTTAAAGAATGGGAAAAAAAAGGGATTAAAAGAATAGAAAATTGTTTTTCAGGAAGTAGATTCTTATCCTTTGAACAAATGAGAGATAAGTACAATATAACTGGAGATACAGCACAGGCATATTACCAACTGAGATCCTACTTGAAGGATAAATTAGGAAGCAATTTGAGTTTACCAGAGGGAAGTAACCTTGAATATGTGATTACAGATACAATGTTAATCAAAAGATTTATAACAAATATGTATATTAAACTGCAAGAAAAGGAGAATGAGGAAACAAATTGTAAAACTAAACAAAAATGGGAACAAGATTTAAATATAAAGATAAAAAAGGAAACATGGGAGAAATTATGTTCTGGAACGATGAGAAATACAATAAATATGAGGCTACGTATGATACAATATAATTGGTTACACAGACTATACATTACACCGCAAAAGTTAAATAAATGGGACCCAACAGTATCTGATAGATGTTTTCGATATAAAAAAGAAATGGGAACAACAATTCATGCAATCTGGACATGTGAGAGAGTAGAAAAATTTTGGGATGATCTCAATCAGATATTAAATAAAATAACAGAAAACAATATACCAAAGAATCCAGAGATCTTTCTCCTAAGTAACATAAAAAACAAAGAATTTGGAATTGATTTGGAGAATGCACAAAAAAGATTTGTTAAGATAGCCGTAGCAAAAAAATATATTATGTCAACCTGGAAATTGGAAGATAATTTGAAAATACAACAATGGTATATAGAAATGAATAAATGTATTCCATTAGAAAAAATAACATATAGTTTAAGAAATAATATTGAAATATTCGAACAAGTATGGGAGCCTTACATTAAATACAATAGCGAAAACCTACCGGGGACAAACATTACCTAAGTTGATGGAAGGAGAAGGAAAGAAAAGAATGGACTCAGTAGAATTTCTGGTGTATTTTTGTTGAATGACAACATTGTCTTGTCTAACTGGTTTAATGCAACCTAGATTGTATACCTAAAATGGATGAGAGGGGGGGGTGGGGGGGTGGGGGGGTGGCTTGGGAGGAGGGAGGGGGAGTGGGGGGGTGGCTTGGGAGGAGGGAGGGGGGGGAGAAAAAGTCACTGTATATGTGTGAAAAAGAAAAAGTGTATATCATGGCTAATGTGATTTATGGTGTGAAAAATAAAAAATAAAAAAAAAATGTGTCAAATAGTTGGATCAGATCAATGAACATTTAATAGTTCCACTGTGTTTTCATTAGGAAAATTACATTTTTACTACATTGACTAGTTTTCTTAAAATTGCTTTTATGGGAGTTAAAGACAAAATTATTTAGAATTACATTTAGCTTTTATAATTGTCACATCCTGAGAAGTGCTTTCCTCACACCTTTGCAGGTGACTTGTTAGTTCTCACTTAGCCTTTTGTATCAGCGTGGATTAATTCTCACCAGGAGAAAGCATTGGAATATTATCTGTACTTTCTTTGACTGGAAAATAATGGACTGCAAAGACTTGGTTCCCGATGCAGTTCCCTTATGAATAAACTTTTGATCTGGCAAATACTGGTGTAAAACGACACCTCTGTACCTTTGTTGGTGATCGGACAGAGTTTGTTGAGGTAACCATTGCTGGTTTGTTTGTACATTTATTTTAAGTGCTGATCCAGAAATCTAAACTAAAAATATAAAATGCTGGAAATGGGCAGAAGATCAGGAAGAAAAACAGAGTCAACACTTCGTTGAAGTGCTCTGACCAAGGGTCTCTTTGCATAAATACAGCCTGACCCATGGAGAACCTTTCAGGATTTTCTGTTTTTGTGTTGTCAGAATAACATTAGAGGCCAAATAGACATTTATGTTATTTATACTCAACATTCCTGAAAAGAGGAAAAGATGCAAACTCACAAGAAAAGATGATGTAAACACAGTAGTTGCCACAGCCTCAAACTTAATTGTGTGAAGAAGGCTGATATCTTCTGCAAATGGCCGAAGTAATAGTAAGTAATCCTTATTTGCTCTTTACATTCTGCAAGCTGCCCGAGGCAGGAAGGATGCGAGAGAAAATAACAAGTTATGCAAGTAATGAATGGCCTAGACATGTTGCATAGGTAACAGGACCATTCTGCCCAGTTATACCACAGGATTAGTATAAGTATCAAGAGTGAGCAGTGTTGCACAAATACCATTAGTAATGATCAACTCGTCCAGCTACGGCAATAATCAACTAGACTAGTAAGAACAATGGTCAACTAGCCCAGGGAGAGAAATGGTCAACTCATTTAATTATAGCAAGACACCATCAAATGTGTGCTGCTATTATTGCTATTTGAAACTGACTAGCTAACAATAGCACAGAATGCACAGCACCTGGGGCTTTAACTATTTTCCAGTGTGTTGAAAATGAACAAAGTCCTGCAACCAAGCTGGTGGATGATTAAAACTAGCACATTCATTGGTTTAATAGCTGTTGAGAGATGACAGACCATATTACATCAGTAAAACCTAATAGAGGTGTTCAAAATCTTGAAAGGTTTTGATAGAATAAATAAGAAACTGTTTCTAGTCTCAGAAGGTTCACAGATTTAAAGCAATAGAGAAGAAAATCAATGACAGCACAAGGAAAATATTTTTCATGCAGTACTTGTTCTAATGTGCAAAGCATCACGTGACAGGCTACTGGGAGAATAATTATGCTCAGTGGGGAACCAGACAATGCAAGTCAAAGAAAAACTGACAGAACTATAAGGAAAGAGTGGGATTGTGGGACTAATTAGGTAGATCACAGGCAAAGTGGGCTGATTGTACTGCATGAATCTTTGATGCTGTGATTGCTGAGATAAAAAAAATGCCTGGGTGGGGGGGGGGGGGGGGGAAAGAAAGGTAGGAGATTTTACTAACAGGCATATATATCTGTGTAGCTTTTGTGAAGGGTGAAAACCAGCACAGATCAGTTGACAGAATATCCTGTTGCTCTATTGAAAATTCTATGTAATTTTATTTCTTTTTAGATAGATGCATCAGGCAACCTTATGAGTTTGTTGGGTTTGTTAAAACACTGGTTAATGATGGCATCTACTGGTGAAGTTCATGTATTCCCTCTCGCTGTTTGTCATTTGTGTTTTTTACACAGCCGCTGCGTTCCAGGAAAATATTCCCATTTTCCCGGAACCTATGAGGGGTGTCATTCCTGTTCCGACATTTTACCTCCTGGACCCCTTGTCAATATCTTGGAACACCTGCAGTCCAAAGTGAACTGCTGGCATTCCGTGAAGAATGGGCCAATGAAGTAGCGTTGAGAGTCCTGCCTCTTTACTTACCGCCCCTCCGGTAAGCTGTCTAAACTCGCCTAAAGAAACAGAGATTTGGAGTTTTGGTTGTTTGTGTGTGAACGACCAATGCCGAGAGGTTGGACATTCTTCAGACGAGTAAAATCACGCAGTCTATCTCAAAAAAACCATTACTGTTTCACCCACTGATCCATCAGTGACACCGCGGTGCTTTGTGGATTTATCCAGTTCTTGGCCAAGTAGAGCAGACCATGAGAATCCACAGGTGACCCATGGCCTGATACAAATTCAACTGCTCACAGCCAGCAAAGCAGAAGTAATGCTACTTTTAAGCTTGGCCTTCCTGGATTAGAGAGAGAAGAATTCCCTATATTCCTACTTCCTAAAATCAACCCTTGCTGAAACAAATAATCATCGACAAAGATAATCTTTCAAGGATGAAGCTTCATGTGTTCAAATAGACGGTTATTAAACTCCCCAGGCAAACTAATGGTGGGCAGAGGGAGTTGAAGAGAGACAAAATATTAGCATCTCCTTTGTAAGTAATTCACATTCTAAGTGCTGAAAAATTCTACTTTGTGACGTCAATAACATTCAACATTATGTCCAATGTATAGTTTTTAGAAAGATATAAATGTGACGTGCAATTTGATTCTTACTTCAAAGAAAAGCAAATAATACAGAAATTAACAGTTATGAAATATTTATCCCAACAATTTTATGTTGCATGGACGTCAGCAAGAAGTAATCTGCTACAAAGCAGCAATATAAGCACAGCAGATACAGTAAAAGTTCATCGCAATTCAGTTTTAGCTTCAAAATTCCACTGAATCATTGATTTCCACTTGATCTGATGGAATAGGAGGTTTCATTTACCCATCAGTGAACAAATTAAGAGCTTTTAAAGTATTTTTAGTAGCTCCAGTAGCTATTTTTCAGTAGCTCCCATTCTGAAATCTGCCCAGCAGACAACCAGACAGCCAAATGCCTTCAGTTCTGTGAATCAGTTTAATTAAAACATTAACAGCATCCAAAAGCTTTTAACACCTCATCATTAGGCACTTTCAGGTGGCCAATTGCCCCGCATGTAAAGCTGCATGATTAGGCAATATGCGGTGTTTTGAGGCCACCTGAATGTGCAGGAGGCGCTCTTGAGGCGAGCTACGTAACCCTCATCCGAGAGGGATAATCATCTCAGCTCAGTGGCTCCCCCAGCCACCTGAATGCAGCTGGCTGAAAGCGGATGTTAAAAGGTCAAGCTGCTGACGTGGCAGTGACGTCGTCAGCCTGAGACACCTGGCATGAATCTTGAAGCACATTGTGCAGGCAGGCTAGTGCAGATTCAGTCGTTTTGTTTAGCAGTGAAGGAAAACAGTGCATTTGAACAATGGCTCCAAGAAAGGCTAGTAACTGGTCTGAAAAAGAGTTAAGACTGCTTCTAGACCATCTGACTCAGGAATCCCAGGAAAGGGAGCTCACTGGGACAGTTACGAATGGTCCCACTTTTGAGCGGCTGTCCAGAGTGCTCGCAGCACAAGAGCACCAGCGCAGTAAAAATCAGGTGGTCACGAAGCTGAAGAGCGTGAGGAAAAAGTTCCTCGGAGTCCTGGACCACAACAGGAGGAGCGGCAATGGGCACAAGGAGTGGCAGTACTTCGACCAGTGCCACACACTCTGGGGGGCTAGCTACTCAGCTACTCTCTTGAATGTAGCCAGTGCTCTGGAGACCCCGGAACCCCCAGAGCTTATCCCTGAGGGATCTCAGGGTTCACACAGCGGCAATGGAGGAGACATGCTGGTCCAGGAGGAGTAGGCCACCGCCGAGGACCCGGCAGTCATGGATTTGGATGCCTCCAAGAGAGGAGGTGCAGAGGTCACTGTCCCTGGAAGTGGCAAGGTGGCACTCTCAACAGAGAACACAGGTACAGCAGCATTGAGGTTGTGTTTATGGAGAAGCACTTAAGTCCAATGCTGTTGCGCTTTTCCTGTTTCCACCCACAGCCTCTGGTCCCAGACGCAAGTGCCAGTGACTGACAAAGAGTCAGGTTCTCGCGAAGGAGCTGCAGATGATGATGTTGGCACTTGACAGGGAGGACAGTGAAAAAGACCGCCAGCAGGCAGGAGGCGCTGGATCACGAGGGAGTCATGCTTTCCGACCAGAGGGAGAACGAGGAAGCAACGTACCACTCTGAAGTGGAGAAGCTTGCCCAGTCGATGTCTGAGTTTGCGGTTTCCCTGCGGGGACTGAGTGCCGCAATGGACAGGCAGTCAGTCATCTTCAACAGATTGGTCACGCGATTGTAGACCTCCCCATCCCCATTCCAACAGTCATATGGTCAGCCTCATCTCATGTGCCTGGCCCCTCCATCCAGTATGCCATTTCATTCCACACCAGTGCATCATAGTAGTGGACGCTTTGGCATGACTGAGATGCTTGGGTCCGGTACTGGTTACTCATCCCCCCCCCCTCCAACACGTTCCTCTCATTGCTGGAATAAAGTTTGTGTCAGAATATACATCCTTAATTCTGCTAACTCACTGCTCACTTTTGTTGTTCTTGAAGCCCCTCATAAGGGCAATGTTATGTGCGACACTTTAAAAATGGAAACATTCTGCAGTGAGCTGCTATGGTGCCAGGTGGTGGTGTTTGTTGTGTTTACTGTTTCAGTGTTTGATCTGCTGTCTTCAAGTGTGGAGTGGATTTGCACTGTTATTTGTCCATTCCATGGTTTCCTTCAAGTTTAAGAATGATGTGAAATGTTAACATTGAGATATCTACCTCAGATATTTATGAAGCAGTGTGATTTCTCAAAGAACGTCTTTTATAAAATTTTATTAAATTTTTGATAAGTCACAAGTTTCATTTATATGTACCCATTCATTTGCGAGAACACATAACATGCCAGGCAGCAGGCTTATGTCACCACATTGGGTGGGGAGGGTGGAGGAGGGTACAAGTTGTGGAAAATGGAGAGCTGGGTAGCAGGGACACACCCTTACAGGATGGACATGATGGCAGAATGGATGGCCTGGTGCCCATGGCCCTGCTGATCAGCACAATCTGCGCTATTGGGTGCAGGACCATCTACTTCAACCAATGTCCACTCTGAAGGGAAGTCTTCCTTGTTAATCTCACATATATTGTGCAGTACATAGCAGGCAGACACAACATCTGGGACTAAGGCGGTAAAGATATCTAGACGCTTGGACAGGCATTGCCAGTGGCCTTTTAGATGGCCAAATGCATGTTCCACCATTATCCTTGCTGAATTAAGGGCATTGTTAACTCTTCGCTGATCCTGATTCAGTACTCGGTGCTGTGTGAACCCCTTCATCAGCCAGCTTCGTAGGGAGTATGTCACATCACCCACAAGATGCGCTGGAACCTCCACTCCCTCCACATCCTTGGACACCTGCAGGCACAACAATACAGACATGTAATTAATTCACGCACCTGAACGTTGACACAGCAAGCATGCATAACATATTGAAACACGAAGCTTTGAAGGGTGAACACTCACGTCATGTGGGAAGAGGCATCCGCCCTTGTCCTCAGCTTTTCTATATAGAGGAGAGTTGGTAAACACTTGGGCATCATGTGTGTGGCCTAGCCACCCCACAAACACATCCGAGAAGCTGTAACATGAATGGAAATCACAGTGGAAATCACACAGTGAAGTTATAGTCATTGGAAATGTGATTTGATGTACATCAATAGAGGCTCAACTCACCAGAATCTGTGGTCAACCACCGCTTGCACAATCACTGAATGCCACCCTTTGCGATTGTAGCAGGCTGCAGCATCCACACTGGGTGTGATAATGGGAATGTGTGACCCATCAATGGCACCAGCACACATTGGGTATCTCCTTTGGGTGAAGCCATTAATGGTCTCCTGGAGACGTGTTCCACTTGGCAGGGCGATGAAACGTTTACCGAGGAACTTCCTCAAGGCGGCAGCCACCTCCTGCACCACCATGTACATGGTGCTGACGCTTATTCCAAAGATGGTACTGATGGATCAATACTCACAAGGGGTGGCATACCACCACAAGGCCACAGCTAATCGAAGTCTGGGCTCCAATGGTAGCTGCAAGTCCGGTCTATGCGCCTTCAGGTGAGGTTCTATGAGTTCCAGCACAGTGAAAGGTGCCACGTGACATATGAAAGTGTCTGCTCCACTCAGCATCATCAAATTTGGTGAGGACATTACTCCAGAACTCAGTACCCTGTGGTCGGTTCAACCTCCAGAGAGACCGATGTGTCACCATAGTTAATTGACTGACCAGCAGCATTTGCCTTCGTCTGCGGCACTTACGCTCCACGCGCCTTTCGACCGCTAACTGCTGTCTTCTTGCCCTCAACCTTTGCAGGAACCTTCTGATTGCACCCATGCGATTTTCAGATCTCAAGGACGATTGAAGAGCTTCAACAGCACAAATATCCTTTCCAAGGATCTGCCGTATCTCATTCTGAACACTCAGAAATGATGAAATCGTCCTCATTATGTGTCCTTCCTGCACAGGGTCTGCCATTGTCCTGAGTTCCTTCTTGTCATGCTCAAAATGACATCAGTCAGTGGGTGGGATCACAGCTGACACTGGGCAGGAGCTGGAGTGTGCTCAGAGCTACATCCTGTGCAGCTGTGTCCTTCAGGTGGCCAGCATTGCACTTTAAACACTGCCACCTGAACGGCAATTTGAAGGGCTGTTTCTGCTTCTTCAGGTGCATTCTTAGCATAAAATGCACCTGAAAAAGCCTACCAATTCAGTCAAATTTTGAAAGCCTCAGAATTGTTGCATCAAGGAATCAAAACAAACCTCCTGCCATCAATGTTCACCGTGAGCTTTAAGATTCAATTTATTTTCATAGTAATTAAACAGTGTCGTATTACATGAAATTTCTTTTTGCCCACTGAAAGGCGGGCAGATTTGCCACCAGCAGGAATTGCCTAAGCGCCTCTTACAGTCAGACTTACAGTCAGACAAACAAAAGAGAGTCCCCCAGAGTCACCAGGGGTAAGAGTAGGGTGGGAAGGTTCAAGAGCTTGATACCTTTTGGATTAAAAGCTCACGAAAGAAAAATGTCACCAGTTGTAAAACTCCCATCATTAATGGTTTTTTGACTGCAATGTTGGGAAAACTGCAGGAAAAATTAACATAATTACTGCCCGTGTGGTCGTTCACACATGGTTCCTCTTTAGATTGCAAGTACCGGAGTGCAACAGTCCCGGTGGTCGGGCGTGCAGTAGAGTGGATGACCGTAAACAAATTTTTCCGGTATGATTTATACTGCAGGCTTCCTCCAAAAAAGTTGTAGAGGTCACGCAGGATAAATCGCAGTGCAGGCATTGTCTCAAAATTCCTGCACCTTCCTTTTTAGACTGACTGAGTAGCGGCAAAATTCCTTGATTGTGCCGTTACATGCCTGCAGTCAAAAACCATAATATTCAACCTAATGAAGCAGTGTAAGACAATGAAGGAAAAGCAGCAGAAACTATTTAGAATTCAGTTCAACATCTCGAATGCATATGCACTTTCTATTACCAGTTAACATCTAAGATCAAATTAAATGCAAAAATTCTGATGGAGTGTCCAGTAAAAAAAATGTCTGTAATGAATTGTTTCCAATAACCATTAGCCAGTTCAACAGGAAAGGAAGACCACAAATGTAGGTGAAATAGTTCCCTGAACAGTAAAAGGCAGAATTCTAGAGATACTTGGTACAGATTACAATCTATCATCTTCCAGCCCACTGCTCTCTGTGTCACTAAACACAAATCTATAAAAAAGGAAGCAAGGCCAAATGGTCACTTGTTCCACCATTCAGAAAGATTGTGGTTGTAAAAACCCGAACTTCATACTCCCCTTTCTGTCCAGCTTCATATTGTTCAACAAAGTCTCAGTCTTGAGAAGACTCGATATCTGAAAGCCCACAAACTTCAGGGAGATGGAATTCCAAAGGTGTACAATCCCTTGGTGAAAAAAATATTATCTTCATTCCATTTTAAATGACTGCCGAAATTGACCCTAGTTATTGACTCTTGTTCCTCAACCTTTATTGAGATAATGTCTCCTAAATCTTCAGAGAAGAGATAACAAATCTACAAAATGTACTGCTGGCATACACACCAACTCCCAAACCCATGGCCTTTACCACCAGGACAGATATATGAAAAAAACACTACTTATAGGATCGTCAACATTTGAACATTATTCAGATTTATAAATATATTCTTGCCCCTTTGGTTCTAAATTGTGGAATCCCCTACTCATCATCATTTAAGTGACCCGTCTGTGCAGACACTGGTCCACTGGCACTGAAGAGATGAATTAATAAAATTTGCCTTGTTAGCAATTATTTCTCCTCCCAGACTGGGAGAGAAAGGACAACGTCTGGTCAGAGACCATTTGACACCAGGGTTAATTTCAAGACAGTGTACATGATGTTTTACAGTGGTGGCCAACCTTTTAATTTTAATTTAGACATACAGCATGGTAACCGGTCATTTCGGCCCAGAAGTCTGTGCCACCCAATTAACCAACATCCCCAGTATGTACTCGTGGGCTGAAATTGTTACTGTGCTACATGTCTAAATTAAAAATTAAAAGGTTGGCCACCCCTCTAAAACATCATGTACACTGTCTTGAAATTAACCCTGGTGTCAAATGGTCTCTGACCAGACGTTGTCCTTTCTCTCCATGGCCCTGGGTTTCCTCGAGATGAGACAGCTTCCTACCCTTTTCCCAGGATATGCTGCTAAGTGAGTGGCTTCTGCAAATTATCTTTGGTGTCAGGGAGAGGATGGGAGGGGAAATTGATAAGTAAGTAGAGAGAATAGGTTCCTGGGAAATGTAGAGGAATGGGATTATGGAAATGAGCATAAACTCTATGGACCAAATGGTTTTCCATATTCAAGTTCAAGTTCATTTATCATCTGATTGTATAAGTTGAATCAACAAAACAGCATTCTCTGGTCCTCAGTGCATCCTACCACAAGCACACAGGGGATAAAACACATACAGACAAATGATGCACATGCACTCACATACAAAAGTTAAAATAAATAAATATTATTGTTCAAAAATTAGTTGAGTCATCGAGGGTTTGTATGAGCAGTTCATCAGTTGTTCAGCACACTCACTGCCCATGGGAAGAAGCTGTTTCTCAGCCTGGTGGTTCCAACTCTGATACTTCTGCATCTCTTTCCTGCTGTGTGTGGGGTGGTAGGGGTCCCTGATGATTTTTGCGAATCCTCTTCAAACATTGATCCCAGTAAATCCCATTGATGGGATATTGTGTGAGTGTGTGAAAATGGAATGCCGATTGTTATGTTTAAATTTATTAGAGCTCAAGAACATGCAAGGTTGAGTCAACTACTTTTACGGGGGAAAAACTAATTCCATTCTGCAGATGGAAGCAACGAACTGAAGAGGCAGTGGATGTTTCTGGTTCATTTTCCGGACACCCCTTTCCTGTTTCGGAATCAAAGTGACACTTTAAACTTGTTTCGGGGGGGTAATGTTCACATGTTAGAAAATAATCTTTTGTTGGGTTGAGAATTTAAGATCTAAGCTGTGGATGGGTCAGTGGATTGAATTTTGGATTAGTTTTCAATGGAGAAAGGGACCTCACCCAAATGATGCTTCAAAAATTAGATCTGGATTGCCCAAGGCTTTCTAACCACTAGGTATGTGGTCTCAGAGGATGAGTAGATAATTATCTTTTAATTGCTTTCCCTGTTCCAATTGAAAATTAATATAAGGCCTAATAACTTGTGTTTCATTAAATCTCCAAAGCATTGTTGCTGCTTCAGCAGCAAGAATCAACTCATTTAAAACAAATAACTGAAAACTGTTAGAGTAGCAATGGAAGGTGTCTAGAATTTGCTATGTACTCATGCATGGAGTGTGCCAATCTGTAGGATGAGCAGTCCAACAGAGGGCAGGCAAATCTCCACCTTGCAAGGCTTTTACAAACAGTGATTTGTTAATGGCATGAGTGGTTAAGTGCTGGAGACACGAGACTGGATTTAGTAGACCCTGGAGCAAAACAATTAGTGTCTGGAAGCACTTGGCAGATCAGGCAGAATCTGTGAGAGGCAATGTAGAGTCAATATTTCAGGTTGGGACCTTTTCATCACAAGATGTAGGAGCAGAAGTAGGCCCATTGGCCCACGGAGTCTGTTCCGCCTTTCTAATCATGAGCTGATCGATCCTCCCACTCAGCCCCATTCCCTGGCTTTCTCCCTGTAACCTTTGATCGATCAAACACCTGTTGATCCCTGTAGTAAATCCACCCAAAGACCATGATTCCACAGTCACCTGTGGTATCAAGTTCCACATCTCTATTTTAAATTGATGCCATTTTATCCTGAGGTTGTGCCTTCCTGACCTAGACTTCCTTACCGTGGGAAACATCCTTGCCACATCTACAATTTCCAGGCGTTCAAATTGCCTCTATGAGGTTCCCATCCTTCTGTATTCCAAGAAGTACAGTCCAGGAGCCGACAAACATTCCTCATATGCTAACCTTTTCATTCCTCGTATCATTCTAGTAAATCTTCTCTCAACCCTCTCAAATAAGGCATCCAAAATTGCACACAGTACTTGAAATGAGATCTCACCAATACATCAGAGAGTCTCAGCGTTACATATGCTTTTATATGCTATCCCTCTAGAAATGCATGCCAACATCGAGACTTATTGTAATGCTTTTGAGTGATAAATACTGGCCAGCATTCTATGAATACTTGTTCATCTCTTTTGTACTTTTTTTGTCAAGAAAGGAAATATTAACATGATGAGATGAAAAAGGAAATGATAACATTGCTGTCGTGTTGAATGATGTAGGTTTTTACAAAAATATGGGATGAGGACATACAAGCTGAATTCAGGGACATACCAGATAAATTAACAAGAAGGATCTGAAAGGCAGCAATCTCAGTATTGCAACCAGGCCCACAAGCCAGTCAAGAGGAGGAATAGCTGGAGAATTGGGATGAATGTATGGTTTGAGCAGTGGTGTAGGAGAGAGGGCTTCAGATTCCTGAATCATTGGGACCTGTTCAGCGGGATGGAAGTTGGACCAGTACAAACCAGACATTCTACACCTGAGCAGGGCCTAAATCAATGTATCAACTAAATCAATCAAGGCAATGTATCATCTAATTTTTAATAGTCAGCGTGCGCCAAAATCTTGTGTTGTGCTTTTTTTTCCCTATGACAAAAGTATAAGCACATTGAACGCTTGTGCAAATGTAAACTTGAAATTGTTTCAAGATAATTTTGGCACAGCCTATCTCTCTATGGCTAATAAAACTGTATTGGCATGTTTTAATATAATACAAGTCTGATTAACTACTTGTTTAACTGACTAAATCTTTAACAGAAAACAGTTAGCTAAGAGATTATTTTCAATAAGTATAATTATTAATTACTACATTATTTTAGGTAACTGATCTTTTGTGCATACATAAATTTCCTTTGTGCGCTGGCTGCAAAATGTGTGTGCATGCACGCAGCTTAGAGAGAACAGTGCCTATAGGGGGGAGTCTTGCTGGTGTGGAGAAAAGGGTTTAAATTAACATGGCAAGGGGATGGGAATCTACACAAAGAGACAGGAAAGTAGAATGGAGGCAATAACAAAAATAAGAAAAAAAAGTAAAATAGGAGTGCTGAAAAATCGAAAGCAAGGGACAAAAGAGGCCACTTTGCAATCAAATTTAAAAAAAAAGACAATGGGTGTTCTCAAAAATAAGGTTGGAGGTATTTTGTCTCAGTGCAAGGAGCACTTGCAATGAGGTGGATGGATTAGACACAGGGATGGCTGTTAACAATTGGGGTCTGATTGAGATCATGGCACCAGAGTGACCAGGGTTGGGAATTTAATATTCAAGAGTAATTTGTCTTTTGTATAATCTGACATAGGAAGAAAGACAGGATTGACCAGGACTATATTCAATGGAATTTGAATACCCTTTGTGAGGGGATTTCATACAGACGTAGGACATTCTGACAGGACTAGACAGGTTATATACTGGAAGAATGTACCTGACTTTGACAAAATCCAGAACAAGGGAGTCACTGTCTAAGGATAAGGGGTGAGATGAAGAGAAACTTCTTTACTCAGAAGTTGTGAATATATAGACTACCCGACCACAGAAAGTTGCTGAAGCCATTTTATTCGATTATATTTAAATGGGAGTTGGATGCAGCTCTGTTGGCTAAAAGGATCAAAGGGTATGGAGAGAAAGCAGGAATAGAGGACTGATGTAGCATGGTCAGCCATGATCACATTGAAGATGCTACAGACGTGAAAGGCTAAGTAGCCTATTCCTGCACCTATTTTCTATTAATCTATACAAACTCTCTTTTCCTTCCTTTAATGGCAACATGGAATCTTTTACACCACAGTATGTGGACCAGCCGTCTAGAGGAGGTCAGGCGACAGACCTCTTGAAGGGGGAGCATTTTGGAGAAAGTGACCATAGCTCCCTGACCTTTAGCACAGTTCAGACAAGATTTGGTGTAGACAAAATGGTAAAGTGTTTAATTGGGGAAGGGCTAATTATGATGGGATGAGGCAGGAACTGGGAAGAGTAAATTAGGAACAGATGTTCTCAGAGAAAAGCACAAAAGTAATGTGGAGGGTGTTTAGGGACCACTTCTGCAGAGTCCTGGATAGTTTTGTCCCACTGAGACAGGGAACTGATGATAGGACAAGGGAACTGCGGTTGACAAGAGAGGAGAAAACTACTCAAGAGGAAGAAGGAACCACATAGAGGGTTGAGAAAGCAAAAGTTAGGAAGGTATAAGAATAATATGGCAGTCAGGAAGGAATGTAAGAAATAACTTAGGAGAGCTAGAAGGGGGCATGAAAAGGCCTTGGCAAGAAGGATTAAGGAAAACCTTAAGGTGTTCTATGCATATCTGAAGAATAGAACGATGACGAAAGTGAAGGTAGGGCTGCTTAAGGTTACAGGACGTAGGGAAGGTCCTACGTGAATAGTTTGCTTTCATGTTCACCAAAGTGTCTTTGGTTAACATGAGGTCGGTATAGAACAAGTCAGTGGAGGTCAGTGACTAGGGGAGTTCTGCAGGGATCCCTGCTCTTTTTTTAAATATTTTTTAATCAGAAAGCAAAGTAAAAACCACAGTTACATAGCTGAAATATTAACAATTTGTCAAAATTAAACATGGTTACAGAAAAATAAATTGAGGAACTACAGAAAATCCTAAAAGAAAACCCCCAATTCCCCCCCCACCCTCTATCCTAACTCTAAACCCCTACCCCCCCATAAAAATAGCTAAAGATAAGAAATAACTAAGGAGAATGCCTAACGTCAATCATTTACTATATGATAAGGAGATCCAGCAGCACTCAAGACCAGCCTTAAATTTTCAAATTAAAATGATCCAAATATGGGCTCCAAATCCTTTTAAATACATAATATTTATCCCTGATCTTCTCCATTGGTATACACAACCTCATACCCAAATGCCATCTTTGGAAATGAAGCTCCATTTGATCTTTCCATGAAAAAGCTATACATATCCTTGCTACTGCTAAAGCTAATCGCAAAAACGCCATTTGAAATTGATCTAATTTATATACCAAGGCCATTTCACTAACATCTCCAATTTAAAAAGATCTTGGGATCTAAAGAAAATTTTATTTTCAAAATATTTTGTAAACAATCTCTTAATCTAGACCACACATGTCAAACTCTGGCCCGCGGGCCAAATTTGGCCCGCGATATAATTATATTTGGCCCGCAAGATCATATCAAAAATGTATTAGAGGTGGCCCGCTGGCCGCCGCGCCAGTATAGCGCATGCACAGTAACCGCTGTGTCCCAGGGTGAGAGAGAGAGAGAAAAATCCTGGTCCTTGAAAAGTAGTGGTGGGTGGTTTTATAAACACGCTGTCATGTCCCCCCGCCCACCCCCCCACTGCAGCGTGGCCTGGCCGGTGTCAGGGGAAGCCAAGGCCGCTTCCCAGCGCCTGGAACCCCAGTGGCACAGCGTTTCTTGGAGCTGCAGATGGAGTCGGGATGCCGGAGGGAAGATTGGGGCTCCCCGCCGGGCGATGGGGGCACCGGCCGCCCTGCGCCTTCCCACCGGACCAGCGGCGGGTGCCCGGAGTACACGTGGAGAGCGAGGCTGGTCGGGCAGGTAGGGTGGAACCCCCCGCCAATCTCGGGAGTGCCGTGGGCTGGATCGGGATTAGCTGCGCTCACCTGCTTCTCCACCGCTGACCGGGATCCCAGCATGGTCCTGAGCGCGGAGACTGCCCTGGAAAGGTCCTGGGACACCGGCACGGAAAGAAAAGGGGGTTTTGGAGAAACTCAGCAGGTCAAGGGAGGTCCGGGAGAAACTCAGCAGGTCAAGGGGGGTCAGGGAGAAACTCAGCAGGTCAAAGGGGGATCCGGGAGAAACTCAGAAGGTCAAGGGGAGGGGGTCCGGGAGAAACTCAGCCCGTCAAGGGGGGTTCAGGAGAAACTTAGCAGGTCAAGGGGGGTCCGGCAGAAACTCAGGGGGGCCTGACCTCGCCAGAACCGTTGCCCACTCCCCCTCCCTGCCGCAGGCCGACCCGTGAGTCACGGTGATGGGGCCGCTGATCCGCCGAGATGCCGCCTTGCAGCGAGAGCCGATGCCCCCGCACTGTTGTTGTCCAACCCGATCGCCCGCAAACCCCGCCCTCCCGCACACAGACCTGAGTAAGTATTATGAACTTTAATCTCAGGATAAAATGATCTTCCAATAGTTTCATGTCACAGTGACAAATATATTCCTGGTTAAAAATGGTCCTGCACCTGGATACAAGCTCATTAGGCATAAAACTTGAAAAGTGTGTAAATCAAAGGATATCTGTACCAATGGAAAAAGGGCATGGCAAATAACCCTGCTAGAGTTCATGCCCCCAATCAGTCACCCATTTGATTGTTTCAGGAATCATGTTATTCTCCCACATTCTCAGTAGTCCTCAGATTTTACTATTCGACAGCACACTAGCAACATTTTACAAATCCTCTATAGAGAAATATTATTTATTGAATATTTTATTTCTCATTTGTTAATGCTTCTGGAAAGAGTTTATCCAAAACTATTATTAAACATTTATTTTAATAAGAAAAAGTTTAACATTACATATGTTGAAAGAAGAGAAAACATGCAGATGTTGTTGAAAATTTTCAATAAATATTTAGTTCGGTCCTCGACTTAGTCCAAGTTTTTAATTTTGGCCCTCCGTGAATTTGAGTTTGACACCCCTGATCTAGACCAAAAACCCCTAACTTTATCACAAGACCATACTGAGTGCAAAAATGTACCTTTTTGTTCATTACACCGAAAGCACAGATCCGAAGCACTCCGCTTGTATCTTTTCAAACATTCTGGGGTCAAATATAATTGGTGCATTAAAATTATAAGTCACCAATCTGGACCTAACATTTACTAACTTTGTCATAGTCTCTCTATTAATACTCCATCAATGATCAATTTCAAATTGAACTCCCAAATCCTTCTCCCATTTAAGTCACGATTTACGTAGCTCAATCTTAGGCATTTATACATTTCCGAAATAAAACCCTTCTTTCCTCCATCCTGGACCAACATTTCAAATTTCGATTCCTTAAGTTATAATAGCAGAAAAGCGTGTAATTAGAGATTTGGTATATTTCCTTCAAATGATAAAAAAATAATTCAACACAAAACAGTCATTTATCGTTCTAATTCCTTTCTGATTCCAAATTTTAAGAAGGTTGTTATCAACTTTATTCTGAAACAAGGGTGTGGGGCGAGACAATTCACCCGGAATCCCAATAGTTTTACTGACCTCTTCCCAAATTCTTATCAAGTGAGATAAAATTGGAGATTTATAAATCTTTATAACTTTACTATCCATTTATAAATAAAATTATCCCTACTGTCCTCTCCAATTCTCTTCAGTTCTATATCTAACCAGGTCACAGGACTATCTAAATCAAACATTCTATTGATAATTTTCAATTGAGCGGCATTATAATAGTTTAAAAAATGCAGAAGTTGCAAACCACCTAACTCATATTTTCAAGTTAATTTGTGAATAGACACCCTCGCCAGTTTTCCCTTCCACAAAAATTTCCTAACCAGCAGGTTTAAATCTTTAAAAAAATCTCTTCAGTACATTACAAGGAATATTTTGAAAAAAAATCCTGAAGTCGAGGAAATATAATAATTTTCATACAATTCATTGGACCTCTGCTCTGAGATTATCTTTATAAATGACCTGGATGAAGAAGTAAAGGGATGGGTCAGTAGGTTTGTAGATGATACAAATTTTGGAGATGCTGTGGTTAATATAGAAGATTGTTATAAGTTATAATAGGATACAGACAGAAGGATCGGTCGTATCTCGGAATGGACGCAAGTCGGAATTTTGACCGCGCACGCAGAGTAGTGAAGTATTAAAGCAAACCTTTTAATCAAAGATTGTATTTGACACACTATATACAGGGCATGTAAGAGCCAAAATGTGCGTACTTTTTAGTCGGTGTCCCGGGGTCCATAGGCTGGGTGCAGCCATCTTGATTCCTGTGCACATTGCATATTTTCAGTCAGTGCATGCGCGTTGGTTTCATGTATTGAATTTGTGCCCTTAACTCTTGTGCAAGTGCCAAACGAACTCCAATAATCGAATCCACTGTGCAAACGCCAACTGAAGACTCGCGCATGCACACAGGAATCAAGATGGCTCTTCATACTTGCAGAATCTTTTACAGCCTCACATATTTTCTCTTTGTCCTTTAGAATTGTTGAAACGGTCAAATGAGACTATCAGCAAGGGATAGATTTTTCCTCTTGCCTGCCATCTTTCTAGCACACCTACAGAACGGCGACAGTGTGCCAGGTACTATATTGCGCGTGCGCATACACGTATTTATTTTTCATATTTGGTCATATGTGCAGATGGACGCAAGTCGGTTGTAAGTCCAGGAGTACCTGTATTGTGTTCAGTTCAAGTCGCCTCATTACAGGAAAGATGTGGAAGCTTTGGACAGGGTGCTGAGGAGATTTGCCAGGATGTTACTTGGATTGATGAATGTGTCTTAGGAGGCAAGGTTTACAGAACTAGGGCTTTTCTCTTTGGCAAAGCAGACTTAATTGCTCCAGTGAAATATAACTAGAAAACCCATATCAGTTATAACTATGACATTTCACACTTACATTTCTTTAGGACTCAACACTCTCACAATTTTTATTCAAACTGATTAACTCATCTTATCATTAAACATATCCTGTGAGATTTTTGCACAGGAATAGAATATAAATTAGATATTAGTGAGAATACTTACTGTAATTATTGATGATAAATCGATTTGACAAATGATAAAATCAGCTAAATATTAAAAATGGTGCACCAGAATGGATAGTGTTTCCAGCTGGGAGGCGAGAGTTTATTCATGGTGAAATTTAGTCTCAAGTTGCTGCACAATTTTGAGATGCAGCTTGAAATTGATAAGTGTCATTCAATTTGCAGCGTTTCCACATCATGTTGCTGGTAACCTCTGCAAAAACTTCAGACTTGGTTCTCTATAAAGCCAATTAAAATTTCTGATCTTATAAGGAAGGTCATCTGCATGTCATCTAACTTCACATGAGCAGCACAGCAAAAGATAGCCTGAAATAAAGGTTTAAGTATCTCTGCCAAGGTCAGGATTGATTGTCCATTCTTGGATACAGAAGGTGGCATTGAAAGTGTCCTTGAACATTTGGAATTTATGCTCCAATTATGTTGTTATATAAGAAGCCCAGTTCTTTAAACCAGGAACAATGAAGGAATAATCAGGTCTGCCCAAGTAAAGGGTGCTAGTGTGACCTGAAGAGGGACATAAATTTTGTGTGCTTTACCAAGTGGGCAAGTGGTTACATGTTTGGGAGGTACAGGCAGTTAAATTTCATGGCTGCTCTGGTATATCCTGTGAATACCGTGCACTGCAACCCCACATTGTGCTGGTGTTGGGTGACTGGTAATATTCCCTTTATCTCAGATGTTATTTTGAATATTCTTGTAGATGGTGATGTAATTTTTCAAAATATTTTTCAGTATTTGGATCAAACACATGTTGTATGACTTACTCATGTCCAGGCTCAATTCGATTAAATTGTACACTGCAGAAAATTATTTCTTCGGCATTGCAGAGAAAGAGAGGAGACATAATAACAGCAAATGAAATTCTGAGGGGAATTATTAGCGTGGATGCGGAGAAGATTATTCCTTTTCTGGTAAAATCTAGAATGAGGGATTATCATTTAAAGACAGAGGTCAACTTGTTTTTTTTTTCGATCTCTCACAGGTTTTTGAGTTCTGGAATTCTTTTGAGGATTCATTGAATGGATGTGTCAGAAATAGATGGACTGTTGATAAGTAAATGTTGAAGCCTTGTCATGGATGATCAGAAATGTGGAGACAAGGGTTGAACTGCAGCAAAAAAAACAATCTGCTCGAGGAACTGAGTGGATTGAGTACCATTTTTTGAGTGGGGGGGGATTGTTAATGTTTTGGGTCAAACCTCTTCATCAAAACACTGTTGAGAAACGAGTCTTGATGAAGAGTTTCGACCTGAAACATTGACAATTACTTTTTCCCATTACAGATGCTGCCCCAACTACTGAGCTCTTGCAGCAAATTGTTTGTTGCAAGTGAACACACCTGCCATTTCCCCCCCCTCTCTGCCCCATCATAATGCTCCTCTGTGTGTCTCTCTCACTGGTGTCTGGAACTGATAATGTCCATGTGGGGAGAAAGTAGAATGGCCCAAGCAACTAAGCTGCAGCAGGATATTGCAAAATTCTCAATATCTTCAAAATTACATTCAGATTGGCCTTCACAAACAGAAATAGAGGTTACTTTGGTTACTTGTGAGAGATGTTTTTAAAATTAATGGAAGGATAAAATGAAGAAAGTGAGTGCAATATTGGATCTCCTATGAGGGAATGAGACAGGACACAACAGATGTATGTGCAGGAGACCTGTGATCATTATTCTATTAGTTTCAAGATAATCATAGATAAGGACAGTTCTGTTCCTCGGGTTGAGATTCTAAATTGGAGAACGGTCAATTTTAAGGAAGGAGAAGGGATCTAGAAAGCATGGATTGGGCTAGGTCATTTCTCTGGCAAGGATGTGCTCAGAAAATGGGAAGCCCTCAATGGTGAAATTTTGAGCATACTGTTTATATGTTCCTGTAAGGATTAAAGGCAAAGTTAATAGACATAAGAAACCTTGGTTTTTAAGTTATATTGGTGATCTGGTTAAGAGATGTAGGTAACAAGAAGAAAATGAGGTACTTGAGGAGTATAAAAATGTAGGGGGAAAAAAACTTGAGGGAAATCAGGAAGGCTAAAATTAGACATGAGGTTGCTTTGACAGACAAGGTGAAGGAAAATCCTAAGGGGTTCTACAGGTATATTAAGAGCAAAAGGAAAATAAGAGACAAAATTGTCCTCTTGTAGATCTGTGTTGGCTATATATGGAGTCAAAAGAGATGGGGGAGATCTTAATTTTTTCTTTGCATCTATGTTCACTCAGGAAATGGGCACAGAGTCTAGGAAAGTAAGGAAAACAACCAGTGAGGTCATGGAACCTATACAGATTTAAAAGAATGGTAAGAGTATGGAACAAGCTGCCAGCTGAAGTGGTGAATGCAAGCACAATTTCAACATTTAAGAAGAAATTCCACAGGTACATGGATAGGAAGTATGTGGAGGGGAAAGGATTTGGTGCAGGTCAGTAGGACTAGTATATAATAGTAGTTTGGCACAGACTGGAATGGACAAAAGGCCTGTTTTCTGTATCGTAATGATGTATGTTTCTAAGAAAACAAAGTTTGATGAATACATTAGTCCAAAATTCTTTGCCATCTATTGCTTACAGTCAGTGTTAAGAATGAATCGAAAACCCTTATTCGCAAGTTTTCTGCAAAAGCAGGCCAACTCTTTGGGTTGAACATGGTAACTGACAGATTTTAATTATGAACTATCAAGGTTGTTTGAGGAGAACAGTGGGATAGAAGAGAACTGTCAGTAACACCAAGCAGATTCGGTGAACTGTGTTCAAGCTTGCTGGGAAGCAAAGTTTCAGGTATCCAATGCCCATAGTCTGGGGGCAAGATCAGAGTTTAAACACTGATTTTTCAGGTAACAGAGAATTCCTTGCATTATGCAAACCAGTATAGAGAAGGTACAGGTACATTCCACTAAACTAGGATTATATTTTAAATCTTTACATCTTTTCTTCAATCTTATTTTCTCTTCTGTAATTATCAGCATTTGCAGAGTTGTGTTTGCGTCCAGTAAAATTCTGATAATCCGCAGTTGATCTGTACAGAAATAATGAAGGCTCAACTGGTGATATTTGTTGTACTCCCTTTTCCAATCAGCAGAGCCCCAGTTCTCGTACTCCAATTTTCACTCACTGCAGCCTATTACCCTTACTCTCTTTCAATGTACCTGACTCACTGGAAATAATATCGTCATCAAATCGTAAAAAAGGTGTCTCAGTGTAAAAGCCACCCAGAAAATCTGCTGAACCGGCACCACCTAAATCCCAAGTGTGTTGATTTATCTGAGTTTTGCTGTATATGCCTTTCATTATCTTGCCTAAGCACGAGTCTTATTGATGGAGGATCTCAGCAGCGGCCTCGATCCAGCTCTGACGTAATGTCCAAAGCTGCGCATTTCTCAGCACGGTATCAGGATGCCTGCTGATATGTTGGGGTATAAATTCACCTGGGGCAGAGATGCAGATTAGATGATAGTGAGTTGGAATGGAAAGAGGGGAGAATTTGACTGCCGGTTCACTTGCAACGAACAATGTGCTGAAATAATTCAATGCTGAGGGGTAGCATTTGTATGGGGAAAAGAAATTGTCAACATTCATATGAATACACTTTTATAAACAGTGTTTTGATGAAGAACTTCAGTCTGAATCATCAACAATTCCTCCCCCCTCAAAGAATCCACGGAGTTCCTCCAGCAAATTAATTTCTGCTCCAGTTTCCAGCATCTGCAGTTTCTTGCATCTCCCATCTGCCTTTTAACTTGCCCTGTTCACCCTGAACAACCAATACAGCAAATTATTTTCTAGTCCTCAGAGTGCACAGGTAGACTTATCTGAAATCTGCAGAATGGCTACAGGCTTTCCAACAACTACAGAGCTGGTTTACAAACAGCAAAGTGGTACTATTCGATCTCAATAGCAATCAAACATTTTATGAATATTTGCAGAGTGTGTATTTTGGAATGCTAAATAGCTCAAATAAATTCCATCGATACAATAGGACGGAATAAATGCAAATGTGTTTCACTCTGAAGTTTACTGAATTAGAATTAATCTATAATTTACCAACTCCTCAATGACTAATTTCAAACTAGGAGTTGATGTTATTAATGCATTGGACTTATGGAGGGTAATTCATTTTGATAGGCTTTGCACTTTTACTGCTGATGGAGATTATGGTGACAGAAGATTTCTATTATTGGTGTAGGTATATAACTTTCTCCTGTTTCACCTTGTATATCAAATTTCAGAATTTGACCCCATTTTTCTTTACTGGCAACAGGTGTCAGCTTGCAAATATGATGTAATATAAAAGTGAGAACTCTATGAAAATGCCCATTTCCCAAAGCACTCAACTTGCCTGCATTTGAAATGTAATTACAACCTAATCTTGTTAATGATTTCCAGTGCTAACTCAGGGAGGATTGGAATACGGGATGAAAACCTAACAGTGTTTGCTCCTCATTTTGTGTGCTATTATAGAAAATCCCATTCAAGCTCTTTGTAAAAGGCAGCCTGTCCTTCAAATGAGCTAGTACAATTTAATTTACATGCTCATTTGAAGGACATTACAGTGATTATATCCCCAAAAATGTATCAACATGCATTTGTGAGATCAGGTGGGAAGAGAACAGCATGCAGTAAGGGAAAAAGTCTGAGGAAGATCAGTTTAAATGTCATTGGAAGAATGAGTTTGAGATGATCTGGTTAAGGCTGAATTTATTTTTTAACTGAATATTGTCACATGCACTGAGTAACAGTGAACAACTTACCCTCTAGTAAGTATTCTAGCACAGTAATGACAACATACTTCAGTGCAGAACCTATGATAATAATTAATTGAATCTATTCCTTTTCCATTAAAAAAAAATCCACAACTCTATTGAAAGGAAGAATGTTTAAATATTTGTTAGGTGTGAATTTGAGGGCATGGAGGTCCAGCTGGTCAAATGTTTCAACATTTTAATAAAAAGGAAGAGCTTACTCTAATTCAGTCGTTCGCAACCTTTTTCTTTCCACTCACACATCACTTTAAGTAATCCCTATGCCATGTGTTCTGTGATTAGTAAGGGATTGCTTAAGCTGGTCTGTGAGTGGGAAGGGAAGGCTGAGAACCACTGCTCTCAACCCAATTGTTTCTAAAATATTTTGCTTGAGAAAAATTGGCATTGGCCCATTTCCTTTGGAGTTATGAAACCGTGCACATAACGAGTCAATGAGGTATGATTAAAACAGTAGTTTTCAAGCTTTTTCTTTCCACCCTCATACCACTTTAAGTATTCCCTTACTAATCACAGAACACCTGTGGCAGAGGAAATATTTAAAGTGTATGTGTGTGGAAAGAAAAAGGCTGAGAGTCACTGCTCTATTTTATTTGGAGATGATGTACAGTATTCATTTGGATATACTATGTGTTACTCTGGGAACATTGGAAAGTTAAACAACTGTCCTCCATTACTTGCTCACGTTTTGCCAAAAGGTATAAGGTTAAGATCTCAAACTTGCTACTGGATGTCAAGTGGTAATTTGCACTTTAATTTTAGATTGCTGGAACATTGGAGGAAAAGTCACACATAATCATTTCAAACTCATCTAAATTTGACTGTTGTGTGTGGGGGAAATGTGCCCCCCCACCACCTGTCTGGAATGTGTGTATTGCAGGTGGTCACGTGTCCATTCCCTGACTGGAATGTATTCGGAAGTCACATCACCTGTCAATCAAAGTTGGACTTCGCCCACTAATTAGTGCACACCTTGCCATTGGCTAATTCAACTTACTCAGTGTCACTATTCCCTTTATCTAGCACCAGGACAGAGCACAGTGCTCGCTCTCTGCTCATGGTGATAGCCCTGGACACCGCTCCATGCCATGGCCACTACAGTGGATGTCGCTTGGAAGGGTCATTCATAAGGTGTACATTGCACTGAAGCTGATCCATAGTATCACTATAGTTTAAACCGCTATAGATCGATACTCACAGTGGAGCAGCACCTCCCAATGAGTGTATGTATACCCATGCTAGTACTGTTTATACTAGGACCACCTCCCAACGATCATGGGTCTGGGAAGGGTGCATATACACGTGTTATAGCATGCGAATGTCAGCTCCGCCTGTATGAATTATCAATTGTGTGATGTGTAGCATTCTCCCATGCTCCTTTATAAATTGTGCATGTTCTATACCTGTAACATTTCCCACACTCTCCTATAAATTTTTGTGTGATAATAAAAAATTAAAGCTATATGTGATTGCAAACCCTAGTATCCAGACTTGTCTCTCTGTGAACCCACCTAATCTGAAACCTTTTTCTACACAATTGGTGCTGCAAGCAGGGTTCAAAGAGTTATGGAGTTTTAATCAAGTGGGAGTGGGAGACTGGTTTAACCGTGTGGGAGATGGTATTAATTGTGTGTGTGAACATCCTGTCGGTGCATGGTTTATTGTGTACCTGCTCACTAAGTGGGGGGAGGGGCGTGCAGTAGGAGGTGCCCCACAATTAGGGAAAGGTCCTTGGGGTCAGAGTTTAAAATCCCTGGATGCCCTAATGACCATCAGGAGTTCAGCTGTTTGGCAGTGTGGCTAGCAAACCATGCCAGGCCAGTCGATTGGGTTGACAGGTTGGACCCCCCACGTGCAGAAGATAAGGCACCACATGATCTCTCATCTGGAGGAATTGGGTTTCTGAGACCAGGGAGAGTAGTGGGCAAGCACTATGGCTACTAGTATCCCTACTGAGGTGGCAGTGGGATATTAGATCTGAGCTGAGTAGCCAGAAAGAAAGGAAGATAGAACCCCTGTGAGATGACCATTGGAAATGGCAACTTAAGTGTTGGGAACTGCGAGATGGTGTTTTGAACTGCAAGAGGCAGTTCTAACTGCCCAAGGGAAAGCGACCTGGAAAGATGAGGAGATGGAATCCCTGCAAAATGAATGTTGGGAACTCCAAAAGGCACTGTGGGTGGCCCAAGGGCAAGTGACCAATTTAGACTTTAAATTCATGGAGACAGTTTCCACGCTGATCAAAACACAGCAGCTGCAAGCTCTTTGGTCTGGCTCGCAGAAAAAGTCCGAGCCATTGTCCAGCAGGGGGAGGGGATCGACAGGTGGTGGGGACTTGTGCCTGAGCCTTTACCAGTCTAACCAGTGACCATGCAGTCCCAGGTCTGCCACAAGGGCACCCAACTGATCCTCCAAAACCGGGAGCAACTGAAAACTGGGGGATCTTGGGTGGGCATATAAGTGGTCATTGTGAGACAATGGAGCCCCAGGACTGCTCGGGTAAGAGGATAACTGGGAGAGGGGACCGATACCACCAGTAGGCAAGTGAACACATAGCCCTGCCGCTGCTTCAGTTGGGAGTTGAGGGGGCTTCCAATTACCTTCTCTCTCACGGGGAAGCGAGTGCTCTGGGTGGTCTGTCTGACCAGCAGATGATTGCCAACACCATACAGTCATCACCACAAGGAGTCGATAATGGCACTTCACTGTAGGGACGGATGGTGACTGCAGTCTGAGCCAAATTCCCTGCCCTCCTAGAATGGGGCCGAAACGGCCAGCCACAGAGACACCCCATTGATGTGGAATGTTAGGGAAAGGGTACTGATCGTGGGTATCTATTGGGGGCACCCACAAGCACTGCCTCCCGAGGACCATGGTGACTGGTGCCTTGCTGGGCTATTTAGTCACGCTGCACGCTCCGACCTGAAAGGGATGGTCTTGCCCCTCATGGGACTGACCCTCGGGAAGGCAGTCTGGGAAGCCATTACCCTCCTGGAAGGATTGGAGTACACAGAGCAGAGAGCTCCTACTCAAGGTTTCAGGGCTGAGGGGAAGCATGGTGACGTCAACCTGCCGGTAACTTATGGAGACGTGTGCTCTCTGGAGAGAGCAGCATTGTGGGGTGAAACTGCGTGGGGGTGGAGCTTATCATGTGCTGCCCACTCTGACCTGGACCAACTTCCCCTCTGGTCTTGCTCTACTGGAGGTGGCCCCTGACAAAACTATCTTTTGACCTCTCCACCCCTCACCCACCCCCACCCCACTGCAGGAGAAGACTACCCTTCAGGCTGTACCTCTTTTCAATAGGTCCTTTCAAACTGCAGTGTAAAATGGGGTTAACCAGGCAATTTGCATGGTTAGCGCCCTACTTACATGGCAGTTGAAAGGGTCCAACTGGATCAACCCCGTTAGAACCCAACTGGGTCCCTGACCTATCTGAGAGGTAGTCAGGGAACCCAGTTAAACTTACCTAGGTCTCGTCCATGGCCGACCCACTTGTTCTGGTGACGTTAGTGCTTGAGTGTGTGCATGTCACCGGGCAGCCAGCATCTGAACATCCGGCAGTACTTAGAGTGAGTGCATGATGCGTCATTGGTGGGGGTGGGATCCCCCTTAAATCACCAGGTTGGCAATTTAATGGGTTGATCCCCCTGCACTTTGCCCAGTAATCACACCCAGGAAGCAGGAGGGCTGCCCAGGTGCTGCAGTTTGAAAGGGGCAAGTGTGAGGGTCTATGAGTGCCTCTCAACAAACTGCTGGGCCTGAATCACAACTGTGGCCACTACACCAGCTCTTGGCACTTAATTAAGCAGAACCAAGAACCAGTTCTGCCACTTATTATGCAAAGAACTCTCCTGTTAGACCAGCAGCAGCTGTTGCCATGGAAACTTTATCACTGGACAATTTTGGACGATGAAGTTATTGTTTTTTTATACCTTTTGTTTTTTCTCTCTTTCAATCACCCTGAGCTGTAGTAATGTTGTCTCATAAGTTGTGTCAGGGGATTAAAGTTACAAGTGATAGATTCATAGTTTATAAGTAGAGTGTAATTGATCAAACTATAGTAAGAAACAAATATATTGTGTCACTTGACAGTAACAGCGTTGTCCCAGAACTCCCATTAACAGAAAAATACTGCATGGCCTGCCGACCTGCCCCCCCCCCCCCCCCCACCCCCACCACCTCACCATGGGATAGCACGTCGACAGGCACCTGGGCTCTGTGCTTAGGGAGCGCCCAAGCACGAGGCTGAGGGCTCTGGCACCTGATGGATGACCTTGTTCGCAGATGTTGGTGGTAAGGGTGCTCACATTTGTCAGCTAAGCCGGAGAAGCCCAGGTATGCGAGTCGGTGACCAAACAAATTCCTTTTTCTACCCTCCCCTCTAACACTGGGGAACAGCTTCCACAGCACCCTGGTTCATCAGTAAGGGGGAAGCTAGAGAGACATCATTGAATTTTATTGTGTGCTTTGTCCAGCATATGGCGGGCACGTGGGCATTATTATCATTCTTTCTTTCTTTTAAACCCATCTCAATGTTTTTTTAATACATATAGTTACTAGGTGTTTTCACACCACAGGCCCTACTTTATCCCAGAGAAATTCCCAGGAATTCAGGAACTCCTCGGTCTTTCACATCACAGTCCAAATTACTGGGAATTTGCTCTCAGCAATTTAGGGGGGGCAGTTACGCACTCACTGGAGTAAGTTCCCCCTCTCCCCACCGTCCGTCGATTGCCCGAATACTCTCTCTTCACCTGTCCGTCGGTCTCTCCCCTGCCCTTCAGTAAGTAGGTTGCTCGTCCACCCGCTCTCTCCCTCCCCCCCACCAAGGCCGTCTGTCGGTCGGTCGCCTGAACTTTGGGGCCACTTCAGTACGTCGCGATGGTGGCACAAGGCGGGATAAATGGCTGACTTTGTTTCTCATAATCCCTCAGGCAGCTGGAACCACTCTGGGAAATACAGCTGCCTGAGGGATTATGGTTAATGAGGACGGCCATTCATCCCACATTGTGCTGCCGTCGCGACGGCCGAAGCAGCCCACTATTTTCAGGCATTAAATATACTTTAATTTTAATCACTTATGTGACACAGCACACAAGTGCAGACGTCATGAGGCTTACGTGCTTGGCCATTTGGCTCTTCACACCGCAGGGAGCGGGTGGTTGGGGAAAATTTCCCGGGGCTGCTTCCTTTCCTATGAAGTAGGGCCATGGACTCATTTACAATTCCCAGGCTTATTGTTGAACACTGCAGGTTCACAGGAGGGTTCCTGGGAAATCTCCATTTTACCATGTGCTGTGAAAAGGTCTATTGATTGTCATGAGAGTAATTCCAGAGTGATGTGGCTTTCAAGGGGTGGAATGTTGTGTGTGGAGAAATGTCCCCCCCCCCCCCCCCCCGCCTGTCTGAAATGTATGTATTGCAGGTGGTCACAAGTCCCTTCCCTGTTTGGAATGTATTCAGAAGTCACATCACCTGTCAATCAAGGTTGGGCTCCGGTCACTAATTACATTACCAGTCAGTCAAGGTTGTCTCTGGCCATTAATTAGTGCACTCCTTGCCTTTGGCTAATTCATATCACTCAGCATCACTATTAGCTAGATCCCTGTACTTAAAACAAAGCACATTGTTTTCTCACTGCTCGTGGTGATAGCCCCAGACACCGCTCCATGCCATGGTCGCTACTGTGCACGTTGCTTGGAAGGGTCATGGATAAGGTGTGCATTGCACTGAAGCTGATCTGTAGTATCACTATAAGTTTAAACTGCTATAGATCGATACTTGCAGGAGAGCTGTACTTCCTGACAATCAGGGGTCGGAGAGTGTGTGTATACCCATGCGGATACTGTTTATACTAGGGCCACCCCCTGACAATTATGGGTCTGGGAAGGGTGCATATATCCCTGTTATAGTGTGCGAATGTTGGCACCGCCTGTGTGAGTTATAAATTGTGTACCGTGTAGTATTTTCCCACAGTCCTTTATAAATTGTGCGCATGTGTTTTATTCCCGTAATGTTTCCCATGCTCTCCTATAAATTGTTTTCTTTCTTTGGCTTGGCTTCGCGGACGAAGATTTATGGAGGGGGTAAAAAGTCCACGTCAGCTGCAGGCTCGTTTGTGGCTGACAAGTCCGATGCGGGACAGGCAGACACGATTGCAGCGGTTGCAAGGGAAAATTGGTTGGTTGGGGTTGGGTGTTGGGTTTTTCCTCCTTTGCCTTTTGTCAGTGAGGTGGGCTATAAATTGTAATGTGATAATAAAAGCTGTGTATGATTGCAGACCATTATGTCCAGACTCATCTCTCTGTGAACCCACTGATATCTTCCCCAACACATCACTGACACTCATCTGGCAAGAAGTCAGATCCTTACTGTAACTGCATGACCACGGCCAAAATGATAAAAACCCTATCCAAGGTGAACCCACAAAAGAAGTGTCAAGAGTCTCATGACCAGCTGCAGCATAGTTTCGTATGGTTGCTGCAGAGAAATGGATTAGAGATCAATCTATAGGACCACAAGAGTGGCTGAGATGATCACTGGAGTCTCCCACTCCCCCCATCCCCAAATCCCACTGTTGACATGATCTACTGGGAACGTTGTCTGAAGAGGATGCGCAAAATCATTAACGACCCCTTCTAACCTGCACACAATATGTTTTAGCTGCACCCATCGGGGAAGAGATACAGGGGAATCACCAGGAAGATGAACATCCTCTTCCCAAGGGCAGTGAGAATGCTTAACGATCAAAGGAACTGCTCATACAAAGCATCCCAGACTCTCATATTTACAAAACAATATTTATTTCTATATATTAATACTTGTCCTGCATATGTATTGTTTATCTGTGTGTATTACGTCTGTGCATTTTGCACTGAGGACTGGAGAACACTGTTTCGTCAAGTTGTGCAAACAGATGACAATAAACTTGACTTTATTTGACATGGGAATAGTCAACAAACCTGGTCGGGTACTGAAGGACTGCAAAGACCCTCTGACAGAAATCTTTATGGACATCAACACCTCACTGTGAGTTTCAAGATAGCCACCATCATCCCAATACCAAAGAGGGTGACTAACAGACCTCAAGAACTACCGCCCTGTGTCACTGACCACTACCATTATGAAATGTTTTTTGTGTGTGCATCAAAACACACCTCCCAGAGACCCTGGATTTATTTCAATTCACCTATAAAAAAAACCCACTGTGATTTTAAAACCTTGTTCCTCCACACTGTCCTGACCCACGTGGAGAATAATGCCTCGTCATTCATAGACTTCAGCTTGGCATTTAATACGATCGTCCCCCAGAAGCTGGAACTCAACACCCCTCTCTGTAACTGGATCCTGGAGTTCCTAACAGAAAGACCATAGTCTGTCTGGGTTGGCAGCAGAACGTCCAGCACCGTCACAATGAGCTCTGGCGCACCTCAGGGCTGTGTGCTTAGCCCGCTCCTGTTCAGCCTATTGACCCATGACCACAGATTTTGCTTCAACAGAGTTATCAAGTTTGCAGATGACACAACAATAATTGGCCTCATGTGCAAAAGCGATGAGTGGCACTTCAGAGAAGACTTGGCAAATCTTGTGATGTGGTGTGAAAATAAGGACCTGGGAGGGGTAAAGCTACTTAGGTACCTTTTTTTCTCCCCAGGAGGCAGTGAAAACCTTTCACATGGACAAGACAAAGGAGATGATCGTGGACTTCAGGGGGACTAGGAATGACCATCTGCATGCTTATTGCTTGCTGTGTTGTGTCTGGTTGCATGTTCTGCACTGAAGACTGGAGAATGCTGTCACATCAGGTTGCACTTGTGCAAACAGAAGATAAATGAACTTGAACTTGCATTGTCAATATCTGAATACATGTCAAGCCATTAAGGATCATATCTGTTTATCTCCACCGTTAACATTGTCAACAATTAAACACCTAGTGTAAGTAGATGGTAGGACAATCCATCAAAGGGAGGGTTGGAGGGTAATTAATGGGCAGGGAAGAGAGATGGAGACTGAGAATATGACTGGGTGAAAACGTCTTTCATACTGAGCCATATTCTGTGGTAACCTATTGACATAAGTTCCGATTTGCTCAAGTTGCTCTTGCCATTTGTATTTTCTCATGCAAAGCAAATCCTTTTTAAAGTCTCAATATCCATACCTGATCCATACGATACGCATTATCCTCGCTGCCTTATAAGGGTTTTATGTAGATTCATTTTTTATATTTTGCACCTCTTGTGATGACACACAAAATTGCATGAGCTTTCTCTTATTATCCTATCAGCTGGGATGTAACCCTGCATCCCAAATCCCTCTGCTTTCCAGCATCATCAGACCTACACCTGTGCAGCACTCAACTTTAGCTTATCTTGACCCAAGGTATTTGGGGCTAACGTTAGGTTTGCCAAGGAAAATGAATAAGTGAGATACTGTCTTCATAATAAAAAGCAGTATATATATTTTGACATAATTTTCATTATCTAACATTTCTGTTCAAATGGGGAAAAAAAAGTAGAAAAACGTTGTTTTAGCAAATGGTTTTCCAACATCGGATAAGCACAGGAAGTGTCCAAACATGTATAAAAAGCAATTAAATTGTCTTCCTTTGATAGAGCTTTCAATCACATTTGATTGAATTCTGCAACATTACTTTCCAAGTGAGCTGTTCTGAAGACCCCAAAATAGGAAAGACGATTTAATATAAAAATCAGTCGTTAAGGCTGAAGAGTAATGCAGCTTTTTATTTTCAAGGAATGCATCAACTAATGAACGTCAGTGATTATTCAGAAAACCAGCAATTTTAAATAGTTTCTCCAGACAAAATAAATTGTTCAGAACATTAAAGAAATAAAATAAAAAATGTAAAGTGTTTCTGAAACAGGAGGATTCTTGCTACATACGATAAATGTGGTAATTGAAGAAAAAGAGACCGTCAGTCTGACTTCCTCCTTTAATCATGACCAGTGACTTCTAAATTGGTTATACAAGGGTTACTCAGGACTGCACCAAATATTTTCTGCTTACTTTATTCTGGCATGCAAGGGTTTGCATTTCAGTCAGAACACCATGGGTTTGAAGGCCACCGACGGGAGAATTTAGCCTTTCTCTGTGAAGCGGACGCTTAGTGAAATGAAGTAGTGTTCTGCCTCATCAACAAAGAGGAGCAAACATATTTTAAGTCAACCTATTTAATAGCAGACAATTGCAAAGCTATATTGATGCAAACTGCAGTGGGTTCATTATCCAGCTGTTCTAGACTTTGCAGGATATGGAGCATGGAATAGTGAAGATAACACTGAATGATCAATGGTTTCTAATTGGACTCTGTTTATTTCTGTCAGGAAGGCTGAGTCTTGTGTTGGTAAACTTATGAGTCAGTTACAGTCAGTCTTGTTTATCCTATTTCATGGTGAGGCACTCGACTCATCGGTCACTAGGCTAGAGTTTCAGCCAATTGATTTTGGCTTAAAATGCTGCCCTTGGTTTTCTTTTGAGCTGGAACCTCTTGCTGAAAATTTTTATTTAGAATGTAGCAATGCAGATCTAGAAAGGTAATGAAAGTAGGCTTTAAATGGCAAGGGTTTGATGCAGGGAGGGTGGGGAGAATATCTAGGCTGTACTTGTGTAGCTCTTATTGTTCAGTCAAATAGGGCCACTTATTTAGTGCTGAGACCAATTTGGTCACCTGCAACATAAGGCTGAGGGAGTGCTGCACAGCCTGAGGTGCCCCCCCATCTTCTCCTTTGAGATGACATATTCATGTATGGGCATAATAATCCCTGGCACTATTCCAAGAACAGCAGGGAGATTCTCACCAATATCCCAACCAATATGTATTCCTTAATCAACTTCACTTTTTAAAAAAAAATGAATGGTTAAGCCATTATCACTGCATTATCATGGAACCTTCCGATGTACAAAATGCCCACTGCATTTCCGATCATTATGACCATTTGAATGGTTCTTAAGCACTTTAGGATATCCCGAGGTATTGAAGGAAGGGACGATATAAATCTTAATGCTTGCTTTCCCTTTCTGTTACTCTCAGCTGAAGGTGATCCATGATTCTGGCAACAGTTGAGGGGGAAAGAAAAAAATCAAAAGTTTATACTGCAAGAAATGATTAAGCTCAGGGAGCTTCTCCAAGAGGTAAGGTCGAACCCTGACCCACAATTTGGCAGAAATGACGTGACACAAAAAAGGAGTCAGCTGACTAGAGGGGGTGAATTTAAAAGGACACGTACAAGTGGTTAAAAGAGGTCATATTTACTTGGACCACGGGAAGCGAGGCAATGTGTAGAAATACTTGCTGAGTAGAAGAGTCGGTTATCTAAAAAATGCTAAAGAACTCACCAGTAACAAAGTCCTAATTGGTTTATGATTGGAATAAATCTCACTGTTGTCAAGGATGTTCCAGTGTGCACCACCTTAGTCTGTTTCTATTCTTTCTTCTTTGGCTTGGCTTCGCGGACGAAGATTTATGGAGGGGGTAAAAGTCCACGTCAGCTGCAGGCTCGTTTGTGGCTGACAAGTCCGATGCGGGGCAGGCAGACACGGTTGCAGCGGCTGCAGGGGAAAATTGGTTGGTTGGGGTTGGGTGTTGGGTTTTTCCTCCTTTGCCTTTTGTCAGTGAGGTGGGCTCTGCGGTCTTCTTCAAAGGAGGTTGCTGCCCGCCAAACTGTGAGGCGCCAAGATGCACGGTTTGAGGCGTTATCAGCCCACTGGCGGTGGTCAATGTGGCAGGCACCAAGAGATTTCTTTAGGCAGTCCTTGTACCTTTTCTTTGGTGCACCTCTGTCACGGTGGCCAGTGGAGAGCTCGCCATATAACACGATCTTGGGAAGGCGATGGTCCTCCATTCTGGAGACGTGACCCATCCAGCGCAGCTGGATCTTCAGCAGCGTGGACTCGATGCTGTCAACCTCTGCCATCTCGAGTACTTCGACGTTAGGGATGAAAGCGCTCCAATGGATGTTGAGGATGGAGCGGAGACAACGCTGGTGGAAGCGTTCTAGGAGCCGTAGGTGGTGCCGGTAGAGGACCCATGATTCGGAGCCGAACAGGAGTGTGGGTATGACAACGGCTCTCTATACGCTTATCTTTGTGAGGTTTTTCAGTTGGTTGTTTTTCCAGACTCTTTTGTGTAGTCTTCCAAAGGCGCCATTTGCCTTGGCGAGTCTGTTGTCTATCTCATTGTCGATCCTTGCATCTGATGAAATGGTGCAGCCGAGATAGGTAAACTGGTTGACCGTTTTGAGTTTTGTGTGCCCGATGGAGATGTGGGGGGGCTGGTAGTCATGGTGGGGAGCTGGCTGATGGAGGACCTCAGTTTTTTCTATATACTTCAGTGAATTATACATGAAATAAAAGGATCAAGAAAGTTAGTTAAGGTTGTTTTGCTAACCTCCACAGTTTGGCGGGCAGCAACCTCCTTTGAAGAAGACCGCAGAGCCCACCTCACTGACAAAAGGCAAAGGAGGAAAAACCCAACACCTAACCCCAACCAACCAATTTTCCCCTGCAACCGCTGCAACCGTGTCTGCCTGTCCCGCATCGGACTTGTCAGCCACAAACGAGCCTGCAGCTGACGTGGACATTTACCCCCTCCATAAATCTTCGTCCGCGAAGCCAAGCCAAAGAAGATATTAACTGTGAGCAGTTTGCAGAAACTTCAAAACACAAGGAGAATTTTAGAATGAGAAGATATGTGAATTTATATATGATACTTATACTATGTAGACTTGGACATACCATTTTAATTGTGTTATTTCTATTCTCCTTGAGCTGTTTATGTTATGAAATTTTAGAAAGATTGAAAAAGAAAGAAAGAGAAGAAATGCATTTGACTCAAAAACAATTGGCCTGATGGTTCCCACATCATTGATTTCACTAAAACTTGTAAAACTTTGAGATTGGTGGGATAGTGAGTAATTAGTTCTCTTGAATGGAGAGCTCAGAACTATTATGGCACCATGTTAGGATAAAGATCAGCCATTTAAGATTGAAAAAGGAGAACTTTCTTCACTTACAAGATTGTGAATCTCTATTCTCAATGGTTGTAAACATTCAATAATTGAGAACATTCAAAGATAATAGGTACAGAATTTACACCCTCAATGAGGCAAGAATATGGAGATCAGATGGAGAGCGGGATTGGGATAGGTTGCTAAATTCCGTGCTGAATGGTGGAGCAGGCTCGTGCAGGATCGGTGCCAGAATGAGTATTAGAGGAGATCATTGGAATGTTAGAGGTGGGCACATTCCAGTGCTTGAGGACTCGGTGGGGGGAGGAGTGTTGTTGACTAAAAATGTGCCCGTGGGGGTGGCGTGGGGGCACAGGAGGGATGCTGCCGGATGCGTGGGACCTACCCGTGTCAATAGCCAGGGATGTGGCTAGCATGCATCAATCTTGACCCTAGTAATGCTTGATGCATGCTAGTGACGCGGCCAGGGGTGGGGCTGACAGTGTGCGATGGCTGTGAGCTGGCACACAGCACCTCGTTGGGGGGGTAGGTCCACGGCATTGGCCACCCCGGCGCCGACCCTGGGCTCATGTGATCGCATGTAATCAATTGTCCCTCCAGACCCATTGTTTTCATGAGCTCCTATTCCACCGAATTAGTATCTACTTACCTCGACTCTGCTTTATCTTCGCTGGTCCAGTCGTTTCCTGCCTACATCCACAATACTTCAAATGCCCTCCATCACCAACAACGTCCAGTTCCCTGAACTCAGCCACTTCATCTTTATCATGGACATCCAATCACTATGCAGCTCCATCTCCCATACCAAAGGCCTCAAAGCCCCTTATTTCTTTCTGGACAATAGACCCAACCAGTACCCCTTCACTAATGTTAAAGATTCTATTTGAAGTCATCTAGAAATGGCAATTATTAAGGAAAAGCACCACTGATTTTGTCTTTATTACATACAGAATTCCCTACCCTTAAAACCAGTGTTCAAAAAGAAAACACAGTTCATGTTTACTGAATGCAGACTTACTGGTCTTTCCAGACAGTTCTTTGGCTTGGCTTCGCGGACGAAGATTTATGGAGGGGTAATGTCCATGTCAACTGCAGGCTCGTTTGTGGCTGACAAGTCCGATGCGGGACAGGCAGACACGGTTGCAGCGGTTGCAAGGGAAAATTGGTTGGTTGGGGTTGGGTGTTGGGTTTTTCCTCCTTTGTCTTTTCTCAGTGAGGTTGGCTCTGCGGTCTTCTTCGAAGGAAGTTGCTGCCCGCCGAACTGTGAGGCGCCAAGATGCACAGTTTGAGGCGATATCAGCCCACTGGCGGTGGTCAATGTGGCAGGCACCAAGAGATTTCTTTAGGCAGTCCTTGTACCTCTTCTTTGGTGCACCTCTGTCACAGTGGCCAGTGGAGAGCTCGCCATATAACACGATCTTGGGAAGGCGATGGTCCTCCATTCTGGAGACGTGACCTACCCAGCGCAGTTGGATCTTCAGCAGCGTGGATTCGATGCTGTCGGCCTCTGCCATCTCGAGTACTTCGACGTTAGGGATGAAAGCGCTCCAATGGATGTTGAGGATGGAGCGGAGACAATGCTGGTGGAAGCGTTCTAGGAGCCGTAGGTGATGCCGGTAGAGGACCCATGATTCGGAGCCGAACAGGAGTGTGGGTATGACAACGGCTCTCTATACGCTAATCTTTGTGAGGTTTTTCAGTTGGTTATTTTTCCAGACTCTTTTGTGTAGTCTTCCAAAGGCGCTATTTGCCTCAGCGAGTCTGTTGTCTATCTCGTTGTCGATCCTTGCATCCGATATAGGTAAACTGGTTGACCGTTTTGAGTTTTGTATGCCCGATGGAGATGTGGGGGCTCTGGTAGTCATGGTGCGGAGCTGGCTGATGGAGGACCTCGGTTTTCTTCAGGCTGACTTCCAGGCCAAACATTTTGGCAGTTTCCGCAAAACAGGACGTCAAGCGCTGAAGAGCTGGCTCTGAATGGGCAACTAAAGCTGCATCATCTGCAAAGAGTAGTTCATGGACAAGTTGCTCTTGTGTCTTGGTGTGAGCTTGCAGGCGCCTCAGATTGAAGAGAATGCCATCCGTGTGGTACCGGATGTAAACAGCGTCTTCATTGTTGAGGTCTTTCATGGCTTGTTTCAGCTTAAATTATCATTTAACCAAGCAGTTGAAAGTCATTTCAAATTGCACATTGTTAAACAGGTTGTCAGAAGCGTTAACAGTTTAACGATCTGACAGAATCTGCTGTCAGAACCTGTTCTACTACAGAGGGCAGAGAACTGGCACCTTTCTGTCAGGCACCAATGGAAGCTTCTTTAAATTTGTGTTAAGGAAAGGCTTCCTTTGCTTTGTGTGTCTTAAAGATTTGATTAACTTTCCAGACTAATAATTAGCACTTGATAATTAAATCTTAACCCAAAAGGTGCACAGATTATGGATGTTTGAAATGTATTGAAGGCAAACCCTCTAGTCATTACCTCAACTGTTTAAGACATGAAACTTAAACAGAAAATTAACTGATAATGTTTGAGCAGTGATTTGCATTTGTTAAGAAAGAACACAATGAGAAATGTTAACAAGGAACTGAACAATATACCTCAAACAAATTCAAAGAGATGCCACCAGAATATGCCATATATACTGTACCGTTTCACTGTGATCTTTGAATGAGGGTTGATATTGACTAAGGTGGCATTGTCTACCTGAACTTAATATTCCTCATTCCCACTGTATTGTGTACTCTGTGGTCCTGCTGTGTATTTTTCTACCTTAACAACGTGGGCTGACCATCAGACTACCACCCTCCTCAAGCAGGCATAAATGGTGCTCACCTTCAATAATCTCCTTTGATTCATCCCACTTTCTCCAAGTTAAAGGTACCCATATGGGCCCCAGCTATGCCTATCTTTATGTTGGCTAGGTGGAACAGTCCATGCTACATGCATACATAGGTAAGGCCCATCAACTCTTCCTCCACCTCAATATTAACTACCTTGGTGCCTCATGCACCCATGATGAGCTTGTCAAGTTTATCCATTTTGCTGCGAACTTCTACCTTGAACTCAAATTCACTTGGTCAATCTCGAGCAACACTATCTCCTTTCTTGATCACTCAGTCTCCATCTTGGGAGAAAAATTCTCGATAGACATCTTCTACAAACCCACCAACTCCCACAGATACCTCCACTCCACTTCTTCCCACCCTGTCCCCGAAAGGGTTTCATCCCTTTCTCTCAATTCCTCCGTCTCTGTCCCATCCGCACGCAGGATGAGGACTTCCATGGCCGATCATTGGAGATAATCTCCCTCTTTGAACAATGGTTTCTCCTCTATCACAATCAACTCAACCCTCACTTGCATATCCTCTATTACCTGGACATATGCCCTGGACCCCTCTGCCCACACACCAACAAGGACAGGATTCCCTTGTCTTCACTTACCACCCCACTAACCTCCGCATCCAACATATCATCCTCTGCCATTTCTTCCACCTGTTACGCAATACTGCCTCCAGACACATCTTCCCTGCTCTTCCCCCTCTGCCTTCAGCAGGTGTCCATGACACCTTGTCCACTGCTTCTTTCTCACCAATCACCCCCTTGGCAACTACCACTGCCACTGCTAGAGGTGCTCCACTTGCAGCCATGCCTCCTCCAATCACTTCCATTCGGGGCCTCAAACAGTCCTTCCAAGTGAAACAACACTTCACATTTGGATCTGCAGGGGTCATCTACTGCAGTCACTGTGATCTCCTCTACATCAGAGGGACTGGGAGATCTCTTTGTTGAGCATCTCAGCTCTGTCCATTGCAAAAGTGTGGACCTCCCAGTGACCACCCATTTAAATTCCCTGCTCATTGCCTTGTCAACATGTCTGTCCATAGTCTCATATATTGCCAGGCTGATACCACCCGCAAATTTGAGGAACATCACCTCATATTTTGTCTGGTCATCCTCCAATCAGATTACATTGACATCAGTTTCCATTAGCGCACCCCGCCTCCATTGTTCCCTGTTTCCTTTCCTCTAGCTCTGTCTCTCTTTCTCTTCCCTTTTTCCTTTTATCTCCTTTCCCTTCACTTTGCTTCTACAAAGCCCCCAACAAACCCCCCCTTCCTCCAGTTAATTTTCATCTTTCCTCTCTCCTGTGTCCTGTCCATATCCAATTAATACCTTTTATTTGTTGTTCTGATCTCCTCCCTTGCCCTTTTAATTCAGGTGCCTGCCTGCTTTTTATTCATACCTTGAAAAAGGGCATATGCCCGAAATGTCAGTTTGATATCTTTACCTCATAAGGACACTACGAGACCCGCTGAATTTCTCCAGCATTTATAACATCTGGAGACTTTCATGTTTCACTGTCCACCCCCCCCCCCCCCACCCTGATTCCATTTCATTTACTTTTCTGTAACTTCCACGAGTCATATTTACAAATTTATCATCTGCTTATATTTCCTGGGACTTGTAACCAATGTTCCCTCTAATTTTTAGTTGTCAGTATGTGCAAAAATCTTATGTTGTGCAATTCTTTTTCTGTGACTTAAGTATGTGCTCACTGAAAGCTTGAGCAGTTGTAAATTTGAAATGGTTTCAAGATAATTTTGGCACAGCCTAGCTCTCGCGTCTAATAAAACTGTATTGGCATGTTTTAATATAATTCAAGTATGATTGCATTCTACAAAGTAATGTATTTAGTTAAGATTTTATACTGTACTTGAGTTTCCAAATATCATCCCATTTCTTTCCATGAGCAAATTCTCCATCAACTTTCCCATCACGGCAATACAAACAGATGACTCCAGTTTCTGAATCGTCCGTAAATATTTTTCGCAGCTGAACATTTGTGAGTTTTCGGTGTAGCAGTTTCTTCAGGAATTCAAAACAGCGAATCAATATTTTTTTCAATAAAAACTCTAAGCTATCTACAGAGTTTGAAACATATCTCCATAAACTTTACGATGTGAACACTGTCCGCCAAACATGGCTGCAGCTGTACAAACCGGAACAGAAAAGATGAAGTGACGTAAATTAGTGATGTGCAAATGTGATATTTGAAAAACCGACTAAATAGTGAATAGAAACAGTTAGAGAAGAGATTATTTTCAATAAATATAATTAATAAATTACATTATTTTAGGTAATGAACCTTTTGTGTGCACATAAATTTCCTTTGTGCGCTGGTGGCAAAATGTGTGTGCTCATAGACAAGAGCACAGCTTAGAGGGAACCGTGCTTGTAACAATAAACGAATACCAGAAGTTGTTCAAGCTCTTGTTTTATTTTTACAAGCTTATCAAGAGCCCCGTTGATAATTCATCCATTAGTGGATTATTTTTGTTCAAAGCAGGGATAAAACAATGCAAGGCACAGCTCTACATGAAAACCAGTGTGATGTAAAATACAAGCTCTGCCCCTACCATGCAGATAGCAAATTGATTTTGGTATTGTTACATTGCTTGCTATATTAATGTCATTAACATTGTTAAAGCCTTGTAGTATTTAACCAATTTGAGTAAGACCATATTGGCCTCTCCCCTAATTGTAATTATTGGGAAACAAATTTCCTTTATGAATGTAATTTTGGATCATTTGTTTGCACAATGGAATGGGAGAGTTTGGGTGCTTAAAGGGTGCGATCAAAATCCCCGGCTCCATTATTTTACCAGTTGCAGAGGGGGTGGGGGCTCGTGAAATAGCAGGAGAGACGAGAACTTGGTTAAATTGCCCGCTTTCCTATGTGGAATGATGTAGGACTGAGTCAGCTGAGGCAGAGATTTTTAAACTGGCTCTGCTGACGTGGAAATGGACCAACTGCACAGTGCTGTCCAGATCACCACACCATGCAGAAGGCCCCTGTCTGCCCAGAGTGGGACTATTATCTTACAGGCTGCAGTGTCCACCACAAATGGAATATATTGCTGCAGTGCCATGCATGTGAAACCCTGTGTTCAAATGGATGAGTTTTGTTGCAATCCTGATAGAGGGTACAGTGACATTTAAAGTTGTCACCAGAAATGGAAATCAGCTTTCTCACTGTTTACTGAGAAGTGCTCTGTTTGGGATTAAAAAAACATATATCTATAATATTTATAGATATATACATATATCTATAAATATCTATATATCGATATATCTCTCATATCGATATATAGATATATCTTAGAACATTATGTTCTGACTGTCATTTCTTTGACAATATAGCAGCACTGAGGATTTTACTATTCCAGCCTCAGTGAAATACTAGCAATTTGTCATTCATTGAGATTGAAGTAAATCTTCAGAATTCAACAAAGAACATCATCAATTACCGAGTGTACAGTACATGTGTGCACAAGACCATGATGTCCACAACCAAGGAAAGTCGATGGTAATTCCCTTCTCTTTATTTTCCTATGAATTCAAAATTTCACTTCCTTCTCCTCACTGCCCCCACATTAAAAAAAAACATATAAAAGTTTCCTTTAAAGTACTCTACAGTTCGGTCTCACTTAAAATTGAAGTTTTGCAACATCTGCTGAGGGCAAGAGGAAAAGCCAGGCTTATTATCTGCCTGCAAGCCATCTGCTGTATGCTTGGGCTTCCTCTCACAAGATCGGCTGAATTTTTAATGAACCCCGGCTGGTTGGAAACAGCTTGTAGATACAATGGCAGGAGAGACCCTACAGCTGTAATAATGCTGAATACAGTGTCACTGTTAACTTGGTTGCATAAGTAGGGGGTTGGAGAGCCAGGACTAATTGCCAAACTGCCTGCTACAGGGAGTCTGCAGGAAGATTCAAATAAATTTCCAGTTCAACTCAATGAACACAAACACACACATGCCATTAACATGCATTCTCACACATGCTACTATACCTATCGATGCACTTTTATACATCGTGTGCATACAAATACATGCTCTCATCCATCCATACTCTCAAACACTTTCCCATGCACATACCTTTCTACTGATGCACAATCTCGACGTACACAGACACACACACATAAGCACACACTTTTGATCTATCTCACTCTCTCTCACACACACACACACCTGCATGTGCACACACAACATGCACAAAAATGAATGCGCAAGATAATGCAATACATAGGACCTTCGTTCTGTGTAGCCTCAGTGGAATTGATTTATTATTTACTTCTATTGTTCTTGGAATTTTGACATTCCAAATTGGCTTCTAATTAAAATCCAATGAGCAAATCATCATTTAGAATATTGATCTAACTGTGCACTGTTCTAGGTGACCATCCTTCCCCTTAAGTTGAAGATTTCTGAGTAAACTCTGTCTACTCCCATTTTCTGCCATCATCTGTACTAATGTGGAAGTGTTGCTGGATGATGCTCTCAAACAAAATCATGGATGCGACCACTTCTAATGGTAGATTTCTGCTACTCTTAATAAAGTGCAAAGGCACTGAACTCAATCAGTATCCACCTCTGCCTTTTACACCCCAAATTCAAATTCTAGTCATAAATAAGATGAAACACGTGGAGGAGCGAATTTGATTCCCTCCCAGGTCTGTGCTGTATCTTGGTCCTTTCTCTTTTAAAGGTTTAGTTTGACTGTGCTGGCTTCACATCATGGTGCATTCTTTGATCGGAAATGGCTGAAAATATGTTGTCACTGAAACATGCTGCAAACGGCTTGGTCCATCTTAGCTGGTTGGTCTGTTTTGATATAATACTGTCAGCATACGGATAATTCCCTTTTCTATCTCTCCTCTGAGCGATGATCTCTATTTCAACAAATGGGCTGTTGTGAAATGTACTCAAGATAACCAGCTGAAATATAACTTTCTGTGTACATTTTAAATACTTTTGCAGACCCTTCGGACCTCAGCCTATTGATGAAATCTCATATTTGCCATATGTTCTTGACACACGTCCTGCTATTGACTTCCTTTTATCTATCACACTCTACCTCACTCTTTGAGAACCGACTCGTCACGACAATCAAAAAGAGACACGTTGAACCATTAAACTTCGAGGTGAACAAAGACATTATGCATTAAAAATACGAACAGTCATCGGAAATACGATCAACTTTTTTCCCCCGGTAAAAAAATATGATCACTCTAATTGAACAAGTGAAGTGGTCCTGTCCTTTATTAGATATCCTTTGTTCTTATTTGGAGCTCCGCTGTGGCTTCATTCAAGCTTCCCGTTGCCAACCCACCCGCGGCTGTTGCAGCCTGAGACTTTCTCCAACCAGCACCATGGACGGAGGGGAGAGGAGGGGGTGCTCCGCAGATGACCCCAGACACTTTTAGCCAGGCTCAAGTGAGTGAGCAACTCCAGTGCATGGGCTTAGTGCTAACGATACATTAAATCTACAGCAATCTTCTAACATTCTCGGGGGGGGGGGGGGGGAAGAAAAAGCAATGGGGAGAATGCCTGCTTACTTGCTCAGGGTCCTTCGGGCTGTGATGCTGGCCACGATTATGCTTTCTGGCCGAGGGGTAGCCACCGCCTTGAACGTTCCCTTCCAGAACTTTTCGAAGAGCTGCTTCTCGCCCTGCTGCACGCTGGCCATGATGATCAGGCAGATCTTCCGGGCTGAGGGGGGTGGGGGGTGAGCAGCAGCGGAGAGAGATCGGAAATTTGCGCGCTCTCTCTCTCGCTTACACACAGAAACTCAGGCAGGCAGGCATGTACCCACGCTCTCGGGCAGCCGCGCAGAGGGAGCTGTCCAGCGGCTGAAACGCTCCGCCTATCGCTTCTATTGCACAAAGACACAGTTGGGAGAGGCGGGGGGGGGGGGGGGGGGGGGGGGTCCCACTTGCTCTCCCTCTTCTCTGTCTTACCGAACGCTTCAGCCAGATGCGATGCGGATTTACAGCAGTGGGACCATCTCAGTTCATAATCAAAGGAAACGAAACAAAAAAAAAACGATTGGGCCCCCAGCACGAGGTGTATTTTCCAGATGGACTGACGTTTAATTGTTGTAATGAAGGAGTTTCTGACAGGGGAGGCTAAAAAGGCAGCGAGATTCGGGAGGACACAAAAGCAGCAGCAGTGTGCATTCAGTACCTAAGCTCTTCCCTTGTTTTGTCTCATTTACTTGTGACGTTGGAGCGGGGTTGGTCAGCTGAGCGCAACGTCTCCCCCCCCCCCCCCCGGCTCTCTCTCTCTTTCCACTCCCCTCCCTCCCTCCCTCCTCCTCCCCTTCGCTCACCCACGCTCTGGCTTCCCTTTTTTGACCCAAAAAAAAGCAAAGAGCCTGCTGCCGTACATCTGCATAACAAAGGACTGCGGGTTCCCGAAGGGCGGCTTTGCGTGTGTCTGTCTGGCAACAGTGCTCGCCGGCTGCATTTACAAGGGGACCAAAGCATCCCTGGCCAAGTGCCACGGCAGACGGAATAAACGACGGGGAGTGGGGTCTGAGCTGAGAGGCCCTCCTCCAGATATGATTGAAAATGGGCCCTTGTCATTGCTCCCTGTCGATGAAACCTCCCTTGTATTCGAATGGAGGTTATATTGACGTTATGTTGCCTGGGGTCATTGTGTAGGTGTTGCTGCGAATCGTAGTCAACAAGAACATGCCATTTGCATCCTGGGTTACCCAAAGCTTTACTTGAGTATCCCGGACACAGGTTAGTGCAGAGGTAACAGGGTGTTGGGCCACCTCAGATGTAGCGTGGACGGTGGAGCAGAGACAACAGGGTCAAAACAGCAAACATATTGGCAGTAGCAAAAGTTTGTCTCTTTTGTAAACCAGAACGCACTATTAATTTGTCATCTTATTATTCAGAAATTCAAAAGGTTTGGCATCTGCTAACATAGATGCAGGTTCCTCTAGCACACCCATCTCCCACACCCTCTTTAAGAAAACAGTAGGGCCCAATTGACCACATTGTCTTTAGAGTTAACAGGTCCACGTTTTAATGTATCCTTTAAACCTATGTGGTCCTGACTCCTGCACTCCCATGAAACTCGCTGGGTTCACTGGAAAATATACAACTACACTCTTTAACATCTAATAAAAGTGTATTAAAAGAGCATTGAAGGATTAACTGAAATAAAATCTAATGATCTGGAAAATCTGCCTGAGTGTACCAGGAAGCTTATAGAACTGGATTGTGCTTCCTTGAATTTCACCACCTAAAGCAGTAGTTCTCAACCTTTTTCTTCCACTTTAAGTAATCCCTATCCATCAGTGCTCTGTGATTAGTAAAAGATTGCTTAAGGTGGTCTATGAGTGGGAAGGGAAGATTGAGACCTAATTGTTATTGAAATATTTTGCTTGAGAAAAACTGTCATTGGCCCAATACCTTTGGAGTGATGAAACCATTCACATAATGAGTCAATTAGGTATGATTAAAATTGATGCGATGCAATATTTGATGTGATGCAAGAAAATTTGATGCAACTCAAAAATTGATGCACCGCAAATTTAATGCAATGCAATCCCTTACTAATCACAGAGCACCTATGGCAAAGGGATTGCTTAAAGTGGTCTGTGAGTGGAAAGAAAAGGGTTGAGAACCATTGACCTAAAAGGAGTGATGAGCTCTTTGGAGGTAATTAAAGAGAGTGAATACACTTCTGAAAGTTCAGTGAAATCAAGGCTACAGGGAACTGGCAGAGGAGTCGAGCATGACATAGTTCAACCTCAGTCATATTGAATGGTGGGACAGGTGGTAAGAGACCTAAAGGCCCATTCCTGCTCCTGTTTTCATGTATTCCTTTGTACTGTGCAAGGTGGAAATAGAAAATTGTTAACTAAAATACTGGAAAACAATTGTGCAGCACCTCCAGATAAAGTAACAGAAACCTGTCAAGTAGATGTGATAGAACCCAATATGTCACCCAGCACTTATCCTTCAACCAATGCCTAGAGCATCTGATCTAGTCGAGTTATTTAATTACTCTTTGTGAAAACTTCTGCTTGTAAATAAGGCATTCATGCTTCTGACATCACAAATGATATCTCAGAAAATGCTTTTGTTCATCCCAACATTGTGAGGGAAGCAAAGATATATACACATTTATTCTTTAGCTTGCTTGCAGATGGTTGACCTAGTCTGAGCAGACTTTTGCAGGAATTTACACATCATCCCTCTCCTTGCTAGACAAACTGTTCTCATAGCCCAAGGCCAACAATAAGATCTTGATGAGGATCTGAGTTTCCAAAGTAGGTAGGGCATGTTTTCCAAAGACCTCGTGGGAAAGCAGTGGCCAATGGATTGGAGGTGGCAAATTTGTTGGCCAATTCCAGGATGTTATGCCACTTATTTATTTTACTGGTTCCTGCTTCTCAAGCTACAGCAAGCACAGGTTGAATAGGAAGCACGTGGTGCATTGAACTCCCCATCGCTTGCTGCAGTTCAGATGGTCCACAATCTGCTGAACTTTGGACCATTCAGACCAAAAGATATGAATTTTGCAGTAGGAGACAGGGAAGAGGCCCATCATGTTCACAGTGGCTGAATTTCTCATTCCATCTTTCCTCAGCATGGGTTAAAAATTGACTTGCCAAATTGGCAGGGGGGGGATGGGAGGAACATTGGGATAATTGGAGCCACTCAGTAAATTAGCTGTAACTAGGAGTAGTGGGGAACAAAAACGTAGACCAGAAAGAGAAGAACGGAGATATATCTAAAGGTCTGAGATGTTCAGTGGGCATAGCGTACCACTTGCTTAAGAATGCTGCAGTACATACATGATGCCAATAATGTAAGGGGATCTTTCAGACTGTCGAGAATAGACATACTTCATCAAGAAAGGAATAAAAAATGAAGTGGAGGATCATCATTAATGACAACATAAAAGTTAAAGATGGTTTCAACCTTAAGGAAAAACACATATAATTGCTAACTGGTGGCTCTTCAGAAGATTCAACAATATAAACAAGGAAGGAAATCATGGTTAAAAAAAAATAAAACTGTCTTAAATGTAAAAACAGTTCATACAGGTATTTACGGGGTATTAATAAAGTAACCATTTTGTTTTACGTAGGCTTAATGGTGGAAGTGAGAAGGCAGATGAATTAAGCAATTATTTTACCTATGCCTTCATAATGAGGAACACAAGTAGCAGGCTGGAAATAGCTGTAAAATGGGAAATGAGGGCGCGAGGAACTCAGGGATATTACACTTGCCAGGGCAGTTGAACTCGGCAAATAATTGGAGCTTTGGGGCATGTTGCATTTCATCCTAGGGTCTCAAACAAAATAATAATTGAGAGAGGTGATGGATTGTTTTCGATTATCCTAAATTATCTACATTTGGGCGGTTCAACGCTGCAATTATGAGCATTCCCACACAATTTCTCTCCCACCCCTCCCCCCCCCCCCAGAATTGGAACCAATGGTCTTGCGTTGCATCGGCGGCCATCCTCTGTGCATTGATGGTGGGACCTGTATTGGGTGGGACAAGTCCAAGTGGGCCAATTTCAATCAGTCCATTGTGAATAGCTCCTCTTTTCCCCCAATGTCGAGAGTGAACATGGATGTGTTCATGTGCAGGACTTTGTACGGTCCCTCATAAGGTCACTGAAGGGGAGTCCTGTGCAGACTTCTGCGCATGAATACATAGTCATAAGAGGCCAAGTCTGGGGAGTAGCTGCAGGGCAGCTGACAATGCAGCGACGGTGAAGGTGGTGCAAGTGAACCAGTTTGTGCCGCAACTTCTCTAGGACGGCTGCGGTGTCCGTGTTCTGCTTGGTCGAAGGTGGGCGGAACTGGCCAGGGACTGAAATGGTCTTGCCATAGATCAGTTCAGTAGAGGAGGTGCTGAGGTCATTCTTGGGTGCTGTGGGCCTTTCGAGGCATGCCATCAACATTGCCTTGAGGTAGCGATGGAATTTCTTGACTAGGCTGTTTGCTTGTGGGTGGTAGTCCGATGTACGATGAAGCTGGGTTCCCAGGAGTTTTGAGAGCTCTCTCCACAGGGCAGAGGTGAATTAGACATCCCAGTCTGTCATAATGTCTGTCAGTATACCAAAGTGGGAAACCCAGGCGGAGAGGAAAGACCCTTGCGTACATCTCGGTAGTAGCATCTGTGATGGGTATGGCCTCCGGCCAATGAGTGTATCTGTCCACCATTGTGAGTGGGTAGCGTGATCCTCAGGAGCCTGGTAAGGGCTCATCAATGTCGATGTGTACATGCTGGAACCTGCGGGAAGGATTGCTGGTCTTGTTACTGGTTTCTGGTGTGTCACTGGACCTTGGCCACTTGGCAGTCTGTGCAGGTCTTTGTCCATTCTGTTACCTGCTTTGGCCATGCTAAACAAATTTCATTGACACCAGTCACGCCGTTGTGCGACTGAGGGGTGCGACGACCAGTGGATCATGTCAAAAACCATCCTCCTCCATTGGGCAGGGAGGAGAGAGTGGGGCTGGCCAGTGGAAACATTGCAGAGGAGCGTTGCGCAATTGGCGTCTAGTGGGACGTCTTTGAGCTGCAAACCCGTGAATGTTGTTCTGTAGCTGAGTGTCTGTGGGTCATCTAACTCTGTGTGGGCCAGACCACTGTAGTCTATTCCCTGTGACAGAGCATTGACCGCGGGTCTGGAGACTGTGACCGCAACCACGTTTTGCTTTCCTAACAAGTGTCGGATAGCAGTGGTGAATTCAGAGACGTAGGATAAATGTCTTTGTTGTCGGGCAGACCACAGATTGGAGGACTTTGAGAAGGTAGAAGTTAGTGGCTTGTGATTGGTGTAGACACCCTTCCAGCAAGTAATGAAAGTGGTGGACGGCCAGGTAGAGGGCGAGCAGCTCCCTATCAAATGCATTGTAATTTAACTTGGGTGACCACAGGTGTCTACTGAAGAAAGCAAGAGGCTGACACGAGTCATTAACGAACTGCTGCAGGACAGCTCCCACAGCAGTGTTGGAAGCATCCACTGTGAGGGCCATTGGTACATCTATACTTGGGTGTACCAGCATCGTTGTGTTGGCCAGGGCCTCCTTAGTTTGCTTGAGCGTTCTCTGAGCCTCCTCTGTCCATTCAAGCTCGCTCGATGAATCTGGGATCAATGTGAAAAACAGATGCATGATCTTGGCAGCTGCAGGGATGAATCTGTTGTAGAAATTCACAATGTCCACGAATTCCTGAAGTTTCTTCAGTGTTGTTGTTCTGGTGAATGGCTAAATGGCCTCAACTTTGGCTGGCAACAGGGTCACTTCCGCTGGGGTAATTCTGTAGCTTAGAAAGTCTATCTCCGTGAGGCCGAAATGGCATTTCTCCAGGTTGACAGTGAGGTTGAACTGTGCGAGGCGGGTGAAAAGTTGGTGGAGATGCTTCATGTGCTCCTCGGGCGTACCAGGATATTGTCAAAGTATATGAAGAGGAAAGGCAAGTTCCTTCCGACTGCGACCATGAAAGGTCTGCGCTGCATTTTTCAACCCAAACGGCATGTGTAGGAACTTGAACAGGCCAAATGGGGTGACAATCACAGTCTTCTGGACCTCATCTGGGTGCACAGGAATTTGATGGTATCCCCGGATCAGGTTGACTTTGTGCTGTGGAGATTTGCTGCAAAATCCTAGATGCGGGGGATTGGGTAGCAGTCTGGTATCATTGCATCATTGGGACATCTGTAATCGCCACAGGGCATCCAGCTGCCATTGGAATTAGGCACCAATTAGAGGGGTGAGGCACATGGACTATCAGACCGACGAATGATGCCCAGTCCCTCCATTCACTGAAAATCTGCCTTAGCGAGGGTGAGTTTGTATGGTGCAAGGCATTGGGCATGTAAATGCAATGGTGGGCTAGTAGTAGCAGTGTGGTGTTGGACACCATGGGCATGGCCGCCATGAACTGTGGGTGCAGAATGGAGGGGTAGTTCACCAGGATGTGGCTGCACTGGCCGTGCTTAGTCTCCACAGAAGCAAGGTGGGTGGATGGTTCATTGGACTTCCCAAGGTGCACTATGTGGAAAGACTCTGCATGGACTAGCCATCTACCCTGGAGGTTGATGAGCAGAGAGTGTTCCCCTAGGAAATTCATGGCAAGCAGGGGTTTGTCCACCGAAGCAAGCTCGAAGGACCATTGGAAATACCTGTTGCCGAAACATACAGGAATCCACCTTTTGCCGAAGGTTTGAATGGTGGTTTGAATGGCGGCTGGAAGGGCAGGGCCCTGGGGCTTTGAGCGTGTTTCGAGCACCATAGGGAGAATGATACTTATCTCTGCCCCATATCCACGAGGAACCTGCGGCCTGAAGTGCTGTCCCAAACATGGAGAAGGCTATTTTTTCGGCCAACCTCCACAGCCACTAATGGCAGCTGGCCACGACATTTCTTGGGAACGAACATGGCTGTGGCACTTGCGGGTGGATGCCCCCAAGTGTTGGTGATAGAAAGACCATTTGGGATTGGGCCTCTCTGTTTTCTAGTGGGGAGTGGCCTGCTCACGTGGTGGGTTGGACGTGCGTTGTCCTCAGTGGTGACCATGAGACACGGTTGACGGAGTCCACTGCCTCACATTTCTAGCGGTAGAGGACATCTGCACACGCTGCAACCTTGCGAGGGCCACTGCATTTGGCGTCGACCAACAGGAACCTGATGACCTCAAGCATCTGTTCGAGGAACGCTTGCTCGAACATGAGGCTGGCTCCTCTGCCAGCGTGAGCATTTTGTCCATGAGGGCTGAAGGGGTTCTGTCATCCGGACCATCCAAGTGCATGAGCCTGGCTGCTCATTTGCATCATGAGATGTCATACGTGCTAACGAGGAGGTTTTTCAGAACCATGTATTTACTTTCCTCTGGCAGCGCCTGAATAAGGTCATCTACTCGTGAGGCTGTTTCCTGGCTGAGCAAGCTGACGACGTAGAAGTATCTCATCGAATCGAAGGCTATCTGTTTGATCTGAAACTGGGCCTTCGCTTGGCCGAACCAAGTGCGGGGGCCTGTTCATCCAGAAAGTTGACAGCTTCAACACAACATCACCTACGGCTGCTTGTTCCATTGTGCCAAGTCTGCAGGATGGGGAGACTCGTCGGGATCACCAATGTAGCGGGTTGTGAGTGAGCGTAGCAGAGACTGAAGCAGCAGGCTGTGTGCTCAGGTATCACAGCTAACTGGTTTTATTTGAATCTCACGTGCAGCCTTTAAGCCTGATTCCGTTCTGCACCCTACGCACCGGTGCTCGCGTCGCCATCTTTGCAGCTGCCCCACTGCCCGCCGTAACATGCAGGGCCGGTTCTCTGCTACAATTATGTGAGAGTCACCTCAGACCTTTTATGTTAAAAAAGCACACATTTGTCTCAGGCTAAGTTGCCTCATTTTTATTCTGATATGACTCCCTGGTGTGACATGTGTAAGAGCGAAGAAGTGTCATTAATTCATATATTCTGGACATGTCCTTGTCTAGAAAAATATTGGAAAGAGGTTTTCCACACTCAATGTAGCTTTAATACTGAACCCTCTGGTGGCCCATTTGGTACAACGGGAGGGAATGATTCTCCTTTGTTTCAGGTCCAGAGTTATACTATCTCTTTTGCCTCTCTTTTGGCAAGGTGTGTGATTTTACCTAAATGGAAGGATGCTGCCCCACCTCCTCATTATCAGTGGTTGCGTGACATCATGTCCTGTTTGAATATGGAAAAGATTTGTTATTCAATGAATAATTCAGATATAAGATTCCAGAAGTTATGGGGATCATTTATGACTCATTATCTTACTTCATAATTCCACTCCAGTGTATTTTGTATCTTTTCCCAGCACTTTATATTAATTTAATTTTTTTAACCTTAATTTTTCTTTTTTTTAAATATTTATTTATATTTTCACACAAGTTTGTATAGCCATATACAGGGTCCTGACAATGATGGCAGTTCAGATGCAAGTATACATATATTTATTTTCTTTATGACTATATGTACAAGCTCATGTCTAAACAAGACAGCTCATTCAAACTTCGACCAACAAGAACAAAAGATTAACACCAGGAAAATAAATAATTAATAAGGGGCAGGGATTCTTGCAGTTCAGTGGCCGGCCTCTGGGCCGATATTCATTCCTGACTTCCCTTGATCAGTATCAGTCTGAAGGAGAGGAAGCCGCAGCCAGGAATGAGGAAACCAATCACCGCCATGCGCCTATGTAGTGCATATATGGCTGCCAGATCTTATGAAAGGTGCTGTATTTGTTTCTCAGGTTATAAGCTATTTTCTCCATGGGAACGCACCTCTGCATTTCCTTGTTCCATCATTCAATACTAAGACTGGAGTCAGACTTCCAATGCCCATCCTAGCCACTGCCAATGCGATTAACAGAAATTGGATTTGAAATTTAGACAGCTTCATTGCAAGCCTTATGTTCATTATGTGTCCCAGTAGAAACAACTCTGGGTCCTGTGGGAATCGCTTGCCTATAATTTTCTCCAGGATTTGGCCTAGATCTACCCAAAAGGGTCTCACCTTGGTACGTGACCTGGTGGTGTGCAAGAACGTCCTGGTCACAATGCCACATTTGAAGCATTGGTCCGAGCATTCCAGTTTTGACCTGTTTATTTTCTGCGGTGTTAAATGCAGCTGGTGCAAAATGTTATACTGGACCAGCCTATACCTTGCATTGACGACTGTGGTCATGCTTTCCCGGCATATGTCGGACCAGCATCTCTCATCAATTACAATGCCCAAGTCCAACTCCCATCTTTCTCTCGACCTATGAAGGCCCGGTTTGGGTCTCTCTGACTGGAACAGGCAATACATTGCCGAAATAAATTTCTTAATTCTCCCCCTTTGAATCAAGATCTCTATGTTACTGCGTTGAGGTAGGGCTATTCTTGGACCCAAAACGTCCCGTAGAAAAGACCTTATTTGAAAATAGCAGTGGAATGTCCGATTTTGCAAAGCATATTTATTTTTTAGCTGTTCAAACAACATTAATTGCCCCTGCTTGTAACAGTCCTCTATGCGCCTGATGCCATTTCAGCACCAGATGCCCAGGATCTTGTTACCTACCATTAATGGTATTAATTTATTAGGAGTCAGGGGTGTTTTTGGTGACAGCTCAACTTTAGCGTTCAGATACTGGTTAATTTTGGTCCAGATACTCACCACCAAGTGCAGATCAATTTGTGTCCAGGATGGCACACCTCCTCCCTAGTAGAGAGAGGCGATGTATCTCGACTGAGCTGCCCAATAATATTTTTTGAAGTCTGGCATTCTCAATCCTCTTTAATTTTCCTTTTAATGCCAATCATATATAGAATCGGGCAATGTGGCGAGGTAGGAGGTTTGAGTTTTTCTCCTTTACTATTCTTTCCTTTTTATTGTATTAGTTTTTATTTCTAAAAATGGCATATACCATTTAGAATATGAATTATGGATATGATTTACAATTTATTTATGTTAGTGATACATGGAATATCTTAGTTTGTGTAGCTGTCCATGTCATATTGAATTATACCTTTTTTATTTGTTTCAGTTCTTTATTAAAATCAATAAAAATATTTTTAAAAGAAAAAGAGAGGTCAGAAAGCAGGAAACTAGCCAGTTATCTTAGCAAATCATATTTCTTTGGATGATAGAAGAAGGCCATTTGGCCCATTTTGTCTGTGTCAATTTTCAAAACAGTCCCATCACTTCCACTTCTACACTTATTTTGGTGTAACTTGTGTGACAGAGTATATAGATATGTTTTTGGGAGATAAATTGGGAGAGGTTTGTTAGTGTAGGTCATATACAAACACTTTAAAACAGATCTTATTTGAAACACTAGAGCTCTGCTAATGCTAGACATATTAGCCCCACAGCTTTTGAGAGAGCTTTGGAGAGTGCTCAAGAGACTTCACTAATGGATTGTTGTTTATAAAAGGCAACAAATGAAAGATCTTGTTGGAGCCGCAGATTGTCTGGAAGATAACTTCTTGTTCTAAGAGGGTCATGTGGTTTTGTAAGCAGAGAGAATCAAACAGGCTTTCTCTCCGAGAGAGAGAGACACACACATAAACAGAGATCACTTCTACAGTGTTACAGCCAGTAATAGTAGCTGGGATTGGAACAGGATGAGCTGGCAAGGTTGTGGAAAGCCCCATTTGGAAGACGGCTTGGTCAAAGCCCTTGTGGTTCATGGAAGAGGAGAGGACTGACTGTCTAATGTTTCAATTGGAATAAGACCTGAAAGAAAGAGGTTATCATCAGGAGAACCCTGAAGGGGGAAAGTTTCATCAGCAAGACACTGGAGTGGCTGATTAAAAAGAAATCAGTTGTGGTTGTCCTGGAACAACAAATCTCTCTCTGAAAACCAACAAGAACCTTCCTGAATGGTAACCATTTACCTTTCAAGCACCAAAGCCTGGTGAACTTTATAAATGTTAAATTCTGTGCATAGTATAGGAATTTCCTGCAACCAGTGAACTTGGAGGAATGAGAAGTGAGATTGGACTGTGAACCAAAGAAGTTTTCTGAACTTACACACACATTACATGCACGTGCGCTTAGAATTAGAAGGGGGTAAAGTTAGGTTAGTTAAGTTAAGTTAAAGTAATTCTGTTTTCATGTTTAAAGATAATTAAAAGCAACTTTTGTTTAAGTAACCATTTGTCTTGGTGAATATCTAGTGCTGCTGGGTTTTTGGGTCATCTGGGCTCGTTCTCTTTTTAAATGTCCATATTGTTTGCCTTGCAGTAGAGAGTAGGCTTATCCAAGAATGCTGCCTGCCTCTTCACCTTACAGCACCCACCCCTATTCTGAGTTCCCTGCTTCACCTTCAAGGTTTCCTGCCCATCATTCCTACTGCTCCAGTTCCTCCAATGACTTCACATGGTAGTGGAAACACCATTTGTGCCAGGAATCTAGCTGAGGTAGCAACAAGGGCAGTACTAAAAATCACAAAAGAAAAGCAGAAAATGCTGAAGCTACTCAGCAGGGCAGGCAGCAGCTGAAGAGAATGGAAAACAGGGCTCAATGATCTTTCATCTGAACAACTCTGGAGCAACATCTCCAGCAGAATTGTTTGTTGGAACAGTTCTGAAGAAAAGTCATCAACCCAAAGTGTTAATTCTTTCTCTCCCTTCACAGGCACTGCTGGATCTTTTGAGTATTTCTTGAACTTTCTCTTTCATTTGTGACTATCAGCCGGTGCAGACTTTTTGCTTTCAAGAAAAAAAACACCTCAGTCAAAAAAGTTGCCTCTGCAAATATTCTTCAGGTTTTTGGAAAGAAATTAGTCTATCCAACTACATATCTCTTCAAACAACTTGGAAATATTTTCTTACTAGCTAGTAGCACTGTGTGGGCCAGGCAAAGTCTACTAATTTTGTTCAAATGCACAAAAATTTACATTGTTGTCCATTGGCGTCTTAGGATACAGGTGGATGTAATCTAATAAAACACTGGACATCATAAACAGCTGCTCTGCTGCCACTACTTAGATTCTGATAGTTGGCAGCATTAGGGTAACTGCAGGGGGGTGGGGCGCACAAACTGCCATTCAAGAACTCAATCAATAATGTAAATGCTTGATGATAAGAGTTTGCCGTCAACAGCCAACACACCAACCCAGTTCCAATTTAAATACATGCTGCAAGTCTTTTTTCGCTTGCTCGCTCTCTCTCACACAAACACACACACACACACACACACACAGACACACACGCACACACACACACGCGCACACACACACACACACACACACACACACACACACACACACACACACACACACACACACACACACACACACACACACACACACACACACACACACACCACTGAGTGCATCATAAGAACATCATTTTAAATAAAATTATATACTCCACTCTTACCAAATAAATGCAGACAAACCCAAAATTCATTCAACATTTTGCCAAGGCTGGCATCATAAGGTGAATTAAATGCATGGCTTACGTTTAGAAGAGTTGCAGGCGGCACGTTTTGGTGCTGAATCTCCTAACAATGGTGCCCTTCCACTCAGTTGTGCATTTTCAGGTCAAGTCCCTCTCAAATGAACTAAATGGGCCTTGCTTTTGTGGAGCATTGCGCTTCTGTGGTCCGAAAGTATGTTTCTCAGAGGGAAGAATGAATTCTTGCACATTGCTATAGATGCGCCAAATGTTAAGGCATATATTTTCACATCCAGTGGGGTCACAGGCTCCATCTACTTTCAAAGTGTTATAGGAGTAGCCTACTTCACCCCACTGCTGAGTGTATTTATGAGTCCACTGTGCATGTTGTGACAGGTGTACATGGCATTGTGAGGGATCATTTTCACAACATCAGTTAATTCAAGCTCCTTTTTAATTGTATAGTCCAATAAGGAGAGGAAAGGTTCACTCCCCCTGCTCCGATATGTTATCGAAAGTCTTTATCTTCCTTCGTGGTTCCTGGTTTTCTTCCAACCATCGATGAGAGAAGAAACATTATTGTTTTGTAGTTGGTCTGCATTGACAAGTTTTGAAATCTCCTTTCCAGTATTGACATGCCTCTCCCGCTCCTTCCACAACGTATAGCAAGAGATGTGCTCTTTTGAAGATTTGTGTTTATGAAATCCCTGATCTCTCTCCACAGCATCTTTCCAGTTATGAAAGCCCACACTCACAAAGGCATCCAATGTCTGAGACCTCTGAGTGGCGCTAGACAGCAGACAGCAAAAAAACCCGCTGCATTGGCCTTGACACTGTATTCAAACCAGTCTCAGTTGTGATACCAAGTGGAGACAAATTTTCCTTCTTCCCACTGAAAATTCTGGTAGGGTATTGTTGTAAGAGGATTTGACTGGGCTGATCAGACCTGAGGTCATCTATGGGTTGTCTTCCACCTTACGCTAGCAGGGGCATTATCACAGAAGGAGGCTCTCGCTCTTTAGAGGTGGCCGTGTTGGATGCATTTGTTCCCTCTTCTGTTGGTGGAGCTGGAGGAGGCCTTGAAGAAGCAGATGAGTGTAGCCATTTTCTTACATCCATTTCTGTTCGAAGTGCAGTGTGATAATTGCTTGCTCTCACTGAAACCAGCACCAGACCAATGAGCACACTAATTCCCCAAATATAACCTTATGCAAACAGGACCAAGAGGGTGTGCTTTTTTCTTATATTATTTTTGTTTTTATTTTCATTTAGCAAAAAGGCTTTCACTTTTAATATGATAAATATAAATTAATTAATAAAACACAAAGTTTGGCCCCAAAGGCTTGGCCTGCGGGTGGGAGGGAGGGGTCACAATAATTCATTTGGGAGAGGTGTGGCCCTTCCCCAATCATGCCATTCCTGGATTCTGATTGGAATAGCAGAGAATAGTGTGGGTCTGTGAACAGGACTAAGCTCTGGGCTCAATTTACGTTGTATTCTGAGGCATTCCTCCCTGAGTGTCAAAAAGTAACCCTTGTTTATTGAGGTTTCAAAGTGGACTTCAATAAACGTAAGTGACCCCTATCACCCAGAACCCAGTAAAGAGAGGTTTTAGGGAGTGGAATATTAGATGTAGGGATCACAGGTACAACAATTTGGTAATTGGAGCAAGCAACCATATAAAATATACTGTATATTTTCTTTAATAGCGCCACACCCAAAGCATTTGTGAACAAAAGCCTTGTTTTATACAAGTGCTTAATTTTAGGGAGTGCAACCTTTAACAGGGACCATAACTTGAGACCCAGATATTATTGTTTTTTCTATTTCTAGAGCTAGAATGTTGTGGAATGGCTCCATCGTGCTGAGTAAGAGGTAGAGAACGATTTCAGCTTATATCAATGAGTTTAATTTATTTGTCATGGTGTAGGCTAATAGCCTCTGTCATATTTCATGCTATTGCTCATCTGTTTGCAATGAGCAAGTGTTGAATCCATGTAAATCTTCATATCCCATTACCTGGGCACTGTGATCAAGCAGAACATTATTTCTGTGATGAGTTATTTTGAGTTGATTTCCTGCAGCTGGGTTACTTGCCGTTCATTGTCTACAATGGTCTCTAGAACCATTTTTTATATTGCTGACTCATGAAGGATTGATGCCCATATATTAGTTTCCAGAGCAAATTGGAGTTTGCCAACAGTTACTGTGGGAAAAATTTGGTAATAACTATTGCATGGCTTCAGGGCTCAGGCTGTGGACTGTGTAGTTCTGGTGTCTCTCTGCAAAATACTCAGAAATATCCCTTTATTTGCATCTGAAAATATTTATTGTGTGTTAAAAGAATTCCACAGCAATGCAACAGTTAGTTTTGCTTCCTCACAGCTCCAGCGGCCTGGAATCCAACTTGACTTTGGCTCCTGTCTGAGTGGAATTTACACATTTCCCTTGTGGGTCTCCATTTTCTCGGCCCTTCAGTTTTTAACCATTTGCCAAAGATTTATTGGTTGAAAGTTTAATTGGTCATTGTAAGTGACCCTTTGTCCGGGTGGGTGGCAGGAGAATTGAGGGGAAGGGGTGAAAAGATTTATGGAGATGTATCAATGTGGTGGACTTGTTTCCATGCTCAATTACTTTAAAATGTTGTATTCTGCCTCTGTAAAAGAATTTGATTCAAGCAATAAAATGTGGATGAACATAGAGACAGATATGTTAGTAACTTTAAAAAAATTATTTAAATAATTTTTAAACAAAATACAGTCAGACATAACAAAAATAAATCAATTTTTATATAAAAAAACCCTCCCACCCCCTCAACCAACCCCCTTAAGGGGAGCCACAAGTAAAAGTAAAACATAAAGCATATACAATATTTCAAAGTATTTCCAAATTCGTATATTCCAAATAAGGAGACCACATTTTTACAAAAAAAGAATAATTATCATGCAAGTTACATGTAATTTTTTCCATAATAATACAAGCTCTTAATTCATTATGCCAACATACTATATTAATCTCCACATTATCTTTCCAAGTACTAGCTACACATTTTCATGCTACAGATAACACTAAGCGTACAAATACAATTTGAAATTGATCCAACCCCATTCCCTTCAAAGAAACCATATAGCCCGACAAAAAAAATCGATGGGTCTAATGGTAATTTAATTTTGAATAATTTCTCCAAAACCAACCTAACCCCTTCCCAAAATGATTGTACTTTATCACAGGACCAAACTGCGTGTAAAAAAAGTTCCAGTAGTTAATCCACATCTAAAACAGGAATCCGAATTACTTAATCCATATTTTTTCAATTTGTCCAGAGTCAAATATAACTGATGTAAAAAATTATAATGAACCAATCCATATCTTACATTTGTCAATTTTGTTACACCTTCATGACACATAACTTCCCAATTCTCTTGAGGGATAATATAAGTTAAATCACTTTCCCATTTATTTCTAGATTTCTCCCAGTCCGGTTTATCCATACTTTCTTGTAACAATTTTTACATATCTGAAATATAACCTCTCTTTGGTATAGAGGAAATCAAAGATTCAAATTTTGTTAACTTAGGCAAATTCATCTCTTTACCATAATTATCTTTTATCAAAGCTCCGTTGATAATACACAAATAAAGAATTTACCGATATATCAAATTTCTCCTTCAATTGATTAAAAGAAAGAAACTGTCCTTCTTCAAAACAATCTTGAACCATCTTTATACCCTGAGAATTCCATCTCTTCAAATGGTTATTAAATATTGAAAAAGGAATAAGCTGATTTTGATATAATGGAGTTTGAATTGATAATTTACCCTTCATTCCAAGAACCACATTTCTTTTTAACCCATATCTTTAACAAATGTTTTAATACTGACATATTACATTCCTGCAATAAGTTCATATTCCACTTATATATAAACTGATGTACATCAACTTCAGAAATACAGGCCAATTCCACCTTCACCCAAATGGTCAATATCCATCATTCTCCTGATAAATTTCAATTGTGCAGCTTCATAGTAATTTTGAAAATAAGGTAATTGAAATCCACCTAGTGCATATTTCCATGTAAGTTTCTGCAAAGCTACTGGAGCTAACTTTCCCTTCCATAAAAATTCCCTCACCACCTCATTCAAATCCTGAAAAAAGCCCTTCGAAAGTAGACACGGTATTGACTGAAATAAGTATTGGATATGTGGAAAAATATTCATTTTAATACAATTTACTTGACCAATTAACGTTAACGGAAGATCTTTCCATTTAATCAAATCCATTTTAATCTTTTTTAATAGAGGAACATAATTTAATTTCTATAAAGATTGATAATCTTCATTTACAATTACTCCTAAATATTTAATTCTATCAAACCATTTTAATTTTATAATATTTTTACATTCTGAATAATCTCGTTCCCCAACTGGCAATATTTCACTCTTATCCCAGATAACTCCCCAAATTGCAACAAACAATCTTGTAAATATTTCATAGATTGTTCCGGGTCTGTCAAATAAACCAACACATCATCTTCAAATAAATTAATCTTATATTCAACATCCACAATTCTCATCCCTTTAATCTTATCATTCTGCCGTATTGTCTGACCTAATGGTTCAATAACAAATGCAAACAAGACTAGTGAAAATGGACCACCTTGCCAAGCTGATCGCGTTAATTTAAATGGTAAAGAAGTATGACCATTTGTCACCACCCTGGCAATTTGATTTTTATACAAAGCCTTAACCCAACCAATAAAAAAAGGGCTGAAATTAAACTTCTCTAACACTTTAAATAAAAAATTCCATTCAACCCTATCAAAAGGCTTTTTTCACATTCAGCGCAACCACCATTGCTGTCTCAATGCATTCACCAATGTTATCAATCTAAGGATATTATCAGACGCATTTCTGTTCTTAATAAAACCTGTTTGATCTTTATGTATCAACTGAGGTAAATATTTAGCAAGTCTATTTGCTAGTACTTTAGCTATAATTTTATAATCCACATTTAATAAAGAAATAGGTCGATACGAGGATACTTTTAATTGATCTCTACCTTTCTTTGGAATCACAGTGATTATAGCACTCGAACAAGATTCTGATAATGACTGACCCTCAGTTATCTGTCGCAATGCATCTCTAAATACTGAGGATAAATCTTCATAAAATACTTTATAAAATTCAACTGAAAATCCATCGTCCCCTGGTGATTTTCCATTCGGAATTTCTTGTATAGCTTCTTTAATCTCAAAATCTGTAAGCAGAGCTTCTAATTCCTTAACCTCTAATTCCTCCTCCTCCCCTAAAACAGGCAACTTTAACTTAGATAAGATTCATTAGAAACAGTGTCCTGCTTTCCCTCAGAAATATACAATTTCTGATAAAATGAATAAAATTGATCATTAATTTCCTGAGGTTTATAGATAACTATTGAATTCTTTTTAACAGCATTAATAGTTCATGATACCTGTTCCATTTTTAATTGCCACGCTAATACCTTATGAGGCTCTCTCACCCAATTCATAGTAACTTTGCTTAGATCGCTGAATTAATTGCTCATACTGATATGTTTGTAAAGTATTATAATGTAATTTCAACTTAATTAATGTTGCTTTCTTATCTTCTGTAACATCTTTCTGAAATTCCTTTTCCAACTCAGTAATTTGTTTTTCCAATGTCGAACTTTCCACCAAATATTGTTTTTTAACTTTCGTAGAGTAACTGATAATTTTTCCATGCAAATATGCTTTCAAAACATCCCACAATGCAAAATTGCTACTTTCTGAATTAACATTCTCAGCCAAAAATAAAATAATCTGTTCCTTAACAAAAGTAATAAACTCTAGTTTCCTCAATTTCTTTAGCTTGGCTTCGCGGACGAAGATTTATGGAGGGGGTAAAAGTCCACGTCAGCTGCAGGCTCGTCTGTGGCTGACAAGTCCGATGCGGGACAGGCAGACACGGTTGCAGCGGCTGCAGGGGAAAATTGGTTGGTTGGGGTTGGGTGTTGGGTTTTTCCTCCTTTGCCTTTTGTCAGTGAGGTGGGCTCTGCAGTCTTCTTCAAAGGAGGTTGCTGCCCGCCAAACTGTGAGGCGCCAAGATGCACGGTTTGAGGCGATATCAGCCCACTGGCGGTGGTCAATGTGGCAGGCACCAAGAGATTTCTTTAGGCAGTCCTTGTACCTTTTCTTTGGTGCACCTCTGTCACGGTGGCCAGTGGAGAGCTCGCCATATAACACGATCTTGGGAAGGCGATGGTCCTCCATTCTGGAGACGTGACCCACCCAGCGCAGCTGGATCTTCAGCAGCGTGGACTCGATGCTGTCGACCTCTGCCATCTCGAGTACTTCGACGTTAGGGATGAAAGCGCTCCAATGGATGTTGAGGATGGAGCGGAGACAACGCTGGTGGAAGCGTTCTAGGAGCTGTAGGTGATGCCGGTAGAGGACCCATGATTCGGAGCCGAACATGAGTGTGGGTATGACAACGGCTCTGTATACGCTTATCTTTGTGAGGTTTTTCAGTTGGTTGTTTTACCAGACTCTTTTGTGTAGTCTTCCAAAGGCGCTATTTGCCTTGGCGAGTCTGTTGTCTATCTCATTGTCGATCCTTGCATCTGATGAAATGGTGCAGCCGAGATAGGTAAACTAGTTGACCGTTTTGAGTTTTGTGTGCCCGATGGAGATGTGGGGGGGCTGGTAGTCATGGTGGGGAGCTGGCTGATGGAGGACCTCAGTTTTCTTCAGGCTGACTTCCAGGCCAAACATTTTGGCAGTTTCCGCAAAGCAGGACGTCAAGCGCTGAAGAGCTGGCTCTGAATGGGCAACTAAAGTGGCATTGTCTGCAAAGAGTAGTTCACGGACAAGTTTCTCTTGTGTCTTGGTGTGAGCTTGCAGGCGCCTCAGATTGAAGAGACTGCCATCCGTGCGGTACCGGATGTAAACAGCGTCTTCATTATTGGGGTCTTTCATGGCTTGGTTCAGCATCATGCTGAAGAAGATTGAAAAGAGGGTTGGTGCGAGAACACAGCCTTGATTCACGCCATTGTTAATGGAGAAGGGTTCAGAGAGCTCATTGCTGTATCTGACCCGACCTTGTTGGTTTTCGTGTATTTGGATAATCATGTTGAGGAACTTTGGGGGACATCCGATGCGCTCTAGTATTTGCCAAAGCCCTTTCCTGCTCACGGTGTCGAAGGCTTTGGTGAGGTCAACAAAGGTGATGTAGAGTCCTTTGTTTTGTTCTCTGCACTTTTCTTGGAGCTGTCTGAGGGCAAAGACCATGTCAGTAGTTCCTCTGTTTGCGCGAAAGCCGCACTGTGATTCTGGGATAACATTGTGTTAAATCTCCATCAACGTTAAAAAAAGCCTCTGATATGAATCGATCATCATCTACTTTATGTGCAGAAATATTCAACAAAGTCCATGATTCAACAAAAATTTTACAATTCACCATCAAAATCCTCCCAGCATTTCCTTCAAATGATTCCAATTCAAACAGTAATTTCTCATTAATCAAAGTCACTACACCCCTTGCCTTAGAATTAAAAGAAGAAACAAACACATGTCCAATCCACTCTCTTTTCAGTTTCAAATGTTCTTTTTCAGTCAAATGTGTTTCTTGCAACAAAGCAATATCAACCTTCATTTTTTTTAATATAGGCCAACACACGGTTACGCTTAATTGGATTATTCAATCCTTGAACATTGAAAGTTGCAAAATTCAAATTTGACATTTCTTTAGCTTAACAATAAATTTCACACTATTATAGAATATTACTCCCCTTTCTAACTTTAATATACTAACCCCCCATATAAAAAGTCCCAAAAATCAAAGAAGAAAAAAAATGCCATCCCCCAACAAACTACAAAAGAGTAATAACTCCCTAAAAATCTGGGTGTGGTAAAACTCACTAGTGGCAGATGACTGTCCAAAGTGTCAGTGTCATCCATCCACTCCCCAGTCAGACTTTCCCAAATACTTAGTCAAACACATTCAACCCAGTGATTCCAGTCCCAGTGACTGTTCCGTATCTTTAATATTAAGGAGACTTTACGTCAGTTCAACCTTCTTTCCATGTTTCCCATTCTTCCCATTCCCATTTCCATTTACCCTCCTTTTAGGCGATGATGATGGTGACCTTCCATTTCCTCGCAAATCTGGCAATGAATTAGCAAAAATTAATGCATCATGATCATTTTCAAAAAATTGAGATTGAAAATTTCCATAAAAAACTTTCAATACAGCAGGATAACGAAAAGTAAATTTATAACCCTTTCTCCACAATACTTCTTTAGCTGAATTAAATTCTTGACGCCTTGTAATAATTTCTTGACTCAAATCGGCATTAAAAAAACATTCTGTGGTTTGGAACCATCATTGGAGACTGATTTTGTTGCAGCTTCTGCAATTTGTAATATTATTTCTCTATCTTGGTATCTCAAACAACGGATCAAAACTGCTCGTGGTGGTTGGCCTGGAAAGGGTTTTTTCCTCAGTGCCCTATGTGCCTGATCCAGTTCCAAACCATCTGGAATAAAATTAATTGCCCAAGAACTCGGGAATCCACTTCTTAAAAAATTTTACCGGATCCGAGCCTTCAATATCTTCTGGAAGATCTACTATTTTTACATTATTTCTTCGACCTTGATTTTCTAAAGAGTCAATCATTTTCAATAATCCTTCTTCTGAATCCCCAATCCACAAAAGAATCCTCCACTTTTTCCATTTTTTCTCTATTATGATCCACTTGATTCTTACATTCAAAGAAAGCTTCTTCATTTTTTTGTTATCCTGTACAGTGTCCACTGCCTTTATAGATTTATTATCATCACTTTTAACCACAGTCATATCTTTCTTCACAAAAGTCATTTCTTCACAAATGTTTTTATTTCCATAAACCCTTGATTTATCTGTGTAGACATCTGCACTGACATATTTTCCATTTGATGCGCAATCCCTTCCAAAATTATAAAAATAGAATCCAGTCCAGGTTACATCACTCCCTCTTGAGCCCTACCTTCTTTAATCCCAGCCTCCATAAATTATTCCCATGCTGATTCCATTACAGCAGGGCTTCCTTCCTCTTCCAGCACAATTGTACCTCTTCCAGTGCAGCTGCGGGTCTGTATCCCCGTTGACAGCGTGCCAATCTCATCAGCCCGCCGTCAATCCCTGTCCTACCACATAACCCAGATAAATTACAGTGGCATGTCCAAACTCACTCTTGTAAAAATTCACTGTGAGGTGTGCTTCCACCAGTCTCTGAAATAACTGCTCTAATTCAAGCATGTGTTCTTCCCATGTATCCGTACTAATTACTAAATCATCGATATAGGCTCCTATGTGCTCTAAACCCTGAATTACTGCATAAATTATTCTCTGAAATGTGCCAGGTGCATTTTTCATCCCGAAAGGCATAACATTATACTCATACAATCCTGAAGGTGTAACAAATGCAGAAATCTCCCTGCCCTTCTCTGGCAAGGAAAACACCAGTATCTTTTTAAGAGATCAATCTTTGTAAGAAACTTAGCCTTTCCCACCTTTATCTATATAATCATTTATTCTGGGAATAGGGAACACATCAGTCTTTGTCATCATGTTTACCTTTCGATAATTTGTACAAAACCTAATTGAGTCATCTGGCTTAGGCACCAGAATACAGGGTGAACTCCAATTTGAACTTGATTTTCAGATGATGCTCTTTTCCTGATTAACTCAGTAAGGATGCTGCTTAATAGGCTTAGCATCACCGACCTCCACATCATGTCAACCCACAGTAGTTCTTCTTGGAACATCTGGGAATATATCTTTAAATTTCACAAATAATGTCTTTATTTCTTCCCTTTCTGAGTTAGTCAAATGCATTAACTTGGTGTCTAAGTTTTGCTAAACTGTAGAATTTTCCAACCTGGGGCTTATCACTTTCTGTGCTCCATGACCTTCCACAAAACTTATCTCCTCCTTACTTTCCTGTATAACTAGCACCTTGATTGGAATCCTAGTCTCCTCCTCAGTCATTTTCTCAAAGTAAGGATTAAGCATGTTCACGTGACAGACCTGTGTCTCTCTTCAACGATCAGGCGTCTCAATGACATAGGTGACCTAATTAATTTTTCATTTCACCTTTTATGGTCCTGAAAGATGAGCTCTCAAAGGGTTTGACTGCATTGGAAACAAGACCAATACTTTGTCGCCAGGTTTAATGTCCCTAATTTTTCCTTTTTGATCATACCGAATTTTCATTTTTTCCTGAGCAGTTTTTAAATTTTTCCTTGCCATCTCGCAAGCCTGATGTAATCTGTTTATAAATTTGAAAACATAATCCACCAGATTTGATAGTATATCATTATGTATCCACTGTTCCTTCAACAATAATAATGGACCCCTGATTTCATGACCAAACACCAACTCAAATGGACTAAAGTCAAGAGACTTCTGAGTTGCCTCTCTAACAGCAAACAATAACAAATGGATTCCTTCATCCCAATCCTTATTATTTTCCATGCAATAAGCCCTCATCATATTTTTCACAGTTAAATGGAACCTTTCCAAGGCCCCTTGACTTTCAGGATGATAGGTAGATGACACAATTTGATGGGCTCCAAATTCATACACCACCTGTTGAAATATTCCAGACATTGAATTACTCCCTTGGTCCGATTGAATTTCCCTTGGTAGGCCAAACAGTGTGAAAAATTTTGGCAGAGCTTCCACAATTGTCTTTGCTTTAATATTTCTCAGGGTAATAGCCTCTGGAAACCTTGAAGCTGTGCACGAATGTTAACAAATATTAATTTTCCGCTTTGGGTTTTGGCAATGGGCCAACACAATCCACTATCACTTTTGAGAAGGGCTCCTCCAAAGCAGGGATGGGTTGTAAAGGTGTAAAGGTGGTCCTTGATTAGGCTTGCCCACCAGTTGACAAGTGTGACAGGCTCTACAAAAGTTCACAATATCCTTTCTTAATTTCGGCCAATAAAACTGTTTCCTTATCTTTTCTACCATCTTCTTCACTCCAAGATGACCTCCCAAAAGTGTACTATGAGCCAACTTTAATATTTCATTCCTGTAAGTTTTGGGAATTACAACTTGCCTTATTACTACCCAGTTTTCACTGGCAGGTATCACTTGTGGTCTCCACTTTCTCATCAATATTCCATCCTAAACGACGTAACCTACTGGCACAGATTCAATTTCCTAGTTAGACAGAATCTTATCTCTTATCCCAGCAAGATCAGGATCATGCTTTTGTCTAGCTATTAATTCTTCTCTTGACAACAGCAAAGCTGGATCCTTATGTTTGTCCTCAATGCTTTCCTCCACTACAGGATCATCACAGACTTTCTCTACCTCTACCTTTTTTCTAGACATGGCTGTACCACAAGCAGGGTAGATTTCCAAATCCTTTTTGGACTCAAAAATCAATGGCTTACTTGTGAGTTTCACTGCAGGTATGACTTTACCCTCTGCTAAATAATTTCCTAACAAAAGATAAACTCCGTCAACCGGTAGACTTGATCTTATCCCTATCGTAACCAGGCCATTAACTAAGTCTGATTTCATCACTATTCTATGTAAAGGTATAGGTTCTGCTTCACCACCAATACCTTTTATTAAATTCACATCCCCAGTATTGGTCTCCTCACCAAAATTCAAAACGTTGCCTAATACAAGTATCCCGCAGGATTTTAACTGGCTCTTGACTGGATCCTTCTTTAACCAAAATGAAACCTTCAGTCATGACTGGTTTAAAAATATCCCTAACTTTCTCACTCTGAACACAGGCAGTTGGTACCACCCTTTTCTCTTTCTTCCTTTTAAGTACAGGACAATTTACAATTATGTGCTCTGGCTTCTTACAATAGTGGCAAATAAGACACAAAATTTTTTCCTTCATCCATTTCTCTTCCTCTCTTCCTTTAACCTCACTTCTAGATTTTCTTTCTACTCTACTTGGATTATCAGCAGTATTCCTTTGAAAAGTTTTCCCTTGTGTCCACTTAGGGTTGTGGGTTAAAACATATTCCTCTGCGAATTTAGCCAATTCTTGCCAAGTTTTTATATTTTTCTCTGCCAAGTACACTTGAATATCGTCAGGAAAACAATTTTTAATCTCCTCAATCAGAATGATTTCCCTCAATAAATCAAAGTTATTTTTTACTTTCATTGCAGCACACCACCAATCAAAACACACAACCTTCCTATAAGCAAAGCCCAGGTAAGATTGGGTTGCTGCTTTTTTTAAACTCCGAACTTTTATCTATAAGCCTCTGGAACTAGTTCATAAGATCGGAGTATAGTCTGCTTTACAAATTTGTAATCAGCTGCTTGTTGTACAGTGAAACACAAATACACCTGTTGTGCTTTCCCTTTAAGAACACTTTGTAGCAGGAGTGACCACTGGTCTGGTGGCCATTTTTAATTTACAGCTTCTTTCTCAAAATGCTGGAAATACTGGTCTATTTCAGCTTCCTCAAATGGAGGAACTAACCTCACTTCTCTACTGACCAGGAACCTCTCTTCCTGACCAGCACATGGGTTTTGGGCTTCTCCCTCTCCATGCGTTAGGGTCAGCTTTAATTTAGCTAGTTCTATCTCATGCTTCCATTCTTTCTCTCTCTCCTCCATTTCTGCCTGCCTTCTTTTTTCCTCTAACTCTAGTTTTCTCAAAGCCAACTTTACTTACTCTAAAGTTTTCTCCTTGGGAAACTGTTCTAATGCAGCTTCTTCAAATACCCCCTTTCCTACATAATGCTTAACAATCTTTTTGGAAATTTCCTTTTTTTTCATCCCAGTTCTTACTGTAAGAAGTTTTAACTTGCCAACTATAACCATCAGTTCTGACTTTTAAGCCATTTTTAAATTAACCACTGAAGGGTTAGTTATGAACTGGTCAATATTCATAGTTGCTGGTTTTTCTGCTGGTGATTTATACACTCACTGTTTATTTTTAATTTCAAGCTGGAGGTTGAGTCAAACTCAGATGACTGATAACTAAGCACAAGTCAATCGCCCTAAAGCTTCCAAATTGGTTTGATCCCGGATGATTCCCCCAAATTATGTTACAAGATCAAACCAGCAACCACAAAGAAGGCATATCACACAGGGGTAAAAATGAACAATTACTTTATTAACAAAACATTCACCTTCAATCTTTAATTCAAACCCCCCCCTCCCCCTTTTATAACAATGCCCGCTGGTTACTATGCAAATCTCTATAACAGTGTAAAACGAATAAATTCCCCAGCCTAAATATAACATATGTAATTAAAGTCTAAGTTATATTTCCAATCAGCCCACAGAAAAACTTAGACACAAAACACACAAGACTCACAAAACTTCGATCTCAACCGAAGCAAAGATCATAAACAAAATTCAGTTTGTTTGGTAAACTGAAGCCAAAAGATATTTGAGAGAGAGCACAAAATTTGAAGTTGTCTTCTTGTGTTGCTTGCAGAGAGAGGAACAATTGGCTTGGTCCGGATCCTTCTGGCTGCCTTTGGAATGTTCATCCTTTTTGAAATCCCAACATTCTAAACTGTCCTCCAGACCATGACTCATGCTCTGGGCCTTCTTCCATTCCTCAGCACCACCCAGTGGTGGTTTATCCTCCATGTCCAGAAATTATTTTCATTTTCTGCACATGCTCAGTCTGTCTCCCACTCTCTTAGCAGTTCACCTTCACCTTGGCTCTCTAAGGGAAACTGTCACTTTTTAACATAAAACCGCACAACACATAGGCCAATACACAACACAGAACTCTGTAACAGGGGCTATCAGTGTAGAGGGCCATCAAAGGATATGGATCAGTTCCAGATATAGGCAGAAGAATGGCAGATGGAGTAATCCAAGCAAATGTAAGGTGTTGCTTTGGATAGTCCAATGTAAGAGGAAAGTATAGTAAATAGCAGAATCCATAACAGCACTGATGTACCTTTCAGACCAGAGGGTCCAAGTCCATAGCTCACTGAGAGGGCTACACAAGTGGTTTGGATGGCAAAGAAGGCGTATGGTATAGGATTGCCTTCATTGGGTGGGACTTTGAGTGTTAGAGCAATAAAGTCGAGTTGTAATTTTACCAAACTTCATTTGGGCTTCTCTTGGAGTATGGTGTCTAATTCTGGTCACCCCATTGCAGGAAGGATGTGGAGGCTTTGGAAAGGATCCAGAAAAGATTAACCAGTGTGCTGCATTTATTACAGGGTACACGCTATGGTGAGAGGTTGGAAAAACCTGGGTTATTTTTTTTGGAGTTACGAGGCTGAAGGACGTCATGACAGATGTTTATAACATTATGAGAGGCATATATAGAGGAGATAATCCCCCAGGATAAAACTATCTAAAATGAGAGGATATCCATTTAAGGTGAGAGGGGTAAGATTAAAGGAGATGCGTGGAGCAAGATTTCTCCCAGCATGTCGGTTATGAAATCAGTCACTGCATTTCTCCCAGCCTGGTGCAGTCGCGCAAGGAAAGTTAGAAAGAAAGCCCTTTCTGGGACTTCTTCTAGTCTATCTTTTCCTGAGGTAGCGATGCCTTTGTGCAGAGAGAAGCTTGTTGCGTCTTCCTGCTATGTATAACAAGCAGGGAAAGAGAGTTCACCAGTTTTGTTGAGCACCTCCATCTATTCAGCAAGGTATATTACAGGCTGTTCAGCAAGGTATATTACAGATGTTAACTGCCAGGCTTGTTTTTCACAAGGGAAGCAGGATTAAAACTATTCTCATTATTATTGTCATAATTTAAAGGAGAAATTATACCTGACCCTTTACTTACAATTATTTATGTTGATTGGCACCTTCAAACCACTGGAGAAGAATTTCAAATGAACAAAAATGAACTTTTTTTCCTACTGATCTTTGCTGGTGATTTTGTAAATTGTGACAAATTAAAATCAGGAACCACTGAGTGAATGTTCCATGCAAAGAAACAATTCAATATAAAGAGTGCTACTTTACAATGACAGCACAATGGGTAATATGATTCCTCTGCTCTGTTTACCAGTTTTTTTAACAACAGCTTAAAGCCTATGATCTCCCTGTCAGTAAGAAGCCTTCTAAATAACGGTTCATGGTATTGCTTGTTTCACATCCATCATACTCGTTTTAGCGCCACAGTGAAATGCAAGAACAATGCAAAGTCTCCAAGAGACAATTGAAAAACACAAGGCAATTAGCAAGAGTGTTCATTTACACCACTGGAAAAGGGAAAAGAATAACCTTCAGAGTGGTATGCAAAAAATTCCTGAGTGTGAAAAGGCAAATGATTTGCATTTGCCCAATGAAGAGTGGAATGCACGACAGCTTCCAAGGTTGATCTCATTATTGCAATGAACTGTACTGACATATGTCATTCGTCAGGTATGGTAAGAGTGGGATGAGGCATAGGATGGTGGCAGATATTTGGCAATGGGAACACATGATGGTGGTGGTAAAAGACTTTCTCACTGTACCTCAGAACACATAACAATAAAATTGAACCTAAACATGAACTATAAGCTCTGAAGGAGTCCAGCACAAATGTCGGTGTCTTAATTGTCTTCCATGGCTGCTCTGTGCTGTGGCGTAAATTGGGAACCTGGGAGGATTGACCTTTACTGAAATGATATGCCAATTATTCCAAAATGTACGGATCAGTTCTTATCTCTTTCAATTTACCTTTACCACTACTCCTATCTCGCCTAAAATCTTATAGCAAGACAATTATTCCTCCATGCAAATAATAGTGCCTCAGATGGATAATGCGATTACATAATTTTTTTAATCAGATTTCCACATATCTGCTATGGCCAAGAGGTTTTACCATTCATCAGTCAACACGGTTAAAATGAAATTAGGTGTTGTAGCATGCAGCTACAGTATATTATAACCCTACATCCTGCTCTGTCTTATAATCACACAAAATGTGCTGGTGTCGAGGCAACTGGTAGGATAGGGGTATTATCAAAGTAATTTTTCAAGCCAGGTTGGAATTATTCAGTCTGACCTCATCTGATCATGTGCTTGCTTCTGATTGTAAACAGACGGGACTAATTGGTATATGAAGTCCTGCAGTAATATAAGCAATATATACCGTAAATGGTTATATGGTTATAAAGTTCCAGCTCTCCCAATGTGTGACTTTGGGCCAGATGATTTCTATCCTGCACAAGTAGATGATGTAACGTCAAATAAAATCTTGACGTCTTTTGTCTAAATTTGAACTGGGGTCCCAAACTTTTTAAACCATCAACCCCTGCATGGACTACTTGATCCCTCGTCGACCTCCAGGCATGCAATCCTGGCACTGGTCATGGGGGGAGCGGAGTGTTGTGGTGGCAGCAGCATTGGACTGGGGAGGGGTGGCGGCGCTACCAAAGGTACAAAGAACACATATATCTTTATTCTTCGCTCAGTCTGTCCTCCCGTTTCCTCTCCGCATATTCAAAGGTTGAAGCCAAATGCAATATGGCGGCCACCAAAGCCCGCTCTCGCGAGAGGTTGGCCATCCCTGCCATAGACGCTATTTTCAGTTGCTCCACCCCTGCTTTCCACCGCAAAAGTTCAATCAACCCTGTGATGATACGCTGCGGTACGTCACTTGGCCAACAGGTGGCCTAGAGACATGTCACCCGGCCTAATGATGTCCAACCACCTGGTGGGGCCAGATCGTGTGCTCTCTCTCTCTCTCTCTCTCTCTCTCTCTCTCTCTCTCTCTCTCTCTCTCTCTCTCTCGCTCTCTCTCTCTCTCTCTCTCTCTCTCTCTCCTTGGGATCACTACTGCAAGCAGCTAGCAGCCAACTAGATCTTTATGTGAGTGGAATAAAGCTGTGTTGCTCAAACAGCATTGTGCCTGTGTTTTCCTTTGGTGCACCCTGCCACAAACCACCCGCCCCCCCACAGTGTTATCGACTCCCTGGCATTTATTGACCCCTTGGATAGTTCCATTGACCCCCCCGGGGGTCAATATCAACTGGAGTCACCTGGTTTAAACTGATGTGAGAATGAATGGATAGTTTTATGCATGGTAACACAATCGTGAATCAAATGGAGCACCGGAATTAATGGCTGCATCAAAGTTCTGCCAAGGTCTGTGAAAAGGAGAGATTCTAATTGTGTTTTGTCATTCTACTTTATTGTTCGTACTTATGGGCTTGGATCGAATGGATATACCTGTCTTTACCCTTCCATATGTCTGCTCAGTGAAAAAGATGGAGCAAACAGCCTCTACTTTCAGAACACCCAATATAGATGGGTGTAGGGAGGAATATGGTGCTTCTCGGATAGGTTTAACCATGGCTGTAAACCTCACAAAGTACTGAGGAGTACTCACAGTTGCCATGGGAGGCAGAAACCTGCTCAGTTCAGCTGGATTCAAAGCAGAATGGTGTCAGGCATAAGCTATCAATTTTATTTTCTCTAGATCAAGCCACAGTAATCGAGGGAGCACTCATTGTCGGTGTAGGCTGAGTCGGAGTGGTAAGGCTTTAGATCAACAGACTTCGGTGAGAACAGTTAAGAGGCAAGGGATAGAAGGAGTTGAAGTTAGAAAGGGCCACCCTATTTGAGGAAGAAAAAGGATTCAGCTTACTTAAGGGCACGTTTCTTTCAGATCTTGTATATTTCATTCACCTCATGGTAGACAGTGGGAATGGCAGCCAAGGCAGGGGAATGCTCCTCTTGCAGATCGTGGGTTGTCAGGGAAGCCAGCAGAATCCCTGACAATTTCATCTGTGAGAAGTGCATCCAGCTGCAGCTCCTAACAAGCCGAGTTAAGGAATTGGAGCGGAGTTGGATGAACTCCAGTTCATTTGGGAGGTGGAGGGGATGATAGACAGGAGTTAAAATGGCACTATCGCATCTATGACACAGCAGGAGGGTAGATGGGTGACAGTCAGGAGGGGGAAATGGAATAAGCAGGCAGTGGATACTGTTGGGGGGGGATGACCAACTAGGGACAAGCCATGGAAATCAGGACTCTGACATGGAGTCTGGTCCTGTAGGTAAGAAGGGAAGGGAGGAGATGAGGCAATCTGTAGTGATAGGCCATTCCACAGTTAGGGGACAGATAAGAGGTGCTGTGGAGGAGATAGAGTATTCCGGACTCTGATGCCAGGGTCTGAGATATCTCAGATTGAGTTCACGATGTTTACAGGATGGATGGTGAGCAGCCAGATGTCATAGTCCATGTAAGATCCAATGACATGGGTAAGAAGGGTGAGTAGGTCCTCTAAGGAGAGCTCAAGGATTTAGGACCTCCAGGGTAGTGATCTCAAGATTGCTACCCTTGCCACATGTTAGTGAGGTTAGAAATAGGATGATAATGCACCTTATCACATGGCTAAAGATGCAGTGAAGGAGGGTGGGCTTCAGGTGTCTAGATCATTGGGCTCTTCCAGGGAAGGTGGGACCTGTTGGAATGGGTCGATTGGGGACTGGAGTGGGAACTAATATTCTTGCGATGAGATTTGCTAGGGCTGCTCCACTGGATTTAAATTAGATTTGTAGGGGGAGGGGAATCAAAGTGCCAGAGGAATGGAGGAGGGAAAAGATGATGTTAAAGTTGCAAGCACTGTTGGAAATCAATGGGTTTAACATGATGGAAATGTTCTCAGGTGCATTTACTTCAATGCAGGAAAGGCAGATGAGCTTTGAGCATAGATTGACACGTGGAATTATGACTTGTAGTCAGTCATTAGTGAAACTTGGTTGCAGGAGGGGCAGTGTTTCGGGCTTCCATTGCTTTAGACGGGATAGAACAGGGGGGATGAAAGGGGGAGGAGTGGCTTTGCTCATGAGGAAAAATATCACAGCTGCGCTCAGGCAGAACAGAGCAGAGGGCTCATCTACTGAGGCTATATCGATGGAGCTGAGGAACGGGAAAGATATGACCACACTCATGGGGTTGTACTGTAGACAACCCAATAGTCAATGAGAATTGAATGAGCAAATCTGTAGAGAGATAGCAGACAACTGCAGAAAATAAAAGATTGTAATAATAGGAGATTTTAACTTTTTGCGTATTGACTGCGATTCCAATACTTTAAAAGGGCTGGATGGCTTGGAGTTTGTCAAATGTGTTCAGGAAAGTTTTCTAAATCAATATATAGAGGTACCAACTAGAGAGAGTGTAATACTGGATCTTGTATTAGGGAATGAGGGAGGACAGGAAACAAAAGTATGTGTAGGGGAACATTTTGGGTCCAGTGTTTATAATGCCATTAGTTTCAAGTTCATTATGGAGAAGGATAGGTCTGGGCCTCGGGTTCAGATTCTAAATTGGAGAAAGGCTAACTTTGAGGAAATGAGAAAGGATCAAGAATGCGTGGATTGGGATAAGTTGTGTTTGGGCAAGGATGTGCAAGGACCTTCAAAGGTGAAATGTTGAGAGTGCAGAGTTTGTATATTCATGTCAGGATCAAAGGCTAGGTTAGAAGGTATAGAAAACCTTGGTTTTCGAGGGATATTGGGGATCTGGTTCGGAAGAAGAGAGAGGAGTATAACAGGTATAGGCAACATGGAGCAAATGAGGTACTTGAGAAGTATTAAAAAATGCAAGAAAGAAATCAGGAAGGCTTAAAGAAGACGTGGTTACAAACAATGTGAAGGAAAATCTTTAGGGTTTCTGCAGGTATATTAAGAGCAAAATGATCGTAAGGGACAAAATTGGTCCCTTTGAAGATCAGAGTGGTTGGCTTTGTATTGATCCAAAAGAGATGGGAGAGACCTTAAATGGTTATTTTTCATAAATTTTCACTCAGGAAAAGAGCGCAGAGTTGTGGGAAGTAAAGAAAACAAGTAATGAGGTCATGGTGCCTATACAGATTAAGGAGGAGGAAGTGCTTGGTGGCTTAAAGCAAATAAGGGTGGATAAATCCCCAAGTCCTAACAAGACATTCCCTCGGACCTTGAGGGAGGCTAGTGTAGATATTTCAGGGGCTCTGGCAGAAATATTTAAAATGTTATTAGCTATGGGGGTGGTGCCAGGGGATTGGAAACTAGCTTATGTTGCTCTGTTGTTTAAAAAAGGCTCCAAAGTAACATTGGAAATTATAGTCGGGTGAGCCTGACATCAAGAATAAGAGATTGAATGTACAATTATTTGAATAGCCAGGAACTGATTAGGGATAGTCAACATGGCTTTGTATGTGGTAGGTTATATTTAACCAATCTTGTAGAGTTTTTGAGGAGGTTACCAGGAAAGTTGATGAAGGAAAAGTTGTGGTGTTGTCCACATGGACTTTAGTAAGGCCTTTGACAAGGACCTGCATGGGAGGTTAGTCAGGAAAATTCAGATGCTAGGGTATTCATAACGAAGTAATGAACTGGATTCAACAATGGCTGGATGGGAGAAGCCAGAGAGTAGTGGTGGATGATTGCTTCTCAGACTGGAGATGTAACTAGTGGTGTGCCTCAGGGATTGGTGCTGGGACCATTGTTGCTTGTCAACTATATCAATGATCTGGATGATAATGTGGTAAATTGGATCAACAAGTTTGCAGATGATATTTAGTCTGGATCTGTTGTGGACAGCGAAGAAGGTTTTCAAAGCTTGCAGAGGGATCTGGACCAGGTGGTAAAAGGGGCTGAAAAATGGCAGATGGAATTTAATGCAGAGAAGTGTGAGGTGTGGCAATTTGGAAGGACAAACCAAGAAAAAACATACATGGTAAATGATAGGGCACTGAGGAGAAGAGTAGAACAGAGGGATTTGGGAATACAGATAGATAATTCCTTGAAAGTGGCATAGCAGGTCGATGGGTTTGTAAAGAGAGCTTTTGACATATTGGCCTTCATAAAGCAAAGTATTGAAAACAGGAGCTTGGATGTTCCGTTAAAGTTGTATAAGACATTGGTGAGGCCAAATTTGGAGTATTGTGTGCAGTTTTGGCCACCTAACTACAGGGAAAGATTAAACAGGTTATGATTTTATTCCCCGGAACATAGGAAATGAGGTGAGGTTTGATAGCGGTATTTAAGGAGAACAGACAGAGTAAATGTAGATAGGCTTTTTTCACTGAGAGTAGGTGAGATATAAACCAGAGGACATGGGTTAAGAGTGAAAGGGGAAAAGTTTAGTGCAAACATCACGGGAAGCTTTTTCACACAGAGAGTGGTGGAACAAGCTTCCAGCTGAAGTGGTGAATGAGGGCTCAATTTTAACATTTAAGAAAAGTTTGGACAGATATATGGACGGGAGAGGTATGGAGGGCTATGGGCTGGGTGCTGGTCACTGGGACTAGGCGAAAAAAGGACTAGAAGGACCAACGAGGCCTGTTTTTGTGCTGTATATTCTATGGTTCTATAAGATAAAAAGCATCAAGAGAAAGAGAAAAAGACATGAACACATAGGTCTAATGAAAATAGGCCCATTTTATCAAAGTGTGCATTTTCCAATTATTGCCAAAAATTGAAAGATCTCTTTCTCATATTCCATTTGTTCATTTGGAAGAATCCTTATATGGAGCCATCACAGTTGCTCCACAGCAGAAGCAATATCACTGGCTCTCCACTCAACTCTGGATCACCTAGGCTACAGCAACTCATAAATACGGCTGCTCCTCATCGACTACAGCTCAGCCTTCAATACCATTATTCCCTCAGTGCTGGTCAACAAGCTACAAACTCTGGGCCTCTGTACCCTCCTCTGCAACTGAATCCTTGACTTGCTTATCGGAAGACTACAGTCTGTATGAATCGGAAACAGCTTCTCCTCATCACTGATGATGCACCTCAAGGATGCAAGCTTAGCCCACTTCTCTACTCACTCAATGCCCATGACTGTAAGGCTAGGCACAACTGCTATCTAAAAATGTGCTGATGACATCATGGTTGTTGGCAGAATCACAAGCTGCAATGAGGAAGTGTAAAGGAGGGTGATAGATCAGCTCGCTGAATGGTGTTACAACAACCTTGCACTCTACATTACCAAAATCAAGGAGATGATTGTGGATTACATGAGGAAATCAGGAGAGCACAAACCAATCCTCATCAAGGAATCAGCAATGGAGAAGGTCAAGAATTTCCTGGGTGTCAACATCCCTGAGGATCTGTACTGGAGCTTCCATGATGATGCAATCACCAAGAAGGCTCGGCACCGGCTATACTTTGTGAGGAGTTTGAGGAGATTTGGTATGTCACCAAAGACTCTCAAAAGATTTATACGTGTCCTATAGACAGAATTCTGGCTGGTTGCACCGCTGTCTGGTAAGGAGGTACCAACACTCAGGACAAGTAAAAACCTGGGAGTGTAGTTAACTCAGTCTGTGACATCATGAGCACAAGTCTTCATTCCTTCGAGGATGTTGACAAGGGGTGGTGCCTCAAGAAAGCAGCCAGTGTCCTTAAGGACCCCTCTGCTACCATCGGGAAAAAGTTACAGGAGCCTGAAGACAAGCACTCAGTGGCACAAGGACAGCTTCTTCCCCTCTGCCATCAGATTCTTGAATGAAGAATGAACCATAGATACTATTTCTTGCACTATTTTTATTTATTTTGTAATGTGGTTTATATAAATGCAAAACAACTAATTTAATGATATGTTCATGACAATAAATTCTGATTCTGATTCTCAGCAGTGTAGAAGGGGGTTGAGGATTTTTATAATTTATTTGCTTGTAGGCTGTGTACATAATTGGCTCGTCCAGCATTTATTGTCCGTACTCAGTTGGTTTCTGAAAGAAAAGTTGATGACTAGACGCTGTAGGATGCCTAATTTCCTTCCACTATGTAAATTTTTGAAGCAGATAAGTTTTTACATCAAGCTGATATTTTCATAGTTACATTAATCAAGCTATTCTCTTGATGAGTGCTCTGTTCCAATAAGCCACAATGTGACCTGAAAGAATTGCACCTGATGACCATATACATTGATCTAATTGATCTATACTCAAGCATGTCCAGATTGTTGTCAAGGCCCCAGCAGTCACTTCACTTGCCTTTTTCAATAACCAGGGTAATACCCCGTCAGACCCAAGGGACGTATTTACTTCAATGCCATGGTAAACACCGAGGCAAAGTACACATTTAGTATCTCACCCTGACTTAAAGCATAAATTCCCTCTTTTGTCCTTGAGTGATCCTATCCTCTCCATTGTCATCCCCTTGTTTTTAATGTAAATATAAAATGCCATGAGAATTTCTTTAATTCTGCTCACCAAGCACATTTCATGGCCCCTTTTGTCCTTCCTGCCTGAGCTCTCTCCTGCAATCTTTATATTCCACCAGGCCTGTTTGATTGAGCTTCCTGAACCTTTCATGTAAGGTTAAGTGCGGATCTCCCCCATCGTTCAAGGTACTTTTACCTTACTATCCTATCCTTTCTTCATATTGGAACATACTGGTCAAGGATTCTAATTAGTTGGTCCTTAAATAACTCCTCCTTGTCATTTGTGGTCTGTTGTGTTTTACAAAAATGTTTTGCCGCTGATTTTCATTTGTACTCAGCATCTGATGCCTCTCACATCAATGTCCCCCAATAGTCGGCCAGCATTGATGGATTCCAGTTGCCCTGATACTGCTTTTCCGTGGTTGCAATGTCCTGGTGAAATCTTACACCATGTTCATCACTGACTGCACCAAGATCAGCAGGGAAGAGGTCCAAGAGTGAATGCAGATAATGAACCTTCAATTGCACTTCATGGTTTTGTGTGCCTGAATCATGTTGTCAATCAGCTAGTTTTGTGCTCTGTAGTTGTCAAGAAAAGGATCAACAGCCTGTCTGCATTGATCCTAACAAAGCATCCCCAGGCCTAAGACATCATTTACATAGCACCTGCACTGAGTGCATGCCCAGGCTTGGACTGAGAAAAACAGCTTGCATTGTGGGAAATATATTAGTAGATTTAAAATATGACAGGAAATCAAATAAATAGATTATATCAAAAAAATGATAATTCGTTGGAAAGTTTTCAGGTGATCTTTGAAATCAACAACCCAAAATACATAAAATACACCCAGAAGTGTTCTGGGAGCAAAATCTTTGTTGTCCAGTGTTAGCGGTCATCACCTCTTTTACCCCCTTCTCTATCTCATCTAAAGCCACAAAATCCAGGAACATTGAGCTATAGATCCTGTCCCTTTTGCACCCATCTCTGTAATAGCCACAACATCAAAATACCAAATGTTGACCAGTATTCCAAGTATCATCCAGTAGCACTGACATCACCAGTTGCCATTGCGGTTGGAGCAATGCCAGTACAGCCCCACCGATCGGGACTTGGGTTTGGATCTCGTGCTGTCTGTAAGGAGTTTGTATATTCTCCTTGTTTCTGCATGCGTTTTCTCCCATGGTTTGAAATGTACCGGGGGTTTTGGGTTAATTGGGTGTAAAAGGGCAGCACGGGCTTGTGGGCTAAAATGGCCTGTTACCATGCCGTATGTTTAAATTTATATTTAAATTTGATGAAGTGTTTTGAAAGGCTGGTGTTGAAGCATATCAGCTTCTGTCTGATCGGCGACATAGATATGTTCCGGTTCATCTATCGTAGCAACCGGTCTGTGGCAGATGCCATCTCTCAGGCTCTATACAAAGCCCTGGAACACTTGGACAACTAAAATGCATACATCAGGATACTCTTTATCAACTACAGTTTGGCATTTAACACCATCATCCCTTAAAACTGATCAGCAAACTCCAGGACCTGGGACTTAACACCCACTGTGTACTTGGATCATGGATTTCCTCACCTCCAGACCACAATCAGTGAGGATTGGTATGAACATCTCCACAATCTCCTTTTGTACCAGAGCACCACAGGGCTGTGTTCTTAGCCCCTGCTCTACTCACTCTACACTTACGAATGTGTGGCTCGGTATGATTATAATACCATCCACTAATTTGCAATCTCTACTGCAGTAGTGGGTTGTATAAAGAAAGGGGCTGAGTCAGCGTGGAGGAGGGAGTTTGAAAACTTAGCCGAATGGTGCAGCAACAATAACCTTGCACTCAATGTCACCAAAACCAAAGAGCTGATTGTTGACTTCAGGAAGGGAAAATCAGAGGTATACAATCCAGTGATCAGTAGGGAATCAGAGATGGAGAGGGTGAGCAAATTAAGTTCTTGGGAGTCACTATCTCAGAGAATCTTCCCTGGACCTAACACATTAATCGTAAAGAAAGCATGTCAGTGCTTCTACTCCCTCTGGAGTTTTCAGAGGTTTGGTATGACACCAGGAACCCTGACAGAGTTCTACAGATGTGTGTTGGCATGTGTGCTGACTGATCGGCTGCATCACAGTCTGGTACGGGGAAACTAATGCCCCTGAGTGTAAAGTCCTGCAAAAGGAAGTGGACACAGCCAAGGACATCATAGGCAAAACCCTCCCCACATTTACAGAATGCAGTTTCACTCAAACTGCCCACCTTCTGGACATCATGACCGCAAGCATGGTTTGAACAAGCCAGAGCCCAATTCCACATACACCACATAACTGCCGACACCACAAAGTACTACTACGTGGTCAGTGTATGGAGCTAGGAAACCGCCGGGCGCATCATCGATTACCTTCACCAACCACCAGCCAACAACAAGTATGAAGGGATCAAAACGCTTCTCAAGCATACATTCAGTCTCTCCCACAACGACAGGGAGGAAAAATGCTGCACATGGGTGGCCTACGCGATCGCAAACTGTCCACACTCATGAACAAAATGCTCGCTCTGATGGAGGGACGTAGGACCTGCCTCCTCTTCGAACAGGTACAACTCACAAACGACTACAACGCAATGTACACATGTAAACAAATAAAAGAACTGTAAACAGATAACAAATGTACAAATGTAAACAAACTGTCTCCTTCCAGCATTTTGCAATCCAAAAAAGGCCCGTTTGGATCTTACGGATGACCACTGTAGTTGTTTGTGAGTTGAACAAACTAACAATTTGGTCCAAACATTAAGTTTAATAATTCAACAGTTCAGTTCAGATGTCGTTATCCACGGTCGAAAACGCAAGCCAACCTGCTGACTCAGAGAGAGGAAAAGAAACCATCCAGCCTCGTGCTGCCAATCTGCTGCTTGGACCCCATCACGCTTGAGGCCCTGCTCCCACAAGAGCCCAAACTTCCGAACAGCGGTTTGAGAACTATGTGGCGTACATATTTTTTGCACTTTCCAGATGGAGATGGGTCGAGTGTGTCGTATCGGTAAGTAGATTTCAGGAAAGTTTAATAAGGGCATAGGGTCAGGACTTTGGCCTTTCCAATTAAGTTAAGTGGCAAGGAGGAATAAAGGATGCGTTAGGTGAGTGAGTGGCCGAGTGGGACTTCAAGGCTTAGGCTCAAGGAGCTTCGCCGAGTGGAGGCTGAGGAAGTGCTCCCAATGAGGTGAGGTTGGTAAGTTTATTTTAATTGATCTAATTTAATTTAAGAGTAGGTTATGGAGACAGTTGGGATAGTCCTGTGCTCCGAATGCAGGCTGTGGGAGGTCAGGGACAGTACAATGTTCCTGGTGACAACATATGTAAAAGGGGTAAAACACAGGATCCTGTTGACACCATGGTTAAGTGAAAAAAACACACAAATGCTGGAGAAACTCAGCAGGTCAAACTGTGCCTTTATGTAGCAAAGGTAAAGATACATCATCAATATTTCAGGCTTGAGCCCTTCATCAAGGTGTGGGGGAATGTGAGAAATATCTGTACAAAAGGGGGAGGGGGTGGTGAGGGTAGGAGATGATAGGTGGAGGGGAAGGAAGTAGGAACTGGAATAACTAGTTAAAGGGGAGGGTGGGGGGGAGGATAAAGCAAGCTGGTTAGTGGAATGCAGTGAACTCAGTGTTCATGCCCTGGGGTTGGAGGGTGCACAGATGGAAAATGAGGTGTTGTTCCTCCAACCTGCAGGTGGTCAGGATGGGATAGTGTAAAAGGCCATGGACAGACATGTGAGCTTGAGAGTGTGACTCAGAATTGAAATGGTTGGCTACGAGGAGGTCGCTTTTGTTGCGGATGGAGAAGAGGTGTTGGATGAAGCAATCTCCTAATCTGCGACTGGTCTCTCCGATGTAGAGAAGGCCACAGAGGATGCACCAGATGCATTAAATTAGTTCTTTGGAGGTACAGGTGAAGTGTTGCTTCACCTGAAAGGTCCGTTTGGGACATCAGACTGTGGTGAGGGAAGACGCGTGGATGCAGGTATAACACCTCCTACAACCACAGCGGAAGGTGCCAGGGGTGGGAGGGGCGATGGGTGAGGAGGGAAGAGTGCACAAGGGTGTCACAGAGAGAGCAGTTCCTACGGAAGGCTGAGAAGGGAGGAGAAGGAAAACTGTGTCTGGTGGTCCTGGAGTAAGTGCCGGAAATTCTGGCAGATAATGCTTGGATGTGGAGGGTGGTGGGGTGGTAGATGAGGATGAGGGGAATTCTGTGTTTATTGTTTCTAGGAGTGGGTGGGGGGTTAGGGCAGATGAGTGGGGAATGGAGGAGATGCGGGTGAGTGCTGAGTTAATAGTGGTGGAGGGGAAGCCACATTTGTGGAAGAAGGCAGACATTTCAGAGGCTCTGGACTGGAACTTGTCTTGGGAGCAGATGCAGCAGAGACGAAGAAATTGAGAGAAGGGGATAGAGTCCTTGCAGCGGACAGGGTGTGAGGAAGAGTAGTCATGGGAGTTGGAGGGTTTGTAATAAATGTCAGTGGAGAGTCTGTCTCCTGAGATGAAGACAGAGAGATCCAAAAAAGGGATCGTGTCATTGGAGATGGACCAGGTGAGTTTGAGGTCAGGGTGGAAATTGGCCGTTAAATTGATAAAATTAACAAGTTCATCGCAGGTGCATGAGGCAGCCCTAATGTTGTCATCAATGTTCCGGAGAAAGAGTTGAGGAGTCTTGCCTGTAGAGGTTTGTACCATGTTTTGCTCCACAAAACCCACAAACAGGCAGGCATAGCTGGGACCCATGTGGGTACCCATGATTACTCCTTTAATTTGGAGGTAGTGGGATGAGAGAGGTGTGAAGGGTTATGGGCTGGGTGTGGTACAATGGGACTAGGTGGGAGTAGGTGTTTGACATGGACTAGTAGGGCCGAACTGGCCTGTTTCTGTGCTGTAATGGTTATATGATTATACCAATAAGTGGTAATTCTGCCTCGCCCATAGGAAATGGAATCTTAGGGTTGTATGTGATGTCATGTATGTACTCTGACAATAAATCTGAATCTGAACTGATCCAGGCTCTAAGTTCATCTGCATTATACCATAATGCTAATTGTATTAAATAAACACACCAGCCCATCATTCTCACTGTGACCATTCACCTCTCCCTTCCTGTCCTTCCCTTCTGGCTTGCTTGCCCGTAATGGGCCATCCCCTCCATTTGCTGCTCTGCTACTCAGGTTTCCAGCCCCTGCCCCAAACCCCGGCACCTCCTTACTGACTATTATCTGCTTTATTTAATTTTAAATTTCTACTTCATTACACATTGAATATTTCTGAGTGGAGTGCAGAAAAAGAAAACCAAAGGGAAACGAGCCTAGAAAGAAACAAGTTGATCAGAAAGAAACAGGTTGAAATTTCCCCCTGGGAAAAAGAATGTGGCTATTGTGCTGTGAACGAATGCTTGAGTATTCATTTGGAGATGAATCTTAAAATTAGATTTTGAGTGTCAAAGGCTCTCGTTTTAATGATGAAAAGAAGTCAACCTCAAAGCATGATTTCTTTTTGATTGTGTCCATGGTAAGTTTAAAGTCAAGTTTATGTTTCAATCAAGCAAAATACATGGCTCCCTCATGAAGTTGCTCTCAGAATGAATGTCAGGAAGGCCAATTTGAATTGACAGCTTACTGTAAATGAAGTTGAACTTGCTCCTTTTTCCATTTCACCAAATTGCCAATAACATACAGCCAGCCAACCAGCCCTTCACAGAATAGAACTCCAATCTTCCTGAAATCTATCTGCATCAATTTTTTAAAAAAATTACCCTATCCTGTCAGTGATAATGGGTATAAAGCAAAGGGGTGGACTCGATCGGCTTCCATCCAGTTGGGTGTTGAATGGAATGTTTGTCCAAGAATTGTTGACGGTCATAGTGCTGACTGACTATTTTGGGCCAGAATTTGCTGGAGCTTCCTATTTTGTGGCACATGGTACAGCCCATGAATTTTCCCTCTTCCTCTTATCTTGTTAGGATTAGTAACCCTACCAAATGCTGAAAGTGTAAATTGCAATGATGAGGTCAAAAGTCAAATGTACGTCCATTTGTTTTGCAAATCACTCGACATTGAACAACATGGGAGGGAATTTCTCATCTGGCCCTGCAGTGGGATTGGGCTTTTAGCTGCCTGACTCAGTGAGACGCAGAAATAAGTCCCCGACCAGGACGAAACAACAATTGGCAACCCAGTACAGAACTTCTTTCTTGCTCTATTTTAGTTTTGTTACTTTATCAGTCATAAAGCAGCAAATATAATAATGCATAAGATGACACTGACGTTAATTAGTTTCAGAGGGTCACTCCCACTGTAAAGGGTGGAAGCAGAATGTAATGAAGTTTGGAAAAATGGAAATATCTGTCCTCTAACTGGAGCCTGATTGTCTGTGATGAGTTGCCCTTGATCGAATTGCATTTACAGATTTGTACTAAAAGTAGAATCATTGTTGATTCAAAAAGTTCACAGAGACACTTCAAAAATGCACGGGGTTTGTCAGTTAATCAGTCACATTTGGATGGCATGAGTTCGTGGGCCGGAACTTGAAAGTGTAGAATAGTTTCATCTTCTTTACTGGGGGATTATAATACTCCTTTATTGTACTCTTGCAACAATACAAGTATATTACTCCTATTGTCCAGTATTCCAAAAAATCTGGGTGCTAAATTGGATAGCCCCCACATGGAGGTGCAAGCATTAACCCATCTATGCTGCCTCCAATGTAGATGCTTATTTGGACCTTTGCCAAATTGAGTGGCTTGGCTAGTGTAGCAGTTAGCACAATGCTATTACAGTGCCAGCAACCCGGGTTCGAATCTGGGTCTGTCTGTAAGGAGTTTGGATGTTTTGCCTGTGTCTGCGTGGGTTACCTCTGGGTGCTGTGCTGTTCAAAAAGCAAGGGGGTGGTAAAGGGTTGGTGTATCTTGGGGGTGTGGGCTTATGGGCCAGAAGGGCCTGTTTCAGTGCTATATGTCTACATTTAAATTGTAAACACATTGAAAGTTAAATGAATTTAATTCACACTGTCCATTGAGTGCAAGACTCTGCAGGGACCCATAAACAGTGCATTACTTACACCCAGCTGCTACTACCTAACCCCAATCTGTACCTCTTAAGGGAAAGCTGCCAGATTCGTTGAGCATCTCTTAAAGAAGCACAGATGCTGCATGCACTATATCTCACTGAGTTTTAGGCAGGTCAGTTGATGCTGGCAGATGGGCTTCTTCTTGCAGTGGGTGGTAAAATTATGGAATTTATTATCCTAGAGGGTTTCTAAAGAAAGTAGATATACTTTTGAAAGAACAGAAAATTAAGGGGAATGTGGTAAGGGTGCAGAAGAGATGATGCCTGGGTAGGCCATGATCAGATTAAACATCAGAGCAGGTTTGTGGGCCATATTTCCTAGTCCTTCCATTCCTGAATTTTTCTCTATCTCGTGCATCAACTTGCCTTATTGTGGATCCTTTGTTCATGCTCTCAGTCATGATCTGCTTCAGTGGAATTACTTCCAATGAAATCATGTCTGGAGTAATCATGTAACCAGGGATCTCGAGTCATCAACCATTCCTTCAGCACCTGCTGCATCACTCTCTGAGAATTTTTTGCAATAGAGAGGAAGTCAGTATCTAAAGCTCTTCAAAATTCACATAAGTGAATAGGTTAAGCTATGGGGTGAAGAGTGCGGCTGATGGATTGCAGTGCGGGAAAGTATAAGGCATACCATCGAAGAAAGGATAAGAAAAAAGTGGTGGCAATTTAGTAAAGGTTGGTATACAGAGGGATGTTGTGTGGGGAGGTCATGCTGAGATTATACCGAAGCTTGCTAAATATACCTGAAGAAATTAGACCACGTATCCTTATGAAAAGGGCATGGGATAGGATTAATGCACCTATTAGTTCTCATGACCTAACATAAGCATAATGGCCAGAAGGCTTCTTCTAATCTACATTATATGATTTCTTTTAAGCCTGGCATTGCTTTAAAAGACGTTTCTAAACTCCTTTAATATCATGTATTGCTCAAATTGTTCCTCCTTAAAAGCACTTAACCCTTGCTATCATCATTTGGCACCACAATGGCGGGTGGGTGGGGGCAACCTATTTGCATGGCACACTTTATTCCTGCAGGTGGCCAGGGCCCTTAATTTTTTTCTTCATTGTGTCAATCCAGTTTGGTATTGTAACATCAGCAAAGTCTACCAGCAGCCCTTTGAGGACGTGACAGTGGCTTTCTACCCAAGGAGAAGAGAATTGTCCCTTCCTTTTTAAGAGCGTAGCTGCCTGCAGAGACATTATTGCTTCAGGTAGACTTGGCTTTCTTCAGTACAGGTCCCTCACAAAATTAAACCATGCAAATATGCACCAGGAGGATAAATAGGATAATTAATGCTCCATGAACACTGAAATCTAGACTCACTGTGGGTTTTCTAGTACAATCCAATTTGGCTCCTATTGCCCTGCAGAATGTGTTGTTCTTTCTGGGTGCAATCAGACAATGGTTTATCCATCCATCAATACCGTAGAGAGCAATAAAGCAGCTTGCGGCTGAATTGGGACTTGGTATTTTGTGGAAATTTTTTTTGAATGAGGTACAATGGGAGGAAATTGGGAAATAGTTTTGTGCATTGCATTTCTATGCTGTGGAGCCAAGGTGAGTAAACAAGAAATATTTGAGGCGACCTTTAGACAAATTGCCTGCTTTATTCCTTCTCACAGAATCTGCACTGCTTGACTGGATTAACCAAAAATTCCCTCTGGCACTCACTGATCATTCATCACTGCAGAAAGGTTAAGTGTTCACCACAGAGCTGATATTACTTACCAAAAGGTGTTCACTTGAGCAGCAAATATCAACCGACTTTGTGCACAGGATTCCTGACTCACTCTGTTTTCCAGACCGCTGAAAATGCTGCAGTTTTTTCTCCAACAACAGAAACTGGCATTTATTACAGCATCTATTATAAACAGTATTATTCCACTGTGTTTTACATGCATGTAACTTGGACAATAAAGTTGAAAGGGAGCCAAAGAGGTTAATCCTAAAGCAGGGTCTTCAATTAGAGAGGAGTTGGGCTCACATGGAGTTCTTCCAGGGTTATCGGCCCAACGACAATTAGAGAGGTAAAATGGGGTGTGACCATCAAAGAACATAAAGAAAAAGACAAACATTTAATCCATAGCCAATTATTTTATGAAGTTGTACAATGAACGATTTTTTTTCAAATAATTATCAATAAGTTTTCATTGTGGGGGTGCACATCTCTGACAGCAGGCAAACCGGCTCCACGTGTCACGGTCGCCGCGGCTGTCAAGTTGGTGCCACTGGGGTGGCCTTTTCTGCCAGCTGGGTCAGGTCCGCATGCACGCGGGGCAACATCACGGCGTGGTTTCCGGCGCGAGGGTGGGACTTACCTGTAACCTTATAAGGCGCAGCACGGGAAGTTTCAGTAAACAACTGGAATGCAAACAAGCCCATTGACTACTGGTCTCATTCTTCCTGACTCTGTTTAGCTGCCGCTACATCATAATAATTAAGTATTGGTAATGGAACCTAACGATGTTGGGAGCATAAAAGATTTGCAAAACACATTTATGCTTGAAGCATATTTATATTTTATTTATGTTAAGTGGCCAAATAATTAAAGTCTATATTAGGAAAATACCAATGAAAGTTCATTGACCTGAAACTTTTCCTCTTTCTCCAGAAAAGCTGCTTAATATTCTGAGTATTTCCAGCATTTTCTGCTTTTTGATAATATATATATTTATATATATTTTTTAAAAACTGTTATTGGTGTGTGTCCTGCCAATGAGATTGAAATTTAACAGTGTGGCAGAGAAATGTGCTGTATCTTTGCCCTGGGAGCAACTGATGCAGTCAAGTTATGCAGAAGTTTTCTCACCAAAACTTTGGATCTTTTGCTCAATGTGAAAATTTCACTTGTTTCTCTTTCATTGCTTGCAATATATAGTTATTTGACAGCTTACTTCAGTATCATCTGTCAAAAAATCTCATCATCTCTATTGAGGTCTTTGAAGATAACCAGTCTGGAAATATAAAACACTGCAAAGGAAGGGCACAAGACAGAAAAAAACACCGTGATACAACTGTAGAAGCAGGCATTTTGAAATCATTGGGTACAGCAGCAAGGCAGAGTTTTTGTGACGAGGTTCAAGTGATGAGACCAGTATGAGATCATAGGCTACCCATGATGAATGATGACATGAGGGAATTATCCCTATATATATGGGGCTCAAACCTTTTTCCCAATAAATGTAGTAATAGAGGTGTAGGGAGCTCTGAGGAGAGGGAGCACCTTTGGTGCTGATAGCTGCGTCTCACTAAGGTGGGGATGGTAACATCACTGGACTTCACTCATCTCCTAATCTCTCACTTGTTGGCTCCTCGTGCCACACCCTGGAAACTGCTTCAGCTAGCGGGCGAAAACAAGTGAGGAGTGGTGTCATTACTACACCACTAGGTGATCATCCCAATGGCGGGGCAGGTGGAAGAGGAGACAAATCCCAATGGCTACAAAGGCACATGAGGATGTCCAACAATGGGTAGGGAGGTTTGCGAGCACGTCGCAAGAACTGCCATGGATCCACAACACCCAGGGGTTGTCTACTTAGCATGTGAAGCCTGGATTCGACGCACTGTGCAGAAGAAATCATCACTGGTTCAACGGGCAGAAAGGCAATTCTCAGCAGTGCGTCGTGGAGTGCTAGGAGGGCCTGGTGAGATACACACAGAACACTGCTGGCCATCCACTGCATCCTGACCTGTCTCCAACCATCTCGACTATGTCTTACCACTGGGAACACTTAGGCCAGGGCGAGAGAGTGAGGCTGTCGACCTGCGCAACTCTCCCTCACTTTAATCCAAGTTAAGTGAAAATCATGATTTCAAGCCCAAACCCAAAACCCATAGAGAACATAATAGAATACAGCACAGGATTAGGCTCTTCAGCCTACAAAGTCTGTGCCAAACATTAGGCTGAATTAAATGAATCACTTCTGTCTTCACGTGATCTAAATCCCTCCATTCCATGTCCAACATTGGTCCAAACAATTCTGTGATTCACACAGGAGAGCATCGTGAACCTTCCTCATATATTCGCCTTCTGTTAGACCCCCCACCCCTTGGAATATTGTGGTCACCTCATCACAGGAAAGATGTGGATGGCACTGAAAGAGTACAGAAGAGCTTTGCAATGATGTTGTCTGGATTAGGGAGCATGGTTTATGAGAAGTCAAATGAACTTGGTCTTTTCTCTTTGAAGCCACGGAGAATGAGGGGTGACCTGATAGAAATGCATAAGATGGAAGGCATTGAATGTGCAGATGGCCAGAGGACTTTCCCCCAGTGATGAAATGGCTGACACGAGGGGGGTTAGTTTTAAAGTTCCTTGGAGTAAGTACGAGAGGGAATGTAAGAGATGTTTGGTGGGTGCATGGAATGTACTGCCAGCCACAGTGGTGGAAGCAGGTACAATAGGATTTTTTTAAGAGACTATTAGAAAGGTACAAGGAATTGAGAAAATTGCATAGGGAAATTTTAACCAGTTGTTAGGGTAGGTTATTATGTTGGCAATACACCTTGAGCCAACGGGCCTGCACTGTGCAACAGCAGCTTTTTCTGCACCTGTATCATGGCTGCCTTGGGAAGGGGATGGGTGGGGAATGTTCTTCAAGCTCTGATTTATCTTACAACAAGGCAATGACAACCAGGTGTATGGTCTGCTTGCAGCTCACCATGGGAACTGCTCAGCTCCACTTTTAGCAGTGTGCAAATTTAGCAGACTTTTCAGGAGGTGAGCATTAGTGCTGAGGAGAGTGAGACCCAATTTAAAAGCAGTTTTTTGACTTGCGCTCCTCCAGGGTCCCTGTGTGGATGCTGACAGCCATCTCTCCACATCCTAGGCTTCTTGCTGAATCAAATGGAAACATTTTTCCTTATCTGGACTACAAAGTCAAGTAATCAAGTCAAATCAAGTTTATTGCCATCTGATTGCACAAGTACAACCCACTGAAACTGCAAAACACTCAGATGAACAACCAGACATAACACACCTACAGACAAACAATACATATGTATATGTATTCAAATAAATATTGTTTCAAGAATATGAGAATCTCGGATGGTTATTGTGAGCAGTTCCTTTGGTCGATCACCATTCTCACTGCCCATGTTCCTCAGTCTGGTGGCACTGGCTCTGAAATGTATCCCTTTCCCAATGGAAGCAGCTGAAAGATCTGTGTGGAGGGTAGAAGAGGTCTTCACTAATTTTGTGCACCCTCTTCAGACAACAATCCCGGTAGATCACATTGATGGGAAAGGGGGGCAGGGGGTGGAGGGAGATTCCAGTGATCTTCCCTGCCACTCTTATGGTCTTGTAGATTGACCTCCTCATCATTTCTCTGCGAACCGTTCCACACTGTGAGTCAGCTGGCCCGGATGCTCTTGATAGAGCTCCTGTAGAAGGTTGACATAATGGTGGCTGGTAGCCTTGTCCAATTCAGTCTTCTCAGGAAGTGCAGTCACTGTTGTACCTTCCTGACAAGTGAGAAGATGTTGAGTATCCATGATAGGTCACTAGTTAAGTGAACTCCAAGGAACTTGGTGCTCTCCACTCTCTCCACTACAGAGTCTTTGATCTGTAGTGGAGGGTGGTCATTTCTGGTCCTCCTGAAGTCTACGATAATGTCTTTCATCTTGTCCATGTTGAGATTTAGGTTGTTAGTCTCGCATCACATCGCGAGATTTTCCACCCTGTGGTGCAACTCATGGTTGTGGCTGACGAGGCCAACTACTGTTGTGTCATCTGTGTTGGAGCTGGATCTGGCTATACAGTCATGGGTCAGTAGTGTGAACATGTGTGGGCTGAGCACACAGTCCTGAGATGTGCCAGTGCTCAGTGCGACTGTGCTCAACGTTCGAAGAGGCATGATACTTCGCTGTTCAGCACTGATCTCATGAATTCAACCCCCTTCACCTAAAAGAAATACTGGCTCAACAGAACTTAATATTAAAAATACACTTCATTTACAAAAGGAAACCCATTGAAAGTCTCTTTCCACCCTTAATTTCGATTCTATGCATCAAATGTACATTGTTACTTACATTGCTATTAACAACATTGCCGCCACTGCAGCACCTTGTTGTTACTCCCTCCTCTGCTCTTTGAGGGGCTTCTCAGGACATGGATGCTTGGTAATGGGAAGACGAGACTATGGTTCTTCCCCACAGCACCCTCGCTTTGGCTGCACCAAGCCTCATCGCACCCTTCAGCACGTACGCCTGCAGCCTGGAATGAGCCAATTGGCAGCATTATCACATTGACATCTCCGTGCGCTGAAAGACTCGTGATTTTGGGCACTGTGGTGAAGGACCACAGGTGGAGTCCTTCCATTAAAGCCAAAGTAGACTTGATCAGAGAAATAGAGGCAGGTTTAATCAGCACGTGTGAGGCTGAACTTGTTTCTTTATCCCTCTTCTCCCTCTGTTAAATAATTCAATTGTCTCCAAATGGCAGGGCATTCCACATTGTCGCCACTCTCCAGGTAAAGGATTCTGTCCACACCCTCTGTCTGATCTGCTCACCACAGCCATCTTGAATGCTTGCACTGAGATAGCAAAATTCATGCAAATCAATCTCCAGCAGTAGTCTGGGTGAAGAAGGGTGACCACAAAGAGTCTTTGACCTGAAACGTTACATTCATTTCTCCTCATTAGATGCTGTCTGACCTATTGGGTATTTCCAGCTTTTTTAATGGAGTGATGTATACTGGTGTAACTTTCTTCCTGTCAACACAGTAGGGGGGATTGGAGGAAGAAAATCACACTGGAACATACTTATCCTCTCGCCTGTTTTTCAGACCATTAGTAGCATTCTGAAAACCTTGGCCTTTTGTAGTTTGTTTTTCAACAGAAAAGCATGTGATTGGATGGCGTGGGATGCTTTGGAACATTTAATTTTAGGAAACATCACTGATATCTCTCTCACTCTGCAAGTACAACGCCATTCATCAGGCATAACCAATGAGTGTAAAGCTGGAAAGGTCACGGGCCCATACATTTGAAGAGAAATGTTGGAGGCTCCACTGAAATGTGAACAAATTGATTGGTTTGCAGAACACTTTTTTCTCCTATTCACACAATCTTCATACTCAAGGCAGATTTCTATTGTACTATCCATGGTACAATATGTATTAATTTAATACAGGATATATCTGTGAATAGAATTGAACAAACAAAGCCCGACTTGTCTTCCTGCTAACATCTGACAGATTAATGTGTCTGGCACTAAAATATTCATAAATCTGGCAATTCAACAGTTTGGGGAATTTAATAATAATTCTGATCAAAAGGATAGAATAGCAATAAAACCACATCCTTTATGTGTTGAAACATTATTCATCAGAGTTACTTTTTCCTGATCTAAATGTCGTTACGAGCTACATAAAATGCAAATTGGCTATGGTAACTTATAACATAATATAATTTTGATGTACGAAATACCTGGTTTTTAAAATGCAAGAAGAAATTTTACAAATTCAGCAGAAACAACCCGATGATTTCAGTGTACTGTGAATAAATTAAAAGCAGGATACACCATGAATCCTTTTCTGAAATGTTTCTCATGTTTTGCTTGCAGATTGCTTTTGTTAGCAATGTGACTGATTAAAATAAATAACAATTTGTATTTCTTCCTAAGTGTCCTTGCATCTGCTTCTTGCTTTTCCCATTGGCAGAATGCCTGCACAAGTGGAAACTAATAGATTCACAAGGTATATCAGTGTAAATACAGTACAAGCATATTCCAGCAATAATCTGCAATGCTACTCATTTCAATTGTCTTAATAAACTGAGCATGTCATAACCTACCAGATCCCTCTGCATGAAGTGTCAGCATATCTCATTATTTGGAGTGTGCAGTTCCATCTGTTATCCTTAGTTTTAACATTATATAATTACAAACTGAGACTCATAATTCAATATGGTATACATGTGAAACCATTTTGTTCCATTACTCCTAATATCCTATTATTCAGAATCTTTGAGAAGGGAACAGGTTAAAGGTTATTGATGACAACATAACAGAACCATGGAAAACTACAGTGCAGAAAACAAGCCATTCACCCATTCTAGTCTGTGCTGAAATATCATTCCGCTAGACCCACTGATCTGCACCCATTCCCAAACCCTTCAGACCTCTCCTATCCACGTATCTATCCAATTTATTCTCAAAAATTAAGAGTAAGCCCACGTTTACCACATCAGAGGGCAACTCGTTCCACACCGCCACCACTCTCTGAGTGAAGAAGTTCCCCCAAAGTTCTTCCTAAACCTTTCCCCTTTCACCCTAAAGCCATGTCCTCTTGTAATTATCTCTCCTAATCTAAGTGGAAAGAGCCTTCTCGCAATTACTCTGTCTAAACCCCTCAACATTTTTTAAACCTCTATCAAATCTCCCCCATTCTTCTACGCTCCAAGGAATAAAGTCCTAACCTGTTTAATCTTTCCCTGTAACTCAACATAGTTTTTGATTTATCAAGGCCCAAGATACCAAAAGCTTTCTTTACAATCCTGTCTACCTGTGATGCCACTTTCAGGGAATTATGTATCTGTATTTCCATATATCTTTGTTCCTCCTCATTCCTCAGTGTCCTACCATTTACTGCGTATGTCCTACCTTGGTTTGTCCTTCCAAAATGCCACACCTCACACTTAATGTCTGCATTAAATTCCTTCAACCATTTTCTGTCCCACTTTTACAGTTAGCCCAGATCCCTCTACAAGCTTTGAAAATATTCTTCACTGTCCATAACACCTCCAATCTTAGTGTCATCAGCAAACTTGTTGATCCACTTTACCATATTAGCATCCAGATCATTGATATAGACAACAAACAACACAGATCCCTGAGGCACATCACTAATCACAGGCCTCCAGTCTGAGAAGTAACCATCCACTATCACTCTTTGATTTCACCCGTGCAGCCAGTTTCAAATCCAGTTTACAACCTCTCCATGGATACCTAGTGTCTGAACCTTCTGAAATAACCTCCCACGTGGAATCTTGTCAAAAGCCTTACTAAAGTTCATGTAGACAACATCCACAGCCTTTCCTTCATGGTAACCTCCCCGAAAAACTCAATAAGATTTGTTAAACACGACCTGCCACACACAGAGCCATGTTGACTACCCTTAATCACCCCCTGGATGTCCAAATATTTGTATACCCAGTTTCTCAGCATACCCTCCAATAATTTACCTACTACTGACGTCAAGCTCATTGGTCTGTAATTTTCTGGTTTACTTTGAATCCATTTTTTATGACACCTCACCCGTATGGCTAAGGATCTTTTAAATATTTCTTCCAGGGCCCTTGTAATTTTTACACTAGTCTCCCTCAAGGTCCAAAGGAATATCTGTCAGGCCCAGGGGGATTTATCTACCTTTCTTCGCTCTAATGCAGCAAGAATCTCCTCTTTAATCTCTATATGTTCCATGCCTCTACTGCTTGTTTCCCTTCCATATAACACTATGCCAGTTTCCTGAGTATATACTGATGCAAAAAACTGTTTAAGATATCCCCATCTCATGAGGCTCCACACACAGACAACCAATTTGATCTTGTAAGGGACCAATTCTGTCCCTTACTATCCTTTTTACTCTTAACATACTGTAGAATCCCTTCAGGTTTACCTTCACATTATCTGCCAAAGCAACCTCATGTCTTCTTTTTGCCTTCCTGGATTCCTTCTTAAGTACTTTATATACTCTTCTAGTACCTCATTTGCTCCATGTGGCCTATATCTCTATGCACCTCTCTTTCTTCTTGTTAACCAGATCATCAATATCCCTTGTAATTCTATCTTGTTTTATGATCCATTCCTGAAGTTATACTCTGAACCCACTCATTCACAATTAGCAAATGAGTGAAGTTCAGGGGGATCGAGGTCTTCTAATGCATGGTCTCGTGAGTTAGCAAGCTGGTCCAACAAGCAGTTTAGAAAGAAAATTACATTATGATCTATATGGTGAAGAGGATTGGAATTTAAGAATAGGGAGTTTTTGTAAGTGTGAGATAGGGTACAATTTTTCCCCCAGAATTTAACAAGGATACAGTAGGGGAAGTCCAAAGGAGATTCGTCAGGTTAATTGCTGGGATTGTCCTGTAAAGAGATGCTTTAATAGCCCTTTAAAAGCCTTGTTTGGTTTCTCTCATGAAGAGGATAAACTTGTGTCTGCATCTAAAGGGAAAGTTTTAGCTTTTAGCACGTTGACAACCAGACGAGCAATTTTAATGAAATGGAAAGATGATTCTTCACTGACTCATGCCCAGTGGTTTCATGATGCAATGTCCTATTTAAGCGGAGAAAATTAGATACAATGTTATAGATAGAAAGTTTCAATTTCAAAAGATGTGGGGCTCATTCATAGAATATTATCACAATTGACAGATTTAAGTAATTTGGATGCTCTGGCGATTCTCTGTCTAATTTCTGAAGGTCATTATTTGATTCATATCTTTAATTTTTTTTTCTATCTAAGGTTCCCTTGATTAGAGGGAGGGAGTAGATTAGATTTAGTTTTAGTTTTTTTTCCCTTTTTATCTTTTTTTCTTTTTATTCCTTTTTTAGGTTAATTGATTATATAATCACAGTTATGGTTGTCCTAGGTCACATCCTGGTGTCCTATCCCTTTAAGTACATCACATATTACTGTGTTATGACCAAGACTTGCTATATTGTAACTCATTTGGTTTCTATCTAGAATTATTTTTAAGAAATAATGTTTAATCAAAATATATGTATGGATTTGAATTACATCTTTATTAATTTGTGATATGATATGACATGCTTTTTTGCTCTATTAGTAGATTTTGTATGTAGGATTAATATTTTAAACTCAATAAAAAATACTTTAAAAAGAGATGCTTCACATTTTGGGTCTGTATTCTTTGAATACAAGTGGAGAGTGAGAGTTTGGTCATTCAAACCTGATGTGCATAGACATTTCTTCTCTCAAAGGATAGTGAATCTCTGGCATTTTCTGCTCTGGTGCTGAAGTCAGATCATTAAGGTACATTTAAGGTGGAGATTGATAAATGTTTGAACAATTAAGGAATTGAAGATTATGGAGAAAAGGGACAGAAGAAAAGTTGAGATCAGCATGGACCACCAGAAATATATTGAGGGACAGGTGGTTTACTTTTTCTCCTATCTCTTTGTTTCCTTGTATGCTTGTGTAAAGATTTATTGGAGTAGGCCTCAGTCATTCTTTGGAATGTATATGTTTTGATCATCTTCATGGAAGCACCCCTTTGTGTAGTCAATAAATCCTTCAAACCTGTATAATCTAATGAAAATTATGTTTAACTTCATTAATTTATTCTGACCAGTACAACAGATAAGGACAACAGCTTAGACTTTTTATTCTCTCTCTTTTAAACACTTAATACTTAGTTTTTAGTGGAAGCATGAGCAGATCCCAAAGCCCAAACATGAATTTGTTGTCAATTAGTGATTGAATACTAGGATACCCAACCCCAACCAACCAATTTTCCCCTGCAACCGTTGCAACCGTGTCTGCCTGTCCCGTATCGGACTTGTCAGCCACAATCGAGCCTGCAGCTGACGTGGACGTTTACCCCCTCCATAAATCTTCGTCCGCGAAGCCAAGCCAAAGAAAGAAAGACTAGGATATCACAGGAACTTGCATATACGGTTAAATACCTTTATCCAAATTCCCGAAATTCAAAATGATATAAAAGACAACACTTTTCTAATCCTTGGTCCCATAAGGTAATAGAGTTCAGATATCTGATCAGAGAGCGGGAGATAGCAGATGTAATAGTGCATTATTGAGTGTAGATTTTTCAATATACCATATATACTCCTGTAATTGTTGATACGGTGCAATAGTTAACCACCCTTTTTATGGCCTAAAAAAGGGTGTTTTTTGTATGGCCTGTGTAAAAGTCAACCCCACTATTTTTGGCCTCACTGCCCACCCATCTGAACTCCTGACTGCAGATCTTTGTCCTGACACCCACCCATCCAAACTCCTGACCGTGGATCCACCCCCCCCACCCATCCAAACTCCCAACCATTGATCCTCACCCCGCTGCCCACCCATCCAAACACCCAACCACGGAACCTTGCTCCCACTGCCCACCCATCCAAACTCCCAATCGCAGATCCTTGCCCTGCTGCCCACTCATCAGAACTCCCGACAGCAGATCATCCCCCCCCCCACCCATCTGAACTCTCGACTGTGGATCCTCACCCTGGTGCCCACCCATCCAAACTCCTGTCCGCGGTTCTTCGCCCCTCCCCACCCTTCCAAACTCCTGACTCCTCGCCCCTCACTGCCCACCCATCTGAAATCCCAACCACAGATCCTCGCCCCCTTGCCTGTCCATCGAACTCCCAACTGCAGATCCTTACCCCAGTGCTCACCCATCCGAATTCAATTCAGTTAACTTGTGCATATTTAAATATTTGTATTGTAATGTGAATTCAGGTAATTTTAAGTCTGAGTGAATCCGCAGCACTTCTGGTCCCAGGCGTTTCAGATAAGAGGTATTCAACCTGGATAGCCAGTGGAAATAAGAAGTCAATTCATTCAGCACATCAATAATCTCAAGCTCTTGCATGCAATGGGTTAAAAGTGACTGATTTCTCAGTGCATTACATGTGTTCTTTGGCTTGGCTTCGCGGACGAAGATTTATGGAGGGGGTAAAAAGTCCACGTCAGCTGCAGGCTCGTTTGTGGCTGACCAGTCCGATGCGGGACAGGCAGACACGATTGCAGCGGTTGCAAGGGAAAATTGGTTGGTTGGGGTTGGGTGTTGGGTTTTTCCTCCTTTGCCTTTTGTCAGTGAGGTGGGCTCTGCGGTCTTCTTCAAAGGAGGCTGCTGCCCGCCAAACTGTGAGGCGCCAAGATGCACGGTTTGAGGCGTTATCAGCCCACTGGCGGTGGTCAATGTGGCAGGCACCAAGAGATTTCTTTAGGCAGTCCTTGTACCTTTTCTTTGGTGCACCTCTGTCACGGTGGCCAGTGGAGAGCTCGCCATATAATACGATCTTGGGAAGGCGATGGTCCTCCATTCTGGAGACGTGACCCATCCAGCGCAGCTGGATCTTCAGCAGCGTGGACTCGATGCTGTCGACCTCTGCCATCTCGAGTACCTCGACGTTAGGGGATGAGCTCTCTGAACCCTTCTCCATTAACAATGGCGTGAAGCAAGGCTGTGTTCTCGCACCAACCCTCTTTTCAATCTTCTTCAGCATGATGCTGAACCAAGCCATGAAAGACCCCAACAATGAAGACGCTGTTTACATCCGGTACCGCACGGATGGCAGTCTCTTCAATCTGAGGCGCCTGCAAGCTCACACCAAGACACAAGAGAAACTTGTCCGTGAACTACTCTTTGCAGATGATGCCGCTTTAGTTGCCCATTCAGAGCCAGCTCTTCAGCGCTTGACGTCCTGCTTTGCGGAAACTGCCAAAATGTTTGGCCTGGAAGTCAGCCTGAAGAAAACTGAGGTCCTCCATCAGCCAGCTCCCCACCATGACTACCAGCCCCCCCACATCTCCATCGGGCACACAAAACTCAAAACGGTCAACCAGTTTACCTATCTCGGCTGCACCATTTCATCAGATGCAAGGATCGACAATGAGATAGACAACAGACTCGCCAAGGCAAATAGCGCCTTTGGAAGACTACACAAAAGAGTCTGGAAAAACAAGCATTACATGTAAAAGCCCCATATTGACATGTAACAATAGAGAGACAAAGATGTAAGATACTAATTAGTGCGCTCTTAGTTAGGCAACATCAGTAAGATGAATATGATAGAATATTTTAATAACAGGCTTGGTATGTTAGAAGAGACTGAGTTATTCACTCGAGCTGAGAGGAATAAGTGATGGCTTCACTGATACTTACAAAATTCTTAGTGGGCTTGGTAAGGTATAAAAGGAAGAATGTACCCCTACAATAATTTTAGAATTTCAGGTTTAGAGCCTGAAAATTAAAGTTAGGCCAATTAGGAAGGAAATAAGAACAATTTCTACAGTTTTTGAATTATTTTTCCCAGAAGATTATGGAGGCATTAAAAACAAATTTAATTGATTCCTGGATACTGAGGGAGCTAAGATGTAAGAAGATCGAGCAGGAAATGCTTTGAGGATGAACATGTTATTGAATGGCAGAGTTTTTAAAAATATTTTATTTCATAAATTTTAAACCACATCTGTAAATATATTTCTTTCAATAAAAACTTACAAAAATTATACATGTGGTATACAAAATTCCCTCCCTCCCTCCCCAAACCCCTCTCAAAAAAGGAAAAGAGATTAAAAAAAAGAGAAAAGAGAAAAAACTGGAGAATTTCAAGAAAGTAAAGATTTTAATATTATAATGATGCTGGAGGTTACCAAAATTTGGGGTCTTCAGAGAGTCTGTTAAGCATTGAAACTCACATTTTGCAAATATGCCCACCATATTTTCCAAATTGCCTGATATTTATTTTGTACATTATAATGTTATGAGCCCAGAGGATCCCAAAACCCAGCAGCAATAGATAGTCACCAAGGCAAATGGTTACTTAAACAAAAGATGCTTTTAATTATCTTTAATGTGTGTGTGTGTGTGTGTGTGTGTGTGTGTGTGTGTGTGTGTGTGTGTGTGTGTAAGTTCAGAAAAGTTCTTTGATTCACAGTCCAATCTCACTTCTCAGTCCACCAAGTTCACTGAATATAGACAGTTCTTAAATTGCGCACAGAATTTAACATTTATGACGTTCACCAGGCTTTGGTGTTTGAAAGGTAAATGGTTACCATTCAGGAAGGTTCTTGTTGGTTTTCAGAGAGAGATTTGTTGGTCGCTGGACACAAACTGATTTCTTCTAATCAGCCACGTCTTGCTGAAGAAACTTGCCCCATCAGGGTTTTCCAGATGATAACCTTTTTCTTTCAAGTCACCACAGAGTTACTTTTTTCAAGTGAAACATTAGGCAGCCAGCCCTCTCCTCTTGTATGGACCACAAGGGCTTTAACCAGGCTGAAATAAGCACAGACAATCTCCTGGGCACTCCCCATAGTTTTTGCAAAGGCTCCCAGGAGCTGCCCTGTCTGGCTTGAGCAGAGCTCCAGTATTTTCAATGAGATCTGTTTGGAAGTGTTTATATGTGACCTACACTAAAAAACGTGTGCCAATTTATCTTCCCAAAAAATACCTATATACAATAGAGACTCAACATAATCTGTCACAATAAGTAATCTCCTCCAGTGGAATGCAGCTATGAAGTTCTGAATGCCATCTCTCTTTTTTTTTTGAAAATGTTATTTAAAATCATGATAAATCATAAATTAAAGGTACAAAGAAGTACTTAACATTTTATCCTTTACAACCCCCACCCCCTACCCTAACCCATTCACCCCTCCCCAGCCCCCTCTAAAGTACCCCAAAAAGAAAAAGAAAAAAAAGAAGAGGAGATCACATAAGATAAAATTCTCAATCAGTTGTTTGCCATGGTTTGGAGCAACAGCATCAGTGTGTCAGAAGAAAATTAATAATTCAATCCCATATATTCTAAATACGGGCTCCAAGTTTTGACAAAAAAAAAAATTCATTACATAAATTATATGTTATCTTTTCCAATGGAATACAGGATCTCATTTCCAAATGCCTATTTTTCCAAGTAATTGCCAAACATTTCTTCGCCACAGCTAGAGCTAGTCTCAAAAAAGTGATGCGAAACTTAGTCGATTTTAACTCCAAGCTCAATTCCTTAATATAACCCAATAAAAATAACAAAGGATCAAGTGAAATTTTAAATTTAAAAATAGTTTCTAAAAATTCCTTAATTCTATACCAAAAGGGCCTCACTGTTTCGCATAACCAAGTAGAATGTAAGAAAGAACCAACTTCCTTAATACATCTAAAACAAAATCAGAAGAAATAAACTTTTATTTCCTTAGTTTCTCTGGAGTTAAGTATAACTGATGAAGAAAATTATAATGGACCAATCTATACCTTACGTTTACAATTTTAAGCCACTTTCAGGTGCAATTGCTCTGAGAATGTGCCTGCAGAAACGGCTGCGGGTGTATTCGAATGGACATTCAGGTGGCAGCGCTGAAGGCGCTGTTCTGGCACCTGAAAGGGCCGGCTGCAGGAGAGGAGCATCGGAGCGAGTGCCAGCTCCTGTCGACTGTGGCCGTAGTCCCGCCCGCTGACAGGGCTGGGGTAGCCAGCGCGGGACATCAGGGCAGGGGCAGCTGGCATGGGATATCAGGGCAGGGGTGGCCGGTGGGGGATGCCAGGGTTGAGGTGGTCGGTGTGGGACTTGGGGCAGGGGCAGCCAGCACAGAACTTCGGGGCAGGGAGCTATCAGGAATGGAGAGGGGGGCTGTCAGGGCACGGAAAGGGGGGCTGTCAGGCAGTGGGGAGGGGTCTATCAGAAGTGGGAAGGGGGGCTGTCAGGCATGGGGATGGGGTCTGTCAGGGTGTGGGGGGCTGTCAGGGCATGGGGAGGAGGGGTTGTCGGGTGTGGGGAAGGGGCTGTCGGGCGTGGGGAGTGGGGCTTCTAGGCAGTGGGGGGGGGCTATCAGGCCGCGGGGAGGAGGGGCTGTCAGGCATGGAGGGGCTGTCTGGCGTGGGGAGTGGGGCTGTTAGGCAACAGGGGGGCTATCAGGGCACAGGGAGGGGGATATCAGGTGCGGGGAGTTGGGTTGCTGGCTGATTGACATCAGCCCGCCCCCTAGCAGCCACTTTTAGACTGCAGCTTTCAGGTGCCCCGAGGAAGGTTGGGTACTCCTCAGGCCAGGTTTTGTGCTTTCAGGTGGCCTCCTGACAGCTGCATTCGGGTAGAATATACGGCTTTACATCGGGAAGCGACTTTAGTCATACCATCCTCACATAAAGTCATCCAATCATCTTGAGAAATAGATATGGACAAGTCTTTTTCCCATTTAAATTTAGATTTATAAACATCTGGCTTAAACATTTTATTCTTCGATAAAACATACATCTCAGATATAAATCCTTTCTTACCACCATCGATAAGTAGAATTAAAAATTTAGACTGCCTAGGTAGCTGTAACTTACGCCCAAAATTATCCAACAATAAAGCTCTAACTTGATCATTAACAAATGAAGTATTCAAAGAAATTTCATATTTCTCTTTCATTCTTTGAAACAAAATAAAATATCCTGCTTCATAACAATCTTCTACCAATTTAATTCCTTTCTGTACCCACAACTTCAAAAGTATAAAAGAAAAAAAGCTTATTTTGAAACAAAGGAGTTTTAGCCTCAATTTTATCTTGAGTACCTATAATTTCATTCTTTTCAGTCCATAATTCCATTAAATATTTAAATAAAGGCAAATTATAATTATGTAATAACTGAGAAATCCATCTGTAAATAAACTGATCCATCCTCTTCTCGCCAATCTGAGATCATTCAATATCAGTCCATATCAAAGGTTTATCCACTTCAAACATCCTATTTAATAAATTCCAGCTGTGCTGATTCATAATAATTCTGAAAATTAGGAAGTTGCAACTCTCCTAATGCATGCTTCCAAGTTAATTTCTGTAGTGACCCCTTACATTTTATCTTTCCACAAAAACATTCTCATTAAAGCATTCAGATCTTAGAAAAATTTTTGAGGAATCTTGCAAGGGATAGATTGAAAAAGATATTGAATCCGGGGAAAGATATTCATTTTGACACAATTAACACGTCCTATTAATGTTATAGGTAAATCTTTCCACCGATTTAAATCATATTTACTTTTAGACAATGAAGGAGAGTAATTCATCTCATATAAATGATTATAATTACTATCTATTATGATACCTAAATATTTAATCAGGTCAAACCACTTAAATTTCACAATATGTCTACAAAGCAAATAATCCATTTCAGCTAAGGGCATGATTTCACTCTTTTCCCAATTAATATTATATCCCGACAATTCGCCATACTGCTCCATTCTATCATGCAGATTCCCCAAAGATAACAAATGTTGTGTTAAATATATCAAAACATCATCTGCAAACCTTAGTACCCTTAATATTACTATCTTGTCTAATTATCTGAGCCAAGGATTCAATAACCATTGCAAATCGAGCTAGTGACAAAGGACAGCCTTGTCTGGTTGATCTAGATAACATAAAAGGTGAAGAGACCTGTCCATTTGTCACAACTCTAGCAGTAGGATTTTTATACAAAGCCTTAATCCAACCAATAAAAAGAGGCCCAAAATTAAACTTCTCCCAAACTTTAAACAAAAGGCTCCATTCCACTCTATCAAAGGCTTTTTCTGCATCAAGAGAAATTACCATTGGTTGGTCAGACTGCTCCCAAGAAACATTAATTACAGAAATCAATTTTACAATATAATCTGCTGAATGTTGATTTTTAATAAAACCCACCTGATCTACATGAATCAAATCTGGTAAGTATTTAACTAATCTATTAGCCAAAACCTTGGCAATAATTTTATTATCTACATTCGACAAAGAAATAGGTCTATAAGATCCTGATTTTAGTGGGTCTCTATCCTTCTTAAGAATAACTAATAATTGCTTTAGAAAAAGAATCTGGGAAAGAGCCAGTCTCCATCACTTGTTTCAATCAACAAAGGAATTAATAAGTCCTGAAATTCTTTATAAAATTCAGAAGTAAAACCATCATCCCCTGGAGACTTCCCACTTCCCACCAGGCATAGATTGAAGTGCTTCCATCACTTCTTTCACAGTAAAAGAGGTATCTCGATCCTTAATATTCATATCCTTCAAAGAAGGATAAAACATTGGCAAAAATTATCAATTTTAGAGTCATCTTCCAATACTTCAGAGGTATACAATTTCTCATAAAATGTACAAAACTCATCATGAATTTCCTGAGGTTTATATGTAATCATTGAATCATGTCTGATAGCATTTATTGTTCTAGAAGCTCGTTCTGTTTTTAACTGCCGTGCTAAAATTTTGTGAGCTCTCTCACTCAACTCATAATATCGCTGTTTAGTTCTCTGTAATAATTTCTCAAACTTATAAGTTTGTAATGAGTTATATCATAATTTCAAATTAACTAAGCGTGCTTTCTTAAATTCCATAGAATTTAGTTGTAAATCCTTTTCCAAAATCTCTATCTCCTTCTCCAATTTACTTATCTCAGCCATATGTTGTTTCTTAATTTTAGCAGTATAACTAATAATTTGTCCCCGCAAATAAGCTTTCAAAGCATCTCATAAAACAAATTTACTATCAACTGAACCTAGATATATTTTCAAAAATAATGGTATTTGAACCCTTATAAATTTAGTAAATTCTGGATTTCTCAACGATAAATAATTAAATCTCCAATGATAAACATTCTCTACTCTCTCTGAACCAGTACACGTAATTAATGTGTGATCAGATAAAATCTTAGTCTTATATTCATCTTTAAAAACTCATCCTTGTAATTGTGCTAATACTAAAAATAAATCTATTCTAGAATAAGAATCATGTCGAGCTGAATAAAATTAAAAATCTTTCTCCTAAGGATTTAATTTTCTCGATATATCTACCAAATTCATATCTTTCATTAACACCATTAACTGTTTAGCCATCTTAGTTCTAATTATTGATTTTGGTGATTTATGTAATAATGGATCTAAACAACAATTAAAATAACCCCCTACCATAATTTTATAATATGCCTGACTTAAGTTAAGAAAAGAATCCACCATAATTTGCTCTTCATCTATGTTAAAGGCATCAACATTCATTAAAGTCCAAGATTCAGAAAAACATTTACAATTAACAATCAAAAGCCTACCAGCTGCCTCAAAAACTAAACCCAAATTAAAAGATAACTTCTTATTGATCAAAATAGTGATTTTTTTTTGCTTTGGAATTAAAAGAAGATGCTATAACTTGTCCAACCCAATCACTTTTTAATTTCTGATGTTCCTTTTCAGTCAGATATGCCTCTTGTAAAAAAGCTACATCAACCTTCAACTTTTTAATATAAGCCAATGCTCTTTCTCTTAATCAGATTATTAAGCCCATTAACATTAAAAGTAGCAAGATTTAAATTAGCCATAAATCATCTCTATAAATACCCCATCATAAATGGCGAAGCACCTCCCCATGGCTCCAACACAAACAAGACTAAAGATCTCCTCAGAGAAAAGAAAGAGAGAAACAAAAAAAAAACCATACCCCCCAAAAAGAATACTATAATAGTATAATAGTATTACCCCCTCAATTATATGGGAGTGACCAATGCCACAAAGTGGCCGACAACTTCGGAAGGATTGGTAGTCGAACCACCTCCCTGAAACAGAACAATCAAGAATAAAACATAAAAATCATTTCAAGTACGTTATGCTTCTTCCAGATCTCGGTTAACCTGATCGTAATCAATTCCAATATCAATCAGCTGTTGAGTTTCCATCTCTCACTTCCCAGTCTTCCCTTTTAGAAACAAAACAAGCTGTTGAGAAAACCTTTCTTGATCTTGCCCCTGTTTATTATCAGGTAAAGAATTAGCAAATGTAAGGGCTTCAACATCATCATTAAAAAAACTGAGATTGATAATCTCCATAAAAAACTTATTTCCCTTCTTCCATAAAACTGCCTGAGCTGAATTAAATTATTTACGATGTTTAATTACATCTTGACTCAAATCAGCATAGAAAAATACTCTATTATTCTTAACAAGTAAAGGACCCTGATTACTTCTTGCATTCTGTACAGCAAGTCTTAGAATCAATTCTCTGCCCTGATAACGCAAGCATCGAATCAGAATAGAACATGGAGCTTGACCAGGGAGCAGCTTCCTTCTTATTGCTTGATGAGCTCTATCTAATTCCAGACCATTTGGGAAATAGGCTGTTCCCAAGATCTTGGGAATCCACTTCTGAGAAAACTGAACTGGGTCAGGACCTTCAAAATCTTCCAGAAGACTGACAATATTTCTACAACTCTGATTCCTCAAAGCATCAATCTTCTTTAACAAATCACTTTTCTGATTCTCCCAACCAATGAACGAATCCTCCATCTGTCCCATCTTTTCTTTACATTGGTCCACATCATCTTTACAATCAATAAATGCTTCCTCAATCTTCTTAAATTTATCCTGGACCATATCTACTGCTTGCAAACACTTTACCACATCCATTTTAATAGAAGATATTCTCCCTTCATTTCAGCAAACTGTCCCTTCATAGCTAAAAATCCTTGACTCATTTGTACAGCCAGATATTCCATTTGTTTAGATAAATCAAGAGATGAAGTTGGATCTGAATGGTGAGGATCAGACTTAAACTTAAGGCTCTGCCTCACCACAGGCCTACCCTTAAATATAACTGTGTCCTCCTCTTCCATTGCTCCTCCTCCTCCTCTTCCAATCCAGTGATGTCCTCATCCTCCTCCATCAATACGGACTACGACGACAGGCGCGGACCCCTCCCCCTGTCAGTCCAGGATTGCTGAATCGAGGAAGGTCTGGTCCCCCCTCAGCCTGGACCATTTCAGATATAACAAATATGCGCGAAATTTCATGCATGCGCAGTTGCTCTTCTTGGTCAGACGGAGATTGATGTCAGGCGCTGGTGCCATCTTGCGTAGCAGTATGCAAGGACGGCGCTGGTGTAGTGTAGACCTTACCAGTGGACTGGTGTTGAGGTTGGGGATGAGAGGAAATCGACTCTGGAGGCTCCGTTTGCAAGGTAGGCCAAGATTCTTCAGTAATTATTAACTGTTTAGTAGCTCTTTTCTTTATTGGCTGAGCTTTAGTTTTCCTCATAGCTGCTTGTAGAGTACTTTAACAATGCAATTAACAGTTTTTTAAAAAAATTTAAACTTTTAGAAGGGTTTTAAATAGTTCTGCCAAGGGTGGGTGTCTTCCCACATCTTCTCCATATGCCATCGTGCCATGTCCCCTGTATGCCATCTCTTCATTCTTAAATCTATGTCTGATTTCCAAGTAATAGCTGTACACTTCCAAGAAACTGCTAAAGCAATTTGTACAAATACAATTTGATACATAGTTAATTTAGATTTAGGTCTTCTAGCCCTAATATTACCCAACAAAAAGGATCCTGTGGAAACTTAACTCCCATTATTCATTCCAAATAATTTCCACTTCCAACCAAAAATGATCAACTTTAGGACACTCCCACATAGAATTCTAGATATGATCAACCTCCTGACCACATCTAAAACATAAATCTGATAATGGAAGGTTCAATTTTTAAAAACTTTTTGAGGAGTTAAGTGTAACTGATGCAAAAAATTGTATTGAACCAACCTATATCTAACTTTTGTCACCTTATCTCTACATATATGCATCCAATCCTTCTCATCTATTTGTCTATTTAAATCTGCTTCCCATCTTAATCACGACTTCCGTACCCTTATTTTAAGGGCTTTCTTTTGAAATAAATTATACCTTACAGAGATAAATTTATTCACGTTACCATTATGAATCAATAATTCCAATTCACTCTGGATAGGTAACGTCAAACTAGGACCTTACGTATTAGCAAAAAAAAAAGCCTTAATTTGATAATAACAGAAAAAAGTATTATTTGACACATTAAATTTATTCTTCATTCATTCAAAGGTGATAAAGCTTCCAGGATCAAAACAATCTTCTTTTCTCTCAACACCCAACTGCATCCAAATCCTCAGAAATTGATTATCCATAGAATAAGTCTATTTTGACATAAAGGCCTTTTTCGTGAAATTAAACTTTTCGCACCTATTTCATAATCAATCTTATTCCATAGTTCAATTAATACATCATTCAATTAAATGCTTCAAAGCAGGTGCATCTCTACTTCCCACCAATGGCAGAGTATTCTTAAGAGACAAATAGCCTCTATCTACTATTACTACCTTTTGCTTCTCTTGTGTGTACATGACCTAGTTATTCATAGATCTGAGTGGAGGACCTTTTAATCCTGCTCTTGTCTGCCATCTAGACATTTTGGCCTGAAGGGTGGATGATGCGTAGATTGAATGGTAAATTCTGTGTTGTGCTCAACAGGCTCTCACCACCAACGGGCCTGAATGTAGAATAGTTGAGCTCACTGTGGAAGGATGATCATGAAGAATCAGGTGCTAGAGGGCCCACAGAATTGTCCTATTGGAGGCTGTGGCTTCTGCAGATTGTTTGGAAGAAGTGCTTGTTCATTGTTTCATTTGAGGTGGCTAACTGCAGTTTAGCTTAAATAAATGGAGATGGGAAGAATTATACCAGTTCAAAATTCCATGAAGTACATGGAAACCTCATTGGCATTCTGATTAGAGAATGATGTCACCCATACCAGCTCAAGCAGTCAATCAGACATTTATTTTCATTCAATGCCAATGAACACAATTATAAGAATGATTCTTGTAAGTGTGTATTTAAATGTTTTACTGCCTTGTCAATGTTGTAAATCTAACCATATAATCATATAACCACTTACAGCACAGAACAGGCCAGTTCGGCCCTACTAGTCCATGCCGTAACAAATCCCCACCCTCCTAGTCCCACTGACCAGCACCCGGTCCATACCCCTCCAGTCCTCTCCTATCAATGTAACTTACCTGTCTTTCCTTAAATGTAACCAATGATCCCGCCTCGACCACGTCTGTCGGAAGCTCATTCCACATCCCTACCACCCTTTGCGTAAAGAAATTTCCCCTCATGTTCCCCTTATAATTTTCCCCCTTCAATCTTAAACCATGCCCTCTAGTTTGAATCTCCCCCACTCTTAACTGAAAAAGCCTATCCACGTTGACTCTGTCTGTCCCTTTTAAAATCTTAAACACCTCTATCAAGTCCCCTCTCAATCTTCTACGCTCCAGAGAAAAAAGCCCCAGTTTGCACAACCTTTCCCTGTAACTCAAACCTTGAAATCCTGTCAACATTCTCAGAACCTTCTCTGGGGTTGAACCAAACTGCTTGCCTCTGCTTTGATCTTCAACATCTGAGAAAACAGTCCTTGGACAATGAAATACAAAATTATTTTATCTGTTTTATTGATCAAGCACAAAGAAAAGGACATAAAGCAGAATAGAATGTAGTACTGAACACGTGAAATGAATGAATACAGAAGGTAACAGACCAATTGAACTCTGTGAATAGTTATTCTGACCGAGGGTGGTCACAATAATTATAACTGCAATCCTGCATGGAAAGTTAAGACTTTCTCTTGAATAATTTCTCAGGAAATTAGTGAACTTGAACAATGGCCGAGATCTACTAGTATTTCAAGTTTAAGAAAACATAATACAGGAAGTTTGTGTAAAATGCATATGGTTGCTCTGCCTAGATCACACTTGGAAACCATACAGCCTCTGGACAGTCAGTAGCGTCCATCCAATTGGAGTCAGGCCGATATCTACCTATTCTAATTTATCATCTGCAGAACTTCCAGGAAGTGTTTTAGTGACATTAACTGTGAAAAAGAAGTAATCGCTTTAGTCAGTGTGTGTGCAGCAATAGAAGTGATTAGTTCTTTAATTCAGATGATATTTGCCACATACCAATAATTCCATCTGGTGGTTTTCAGACACCATGTGGTGTGGAAAGTTGGTTTCACGAATCAGTCTGACTCAAAACTGACCTACCCTTTTGCTTGATTATTCTGCTGTGAGTAACTAGAACATTCTGTTTCAAATGCTTAAGTTCTTTCCCAGTTACAACTATATAAGGATACCTTACTGCAGCTGTACAGGGCCTTGGTGAGACCCCACCTGGAGTATTGTGTGCAGTTTTGGTCACCTTATCTAAGGAAGGATCTTCTTGCAATGGAGGGAGTGCAGAGGCGATTCACCAGGCTGATCCCTGGAATGGCAGGAATGACTTATGAGGAAAGATTGTGCAAATTGGGATTGTACTCCCTGGAGTTTAGAAGATTGAGAGGGGATCTCATAGAGACATATAAAATTCTGGCAGGACTGGACAGAATGAATGCAGATGGGATGTTTCCAATGATGGGAAAATCCAGAACCCGGAGCCATGGTTTGAGGATAATAGGCAAACCATTTAGGACCGAGATGAGGAGGAATTTCTTTACCCAGAGGGTGGTGAATCTGTGGAATTCATTGCCACAGAGGGCAGTAGAGGCAGGTTCATTAAATCTATTTAAGAGTGAATTAGATCTATTTCTTCAGTATAAGGGTATTAAAGGTTACGGAGAGAAGGCGGGGACGGGGTACTGAACTTTAAGATCAGCCATGATCTCGTTGAATGGCGGAACAGGCTCGAAGGGCCGAATGACCTACTCCTGCTCCTATCTTCTATGTTTCTATGTTTCTATTATTTTCTAAATTGGTAAGTCATTTTCACCCTTTGCCAGCAACTCAGCTTGTGCCTCGTATATTTCCCAATGCAAGTTATGAATGCATGCCTCAATGTTTTTGCACGTGTGCAGCACTTTATCCATTTTGGCCTTTATCTTAACTTACACCATCTGCTCTGGCTTTGCCTGGACTTCTTGCATATGATGAAGCTGTGATAGTACAGATTCTATCACCAATGTGTATATGTACAGATGGTAGTGTAGGATGACTGTGATTGGCTGAGAGCATAGCCACACCTACTGGCAGGTCTTAAAGGATTGCTCCTCGCCAGACCAGGTCATTCTGGACTGGTCGACCTACTTGTGATATGCTCCAGTCTATTAGTTAATAAAAGCCTTGGTTTGGATCAACAAGTCTTTGGTTCTTTCGACGTGCTCTTCAGAAGCATAGTGCAATATTCATCACAAGATGATATGTTTAAAATCCCTGTCTTCACATCAAGTACTACTGACATCAGCCATTTATCATATTTGTTATTTCAAAGCATTTGCTTTGCAGAAGATAGGATTCTGAATGCGTGGGACTTGCATTAATAGAGGTCATTACATCAAAATGAGCTCCATTACCAAAACAGTTAATTCCAGTCACCCAGTTTCAATTATGGCTTTGCTTTAGGCACCCAGCTCTTTCACAGAAGTCGATCAATGATGTGTCCCATCTACAGCCTCCCATGAAGCCAATGGATGCTGTTCCCACAATGGCAAAGGAGCATTTTGCTGTAGCTGGAAGCAATTGCCCTCAAGTTAAATCAAGCACAAATCAGGTGGGAGCATAGACAAACTGCTCAGTGAAACACGAACTTATGGCATCAGCAAAAAAGCGAAGCAAGGCCAAATTAAGGAGTGTAATTCATCAAGGATGACACCTCTGTTTCACGATTCAATCTGAACACCTGAAAGACTTACTTTCTTATTATCTTTCCCAGCTTTTCCCCGTATAATTACCAAATTTATAAAAGTAGGTCACACTTGTCTGATCCTGGAGTGACAACTTGTAAGCCTGAATTATTTCTTTGCTTTTGCAGTGATCATGTTTCATCATCTGAGAGTCATGTTGTGAGCTGCTGCAGTCCATGTGGTGAAGAGGCCTGAAGAGGTGTGAGGTAAAGAAGCCAAGATTTTTCTACCTCCTGAAGGAACTATGAGATACAGGGTTGCATGTATGGTGATATTTCTATTTCTAAACTAGACAGGGACAAATGGAGGCCAGATCCTTAGATCTTCTATGGTTCTTTTGGTGATTATATCTGCAGTCGCTGTTGTAAATGGTGATGCAGTGGCATTAGAAGATCTTTGTTAGAAGAACATGGGCCTCAGACACATAGAAATATTATCATGCACAGTTCTACCTTGATACTGGTGCAATGTCTGGACTTCCCTAGGTATCCAGGGAAGATCTAACATCTATTGCTGATGTCAACCAGACCCAAAGACACCTGCAACTGCCCCATGTGTTGCTCTGGTGGACTCCAGGTTAAGCTTGACGTAAGTCCCCATTCTCAACCATGAATGAGTTTAGGTGCTCAGGATCAGATATGGAGTATTTGTTGATAAAAGTTTCAGACCCGCGCAGGGGCAGCTCCAACGTGTGGGACATTGCAGCATTGGATGGAGCCAGATGCAAAAGAAACAAAAAAAAAAGAAACAATAGAAAAAGAAGAAAAAAGTTTCAGTGTTTATCAATAAACAAATATATCAATGTATTTTTTTAACTGTTTGAATGTAACATATTTAAACAATATTTGAGTTTCCTATGTGTAACTTCATGTACATGTCAAAAGCATTCAGGAGGAGGAACTCCTTATGGAAGGTCTCGGGCTGCTGCAGAACCATGCTATGAAGTTTTGGCCATGGAGGTACATGATAAAGATTTAACCCAGTAATGATGAAGAAGCGGCAATGTACATCTGAGTGCATGATTCTTCCATGCGTCTGAGCCCATGTCCTTCCAAAATAGACAGAGGAGATCTTCCGCCCTAACACTAGTGTATCATTATGTTCATCACTGGCTGCAGTTACAATCAGCTAGAGGCACTGTGAAGAAATTCTGATGATCTAAGTCATTCCTGAGTTCCACACCCTCACAAGACTCTGCTCCATGATTTTATGGAATGGATTTCACAACATTGACATCCAAATTTCAGAACATATTCTTGGAACGCAACCCCTTCGGGGATGGCCTGTACATAGTTGCTTATTGTACCTCACCTTTCCTCACTGAATGAGGGGTTTGCACAGATCTTTTGGTTATTAGCTCTGCTGCCTCTGCTGTTCAGCATGGTGTAATCTTAACCGGGGTTCCCATCTCACTGTTGGTTATGCCTGACGTTGCTCCCTGCAGATTGTTCAACACTCCTTACTGATCAAAGATGATTTCTTTTTCATGGCAATAATAAATGGAAGCCCTTGCCATTTCATGAGATTATAGACTGGGTGGCATAGTGCTACTAGATAGTGCACAGCAACTCATACATGGCCAGTTTTGATCATAACTCAATTAACCCCTTTAAGTCCAGTGTTGATGCCCTGTCATGTGATAAGCAATGGCAACTAAACAAAGAATACATCGATTTGCAGCTCAAGAAGATTAAAATAAAATTCAGTAGAGCAGTACCATTGTAGCTAAGTGGAAAAATTGATGTTCCTTTTATTCATTCTCTTCCATGTCAGCTGCAATAAATGCAATATTAGTTGCAGGACTATATGTTTGCTTTAATATTGTGAAAGGCTCCTTAAAATTGCCTGGCTGCTTTCTGTGTACAAGATTTTAAAACACTACACATTATGTTCATTATTTGCAAACAAAATAAGCTGAACAGCAACATATAAAAATAATGGCTCAAATTTTTGCAATACATAAAAATCAACTGAATTGCCCAGCAGCAATCGATTCAGTCTAACTTTTCTCCAGATATTTTCACACGCTCAATATAAATCCACCCTTATAGCTAAATCTGCACGCAAGAAGTAGGCATCAAATGGATGCAGGTCAGTGGGACAAGGGGAATGATGTTTTGGCACAGACTAGAAGGGCTGAATGGCCGTTTCTCTGTGCTGTTGTTTTCTATAGTTGTAAATAATGTTTTGGATTCAGTCTTATTTCAAAAATGGCTTTTAAATTTTATAAGAAAAAATTGGAGATGAATGCCCTGAGTTGGTATCTGTCCCTCATAGCCTACATGCACGTAGCTCTGGTCCCCAGGTCAAGTTTGGAGCAGACTTCAGTCGGGATTTTACCTGAAGGCCATTGGAGTTAGGTGACTCAGATTGGAACAGCTCCGGTCATCAGGAAGATGATTGGGCAGTAGAGATCAAGTGATTTTGTATTTTTTTTCCATGAACTTGTGACACTTAATTCATTTCAACTCAACAGTCTGGAGATGGAACTATTGACTGGAGTTCAACATTGTACACGTGACAGTGAGTAGGAAATTCTCAACTAACTAGTTTTTTTTTGTACAAGCATAAAGAGAAGTGTGCTTTGAAGATGATCCAGTGGCACAACAGTTAGCTCACAGTGCCAGGAAGCTGGGTTTAAACTCAGTCTTGGGTGCTGCCTATGTGGAGTTTGTACACTTCTCTTTCACTCTGTGAATTTTTGTGGGGTGTTCCTTCATTCCCAAATGCAAATACATGCTGTTAACTGTAAATTAGCCTTTATTGGATGAAAGGGACAGAAGAATCAAAAGGATAATGGTGGGAAGCTGAGAAAAAAATTAGCTGCAGCAAAATAAAGGAGGGGAGGCTGGGGCAGTTGAGAACAGCCATAGACAATGCGCTAAGCGGTTTCTTTTGGGATGGCATTACAGTGGTCCAAACTGCTTCACAAAGAGTGAAACATTTCATTTGTGGTGTAGTCACTATTGTGGCTTAGTTTTAGTTTTGAGATGCACCACGGTAATGGGCCCTTCTAGCCCGTGCTGGCCAATTATACCCATATAACTCAAGGAAGAAGTACAGCAGCGATTTTTGTAGCAAGGTCCCGCAGCTAGTGGTGTTGGTGTGGAAGTAAATGATTGGTCAGGCCACTTGCAAGAAATCTTCTTCACAATCAAGATGGACGTTTACCTAAAAGGGCAGGTGTGAAGGTCTTCATTTTAGATTTCGGCTATAAAACAGCATATCCCCTGGTGTTGTACCTACATTTTACAATGTGATTGAAGGGAGGAAAATGGAGACCTCAATAGATGCTTTGATCCGATCAGGTTGGATATGGAATTGCAATGTTTCGTACTCCATCATGGACACCATATCCCTCATTTTATAACCCAATATAGAAAACTGCTTTAAAAAAAACCTTTTTTTAAAACAAACTAATACAGTAGAGAGATAGCTAAAGAAGGCAAGCAATGGAACAGCTTGAGACAGAGCTTTTAGCATGGGGTGGATTTTGCTCATTCATTTGTCCCATCTGTGCAACATTTATTGAGCAATGCCAGAAGTTCATATAGTAACAGTTCAGCAGCAAGACCATTGGATTGAATTGCTTGTTTTTGTTTTCAGAATCGATTGCATTTTTTAAAATTCCTTGCTCTAAACTTAGCCAGAGGCTGGAGGGTTAACTTGCCAATGTATTGTTCAGCAGAGCCTTTGATTCCGCCCACTGAGCCCTCATTTCCCTCCATCATCCATTACTGAAGAGAGAACACTGTTTTATGGAGTCTTCGGCGGGCAGCAACCTCCTTTGAAGAAGACCGCAGAGCCCACCTCACTGACAAAAGGCAAAGGAGGAAAAACCCAACACCCAACCCCAAACAACCAATTTTCCCCTGCAACCGCTGCAACCATGTCTGCCTGTCCCGCATCGGACTTGTCAGCCACAAACGAGCCTGCAGCTGACGTGGACATTTACCCCCTCCATAAATCTTCGTCCGCGAAGCCAAGCCAAAGAGAAGAAGAAGAGAAAATAATGAAATTAAATCAAATAATCCATCCAAATAGGTTTGTGAGAAGGAGAATATTTATATTTATGTTTGGAATCCACTCCATGGATTTGAGAAGGAGAATATTGCAGGGTAGAGGCAGGTGATATTTACACAACTTGCCTTGAACTTGGATCAAGATGAACTTTAAGGTTTTGACTTGTGTGGTCAAGCTGAATAGATGTCTGCCGAGGAGCAAGGAGACAGAAAGAAGAGCGAAGCAGTTTCAATCTGTCCAGCAATGAAAAGCACTTTCTCTTGTCCTGCATATTGATGACTGACCAGGTAGACAGGCTTTCAGCATGTACAATGAGGTGTAATGGTGAAAAGTCAATGGTGTGCACGGAAACTTGATGGGCTGCTCAGTTTACCCATATCATAAAAGTGGGAGCACTTTTGTGGGATCAAAAATAATTTATGGTGATGTAAATCAGCCTGGGACTTGTCATAAGGTGCTTTTATGGTGGGCCTCCACTTCCAGGCCAGCTCCATCCACAGATAAAAATCTGCACTTATCTTTTTATAGAGCTCCAGTGTCACTTTTATGCGGAACAGCGCCTTGGTGTGTCTGCCCTAGCCGATGTAGGTGCCGCTCTTCCACATGACAGCATAAATACATGGCAAGCAATGGCCATCTTCATTACCTATAATCCCCCTTGCAGCTGGCACCAGTCTGGGAAATGCAGAGCACTTCTAGCTACGTGTGAAATTATGGGTAACAAAGACAGCCATTGATCCTCCTTCTTCAAGGATGCTTAACTTGGCCAGTTAATTCCTCAAAATCTTTAAAACTCTAGCTTTGAATGGCAAAGGAGAACAAAAGCAGTGAAGTGGGAATGCAGCAGAATCAAAGCATAGTGTGACTGGTTCGGGCAACAGTTTGGAACGCAACGGGCAGAGTCAGGATTGGCATCTTGTGTGGCTGTGACGCTTCTGCAGAGGAAAATTGAGTTAAAAATTGCTGCTGCTCAGTGTGCGTGGGAGATTGGGAGGTAAGTTGCTGGCAGCCAATGTCATAGAGGGGGTGCTATTCAGCGCTCACTTCTCGCTCCGGAGTAATTTACAAGTCCGTTTCACATTCCGTTCTCAGAGCCAGCACCTTGCTAATGATCTCCATGTTCTGCTCAGAAATCACACAGCAGTCCCCAGCTCCCCATGACTCTCCCTTCCACAATGCGTCCAGCAACAGCTCTCCCAGACGCTCCCTAACATGCACTGACAAGGCTTGGTTGTGCATGTGAATATAATGGGTCACGGGCTGATGGCACCATTGTGACGTCATCAGCCCACCCCTCACCAGCTGCTTGCAGCAGCAGTGCACGTATGAAGCGAGGTGGTAGCATTCCGCTCCACCTCTGGCACAAGCCTGAAGAGGGATTAGCGTCAGTGTCTTGGAGCCACTCACGGAGAATTTATGAAAATAGGGCGGAGAATCTCCACCTTTACGGTTGCATTTTTAAAAACTCTTTAAAAGGGCCTATAGTGGAGTTCATAATTGTTATCATAGTTGTGTTCCCCTGCTCTTTGACACCTCCTTCCCCTCCCCCACCCCTCAAAGATATAAAAGGCAATAACTAATGGTTGAGGAAATGCAGATTTCACAGGGTTTTCTCTTGGGAAGGTGACAAAGCAGTTTCTTAGACTACGACACAGATCTTGATTCAAATTTGCACTTTTGCCTTTCTCCGTGTCCATTTTCCTTTCACCATCTATGTTCAAAAGACATATTTTCTCGTAATAAGATACTCTGAAGTCACTCCACCCACATGCCATATTTACATGTTGCAAACAAAGGAGTAAATTCACTGTTGAAACAGACCAGAAAGCAACTAATTCAACCCCGAGAGATTTGCTTCCTCAGAGTTAAGGATTCAGTGGCCTCATGCAATAACTTGCCCTGCGGCAGAGGCGGGTCATCATTTTTGACATTTTCAGCATGCATTTAAGTATAATTTCTTTTAGCATAGAAATGAAACGTACATTTTCTGGGAGTCTGATAGCATCGTGGTCACCTCACTGCTGCAAATGTATTGTTTTGAGTGTTTCACAGAGAAACACATTGACAAAGAAGCTTCCCCTAGGCTGTGATGGTTGTTTTTAATTAATCCTTCAACAAAAAGTTCAGAAGCACCAAACAGTTCTGTGGAGTTGTTCGTACTCCAGACAGAAATCTACAGGTTAAAAAAAAGGAATAGTTTTGAAAAGGGAATAAGCCAGGGGAATGATGAAGTGTCAGACACATAGAATGTGCAGCAAAATGTCACCCCTGATCTTCAAAACTCCTCAGCCAATGTAGAACTATAGAGCAGAGAAGTAGGAATGATATCTGATTCACTCAAAAGCAAGAGTATTCTTGGTGAGAACACCGGTGGGGAATAAACCCAGATCTCATGAGGGACTGGCTCCTCCATGTTACAGCACATTGAGCAGTGGATTCACACTGAGGATTTTAGAATCTGGTTTGTCAACAGCAAAAGCTGCTTGAATAGAAATTGAGGAGACGGGATTAAGTTTCTTGAGTATCCTAGGGGGGGGATCTTGAGAGAAGAGAAATGAGATCTGAACATTTCTAGCGTGTATTAAGAGAAGAGACACGATTTAACATTTTGGAGAAAGGATTAAGTCCCAATGACAAGCAAGTTGTACATTGTGTAAAACACTTTGAATTCATTGGCAGTTGTTTCTTGCTGCTCCTTGCTTATGTATTTAAGTTAATCATATTGATTACCATAGGCAAACAGAATCTCATGTACCCACACCATTAATAATTTAAAATGACCAATATTCTAAATTTTAAAATTACTCAACAATGTAAAACAAATAATCATGCTGTCGACTTCCTCTCATATATTTTGACCCAAGTTGCATTAATAATTTAAAATGACCAATATTCTAAATTTTAAAATTACTCAACAATGTAAAACAAATAATCATGCTGTCGACTTCCTCTCATATATTTTGACCCAAGTTGCATGTTTTCTCGTATTGTTTGCTCCCTCTCCTGACAATGAATGCTGGTCCTGGATACAGTTACTTGTCCAATATCTCACTCTTCTCACCAACTCGCTTTATCTCACGTGAGCTTTCTGTGAGAGCCCAGGCCACCAAACAATTCAAGTATCTGGACACTGCAAGCTCGGAACTGATTTTGATGCACAGATCGCTGGATAGTTATTATTCTATCAGAGAGAAAGGTTGATTTTTTTTTTGGTTTAACCTCTAAAAATGGCAGAGATCAGCTAACGACAACACAAAATCTCTCTAGAAACGTGCCCAAAATATAGACATGCTGCAACTAGCCAAGTGGTATGTTTATTTTACTGCATGAGGATTTGAATGCAGGACCAAAATTTGTTCTACTGCAATTATATTGTTGAGATAGCACCTGCAATATTTAGTACAAGTTTGCTTGCCCTTCCTAAGAAAAGATGTATTTGCAATGGAGGGACTACAATTCAGACTCACCGGATTGATTATTGGAAAATGAGGGATATCCCAGGAAGATTAATTAATAAGGCTGGGCCAAAATACACTAAAGTTTAGCAGATTAAATGATCTCATTGAAGCATGAAAGGTTATTAAGGGATTTTACAGGATAGACACCAGGATGAAATTTCCTCTGAAAACTAGACATTTTTCATCAAGATATGGTGATGCTTTAGAATTCTCAACCCATGAGGACAGTGAAGGATCCATCATTGAGTATAGTCGAGGCAGAAATTGATTACTGGATACTAAGGGAATCAAAGAATAATGAATTAGTGCTGGAAGCACTGAGGTAAATGATCTTATTGAATGGTGGAGCAGATACATGGAACCAAATGTCTTCTTTTCTGATGAATATTTATGGCACTCAGGTAAATAGATAAATGTAGCCTTGAAGGAATAGGAGGTGAAAATAGTGTTTATGTTCAGCTATTTGCGTTCCTCATGAAAATTTGCATCATAACCAATGCATAAGCATTGAGGCTAAACCTCTGTTAGCAATTATCCCATCACAGCAAGACCCACAAACAGTCACATGCTACATAACCAGATTTATTTTCTGAGACTGAGTGCTAAACGTTGCAAGGAGACTGTGTGAATGAATGCACTTCATTGAGATGTTCTTTAGGGTTTTTTTGCAGATATATGTAATGTGACTGAGAGCACTCAAGACCAGAGAGAGTAAACACACTTTTATTCAGTAAGAATAACAAACAATAGTCTTTGGACTGAACTGCAGTTTTTGGCGGGGATCCAGGGGTTATATCGGGATATACAGGGATGGAGTTGGGGTGAAGCCTGTCCTTAGGACATCACTTCAGTCGTGAATTCCCAATTCACTACAATATAATTACATAATCCAGCAGATTATGTAGATGGTATCTGCCAGGATTCTGGGCTCTGGTTCTTGGATGTGTCTCAGGTCCATGACCTCCTGATTCAAGGGTCTCAGGAGCAGAAAGTCCCAAGAAAACTGTCGGTGACAAGCAGTTGAAGGACCCACATGGACTGCAGGCTGCTGGAGGCTGGCTCATGGGAACCAGGTTTTGGAACTGGGATTCGAGAGGGTGCCGAGGGCAAGAAGGGCTCCCAACGTGCCTCGGGTGCCAAAGGCTTCTTGATTGTATTGGAGGTTTTGATCTAGAGCTCGGGTTGCAGAGGCTGCAGGAGCACTGGAAGTGAATCCACAGGCACTCAGTGACTCTGAAGGGACTCTCTTTTCCTTCTCTTTCTCTTACACTAAGGGGCACCAAGCATTCCCAATGGCAACTCTTACAGCAGACTAATGGAAATTTCATGTAATATTACATTTTCTGTTTTATTAGTTGACAATAAAAGTACCTTGGACTATTGTAACAGGTGGCCGTTGAGGAATTAATGTGGCAGCTAAAGTAAATCGCTTCGGTCCAGTGCTGTGTCCTGGTTTTTAAAAAAAGTGGGCAATGGTATCATTACATTGGATTAAATTAGTAATGTTAACAATTATACTCAAATGGTCAGAAATGTAAATTTCTTTCACTTTTGAAAGTGTCTCTTTGTAGGATCAATAACATATGTACCATATTTGAAAGTTTGTTTGAAGTGAAATTCTGCAGTTTAATAATCACCTACGTGCCAGGAATAATTTGTAGTCATGTAAGTAGCACTGTGAATCGGATCATGTTAAATAACCTTTTTGAAAATGGGTAGAGTTGGGTGAAGGTAACATGGAACAAAGTTATGTGAAGAACAGATGGCAAAAAATTACAATTCAGCAGATGGATGACATCACTGAAGTCTGCCCTTCTGTGACCATCTGAACCCACTGATTAGATTACAGCCTTTAATTCAATTGTAAGTATTTTATTAAATGTACAATCTGATTATACTTGATGCATTGAGCAGCTGGTTTGGAAAGACTGCCACACCACTGTTACTGGTATTACTAAACATTTTACTTTTGTTGTGTTTGGAAAAGGTCCTGGATTGTGTTTATTTACCTGCTGTTATATTATATCTCATGATGTATCTCATAATGGAACCAATGAAAAATGATAAAACTCCTTCGAGTTAGTGTAAATCTGAAATTAAGCCAGTTTAAATAATATAAAGATTAATTGAAAAATGAAGTAAAAAGGCTTCTTTAATATTCCACTTGATTCAACATCATTCAGAATTGACATGATATCTCGCTAGGATGGTGTAAAGGTTAAAACCTTGTGTTGTTGATTCTTTTGTTAATTATGTGCCTATCCCTTTAAGAAAAAAAATTGTTTGTAGTGTTGCTATAGCTACTATGACATCATATGTTGTAATATCCAAGTGGACCAAGAGTTTGCATCTTAATCTTCGAAGAATCAAGAGACATAAGCTCTAGATACTTTTCTTTGAATTCATCTTAATTTCATTTTAATTCATCTCATTTTGTTTATTTCTTTTATTTGTTTCAAGTTGAATATCATTATCTCATTTTTCAGTACGCGTTGTCTACTCATTGTTATAAAATCTCAGTGCAAAGTCATCCAAAATGTTTATTCATTTTATTAACGAATTAAACCTACTTAAAGCTTCATCTACAAAGTTTGGTTTATTGGATTAATAAGATAGTAATTTGGAATATTGATGCTCATGTTTCCTAGAAGATGGAAATTGGGAAAAATTAGAACTTGGAAAGTGTTGTCTATAGCTGGTAAGCATGATGCATGTTACAACAGCTACATGAATCGAGAGGCCATCTGAAAACATATTTTACAATAACATCAGATTACATTTATATAATGCATTTAGTAGAATAAAATGTTCCAACATGCTTTATAAAAAAAGAGCTGTGACACAAAGCCATTTAGATGACTAAGAAGCTTGTCAAAGAATTAAGTTTGAAGGACAAAGATGAAGAGGAATTTAGAGAGGCATTTCCACGCTTAAGGAGCTGCACAGCAGTGCCACCAGTTGTGGGTTGATGAAAATCAGGGCTGCACAACCTTCAAGCATTAGTAGTTTATTTTGTCTCCAGATTGTGTGCTCATGCTTTCTGGTTTTATCCTGCTACGGTAAGCATCCTACTTACTTGGCTAAAGTCAAGTTCATTTTCACCAGGTTGCACAGGTACAGCCTGACGAAACAATGTTCTCCAGTCCTTGGTGCAAACATCCAGACCTAACATACATACAGACAAACCATACATATGCAAGGCAAGTATAAAGGAGGCCATTTGGCTCATCATCTCCATGCTGCCTCCCAACAGTCCCATTCCTCCTCTCTCTAATTTCTCTATATTCCTGTGTAACATGGTGGAGAGTACTCGCAGACTTGTGTGGAGCAGAAACACGCTTTTATTAGCTTACAACTAATGGCCAGTATCTACAGTAGTCTTCAGGTAAATCGGAGATAAGGCGGAAAAATAAAGTTTATATCAGGACTGATGGGGGTGGAGCCAAGAGGAGGGGTCGGCCATCTAACCTATACATAGACAGTGAATTCCAGTTCACTGCATTCACCCCTTCCTTCAGAAAATAACCTGCAGGCAAAAACAGAGACCACGTACAGCAATAAAAATTTTTACAATTATTTACAAGTTGAGTCTGTCAGAGAATCTGGTTATTCTGGTCAAGCGCTTTAGTACTGGTGGACTTTACTCTTCCAGAACCTCCTGTGGTTCTTGGATAGTGGGACTCAAAGGGAGACTCGGGGGTCCCGGATCTGATGGTGGCTCCGTTGGAAGAATGTCGTCCAGAACCCTGTGTGGGGTATTTGGAGGTTCCAGGCCTATTGTGGGTGTCAGGACCTCAGTTCCTGAAGGTGCCAGATCTCTGATCGAGATGGTGTCCTCTCTGCAGTCTGGGTATGCCACATAGGCGGACATCAGGTTTGTGTGCAGTAGGTGCACTCTCTCGACCAGTGGGTTCGTTTTGCTTCTCCTCACGTGCTTTTTCAACAGGACTGGACCTGGTGACATTACCCATGCTGGAAGAGTGATCCCCGCCGCAGATTTCCTCAGGAATGCAAACATTAGTTTGTGATGAGTTGCATTGATCACAGTGCAGGGAAGCAATCTTATGGAGTAGAACGTGGTGGGGAGAACCTCTTGCCACTGTGAGTCTGGAAGGCCTTTAGACCAGAGGACCAATTTTACAGCCTTCCAAACCATTGTGTTCTCCTTTTCAACTTGTCCATTCCACCGGGGGGTGTAGGTAGTCCTCCTACTGGAGGTGATGCCTCTTGCGAGCAGGTACTGGTATAGCTCTTCGCTCATAAAAAATGAGCCCCGGTTGCTATGAATATAGCTGGGATATCTGAACATGGTTGAAATGGAATGCTCTGATGACTGTGGTGGTGGTGGTGTCTGGGCAGGAGATGGGGAAAAGAAAATGCAAGTACTCATCGATAACGTTAAGAAAGGATACATTTCAGTTGGTGGACGGAAGGGGCCCTTTGAAATCAAGGCTGAGTCATTCGAAAGGGCGGGAAGATTTTATTAGGTGCGCTTTGTAGTAGAAGCACGGTTTGCCCTCAGCGCAGACCTGGCATGACCCAGTCATCTCCCTGATGTCTTCAATAGAGAAGGGCAGGTTGTGTGCCTTGATGAAGTGAGCCATGTAGGTGATGCCCGGGTTGCAGAGCTCTTTGTGAATTGACCACAACTAGCTGGTGTCTGCAGCAGCACATCTTCCTTGGGATAGGGCATCTGGAGGCTCATTGAGTGGACCTGGTCTGTACACTCTCTCATAGTTATAGGTGGAGAGTTTGATCCTTCACCTCACAATCTTGTCATTCTTAATTTTACCACTATTCATATTATTGGACATGAATGCTACAGATCACTGATCAGTGAGCAGAGTGAATTTTCTGCTGACCAGGTCCAGTCTCTGATGGCTCCCCCAATGGTTTGAGCCTCCTTCTCCATAGACAGGTTCCAGAGCTCATGGCCTTGCAGGGTGTGGCAAAAGAAAGCTACCAGTCTGCTCGGAGCCAGAGCTATGTCGGAGCCATCGCTCTCCACCTAGAATGGTACATTTTTGTCCACTGCATGCATGGTGACCTTAGCAATTTAGCTCCTGATGTAGCTAAAAGCCACCTGGACTTCAGCTGATAATGGGAAGGAGATGGAATTTAAGAGGGGGCAGACCTTGTCAGTGTAATGAGGTGCCCACTGGGTGAATTATGAGAAGAAGTCCAGGCACCTCCTTGGTGCTTTCATGGTCCTTAGGATAGGGAGGTCTAAGAGGGAGCACATACACTCGGGGTCTCAGTCAATGATGCCTTTGTCCACCGCTTAACCCAGGATAACTGGATGTTTGATCCTGAACATGCACATACTGACATTGTACATGAGGTTCAGGGATTTGGCTGTGTGGAGAAACTTCTGGAGGTTGCCGTCGTGGTCCTCCAGGTAATGTCTGCAAATGGTGATGTTGTCGAGGTAGGGTAAGGTAGCCCTTATTTACCTACCATTTTGTCCATCTGCCTCTGGAAGACTGAGACCCCGTTTGTAATACTGAAAGGGACCCTCAGGAACTGATAAAGCTGTCCATCTGCCTCGAATGCTGAATAGGGATGGTCCTCGGAGTGGATTGGTAACTGGTGATGTGCAGCTTTTAGGTCGATGGTCGAATAAACCTGGTACTGCGCAATTTAATTAACCATGTCCAAGATTCAGGGGAGGGGGTATGCATCCAGGAGTGTGAAGCGATTAATAGTTTGGCTATAGTCAATCACTAGCCTTGGCTTTTCTCCCCCCCTCATGACCACCACCTGGGTTCTCCACAGACTGTGGCTGGGTTCAATGATTTTTTTTTTTCCTTAAGCAGCCTCTAATAAATTCTCAGTCCCCTGCACTACATCACCTACTCTTTGTGGCTATTGGCTTACAGTCAGGGGTTAGGTTCTGAAACAAAGTGGGGGGGGGGGGGGGGGTCGATATTCATTGTGGAGAGACTGCATGTAGTGTCTGGGTTTTGGGATCTTCCGTTCTGCACCGTGATTGGGGGAAGTGGGCCTGAGTACTTCATGGTCACGCTTTTAAGGTGTCACAGGAAGTCTAGGCCCAGCAACACAGAACCATACAAACCTTTCAATACATACAGTCGGAACATGCAAAACTCCCCCTATTTACAGTTAAGTGCACAGTACAATACCCCTGAATAGTCGACAAATACATTTGCGATGCTAGATAGATACGGTAGTCTGTGGGATAAACCTTTAATTTGTACCACCGAGCAGTCATAGAGTTTATAAAGCTCTCTGTCGAGCCAGTGTCTATTAAACAATTCATCAGATGTCCGTTTACCCTCACCTCCATTGTTGAGTTGCTCAGCTGGCGGGGTTTCGCTTGGTCAACGATGACTGATGCCAGCGTTCTGGAGGCTGCATCACTCCCCCTGCCATCGTTGTCTTGATACGAAGGCCAGAAAGTTTCCATCCACTACAAGGAGTGGCAAGATTGCAACCATCCCACAGTTGCTTCTCTTCAGGTAGCCCGTTCCCACCGTTGCATCTCTTCCGGTAGCAGTTCTCATCACGAGACACAGCAAGATGGCGGCAGTGGCGAGCAGCATGGAGAGGTGAGGGTCCGCACCTCTGGGCTTGGACATGGGGTGTACAACTGTTCAAGGGTCATGCATGCGGTAGCCTTCCTGGGGTTCCCTTTGCCTGACAGACTTTCGCCCAGTGTCCCCTCTTTCTGCATCTTGAACACACAGAGTCTCTCAAGGCATCTGGGGTGGAGGTGTTTGGCCTGTCCACAGAAGTAGTACTCTTGGTTGTGTGTGGCCAGTGTAATCTGTATCTGGGACAGCAGTGCTCCATGGGCCTGGCTTTCTGAGAAGGTGCCGCTTTCGTTAACGAGGTTGTCTGGTCCCAGTTGGGCCTATTCGAGGGATTTTGCCAGATCGGGGGTACTGGGAAGGTCCTTCTTCCCCAACTCTAGCAGTCGCTGCCTCATGTACCTCAAACTCACTCCAGCCACAAGTGTATCCCGCACTTGCTCTTCTTCCCTCACTCGGGCTGAGACTGCTCTGTCATGACACTTTCTCATCAGCATCCACAGTTCCAGGATATAGTCATCCAGCAATTCACCTGGTTGTTGCCTACATTGTGAGAGTCAGTGTCTCGACAGCACATCGCTCTGGGGCCATGTGTAGTGGGCCTTCAGGCCTTTGGCCATCTTGTACGTCACACAGTGCCTGATTACCGTGTATCCCTTGGGGCCAACTCGAGAGAGGAGGGCCAATCTCCAGAGGCTATTGGAGTGGAAGACTTCTTGGCTGGCTGCTATGTAGGACTGGAAACACTCCATCCAGTAGGCGAATTATTTTGGGGCCTCTGGGAACAGAGGGTCAACCTCGAGCAGGCCTGGCTTCAATAGGCCTTCCATCCCATCTTTGAAAGTAAGCTAATAAAATTTTAACGTGATGGTTAGTACTTGGAGGCTTGTGTGGAGCAGAAACACACTTTTATTAGCTTACAATTAACAGCCGGTATCTACAATAGTCTTCAGGTAAATTGGAGGTAAGGCAGGAAAACCAGGTTTATATTGGGACTGACAGGGGCGGAGCCAAGAAGAGGGGTCGGCTGTCTAATCTATACATAGACAGTGAGTTCCAGTTCACTGCATCCTGCAAATCATTTTTTCGTATGTCTAACAACTCCTCCTTGATTCATTTATCACTTATGGGTAATGTAGTCAATTAACCAACAGCACATCTTTGCCACTTGGAAGGTAACTGAAGCTCCTGGTGGAAAACTATATGTTCACATGAAGAAAGTGCAACCTTTACCTGAGTTTAAATCTGCTGCTTTCTGTAAGGAGTTTACACGTTCTCCCCATATTTGCATGGGCTTCCTCCAGTTGCTCCGGACTGCTTCCATGTTCCAAAGATGTACGGTATTTGTAGGTTAATTAGTCACTTGGGTGTATTTGGACAGCAGGAACTCACGGGCCAGAAAAATCTGTTACCGAGCTGTATCTCTAAATTACAAATTAACGCAGGCAGCACCAGCCTCAAGTTCCTGGAAATGTGAAACAGCAGGATCTTGTGATTTACCTCTGATGTTCAGGTGAATCCCAGCAGACATTCTAACCATTTTGTTTGGCATATAGTTGAAGGGTGTGTATTGTTGACATGCGTATATAAATGATATCCTTGAATGAAACTATCCGTAAGTTATTTCTGGCTTTGTGTACTCTGGCCAAGCAAGTTTAGTTGAGCAATCGCTTTACCATGAGGGGTGTAAAAACAGAAGAGGTGACATTAAAACCTGATGAAAAGTGAAAAATAGAAGAGAGCTGGATATTAAGTACTGCACAGTGATGTTGTGGGCTGTAACGCAGCAAGGAATCACAGTGAGCAGATGGCACGGAGAAGGACTCACGGTTTTATCAATGTATTCATTTTGTCGCGAACAAGACCACCGTCTAGTGCCAATTAATGATTGCAGATGTGAAGGAGGTAATGAGATGTTTCAGACCTTCTGGTGAAGTTACTCCCACAGTTCTGCATATTATGGAGTTTGAGGATTCATAGCCAAAAGAGATGTGTTGTATTTCCAAATCGAGACGGTTTGTTACTTGAAGGGGAATCTTGTCCTTCTTGGTGATAGAGATTATAGGCAGGGGAACGCTGCTAAGGCACTGTCAGTGATGGCTCAATTTATGTAAGTGGCATCCCAAATATTGGCAGGAATTGTGGAGACCCTGCCCCCAAAAAAATGAAGTAGGGGGAACATTAGCTTTAACAAACGGGGAGAACTTCAGGCTGAGATGCACCCCATCCAACAGAAGGAGTCAATACCAAAATAATATCGCACAGGCAAGCCCCAGATCGCCACACTTTGAGTATTGAAGCATTTGATTCACAAAACAAAATTCTTTGCTGACAAAACCACAAAATATCATGACTGAAGCAAATACAAAATTCTCATCACGCATCTACTTTGATTAACAACCTCCAGATGTGAAATAAAAAACATAATTGAAAACAAAAACTGACATTTACAATAGTTACTGTGGTATTTTTAAAAAGTAATCTGCTTCTGTACTTTGATTATGTCACTGGGCATGTAATCCAGTAGATTTACACAAATAAACTCAATTCATTAATTCAATTTCGACTGCAGTGGCTTGCTGGGTTAAACTCTGTAAATTAATCTGGAATTAAAAAATTAGTATCAACAATTGTGTCTACGTAACTCTCGAATATTTAACAAAACCCAACTACCCTTCACCAGTTTGGTCGATTAGTCCAGACCTCACAGCAATATGGACGACCAGAAAACCTGCCATGAAGGACTGGCAAGCCATTCTGTGGAAGGCTGATTAGGCAATAAACACTGCCTTCCTATATCTGATGAACAAATGAAACAACATTATTTAAAGAAAGCCTAATACAGAAAGCCCCTGAATATTCATTAAATGATGCTGCACAGAAACTGCCCTTTTCGCCCTCAATAAATCATCAAACATCCCATTTTTACACTAATCCTATCCTAACACACTTTATTCTCCCCAATTCCCATCAACTTCTCCCAGATTCTACCACTCCAACTTGCAGTGACCAATTAACTCTACAAATGGCATACTTTTGGGATATGGGAGAAAACCAGAGCACCCAGAGGAAACGCATGTGAGCACAGGGTGAACGTGCAAACTCCGCACAGACAGCACTGATGGTCAGGATTATCCAGAGTCACTGTAGATATGAAGCATCAGCCCCATTAGCTGCACAACTCTGTAACTGTTTTTTTTAATGATAGTCTGTAAATGTTATTCTGCAGTGCAAACTTGCTGGTGAATCAACATTTTATCACACAGAGAATGTGATTATCTAAAAAATCTAACACTGGGTTGTGTGAGTGGGATAGAGTTGGGGCTGAGATGGTGGAGAAGTTCAGTGCACAGTGGGGTGGGTTCAAAAAGGTAAGTAAGAGATGTGAGTAAAGCAAAGGTCTGCAGACAGCATGATGGAATGAAAACACACAATGCTGGAGAAACTCAGCAGGTCAGACTGTGTAGCAAAGATAAAGATACACAACCATCATTTTGGGCTTGAGCCCTTCATCAAGGAATGAGCAAAATCTAGGCAGTCGCCCAAACAAAATGGTGGGGGTGTGGAGGGGGTGGAGCATAGTCCAACAGATGGGAGGTAATAGGTGGATAAGGGAGGCAGGGCACACCAGCAAATGGGGAGGGGGAAGGCTCTGAATGGAGAGGGAGGGGGTGGAGAGCTGGCAGAAAGACAGAGGGATGGGGACTGACATGTCTGATCATGGCCTCATGTACAGTCAAACCCAGATCACCCATAAATTGGAGGAACAACACCTAATATTCTGTCTGGGCACTCGCCGACCAAATGCCATTAACATTGACTTCTCTGGTTTCTACTAGCCTCCTCACCATTCTACCTCTCTTCCCCATCCCTCCATCTTCTTTCTTCCAGCTCTCCTCCCCTTCCCTCTCCATTCACAGAGCCATCCGCCCTCCCCTTGTTTTCTGCTGTGCCATCCCTCCATTATCCACCTATTGCCTCCTCCCTATTGGACTGTGCTCCTCCCCCTCCCCCCCACAATTTTGTTTGGGCTACTGCCTACAATTTTCTCATAGATTGATGAAGTGCACAAGCCTGAAATGTTGGTTATGTATCTTCATCTTTGTTCTAAAAAGTACACCGTTTGACCTGCTGAGTTTTGCCAGCATTGCGTGTTTTCACTAAGCAAGAGATGTACCTGGCAGACTCCTTGTTCAGCCTTGTATTGGGTTAAAAACACAAAACGTAGAGTAACTTGGGAGGTCTTGCAGTGTTCATAGAAGGTAAAGATATATTACCAATGTTTCCATCCTGAGAACCTGTTGAGTTTCTCCAGCATTTCTGTGTTATTTTTACTACATTCGCAGCGTCACAGACTTTCATGTTTTACTAATATTGGGTCAGATCAGATTGCTTTGTGAGTGCCCAACAAAGGTCACTGCCACAGTAACATGGTCCAAGTTTGTCAATGCTCAAAAGCACAAGTGCATAGGGACTGATTTCATTGAGTGTGTCCTGGTGTGTACATTGGTCCATCGCACCAGGACCTCTCAACTCAGCAGTGCCCTGTCTAATTTCTGAAGTAAATACACATGATCATTCTTGTATTTCACTCCAGGGGAAAAAAAAATAAAATAAATAAATAAATAAATAAATAAATAAAAAAAAGAAGATATATATATATATATATATATATTTTAATCACATTATATTAAAAATGAGCAGCTTTGTGGACTGCATTTAATGGGATTTTTTTATTTGCTGTTCTTCCAGGAACCATACCCGATCAGACTGTGAACTACTTCATCCCAGTTATTTCCTAAATGCTAATGAACTGCTCTCTCACTAAACATTGAACAGTTCCCTCATAAACTATGAATTGTTCCTTTCTGGACTGTGAACTAATACCATATGAGCTCGATGAATTATTCCCTTGTGCTATGGGCTATGGACTATCCTTCCACTGCATTTGAATGATTCTCTCACATACTAGGAAGACACTATGAGCAATTTCCTCATGAACTGATCTTTCAGGGAATGAATCCCTTTCTTTGAAGCAAGGTCACACTTTAAACTGGATACATTAGGTTCAGGAAGAGCAAGGAAACTGAAAGGTTCAGGAAATAACCAGTTAATCTAATTATCGTTCCTCCATGCAACTAAGCAGGAATGGATTCTGTCCACCTCATACATTAAATGCAGCCATGCAACACATCTATGGACTTACTAATTATTTTTTATGATCTTTTATTGCAGGTTTTGGAGAATGTTCATACTGCTATGAATTTAAATCAAAGGAATACAATTATAACTGCTTTCCTCTCTTTAGACTAGAGGGTCTATCTACTTTCACCGTAATGTTGCCCAGCATGAACTCCACTTCAGTATATCTTCAGATGAGACCTTCATTTGTCTTTTTTCTCACTTCCCAGCAAAGCTCTCTCTCTCCTTGTTTCTCCTCTATAAAATCCAGAAACCAAACAATCAGGGTAATAATGGACCATTCAGAAGACCATTACACAGATCAATGGCTTAACAACTTGGACAGGTTAGAAGCAGACAAAGTTGTATGAAAAATAGTTCCATTCATCCATCATTCTTGCACCAACTGGTCTACATTGGTTCTTGGTTCACGTACAGTTTTAAAAAAAGTGTTTAATTCTATTTTCATGCTCAGATTCCTCCAAGGTCACTCGCCTCAATCTCTCTGTTACATGGTTGCATTTTGCATCTCTTTAGATTCATTCCTCTGATTTCATGACTATACTTTCCACTGTGCCATTACTTTGGATGTTGAGGTCCTTATATCTACTCTGGCCCCCTCCGCTCCACGCACAACAAGGGCTGGATTCCCCTTGTTCTCACTTACACCCCTCACCAGCCTCTGCCATTTTCACCTCCTTCAACACATCCCACCACCAGACATACCCAGGTATATTCCCCTTTCCTTCCCTCTCACCTTCCACAGGGAACACTCTCTCTGTTACTCCCTTGTCCACTCCTCCCTTCCCAATTGCCCTCTTGGCCCCTACCCCTGTGTCCACAGAAGATGCTCCATATCTGCCCAGACCGCCTCCCTTGCCACCATTTGGGTTGCCAAGCAGTCCTTCCGAGTGAAGCAACATGTCACGTCACTTGTGAACCTGCAGGGGCCATCTACTGCATCCAAATCTTCCGCATTGGAAAGACTGGATGCAGACTGGGAGATCGCTTAATTGAACACCTTAGCATTGTCCACTGCAATAGCATGGATCTCCCAGTGGTCATCCATTTCAATTCTCTGCCCCATTCCCTTGCTGATATATCCATCCATGGTCTCATGCAAGGAACAACACCTCAGATTTTGTTTGGGCACCCTCCAACCAGATGGCATGAGTATCAATGAACCCGCCACCCAAGCTCACATTCCACCTTAAGTAATCCCTATGCCATCGGTGCTCTGTGATTAGTAAAGGATTGTTTAAAGTGGTATGTGAGTGGGAAGGGAAGGTTGAGAACCACTACTCTAGACCCGATTGTTACTATTTTGTTTGAGAAAAATTGTCATTGGCCCATTTCCTTTGGAGTTACAAAACCTTGCATATAATGAGTCAATTAGGGACGATTAAAACAGTGGTTCTCAGACTTTTTCTTTCTACCCATATCTTTTCTTTCTTTGGCTTGGCTTCGCAGACGAAGATTTATGGAGGGGTATGTCCACGTCTGCTGCAGGCTCATTGGTGACTGACAAGTTTGATGCGGGACAGGCAGGCACAGTTGCAGCGGTTGCAAGGGAAAATTGGTTGGTTGGGGTTGGGTGTTGGGTTTTTCCTCCTTTGTCTTTTGTCAGTGAGGTGGGCTCTGCAGTCTTTTTCAAAGGAGGTTGCTGCCCGCCGAACTGTGAGGCGCCAAGATACACGGTTGGAGGCGATATCAGCCCACTGGCGGTGGTCAATGGGGCAGGCACCAAGAGATTTCTTTAAACAGTCTTTGTACCTCTTCTTTGGTGCACCTCTGTCTCGGTGGTCAGTGGAGAGCTCGCCATATAACACGATCTTGGGAAGGCGATGGTCCTCCATTCTGGAGTCGTGACCCACCCAGCGCAGTTGGGTCTTCAGCAGCATGGATTCGATGCTTGCGGATTCTGCCAGCTCGAGTACTTCGATGTTGGTGATGAAGTCACTCCAATGAATGTTGAGGATGGAGCGGAGACAGCGCTGATGGAAGCGTTCAAGGAGCCGTAGGTGATGCCGGTAGAGGACGCATGATTCATACCATCTTATGCAAACCCTTACTGATCACAGAGCACCTATGGCATAAGGGTTGCTTAAGGTGGAATGTGAGTTTAGGGGGGAAGTTCAAAAAGCACTGCTCTAGCACTATCTCTCTGTATGTGTCTCTCTTCCCTTTTCCCTTTGTCTCCTTTGCCAGACCTAACATCTATTCTCATCTTTCCTCTTATTATCTTCAATTAACACATTTTGTCCGTTGCTCCATATTCCTCCCCCTCCCATTCTTCCTCTTTCTTTCCCCAGCCATTAATTCAGACACTTGAATTTATTTCACTCACACCTTGAGGAAGGGCTCAGGCCCAAAATGTCGGTAAATACAGTATCTTCACTTCCATTGGATGTTGCGAGACCACCTGTGTTTCTCCAGCATTACTGTGTTTTGACTTAGCTCTAGAACCACTCCCACCCACCCCACCCCCCCCCCCCCCCCCCATTCCCTCCTTTGGCCAAGCTTCCAGTTAGCTTGGCCAATTAGCAGTTATCTTTAGCTTGGTCCTAGATTTTCCTTTGAAAGAAAATTAAGTTTACATGTCAATTCAAAAATGACTGTGTTAAACTACTGTATATTAAGACTGTTGTGTTTAGTGACCTGCTGAAGCTCAGATAGTCTACATTAGATAATCTCAGGCAAGAAGACACAAGCACAGTTGGTGTAGCAGTTAGGGCAACGCCTTTGCAGCGTCAGCAATCAGGTCCGAGGTTTGAATCCCACGCTGTCTGTAAGGAGTTTGTACATTCTTCCCATGTCTGCGTGGATTTTCCCCGGGGGCTCCGGTTTCCTCCCACTATTCAAAACGTACTGGGGGAGTAGGTTAATTGGGTGTAAAATGGACGACACGGACTCATCGGCTGAAATGGCCTGTTACCATGCTGTATTTCTAAACTTAAAAATTAGTCCCACATTTAATTTTTTTTTATGGTGAGGCCTTCCATATTGTTGCAAAAAATGTAACCTCAGTTAGTATTTATTTATAGACAAAACAATGAAAGAATTGCTTGTATTATACTGGCTTATTAAGAATTTTAAGATGCTCCTTTAATTATAACAAATCAATATTCTGATGTAGGCATAATGAATGCAGTTTGATTCTACAATTATCCAGATAAATGGACATTTAACATTTTCCCAAAGATACTGACTGAGGAAGAAATGTCAGCCAGGGCTGGAGAAATTTCTATGGGGATTTGAAGTTGACTTCATCCTATAACTGTGCTGGGACAGGGTTGAGAGTTAGGTCAAGATCCTGTACAGAGTTAGGAGATGAAGGGGTCTTGAGTGGGGGAGGTGAATTTCTCTGTATGAGAAGCCCACATCCATATCCCATTTCATCATCTTCCCGATTCTAGGTCACTGCAACTCTGGTTCGTAAACATCACGGTACATTGCATAGCCATAGGTAATAGGGATAAAGTCACGTTAAGTCACAGCTGTGTTCACTTGAGAACCTTGTTTGAAGCTCCATCGAGGCAGATAGATATCCTTCAAAATTCTCCACCACTTTCAACCTAGTAAGACGAGGGTGAATACGCATAATTTATCTGTCAAGACAACAATCTAGATGCTGATGTATCTCTAACATTCTTAATGTGACAATTCCTAGGATTCAGCATGATCCCAGATGAGCAGAATTTCGAAATAAAGGCAAACTCTCCACTGCTGATCTGGCCACCCTTGTCCTCTCATATTTGATCCCGAATCACCGTTGAAAACTCAACGAACTCTACTTGCACCAAAGTGTGAGCAACCGTGCTGTTACATGGTTGTTTGTCCTGCAATGGTGTGCCTCAGCAGGATTGGGTCCCCTGAAGAAATTTCCCATGAATCTCCTTTAGGTCTGGCTGATGAGAAAGTTATGTAAAATATTTTTTACATCAAAAAAAATATTTTTTTGATGACTCTCAGTCTCCTCAGTTTTCAGCCCTCAACAGGATGCAGTCAATAATAGTGGGTTACAAATATTTCCAAGTATCTAACTGAATCTGAATCAGAATCTATTGTCACGGACATGTCACAAAAAATTGTTGTTTTTTTTTACAAAAAATAGTGCAAGAAAATAGGAGAAAGTGAGGTGGTGTCTGTGTTCATTGTCCAATCAGAAACCCGATGGCAAAAGGGAAGAAGCTGTCATTGTGCTACTGGGTGATTGTCTTCAGTCTCCTTCCTGATGGCAACAGTGCAATAAAGGCACGACCTGGGTGGTCAGGGTCCTTGAGGATAGAGGCTGTTTTATTAAGACCCCCTCTTGTAGATGTCCTCAATGGAGTGAAGACTTGTGCCCGTGATGGCGCTGGATGAGTTAACTCTCTGGCATTTTTTTGTATCCTGTGCATTGGCACCTCCATACAAGACAGTGATGCAACCAGATAGACGGTACACCTGTAGAAGTTTGAGAGACTTTGGTTACATAGCAAATCTCCTCAAAAAGTATAGAACCTGACGAGCTACCTTTGTGATTGCATTGACATGGGGGTCCCAGGACAGATTCTCTGAAAGGCTGACACCTGGGAATTTAAAGTTCTTGACCCTCTCCACTGCTGAGCCCCAGTGAGGACTGGGTTGTGTTCTGATTTTTCTCCTGAAGTCCACAATCAACTCCTTGGTTTTGCTCATGTTGAGTGCAGGTTTATTGTTGTTGACAGCACTCAACTAGCTGATCTATCTCATTCCTGTATGTTTCCTCATTGTCATCTGTAATTCTGCTAACAACTATGGTGTCATTGGGAAACTTGTAGATGGCAATTGAATTGTGCCTGGCCACACAGTCATGGGTGTAGAATGAGTAGAACAGTGGGCTAAGCACGCATCTTTGAAATGTACCTGGGTTGATCGTCAGTGAGGAGGAGACATTGTTTCCAATTCATATTGACTGTAGGCTTCTGATGAGGAAGTTCAGAATCCAGTTGCAGAGAGGGCCCAGAGGCCAAAGTTTTGGAGCTTGTTGACCAGCACTGAGGGAATGATGGTATTGAAGGCTGAGCTACAGTCAATGAAAAGTAGTGTGATGTATGCATTGCTGTTGTCTAAGTGATCCAGATCAAGGAGAGCCAGTGAGATTGCATCCGCTCTGAAGCGATGTGACTTTAGGCGAATCGTCATGGGTCCCGATCTTTACTTATGCAAGTGTTCATTCTGGCCATGACCTACCTCTCAAAGCATTTCATCACAGTAGATGTGAATGCTACTAGGTGATAGTCATTCAGGCAGCTCACTCTACTTTTCTTGGGCCCCAGAATAATTGATGCCCTTTTGAAGCAGGTGGGAACCTTTGACTACAGCAGTAAAAGATTGAAAATGTCCCTGAACACTCTAGCTAGTTGGTTGGCACAGATTTTGGTAACCTGCCTGGTTACCTTTCAAGTCCTGACACTTTGCAAGGGTTCACCTCTTGAATTATGTTCTGATGTCAGCCTCAGAGACAGATATCACAGGGTCACCAACTTCTACAGGGATTCATGTAGGCAGTGTTGAGTTCTCCTTCTCAGAGCAAGCATAAAAGGTGTTCAGCTCATCCAGTAGGGACACATCACTGCCATTTATGGTGTTCAACTTCTCCTTGTAAAATGTAATGGCCAGCGATCCATGCCATAATTGGTGAGTATCTTTCTCAGTCTCTAGCTTCCCTTGGAATTGCCTCTTTGTTGCTGAGTTAGCCTTCTGCAGGTCATACCTGGACTTCCTATAGAGATCTGCATCACCAGCCTTAAATAGCCTCGATCTCACCCTCAGCAGATTTCAAATCTATTGAATCATCCGTGGCTTCTGGTTGGAGAACTCGCTATATCTGCGCTTAAGCACACGCTCATCTAAACAGGTCTTGAAATCAGTGATAGCCATGGCATATTCATTCAGATCTGAGGACGAGTCCTTGAATATGTTCCAGTCCAGGCAAAGCAGTCCTCCAGGCACTCCTCTGCCTCTCTCGACGCATTATTTTATTACCGTAATTACATTCCCACGCTCGCTATAAATTGCTGCTGTGACTTACCCATGCCCACTATAAATTGTGTGCAATTGTATCAACATGTAAAACTATGCATATGTGGTTTGTAAAAAAAAAATACATTACATGGGTCAGTTACTTCATTGGTGGGGATAGGCAAAGGACATATCTGTTGGTTATCTTCATGTCGTGCAAAATTGGAGGTTTAAAGATTTTCCTTTTCCTCTGGAAGATGGAAGCGCTGGGGCTGATGCACCAAGCATTGTTTGGCAATATTTTTCCAATTGGTAACTGGGTCTGTTGGTTGAAGTTGTTTGCTAAAGTGCTGGTGATCCCTCTGGCATAAAGCAGGCTCAGGGTGATCATCTTGTCCAATCTCATTCACTTGAAGAAGTCAGAGAAATTTTGAAGACTTGTTTTCTTCCTTTAGCTGGGGTTTTATCCAGTTTCCTACTTCTCTCAGAAGATCACACAGATTCCCCTGTGCACGATATACATGTCTTGTGTTGCATTAGTCCACAAACATATGGATAGGCAGGATGAAGAGTTGTTCAGATCGCATTGTGCATCAGCATCCTGAACTGCCATCAAATATTTATGGTGATTACCAATTTAAAATAAAATGAAATACACTGAAAGAGCTGATTGCCCTGCAAAGCGCATATTTTAAGTGATCATAAATAGGTAGCCTGGAATTTTTTTCCAAAGCTGTGCTTTCATGATAAGGTTCAGACACTGACTACAAACTGTAGGAGTAAAAATTGAATATGTCCTAAACGAACCATGTACCAGGAGATAAGACTGAAATTACCTCAGGAATCCATTATACAGTTATTGGCAACTACACCTGGTGCAGATCACTAAAGAACAAGAGTTTGAAGGAATATTATTTTTTTATAGAGGTTAAATGCCCACTGGAATTTTGAAAAACTATAGATTGTGTGGGTTATCACCAGAAACTTATAAGTGTTTAGCCCCTACTACACCCCTAGAGCAAATTACCTGATCAGAATTTAGCATTACTGATTATGGACCTTCCCACTTATGAGATAACTACCGATGTAATGCCACTACCTGAAGCAATGTTGCTCTAGCCAGATTAAATGTCAGCATGGACTGGAGTGGCCTTCAAATGGCTGAGGTGAAAAGATGGACCTGGAGTTTTCATTCACAAATATTAATGTTATTAATTTATTGATGCCCCATTTAAAAATAAACAAGTATATTGTTTCCTCTTGCCGCAGAAACTCCCTCACAACATCCACAATAAGAGCAGAAAGCAATTTTGTAACCAGACACCGGGGGGAGCGTGAGAGCCTGCTGGAGTTCGGGGCAACAATCACTTGAAAACGACTTCAAGTCCTGATGTTGATTAGAGAAGTACGTCCTTTCAAATATAATTAAAGGTCAGTTAGCTTCATAACTAACCCCATTTTCATTTTCACTTCCTCTAAGTTTGAAATTACTGAGCTGCGTGAAAGAACTGAGTTACAGCATAGTTAGATTATTAATGCACATTTCTTTGTGGTTCTAACCAATGAGATAAATTTAGTTTTTCTTTGGGTCTCCCCACTGATGCCATTAACATTCACTCAAAGAACGAAGAAAAGGACATCTGAATCAATCATGATGTTTTGAAAATTTTTTTATGAAGTATTTGGTGAATATTCCAAAATCATTTCGCAAGTGTAAAACTTTTAATCTTACATTTTCAGATTTGATAATAAAGGGACATACTAACAATATATGGTGTCATAATTTTAACCCTGTTTTGGCATAATATATATTAACAACATAGAACAGAAGAGTATCCAAGCTCCATGGTTTACCCTGCTCGCTGATAAATAATAAAATAAGCTGTGTAAACAGTAGTTTTTATTTTATCCAATGTCCTTGCTATCCATTGGCTTATCATTTGTGGATATGCATGCTCATGCAGTTTACCCATGTGTCTGTTTCAGATTTGTTCAGGAAGCAGAAATCAGCAGAAATCTGTTCATTACCTTGATAATCATTATCAGCCTATTCAATATCTCTTTATATTTGACAAACCAGCCTCCCAATGATTCTGGACCAATTGGCCTGACAATTACCTGATTTATCCACTTTCTCTCTTTTTAAACAATGGTCCTACATTGGTGGGTTTCCAGACCTTCTATCATTTTCATAGTCAAAGATGATTGGTAAATTATGTTTATTTAATCAACTGAACACTCCCATTTACAGAGAACCCACTGGAGTGCTTCATCTCTAAACTTGGCTTTTTTTTCTCCTGGTTAACATTTGGCCAGATTCCAGCATAGCATTCCCAAAAGTTCCATTCCCCTTTCCCTCTTCCCCTGCAACTTGTCCTTCTCTGCGTGTCCATTAATTCTCCTTTGGTTCTTTACCACCCAGCTACGCCAGGGGCAATTTGCAGCAGCCATGTCACTGGGATGTGCAGAAAACCAGAGCATATTCAGGGGAAACCCATCCGACAACAGGAAGAATGTGGAAACTCCACATGAATAGCACTGGCGGTCAGGATCAAACACAATATGGTGAGGCAGCAGTACCACCTGCTGCACCACCCTACCACCCAATTCACTTCCAAATTTCCAACCAATGTTTGTGGCCGGGAATTAAGAGAGATTTATATCTTCGCTAGGATTTTCCTAAATAGAATAATACCTAGTGTCGCCGAGAATGTTCTCCCAGAATCACAGTGCGGCTTTCGCGCAAACAGAGGAACTACTGACATGGTCTTTGCCCTCAGACAGCTCCAAGAAAAGTGCAGAGAACAAAACAAAGGACTCTACATCACCTTTGTTGACCTCACCAAAGCCTTCGACACCGTGAGTAAGAAAGGGCTTTGGCAAATACTAGAGCGCCTCGGATGCCCCCCCAAGTTCCTCAACATGGTTATCCAACTGCACAAAAACCAACAAGGTCGGGTCAGATACAGCAATGAGCTCTCTGAACCCTTCTCCATTAATAATGGCATGAAGCAAGGCTGTGTTCTCGCACCAACCCTCTTTTCAATCTTCTTCAACATGATGCTGAAACAAGCCATGAAAGACCTCAACAATGAAGACGCTGTTTACATCAGGTACCGCACGGATGGCAGTCTCTTCAATCTGAGGCGCCTGCAAGCTCACACCAAGACACAAGAGCAACTTGTCCGTGAACTACTCTTTGCAGACGATGTCTCTTTAGTTGCCCATTCAGAGCCAGCTCTTCAGCGCTAGACGTCCTGTTTTGCGGAAACTGCCAAAATGTTTGGCCTGGAAGTCAGCCTGAAGAAAACTGAGGTCCTCCATCAGCCAGTTCCCCACCATGACTACCAGCCCCCCCACATCTCCATCGGGCACACAAAACTCAAAACGGTCAACCAGTTTACCTATCTCAGCTGCACCATTTCATCGGATGCAAGGATCGACAACGAGATAGACAACAGACTCGCCAAGGCAAATAGCGCCTTTGGAAGACTACACAAAAGAGTCTGGAAAAATAACCAACTGAAAAACCTCACAAAGATTAGCGTATACAGAGCCGTTGTCATACCCACACTCCTGTTCGCCTCCGAATCATGGGTCCTTTACCGGCATCACCTACGGCTCCTAGAACACTTCCACCAGCGTTGTCTCCGCTCCATCCTCAATATTCATTGGAGCGACTTCATCTCCAACATTGAAATACTCAAGATGGCAGAGGCCGACAGCATCGAATCCACGCTGCTGAAGATCCAACTGCGCTGGGTAGGTCACGTCTCCAGAATGGAGGACCATCGCCTTCCCAAGATCGTGTTATATGGCGAGCTCTCCACTGACCACCGAGACAGAGGTGCACCAAAGAAGAGGTACAAGGACTGCCTAAAGAAAGCTCTTGGTGACTGCCACATTGACCACCGCCAGTGGGCTGATATCGCCTCAAACCGTGCATCTTGGCACCTCACAGTTCGGCGGGCAGCAACCTCCTTTGAAAAAGACTGCAGAGCCCACCTCACTGACAAAAGACAAAGGAGGAAAAACCCAACACCCAACCCCAACCAACCAATTTTCCCTTGCAACCGTGTCTGCCTGTCCCGCATCGGACTTGTCAGCCACAAACGAGCCTGCAGCTGACGTGGACATTACCCCTCCATTAATCTTCGTCCGCGAAGCCAAGCCAAAGATATCTGCATTTTCCAATGCCCAGAACCCAACCACTCATCAATTGATTGTCATAGAATTGTGCAATAGTTATAGGCTGTTTGAGCAACTTAAATATCAACCTATTCAGTCACATTCTCTCACTCTGTTTTTGTTGTCCAATGACATATTTTCCCTCAAGTGCTGATCCCATTTTCCTTTAAAAGGCCCGAGAAGGTGTCTTTCCATCAGTACTATGGACAGAGAATTCTGAATCATAATAATGTCCAACATTTGAAAAAAAGTTTATCCCTAAATTTTCTGACATCTTTTGCCTGACTTTTTTAATACCCATCTACTGGACCTAAACCATATAGTCTCTCCATTATTCAATGACAGTTCCTATTACAGAATTGGAAAGTTTGAAGATTGGGACTTAGTAACAGATGTTCTTTCCTGCCTTTGGTAGTATTGGAGTTTGACTATTGTAAGTGGGAAAGTGAATGGTTCTCGGCAGTAGATTGTGACTGAATGAAGGTATTTTGAGCGGACAGCATTGTTGTCAGTCAGTGAAAGAGTTGCATGTCTAATAATCGGTGACCTCCTTGGCCTAAGTTTTTAATTTTATTTTATAAACTTGAATTTTACAAAGGGGAAACCTGATCATACATAGTAATGAGTTGCATCTATTTTAAAACATTTTACTCAAATATAATGAGAACTGTTCTGGTCTTGTTCGACTCTTGTCAAATACTGGCAAGAGGTCATCCATACTTGATCAATAATTATTAATGTCAACCTAACACCACGTCCTTTAATGGCCTTGTTAGGGATGGTAGTTAAGTGTCTGCACCTCAACATTGTGTATTTGCCTTTCCCTCTCTTCTGGCAAGATGTGTTATTTTGATCAGATGGAAAGAAGCTTCCCCACCTATTCATAGATTCATGATTTGATGTCATATTTAACTTTTGAGAAAATTAGATATTCAACAAATGTTTTAAATTTAGATTTTTCAAATCTTTGGGGCTCCTTTTTGAATTCTTTTCATAACCTTTAATTTTAATTTTTACTTTATATTAACCATGCAACTTTAGAATGGTTTGGATTTAAATTTTTTTTTTCTTCTCTTTTTCACTTTATCTTTGAATTAATAGTGAGGCAAAATGAAAAATCTTTTCTGTTGTAGCGAGTTTGTTTACTTTGTTACAGTTGTATCATTGTTATGTATCATTCTTTTGTATGTATTCCTATATAAAAATCTAATAAAGATATTGAAAAAGAAATATAATGAGAACTGCAACAATTGAAATGCCATCCTCATTATCGGTATGTAATGGCATGACTTTCCAGTAATCACGTTGAATTTGGTGCAGTAAGTGGGCTGAGTGAATCGATTCAAATTAAATTTGATCCTTGGTGATTCCTTGATATGATATGAATTCATGGAGATAAATGTGTCCACTACACATTCGATGAACGTGTCATTCAAGTTCAAAAGGTATATTATACATTGCAGATTGGAAATTCTGAAAGTACATTTGGAGCAAAATTTTATTTGTCAGTTGCGATTCATTTTAGATTACCCACAATTTCACAGACTTTTGGACGAATTAATTAAGCATACTCTCAGATATAAATGTGGAACTGAAAAGGTACTTACATTCATTTCAATGAAGGACCAGAGCCAATTGCTTGTCTTTGACAATAATGATGCCTGAATGCTTTTGGGACAGCTGAGTCCCAGTCATTTGATATTCATGTCAAGGAGTTCAGTCATCCAGGTGTGCATTGCATGAAATTTGTGTTAAGTAGCTCAACTATAAAATTTATTGTCTGCCATGTTGGATTGTTGCTGCCCACTGTTTTACATGCATAGGCAATCCTACAAAATGGGAAGCATGATTCTATGCAAATTTTCATTTCAAATTGCTGATGTAACTGAACAAAAATACAATAAATACAAGATAGGTGCCAGCCCTGTGTTTGTGTTGTCCGGTCAAACAGTTACCTCCTCCTCATCTCTTCGCTGCCACTACCATCTCATCTAAACACAAAGGAATGTAAAGGGGAAAAAAAGAAACACAGAAATGCCCATGGCCAGTTTTTAAAAAAAAACATACTTGGAAAATTTCTGATTGGACCCGTATCTTCAATAAAGATTCTTACCTCTTACATGGAGCAACCTCTTACCAGACCCACTCCACCCTGAAAGCCTGACGAAAGTCAATATCCATCATACTGTTGCTAACTTTATTTGATTTTGTCCTTATCATAATAATAGTTCTGTCATGGGAAGGATAAATGGAACAATGGGCTTTTCCACTGAGGTTGGGTGGGATACAAACCAGAAGTCATGTGTTAAGGGTGAAAGGAGATAAATAGAGGGGGGGGGGGGAAATTTATTCACACATTGTGTGGAACGAGTTGCCACCTGAAATGGTGAATGCAGGCTCAATTTTAACATTTAAGAATAATCTGGACAGGTACATGAATGGGAGGGGCACGGAGGGACTTGGCAGACTAATAGTTTGGTACAAACTAGAAGGGCTGAAGGGTCTGTTGTTCTGCTGGAATGTTACATGCTTCTATGGTTCTAATGGCACTTTTGGAAACTGCAGTAAAATCCCTGTCATCGGGAATTCAAGCAACCGGCAGCCTTATGCAACTGCTAGAAAAATTGAGGAAATAAATGATTGCAATAAATAAGAATATATAACAATGTAAATAAAAGTTTAAAATAGTTGAAGTAAATACTCTCTGAAGAACAACATAAATCTTTGGTGAAGATGGGAGCAAATTTTCATCCAGCAGAGTGCCTTCGTCATGTTTTGCTTGCATGTTCGAATAAGGTCTTTGAACAAAGTTGTGTATCAATAAAATGGCGTCACCCAAGATGAAGAGCTCGTTGATGCCACTTACTGTTGGCTGCCTGCTTAGTAAGAGGCATGCCTCATACATAGTAAGAGTCTTTATCTTTATTGGTATATTAGTAAAGCTTTATCTGTGAACTTGAGAGGGAGGGCTTTAATTATCTAAAATGTTACCGTTAGTCTTTCGGGCAGCTCCGTGAAGTTGCAGTGACGGTTAAGTGTTTTCAAAGAATGTGATTGAAAATAAAGTAACATTTTTTGTTTATATATTCATACAAGTCCAGTTTGTTCAGTATAGTATTTTTTTTCTTTTAAACTGTTTATTCTTAATGCAGGTGCATTAGTTATTCATTTTAAGAGTGAGTCTCAAGTAGCCGGAAAATGAGCATATCCGGCATCTGCTAATCCCCATAGGTGGCAGATACTGTATACCTATGGGATATCCTAAGGGATATCAGGTACTGCATACATCACCCAATTATATTGTTTTCAGAGGAGCAACAAGGACATCCCAGGTAAGACTCTGCCCACCATTGAGAACATCTATAGGGAATGTTGCTGTCGGAAAGCAGAATCACCAAGGATCCACTCCAACTGGCACACACTCTGATCTCACTCCTACCATTAGGAAAGAGCTCATTAGGTGCCACAAACATGCACCAGGTTCAGGAACAGTTGCTACCTCCCCACTATCAGTCTCCTCAACAACAAACTCAATCAGGGACTCATTTTTTCACTTTATTGAATTTTTTCCTCTCTCTGCATTGCAGAGTCAGTTTGTTTACATTACGTGTGTACATTGAGTCCATTTTTTATTGCACTGCCAACAAGTGGTAACTCTGCCTTGCTCGCAGGAAAAAGAATCTCAGGGTTGTATATGATGTCATGTATGTGCTCAAACAATAAACCTGAATAGGATTGAGATTCAACATCTTCAAGTTCTGAGCCTAAGTTACACTCGCACAATGAAGCTTAAAGCTGAAGCCTGACAATAAGCAATTCCTGATGAAGGGAGTCGGCCCAAAATCTGGACTATCTTTTTCCTTCCACATAGGATATCTGAACTGCGGAGTTCCCCCAGCATTTTGTGTGTTTCTGATAATGAGCCCCTTTGCTTTTTCAGAAATCAAAATGAATGGCAGATAAATGGAGGTTTAGGAAATGTAAATGAGATTGAAACGTTCTAAGGAATCAAAGCAGATGATATTCCCTCTGAAAAATGCAACAAATGGTGAGCTTTTTCTTTATAAAAGGTTTATAAATTTACAGAGAAATTCCCAACCATTAAATGAATATCTCGTGTGGTTTATAAATGAAAGAAGACGAATCTCAGTTTTCTTAATGGAATGATCTGACCTGTAGTTTAAACCTATTTTAGAATAAAATTCGTGATCTCATCTTGGAAACCGTTCAGAGTAGCATATTTGAAATTACCATATGGTTTGATTTGCATTCCATGAACTGCTTTAATATTTAAAATGAGAATTAATTGTATTTCTCTTGATTTCCTTCAGTCCGTCAACAAGAATATGCATCATTTATTCTGTGTGCATGTTTGGACCATTGGCATATTGAGAGCTTTCGTGTAACTGAAGAGAATGAGAAGCAAATCCCCTGATAATGGTGCTGAAATCATTCATTGCCCATTGTATTTGACAGATAAAACATAATAAGTAAATTTGAGGATACGAGTCAACGCTCTTGGATGGATGAAATCCTTTAGAAAGGTATGGGAGGATTGGGATATTAGAGTTCACAAAGTGATAACCAACCACAAATGTGACCAACATAGTCTCACATGAAGTTGACCTGGCCACTGAATTTGGGCATGGCTTCCTCGAAAACCAACATACATTAACTTATGAGCAGAAGTAAGAGACAACTGAGGGTCTAACCATGAGCACCAACAAGGCACAAAGTACAAGCAATAGACAGAACTGAACTGTATCCTATTAAACTAAATGGAGTTGATCTTCCCACTTTCAGCATGAAACCTGCACACAAAATTGGAAATATATTGTTACGACCAGCTTGCTCCCACTCACAACCTCCCAAGCAGAGGACAACCCCAGGACTGATTGACAGGCCCCTGCATAGCACCATAAGTAGCCAGCTTTGCCCCAGAGTGTTATTGGCAGCTGATGTAGCACTCTTCCTCCCAGGCTCATTGGCTCTCAAACCAGTAGTCCACCATTTACATGGACAAGGACATGATCGTGTTTGTTTTCCCTATCTATCATTTAAACATTTTGAGCAAAAATGCCTGGTATGTAATGTTTGTTATTGCATTAACAAGATAACTACCAAGAGTAATGTTAAGCAAACTGTTTACTTTGTACAAACAGGAGAGGGAGCTTCTTACATGGTGTAAATCCTGTTTTTTTTAACCGCTGTCCCTTCATGGAGCTCGCAGGTGTACAGAGTACTGTTGCAAGTACGGCAGTGCTGATGGCAGTGGCTGTCTACGTTCCCTTTCTTGAGCAACCCTGCCACATACTGTGATTCAAGCTAATGTTCTACATTACATTCAAGTCACCAAGCAGCCAACCCAATTCAGTCTCTATACTTGAGTTGGGTTTACAGCTATGCCCAAAGCGTGTCCTGTAGTAGCTCTCTGTGGATGTGGAGGCTTGGGGTGCCTCAGTCTGGGAGTATTGTCCATGAGCTGTTTTGCACTTCTTACAGCTCTCTCAGCCAACCCATTTGACTGTGGATATTTTGGGCTGCTGGATATCTGGGTTAAGTCCCACACTGCTCAAAGTCTCTGAATCTTTCATTGATGAATTGTCTGGCATGGTATGATAGCAGAGAGTGAGGTGCCCCATGAATTGAAAAGTGTCTTCTTAGCTTGGTTACGACCGTTGAGGAGGTAGCATCGCATAACAGGTTTATTTCAAACTATCCCGAGTACAAATCGATTGGTACCAAGTATTGCTGACTTTGCCATTGGAAAATGTCCATTGCCACGTTGACCAGGGTAGGTCTGGGACCTTCTGCTGGTGTGGTTTGGTACTGTTGCACACTGAGTAAGCTTGCACTTAATCAATGTTTTCAGACATTCCATTATGTCTCTCTCCTTTTGTTTTGTTGCCTTTGCACCCAGATGCCCTCTGTGAAGAATGCCAATGTATATATTTTGCAGTGAACTCAGGATTACCGCTTTCTGGCCTTTCGTTACAATTCCTTCATCGATAAGTAGCTTGTCATGGAGTGGGAAGTAGGTTTACACTTCTGGGGGAAGGCTGCACTGCTTGTCTGGACAACCACCCCTGATAAAAGTACCTAGGGTCCTTAAAGAGGCGCCTTCAGCAGTGTGTCTTCTTAGTTCCTCCAACCGGGACGAGGAATGCACATGACCGTCATTTCATCAACCTGTTGGGCCGTGCATTTTCTGGGGACACGGGATAACGTGCTGGCTAGGTGCATCTCTGTTCCACACTTCTATGCCAAAGTGATGTTGTACTTCTGAAGTCTGAGCATCATTCTTTGCAATCTCGTTGGTGATGCGTGTATCAGCTTCATCAATATCGTGACCAGGGTAGGTGGTTGATCTACCATAGACATAGTCGTTGAACTTGAAACAGGCAAAAACTATTGCCAATAACTCCTTTTCGATCTGCACATACCTGGTTTCCATGTGACTAAGTGACCTGTCTTGCGGTCATGCTGCACCTAAGGCCATACTGTGATGCACCACAGGTCAGCAGCACTGGTCTTTGTACGTCGTAGAGCCACAAAACTGGTGGGCATAACATGTGCCTCTTTAAAGCATCGAATGCGTTCTGTTGCTTCTCGTGCCATATCCACACCACATCTTTGTGTCAGCTTTTAGGTGGAGCTATGAGTTCGCTTGAGTTTGGGATGAACTTGCCAGGGTAGTTAACCATACCAAGGAATCTTTGTAGGGCTGTCACGTCCGCCGGCTCCGGCATCTTGCTGATTGCCATGGTTTTTGAGGGGTCTGCCTTCAGACCTCTGCTAGTAAATGCATGGCCTACGTAGCTGACCTGACTCAGTCGGAATTTGCAAGTCCGGGGGTTGAGCCTAAGATTCACTTTCCTGGCTCAGTCAAGTATCTTCTTTAAACTTGCTTTGTGTTCCTCTAAATTCTTACCACCCACGACTATATCATCGACTATGCTGGCACAGGGGTACCTGGCAAAAATTTGCTCCATGGATCTCTGGAATACCTTGCTGGGCGAATTGATTCCAAATGGCATCTGCAGACCAAACCCAGTGCTGAATGTTGTCAATAGTGATGATTTGTAGTCAAGCTTGATCTGCCATGTTCAGAACCGAGAACACAGTTGCGCCGGCATTTGCACGGTCACTTCCTCCGTGGTGCACATCAGTTGGTGCAGTCTCTTCAGGGCTGTATTGAGGTCTCGTAGGTTTGTACATGTCTTTCTTTTCGGCATCCACCATGGAGGACACCCATTCAGTCAGCTTGGAGACCGCAGTAATCACACCAGCTCGGCCTTGACCTTGTCTTTCATTGCCATTGGTTCACAGTGCGCCGGACCAACCATGGGTCTCACTTCTGGGTCAAGCCGCATGGAGTACATTACTGGCAACTTCCTCATCTTGTCTGTGAAAAGATTGCTGTATTTTGAAAAATTTCTCTGGGACAAATCATCTTCGGAGGGGCTTATGTGATCCACTTCTCTGCTAAACAGGACAAGTCTCATGTCCATGCATGTGCTCTGGCCCAACAGAGGCATGACATCTTCATGGACTATGAATAACATTAGTACGTGTAACTGTCCCTGTATGTAGACCACAGCCGCACCGTACCATTGGTTCTGATCCTGCTGCCTCCATACGCCACTAGACTCATTGACCTGATGCATGGCTTGCTCTGTTCCATTTACCTTAGCTAACTGAATGTTTTCTGTGACATGATGTTGCACTTTGCTCCTGTGTCGACCTTCATTTCTGCTATCTTGCCATTGACTTTCATAGTCATGAAGGTTTTGTTGCTTCCTCTGATTTACATTTCCGCTGAGTTCCCTGTGCCATCCACAGAGTCAGACCGTCGACATGTTACTCATCATCTGAGTTGCTTCCCCCTTACTCCGGCTCCAGCTGGTTGATCATCCTCCTTGATCTGGGTCTAGCATTGGTTTGCTGCCTGACTCTGCACCATCTGCTGAAATGGTTCCATTTTCTGCAGGTTCTACACTACTGGCTGAACACTGGGCACATTTATTGTCTTTCCACGTGGTGGCTTCTGCAGTTGCTGCACTCTTCCCTCGACGAGGATGTGGCATGGGCTGGCTGGCTTTTCCTCCTGACCTCCAGCCATTGTCTGTTCGCAGGTCCCACCTTGACTGCATCAATGCCTCTGGTATGTGGCTGTGGAGGGGCTAGCTCCCTGCTATTCTCCTCTGTGGTTTCTTAAGCCAAATAGGTAGAGATGGCCTTTGCTAGTGTTAAGTCGAGGTTGTGCAGAAGTGCCTTCCTCATACTATTGTCACTGTAATGCAATCAATAACCACAAGCAGTCTTGAAGTGAGTGATTAAAGGCTTTAATAACCTGAAACGTCAGGCATGTCTTTTCAGGCTGCTGGCCTGGATCCAATGCTGGTATTGAGGGAGGAATCTAGGGCTATCAGCCTTTATTGGGAATCTTCTGGAGAGGAGTTAGAGAGGAGTTACAGGGTCAGCAGTAGGCCAGCCTGAACAGTGAGGTGAGGTCACCTCCTGACCTACCTTGTTCCACCACAGTCATGAATGCCACAGATCATCCTACCTTTAATGAATTCTTCACAGAGCATTCCAAAGTTAGAGGTCTTTGTCCTGATTTTCTAATTGCTCATGTACGTTAATTGATTCACCGGACTTTTGGTCTATAGTGTTAAATGTGTGTCTTTCCTTTATGTTTCTCTGTGGGTTGCACATTTCCCTGAAATTTTTGTTTTAAATACTTGGGGTCCTCCTTCAACTCAGCCAGACTGGTAGCGAGTTCCTCTTTATGCACTTCGTTTGCATACACGAATGACCTCTCCCTTTCAATGGCTTGCAGCCCTCCAAATTCAATAGAATATACACTATGGTGCGGGTAGGCTCGTCACTGTGTGCTGCTGCAATAAGTATGTCCTACTCTTGTTCAAAAATATGCCAGTTCTCTGCTACATTGCCCTTGAACACAAGTGGGTCGGGCCATCTAAATCCATCCGCCATTATGGTGACTGCTGCAACGTGGTGTTGGTTACTCACCTTTGGTTGGTTGGAAGGCCTCAGGCTTGGATGCTCGTGATCCCACTTCTGACACCATGTTTGTTATTGAGTGCTGAATAACAAGACGACTACTGAGAGTAACGTTAAGCAAACCATTTATTTTGTACACACAGGAGAGGGACCTTCTTACATTATGATAGTACAGATCTATCACCAATGTATATAGTGTATATAGTTACAGTATCTAGACTGTGCTTACAGCGATTGGCTGAGAGCTTAGCCACGCCTACTGTCTGGGCCTTAAAGGGTTGTGTCCCTAGCCAGGTCGGATCATTCCGGACTGGTCGGCCACCTATGAAGAGCTCCTGTCTTTTGCTAATAAAAGCCTTGGATTGGATCAACAAGTCTTTGATTCTTTCGACGAGCTCTACAATTTTATTAGCAAAAAGACAGGAGCTCTTCACAGGTGGCCGACCAGTCCGGAATGATCCGACCTGGCTAGGGACACAACCCTTTAAGGCCCAGACAGTAGGCTAAGCTCTCAGCCAATCGCTGTAAGCACAGTCTAGATACTGTAACTATATACATTGGTGATAGATCTGTACTATCGCATTCACCCCTTCCTGGAGAACAAAGCCTGTTTTTTCTTTTCACCGCCGCACCTTTGTGGAGTTTGCACATGCCCAGAGCATACGGTAACTGCAACGCAATTGCAACGGGTGCAGAGCAGCAGATGGCAATGGCTGTCTACATGCAAGAAACTCTGCCAATTCACATCACAAAATATGATGAATAACTTTGGAATTCAATGACTTTTTTTTTAAAATGCAGCCAACTTTTAACTCCCAGTGAAATGAGAGGCTCGTGGTAGTGCAAAGCAGAAGGTAATCTCTTTGATTTTTTTTCAGTTTAATTGGGGAAGTTGCTGATTCAAAATACTGAACAGTTGTGAATAAAGATGGTTGTTCCAAAAGATATTACGGAAGAGTTAAACTGCACCATTTTATTTCAGTGAAGTGTGCAAATGCCAAAGTGCTTGCTTTGGATGCTTTTTAATTGCAATTAAATGCCATTGTGATTATTCTGAATCTGCTTAGCATATTAGTAAATCAAAAATCAACCTTACATGGTTTCTCCCTGTTTCAATTATTCTGAACTCTAATCAAGGGGCTGCAGGAGGTGAGATAGCAGGTGACATACTTGAGATTTCGCTTCTGAGTTGCAGGGAACAATTTAAACATAGTTTGGCTTAACCTTTTGATGCTTTGCTTTCAATTGCACAGAATGATGATGTGTGCACATTCATCAAGAGCATGGTCATGGGTAATTACTAGGAAGATGACTCCTTGACTGTCTGAGACCAGCTGGTAAATATGGGGGAGCAAAGCATTGCTCCACGTACAATCATATACTGTTGTGAAGCCATGCTTCTCAGGAAAAGAAGTCATTAGACCACACGTGTCAAACTCAGGCCCGCGGGCAAAATTTGGACCGTGATATAATTATATTTGGCCTGCAAGATCATATCAAATGTGTATTAGAGCTGGCCCGCTGGCCGCCGCGCCAGTATAGCGCATGCACAGCTAATACTACAAACCCCAGAATGCTTTGCAAATGCGTTGGCGCCGGCCCGTCAGCCCGCTAATCGCCCCCACCTCCTCTCTTTACTTTTATTAGCATCTGCGACCTGTCGCATAACTCACATGTAATAAACCCCTTACCAAAAATGGACAAACGAAAGACAGAAAACAGGACCTTTCAAGACAGGTGGGAGGCAAACTCTGACCCCACAGTTTGATGAACTTGCATCTAAGAAGAGATGCCAAGTATCTGGTTTAGACCCAGGTGCATCAGAGTAAATCACAGTGTAGCAAGCTAAGCATGGATTAATATTTTCTTTGGTTAACTTTGGACTGTTCATAGTTGAAAGATTGGATTTTCATTGAAGCAAGTTGTTATTTTCTTGACTTGTTGGCTTGTGAAAAAAAAATACATTTAAAAGGAGCTTAAAGGCTATTAAAGGCTAATATTATTTATTGAATATTTTATTTCTCATTTGTTAATGCTTCTTCTGGAAAGAGTTTAACCAAAATTATTATTAAACATTTATTTTAATAAGAAAAAGTTTAACATTACATATGTTGAAAGAAGAGAAAACATGCAGATATTGTTGAAAATTTTCAATAAATATTTAGTTTGGCCGACGACTCAGTCCAAGTTTTTAATTTTGGCCCTCTGTGAATTTGAGTTTGACATCCCTGCATTAGACTGTGAATAGGGAGGAAATTGCTGCTTCTCTCATTTTTCTTCCAGACGGTGTTTTAATGCACCTGTTCATCAGCTGAAATCCATGTCCTTAGTTTAATGACAATGTTGTACATCCTGTAGTATTTTGCAGTTGTATTTGCAGCTTAGTTTGGCTCACCCTGCAAGGCATCACCAAGGTTACAGAAATGCCTGAAACACAGGGGGTTTCTTTAAGATCATGCTAAACGTTGACAATCAGGAAGGAGACACAATGCAGGCTAAAATTCAAAATTGGAAGCAGATCCATGAAAAATAAGCCAGTGTCTTTGGTTCATTGATTATTCAGGAATCTGATGACAGCGGGGAAGAAACTGTCCTTGTGCCGCTGAGTGCTCATCTTTAGGTTCATGAACCCTTTCCCCAATGGTAGCAGAGTGAAGAGGGCATGGCCTGGGTGGGGGTTCTTTGAGGATAGAGACTGATTTTTTAAAATACCATCTCAAGAAGATGTCCTCAATGGAATGAAGACTGGTGCCTGTGATGTCGCAGGCGGGCTAACAACCCTCTGGAGTTTATTCTTGTCCTGAGAGTTGATGCCTCCATATCGGGCAGTGATGCAACCAGCCAGGATGCTCTCCACCTGTAGAAGATTTCAAGAGTCTTCGGTGAAATATCAAATCTCCTCAAACACCTCAAAAGTATAGTGATTGCCAAGTCTCCTTTGTGATGGCATCAACATGGAGGCTCGTGGACAGATCCTTGGAGATGCTGACACCCTGGAATTTGAAGATCTTGATCCTCTCTACCACTGAGTCCTCAATGAGGTCTGGGTTGTGTTCCCCTGACTTCCTCCTGAAGTCCACAATCATCTCCTTGGTTTACATCATTCAACGAGCCGATTTATCTCCCTCCTGTATGCTTCCTCATTACCATTGGTGACTTTTCCGACAAGTGTGGTGTCATCAGCAAAGTTGTAGATGGCATTGGAATTATGCCTGGCCACACAGACATGGGTGTATAATGAGTAGAGCAGTGGGCTAAGCATGCATCCTTGGGCTGCGTCTGTGTTGATGATCAGTGTGGAGGAGACGTTGTTTCCAATTCGTACTGACTGTGGTCTTCCAATGAGAAAGTCAAGGATCAAGTTGCAGAGGGGGATACAGAGGCCTAGAGTTTGTAGCATCTTGACCAGCACTGAGGGAATAATGGTATTGAAGACGGAATTGTAGTCGATGAAGAGCAGCTGAATATATGAAATTGCTGCTTTTGAGGTGATCCAGAACTGAGAAAACTGCGCCTACAATTTTTTTATAATTAAATTTTGAAGACAGTACCTTTACTCTACACTGAAAAAACCATTGACTTACACAGATGAAAGCACACTGGGCATGAAGAACTTTTGAAGCATTGAACTAAAATTAATTGCTGGATGGTGAGGATGCTAAAGCAACAGGGTCAATTTCACTCTCTTCTGATGATGCTCGAGAACAGCTCGTAGAACGCACTGCATCATCAACACTTGTTGAAGGCACTGGGGCAACAAAAGTTGATTTCTTCCTGAAGGAGACTACGCCTGTTAAACCATCAACAAGTGTCGATGGCAGCATCGTGTGAGAGTATGCTGTACGATACTCTTGCATGATGCTGCCATCGCCCAGCATCGCGAGAGAGTAGCGTACTGCATGTCGCAAGCGCAGGAACAGATCGGAATTCAAAATTGTAAGTACGGATTCAAACCACTGTAACTTCAAAAAATTGTAAATCGGATAATCAGAAGTAGGGGAACACCTGTAGTTTAATGTTCTCTCTCTTCTGCTTTATTTTTAAACTGGAAGAGTTACATTTGTTGTTTTCCAATTGAATGGGACCTTCCCCAATCTAAGGAATTTGGAAAATTGTAACTAATGCATCAATTTTCTCATTTACCATTTCTTATCAGGCTTTAGGAGAAAGTCCACCAAGACCTGGAAACTTCCTGTTCACAGCTCCAATAATGAGATCCATACCACTTCGCTGATTATGAATTTCCTGAGTTTCTTCCTTACTTACAATTTCTAAAGTACAGGTATTCTAAGGATGTTAACTGTACCCTCTGCAGCAAAAAAAATGTACAAAATGGCTGTTTAATTCATCTGCCATCTCCTTACTTTCCATTATTAATGCACATACTCACTTTCAATAGGATTTCTAGTCATTGAATTATACAGCTCAAAAGCAGGCCCCTTGGTCAAACTCATCCATACCCAACCAAACTAAGTCCCATTTGGCTCATATTCCTCTAAACCTTCCTATCCTTGTCCCTTTCTTTTAAAATTATTTTTGTTGAGTTTTATCAGAAAAACAAACAAAAAAAAGCAGTCTATCATTTGCAATTAAACCTTCGCAGATTTACAAATAATAACATCTGATACAGTAGCAATACTGCTTAATTCTAAATCCAATAAATAATACATACAATATTTTAAGAGATAAGTAAGAAAAAATGAAAAGAAAAAAATTCAAACCCACGGCAATCAAGGTTAACATTTATATTGTAAGTAGTGATAAATCTGAACAAGAGGCCTCAGGGGATCCAAATCAAATTTTATCAATGAACTCTTGCTCTTAAAGGCATGATATCTGCTTTATATTAAAAACTATTGAATAAGAAAGCAATTTCTTTAAGTGAAATTAAAACTGAATGGGAGAATGATCTGAGTATCTCTTTCTCAGATGAAGAATGGACTTCAATTTTGGGCCTGATTTATGATTCATCATTGTGTGCTGGGCATAGTCTTATTCAATTCAAAGTGCTACATCGTGTACATTTCTCTGAAGACAAATTTGCTCGAATTTATTCTGATATTAGTCCACTTTGTGACAAATGCTAAATATTCGATGCCTCTTTGTTACATATGTTTTGGACTTGTTCCAATTTGCAAAAATATTGGACTGACATTTTTAGGACTTTTTCTACCTTATTTAGGATCTCTTTAGATCCATGTCCAGTAATTGCACTATTTGGTTTTTCTAAAGATATAAGTATTATTTTTATCTTCTAATCAAATACAGGTTATAACATTCTCCACTCTATTAGTAAGAAGAGCAATTCTGTTAAATGGAAAGATGAATTCCCATCTACACATAATCAATAGCTATTGGATATTATGTCCTTTTCACATCTGGAGAAAATTAGGCATAATGTCACAGAAATCAAGATTTCTTTTGATATATCTTGGGGCCCATTTATAGCTCACTTCCATAATTTGACTAATTAGGTGAATGATGAATGTCACTAGACCAGCTTGTTTGGATCCCCATGTGCCTTTTTAAATATTGTTATTGTGCCTGCTTTTATGACAATCATACTCTGGCAGCTTGTTCACCCTCCACATGAAAAAGGTGTCCCTCAAGTCCCTATTAAATCTTTTCCCTCTCACCTTAAATCTAGGTTTTCTAGATTTGGATTCCCCTAACCCTGGATCCCAAATGATCTAACCTTGTGGACCAGGATACCCACAAAGGACTTTGTCAAAGGCCTTTGCAAAAGTCCATGTAAACAATGTCTACTGCCCTACCTTAGTCATCTCTTCAGAAACCCCAAATTTGTGAGACATGGCTTCCTTCACACTTGACTATCCCTTGGCTATCCAAATGCAATATCCTGTCACTCAAAATCCCTCACATCACGGATGTGGGGCTCACAGGCCTGAAATTCCCAGGTTTTCAGCCTTTCTTAAATAAAGGCACAAGATTAACCACTCTTCATTCTTCTCACACCTCATACAAATAGCTCTGCCAGGACCATAGCAAGTTCTTTTCTAGCTTGCCACAATGTCCAAGATATAGTTCTATAGACCCCAAGGATATATCTATCTTAACGTGCTTCTAAAGAGCCAGCATCTTACCTTCTGTAATGTGTTTCAAAACATCACTATTCTCTTCCCTGAATTTCCTGGGTTCTGCATCCTTGCCACAATAAATACAGTTGGGAAATGTCCATCTCCTGTGGCTCTATACACAAATGACTATCTGGATCCTTAAGGGGGCACATCTTCTCCCCAATTATATTTTTCTCATAATATGCTTATAGAATCTCTTGAGATTCTCTTTTACCTTATCTTCCATCCTCTTTTTGCCCTCCTGATTTCCTTCTTAAGTGTGCTGTACAGGAATTCATCCTGTATTCTCTTCAAGGGATTCACTTGACCTGACCCTGCTATTCTTGACCTGTGCCTCCTTTTCTTTTCCTGAACAGAGCTTCATTATCCCCTGTCAACCAAGTTTCCCTCATCCTGACACGTTGGCCCTCAACTTCTCCGACCTGACGCTTAAAATCCCCCACCCCATTTGCTGGGCATTACCAGTAAAAGGTCCTTCACATTCAACTATTCACATTGTTAACTATTCCTTTTTAAATACACAGAGAAATTATTTTACATGAGATTTTAACACTCCATTTTCTTTCTTTCCTAATTCATCTTTTAGTTCTCATTGCTGCCTTTTTCTGAACAGACTTTTGATCTTCCATCTCTCCAGGAGGGCATGAATTTATGTGGAATCAAAAGCTTGGATTGCCATGGTCTGGCAAAAGGGTGCAATTTTAAGGCCATGGACTGGTTACCAAATTCTGGCCTCTCTGACTTGAATTATCAATGACAAAATTGCTGCCCAATTAGTCATAGTGGCTTGTTCTAAAATTGACAGAAGATTTTCAAATAGCTGTTGTAAAATGATGATTTTTCTATTTTAATTGTTCTGGTTTAAACAGTGGCCTTCAATACAACAGCATGACATGTGTAATCCATGTTGAGTGAGAAATTGGTGCCAGGGCTGACATAAGCTATTCACAGAAAGGTCTATCATCACTAATCGACATTTTAATAGTTCAGGCAGTGCATCTATTGTCATTTCTGACATCAGTACTTTTTGGATTTGTCGAATTGTATTGTGGAAACCAATTTACCAGAGATAACATCATAATCCAACAACATTAATAACAAAAGGAATTTTAATTAATATTCCATATTTCAATCAAAAGTGGGAGGAATATTTTACTTTCACCCACTGAGTGAAATATAGTCAAATTCCACCCATTTGAAGATTACAATTTTTCATAAATACTTTTGCAAGATCAATGTATCTGGGTCAGTTGCTCAGTGGGCACTCATTTTCACTATAGACATTTAAGTGGTTTTTCCATCCACATGCCTTTCAGTATCTATTGATTTTGTAATGGTACTAAAATATTCCACAGTGCTATAAGGTCTGGTGCCTTTCACTCAAATCACCTTCCCCTTCCTCTGAAGGTTATTGCTACCTTGCTACCAACCTGTGAGCTGCCTGCAAGGCATAAAATTCTGATTCAGGGAGTCCTGATCAGGAAAACTTAGCCTACTGCTTCCTGCCTATTTCATGCTTCTCATTCCTGCTGTGAAACTGAATTAACAGGATTATTTGCCAACCTAAAGTAAAGGTTATGTTTAGAGTTGAAGTTGTTGACAGCAGGGGATTGTTCCCGTGCGTTAAGGAATGTCGCTGATAACTGCTGCTTCATTGCCCTTTGTCCAGTTCCGTTTCTCTTGATCAACCTCAGACTGAAGTTGTGTTGGAGGGCTCGTTCACTTTCAGCTCCGAAGGAGGTAAATCACTGCCCTCTAGTTCTGACTAAGGAAAGGAGGGAAATTGGTTTGTGACCAGGGGACTTTGAGCACACACCTTTAATTCCCTCCATACAAACTGAATGGAATGTTACGCTTTTTCTTGGGTACAGCATTAAAAAGCAGAAAAGGTTTTTTAAAATTAATTATTTCAAATAATAATGAATATAAAAGTCCAAAGTTGCTTGTTTTAACCTGTGTTTTGCTAATTAACTGACTTACCAGATTAGTTTGGTTAGTTCTTAGATTAGTTTGGTTGTTCGTTAATTCAAGTGACTCGGACCAGAAATGGCGCAATACACATGTGGTGATAGGCAATTACAGCACTAGGGGAGGATGGTGAGCAATTTTAGGCTCTCAGTCTGGTGGTGGGATCACAAATGAATCCCAAGGATTTATTATCAAGCAAAAGCGATATTTATGTCTCCCTCCTAGCTTTCACAACCTTGGGATATGTTGAAGAAATTGACACCAATGAAGAACCTCTGAAGTGCAACGTCTTGCTGGAAAGCAAAGAACATAGCATATGGATAAGGTGCAACACGAGCCCACAGCTGCAAATTAATCACAACATAATAACCTGTATTTCAAAGCTGAGTCATTTTTCTAAGAATTCTTTCGAAAATCCTACACCTGTTGAACAAGTCTTGACAGCGATTTTGCAGATGCCATATGATGAACCACAGACATGCTGAAACCCTCAGCAACTAACACTGGGGAACCTGCTCACAGAACCGGCACTGTGTTCGACCAGTGGTCAGCCCTAATATCTAACTGAAGGGGAGTGCGTGTGTGAGATGGAGAAGGTAGCTTGCATTTGACTAATATCTTAAATACTCAGAGCTATTTAAAATACTTCATGGTTTGCTTTTATTTAATTTGTAATAATATTTAATTTTTCAAAATCCTTGACAACCAGCTTTCAAAGAGTTTTCTGGCATTTCCTGGATGCAGCAAGTTCTGGGTAGTCAATGTGACGGCTTTAATGTAAGATGTCTACTACTATCACTATCTAGGATTGAACAAGCACTGATAGGCAGTCAATATTGGGATACCCTCATATCTTTAACCATATGTTAACTACAACGTGATCCCGCCACCAGACACATCTTTCCATCTCCTCCCCCTCACTTTCCGCAGGGTTCTCTCTCTCCGTGACACCCTCGTCCACTTCTCCCTTCCCACCAATTGTCCCCTTAGCACTTACCCCTGTGACCACAAGACACGCTACACTTGCACCCACCGACCCAACCATTTTCTTCCAAGTTTAGCAACACTTCAGTTGTGAATTTGCGGGGGTCATCTCCTGTATCTGGTTGTGGTCTCCTCTACATTGAAGAGACTGGACAAAGACTGAGAGATCGCTTCACTAAGCACCTTTGCTCCATTCACTGCAATAGCAGATATCTCCCAGTGGCAACCCATTTTAATTCCCCACCCCATTTCCATACTGAGATGTCTGTCCATGGTTTCAAGCTCTGCCAGACTGAGACTAAACATATATTAGAGGAACAACACCTCATAATCTGTATGGGCACCCACCAATCAGATAGTATTAGCATCAACTTCTCTGGTTTCTGTTACCAGCACACCATCCCACCTCCAACCTTCCCATATCCCTATGTCTCTTTTCCTCTAGTCCTGTCTCTCTCTCTCTCTCTCTCTCTTTCTCTTTCCCTTTGTCTCCTTTCCTCCATTCAGAGAGCCAGCCCATTTCCCCTATCAATTCTCATCTTTCCTCTCCTGTCCCATCCATGTCCAATGATGGCCTTTTCCCTGTTGGCCTGTGCTCCTACCCGTACCCTCTGTTCCCTTCTCCTCCAGCATTTTTAATTTAGGCACCTGTCTGCTTTTTGCTCACACATTGAAGAAAGGCTCAGGCCCAAAATGTGGTTATATATCTTTACATGCGAGACCTGCTGAGTTCCTCCAGCATTTTGGTGATTTTATACTTCTTCCTGTTGTCTTAATGCCCATTCCAATTTCCTTCTGATTCAACTCACTAGGCTATTGTTGATTCAGGATAAAGCTTTCTATAGCCTCTGAGACCTGAAATGAACCAAGTGTTGCTCTGTTGCATTTGCCATTGGAACAACAGTATGACTATGTCTGATGGATGGACTCTCACAAACCATATTCAGCATTTGCCAAAAAAAGAAATCATCTTCCTGGGTGCTCTGCAAATCAGAGGCCTTAAAAGGATGTTTACTTTCATTTTCCTTATGCCTTTGTAAAGTGCTTTGGATCTCAGAACTTATTGTCATGAACATGTAACAAAATTTGTTGTTTTGCGGCAAACATTTAGAACCATAGGCCCCTTTGGCCTTTCTAGTCTGTGCCATTTTTTCTGCCTAGTCCCACTGACCTGCACCCAGTCCATATCCTTCCATACCTCTCCCATCCATGTACCTGCCCAAATTCTTCTTAAATATTAAAATTGAGCCCGCATTCACCACTTCAGCTGGAAGCTCGTTCCCCACTCCCTCCACTCTCTGTGTGAAGAAGTTCCCCTTCATGTTCCCCCTAAACTTTTCCCCTTTCACTCTTAACCCATGTCCTCTGGTTTGTATCTCACATCCCCTCAGTGGATAAAGCTTATCTACATTTACTCTGTCTATCTCCTTTATAATTTTAAATACCTTTATTAAATCTCCCCTCATTATTCTATGCTACAGGGAATAAAGACCTAATCGGTTTAGCCTTTCCTTGTAACTTAGTTCCTGAAGTCCGAGCAACATCCTAGTAAATCTTCCCTGCACTCTTTTAGTTTATTGGTACCTTTCCTGTAGTTAGGTGACCAAAAATGCACACAATACTCCAAATTTGGCCTCACCAATGTCTTATACAAATTTATCAGTACATCCTAACTCCCATACTCAATACTCTGATTTTTGAAGGCCAAAATGCCAAAATGCTCTCTCTACAACCCTATCTACCTGTGATGCCGCTTTTTCGGGGAATTATGTATCTGTATTCCCAAATCCTTCAGTGCCCTACCATTTACTGTGCATGTCTCTTCTTGGTTTGACCTTCCAAAATGAAACACTTCACACTTGTCTGCATTAAATTCCATCTGCCATTTTCAGTCCATTTTTACAGCTGCTCCAGATACCTCTGCAAGCTTTGTAAACCTTTTCCGCTGTCCACAACACCTCCAATGTTAGTGCCGTGTGCAAAATTGCTCATCCAATTTACTACATTATCAATCTGATAATTGATAAAGATAACAAACCACAATGGTCCCAGCACCAATCCCTGGGGCACACCATTAGTCACAGGCCTCTAGTTTGAGAAGCAATCATCCACCACTACTCTGTGGCTTCTCCCGTCCAGCCATTGTCAAATCCAGTTCGCTACTTCAACATGAATACATAACATCTGAATTTTCCTGACTAACCTCCCATGTGGGGTCTTGTCAAAGACCTTATTAAAGTCCATAGAGACAACATCCACAGCCTTTCCTTCGTCAATTTTCCTGGTAGCCTTGTGGTTGCGCTGTGTTGCAGCGAGACAAAGAAGGAGTCTGATTCGAGTGGTGTCCAGTTGGAAAACTATTTACTTGTTCACACACATGCGCATTTTAAACATTCCTCCCAGGAAACCCCGTGCACCGTGGGGTGGAAACAATGCCACCTTCTGGCCCACGGTTCACCCCGCAGTCAGAGCCCTCACAGTTGTTGACGTCAGCAGTTCTCTCGCAATTTTCTGAGCCGGTTCAAACTGGACTATCCTTTTTATTTTTTTATAATTTTTTATTTTTCACACCATAAATCACATTAACCATGATACACATTTTTTCCTTTTCACACATATACAATGTCATTTTCTCCCCCCCCCTCCCTCCTCCCCTCCCACCCTCCCCACCTCCCCCCTCCCGTCCATTTAAGGTATAACATCTAGGATACATTAAACCAGTCAGACAATGTTGTCATTCAATAAAAATACACCAGAAATTCCACTGAGTCCATTCTTTTCATTTCCGTTTCCTTCCGTTAACTTAGGTAGTGATTGTCCCCGGTAGGTTTTCGCTATTGTGTTTAATATAAGGCTCCCATATTTGTTCGAATATTTCAATATTATTTCTTAAACTATATGTTATTTTTTCTAATGGAATACATTTATTCATTTCTATATACCATTGTTGTATTTTCAAATTATCTTCCGATTTCCAGGTTGACATAATACATTTTTTTGCTACGGCTAGAGCTATCTTAACAAATCTTTTTTGTGCATCCTCCAAATCAATTCCAAATTCTTTGTTTTTTATGTTACTTAGGAGAAAGATCTCTGGATTCTTTGGTATATTGTTTTCTGTTATTTTATTTAATATCTGATTGAGATCTTCCCAAAATTTTTCTACTTTAAACTGGACTATCCTTAATCAGTTTGTGGCCATCCAAATAATTGTACAGGTGCCTAACCTTTTATCTGGGATCACCTGCAACAGTAGCAGAGTGAAGAGGGTGTGGATGGTGGGGTTCCTTGAAGATAGAGGCTGCTTTCTTAAGACATCACCCCTTATAGATATCTTCAATGGAGTGATGACTGGTGCCCGCGATGTCGCAGGCGAAGTTAACAACCCTCTGGAGTTTTTTCCTATCCTGAGCGTTGGCACTTCCCTACCAGACAGCAATGCAACCAGACAGAAGGTTCTCCATGGTACACCTGTCATTTTCGAGAGTCTATGGTGACATGCTGAATCTCCTTAAACTCCTCACAAGGTATAGCCTCTGTTTCTATGTCCAAGATGCTGCATGAAGATATTACTGTTATATGCGATAAGTTTGCTAAATGCAAGCACAGCACATGATTATTTTTAGAGGAATTCAATATTAAAACAGGACTAATTTCACCATCACCAAATGTCTTTAATTTATCATTGTTTGAGGTTCTACTGCTATTTAGGATCTCATTACTGGATCCTGGGGTATTTTAAGTCTGCAAACTAGGGCTCCACAGCTTGTTCAGATAACTTCAGGGAGGGAATGTGTAAAGGTATTAGGCTCGAACTGGAGAGATCTGGGTCAGCTCACACTTTTACAGTGTCCGAATGATCTGTCACTTCTAAACAGTTTTGATGAAGTCAGAACTAGTTGATCAAGACATGATTAAGATGACAATGTGGTGAGCAAGATTAGTAAATTTGAAGGTAACTCCAATTTTAAAATAATATGTTATTAATAAAACAGTAGGAGCAGATTCTGGTCCCTTAAACCTGTGCCGCCCAATTACACTCAAATAACCTACAACCTGACATTTGGGAGGAAACTGGAACACCCAGGGAAAACCGACGCAGACTTGGGGAAAATGTCCAAACTCCTGACAGACTGTATGGGATTCAAATTTGAGTCACTGGTGCTGCAATAGCATCAGGCTAACTGTTACGCTAACCCTATTATGGACAGTAAGGAAGGATACCTTAATTTACAACAGGATATATATAGATCATTTGGGAAGATGGTCCAGGCATTGCCAACTTTGACAAGTGTGAGGTGTGTACTTTGGTAAGTCGAGTCAGGGCAGAACTTGTACAGTTAACATGAGGTAGAGCCCAGGAGAGTGTTGAAGAAAAAAGAGACCCAGGAGTACATGGGCAAAGTTTGTGTAAAGTGACAATGCAGATTGGTTACAATGGGATTAAAGGTGTGATCTGTGTCAGCACCTTCAAAACAGTACCATCATTTGCAAGGGAGTAAAATTCCAGTGCTCACATTTTTGTTATTCTCAAGTGAAAGCATTTGTGAAATACATTCTTCCATGATATCAGTTTCTGAAAACACTTGTTCCATTTTATTGGAGCCTCTGACACATCTGTGGCTATTGTTACTGAATATGATGTCTCATTTGAGATTTACCATGCACTGCCCTGTGGAATGTTGTCATGTCTTGAAGTTGTCATGTTCAATATCCTCTTTATTGAGAACCAAGCAGAATTTTCATTCAGAAAGTAAGTATTTGAGCAATGACAACCTCAGAGAAAAGCAATTTATTTTCCTGTTCAGATAAAACTCTTGGAAGTCAACTCTTTGCAGTTGCATTTTCCAGCAACCCCAATTTACTGCAATAAGAATTCTTGGATAGCAATCCAAATATTGAAATTACAGATTGTATCTCTCTTATCTGGCACTCTGTGGTCTGGCAACTCCTGTGGTCCAGCCCATTTAATTCTGCCCCCATTAGTGCAAATTCCTTACAGACAGCGGGGGACTTGAAATGCCGTAAAGGCGTTGCATTAACTGCTACTCTAACAGTGCCGCCCCACAGTATTATTTCCTGTTTTGAGCTTTGTTCTACCTTTGATATTTTTACATAGGGGGGGATCAATTTGGGTTTTCTGAAATTTTCTGTGGTCTGCCCATGGTCAGGTCCCCATGTTGCTGGAATAAAGAGGTATTAATTGGAATTTAAGGCTTGTTGTGTATCTAAGATTGGTTATCAGTCAGCTGTAAACATATGGACCTAGGACTGAATGGCTGTAGCGAAAAAACAGGTCCACGGAGACAAAGGGATTATCGGTCGATGTTTTGGTTGGAGACCCTGCATCAGGTTTGTGAGTGGAGAGGGAAGATCACTGGTTTGTCGAAATGGGAGAGAGGGATGTCAATGAGCAGAGGAGCAGTGGAAGCCACAGTGGCTTTGATTGACTTTACACAGATTGCAGTAATACCAAGGTGGATTTATGGATGAGTATATCCCAATGATTATTTGTGACATTATAAAAATGCACACCCAACCCCCTGGAAAGGCTGACATGACTGAATCTTTGATATGTCATTGCAACTATTTAAAAATGAACCTACCGGCATCTACTTCAATTCATATAGAGGCAATAAATTATTGAGAAAAAGAAAATCTAACATTTATGTAGCCAGTAGCACATACTCGGATGTTCAAAAGCACTTTGCAGTCAATGGCATACTCTTGAAAGTGAAGTCACTGTGGTATTCTAAATGTACAAGTGTAACTGAACATCCTATATTAGACATGATCTCGGGGCAATAGATAGGCAGTCAGAAGATTATAATCGTTCTTTTCTATGGCTTTAGTTCCTGCTGATATTTATGGTACAGTTACCATCCTCCAGAACCCATTCTGCAGACTGAGGCCAGGTCGGGGAGATCAGCTCCATTTAACTGGAAAATGTCTCTGTCCTGGTTATGTTCTTTCCTGATTATTCGGCCCCCTCTAACCAAGATCCATTCCAATTAATGGTAGCACTCCCACCCCAACAGATGAGATAGGTTGGTGACTGAGATGAGGAAGATATCTGAACGTAATTCAATCACAAACAAGGATCTTTATTTACCTGCGGGGGAAGTCGTAACAGGGATCTCTCTCATACACACGCACACACTCTCTTAGAAACATCGAAGATAGGAGCAGGAGTAGGTCATTCGGCCCTTCGAGCCTGCTCCGCCATTCAACGAGATCATGGCTGATCTTAAAGTTCAGTACCCTGTCCCCACCTTCTCTCCATAACCCTTAATTCCCTTATACTGAAGAAATATATTGAATTCCCTCTTAAATATATTCAATGAACCTGCCTCTACTGCCCTCTGTGGCAATGAATTCCACAGATTCACCACCCTCTGGGTAAAGAAATTCCTCCTCATCTTGGTCCTAAATGGTTTGCCTATTATCCTCGAACCATGGCCCCGGGTTCTGGACTCCCCCACCATTGGAAACATCCCTTCCGCATCCATTCTGTCCAGTCCTGCCAGAATTTTATATGTCTCTATGAGATCCCCTCTCAATCTTCTAAACTCCAGGGAGTACAATCCCAAATTGTGCAATCTTTCCTCATAAGTCATTCCTGCCATTCCAGGTATCAGCCTGGTGAATCACCTCTGCACTCCCTCCATTGCAAGAACATCCTTCCTTAGATAAGGCGACCAAAACTGCACACAATATTCCAGGTGTGGTCTCACCAAGGCCCTGTACAGCTGCAGTAAGGTATCCTTATTCCTATACTCAAAACCTCTTGATATGAAGGCCAACATACCATTTGCCTTTTTAACCACCTGCTGTACCTGCATGCTCGCCTTCAGTGACTGGTGCACAAGAACCCCTAGGTCTCTCTGCACTTACCCATCTCCCAATCTATTGCCATTCAAATAGTAATCTGCCCTCCAGTTTGTATTACCAAAGTGGATAACCTAACATTTATCCACATTGTAGTGCATTTGCCATGTATCTGCCCAGTCCCCCAATTTATCCAAATCACACTGGAGCTTCCTGACCCCCTCTTCAGTGCACACAACCCCTCCTAGCTTAGTGTCGTCTGCAAATTTGGAGATATTACATCCAATCCCCTCATCTAGATAATTATTGTAAATTGTGACCAGCTGGGGTCCCAGTACAGATCCCTGTGGCACCCCACTGGTCACTGCCTGCCACTCAGAAAATGAGCCATTTATCCCAACTCTCTGTCTTCTATCTGCCAGCCAATTCTCAATCCACATCAATACCTTTCCCCCAATCCCATGAGCCTTGATTTTGTATGCCAGTCGTTTATGTGGAACCTTATGAAAGGCCTTTTGGAAGTCCAGGTACACCACATCCACTGGCTCTCCCCCATCCCCCATCTATTTTACCTGTCACCATCTCAAAGAATTCCAATAGATTTGTCAAGCACGATTTACCTTTTGTAAATCCACGTTGACTCAGTCCAATCCCTTCTCTGCTAGTCATATGCTCCGCTATTACATCCTTAATAATGGATTTCATCATTTTGCCCACTACTGATGTAAGGCTCACCGGCCTATAATTCCCCGCTTTTTCTCTACCCCCCTTTTAAATAGTGGGGTAACATTAGCTACCCTCCAATCCATGGATACTGATCCTGAGTCTATCAAGTTCTGGAAAATAATTCTTAAAGCATCTGCTATCTGAATGTCCACTTCCTTAAGTACCCTAGGATTTAGATTATCAGGCCCTTGGGATTTATTGGCCTTCAATCCCTTCAATTTCCCCAAGACCATGTCCTTAGAGGTACTGATTTCTTTCAGTTCCTCCCTTGCATTAGTCTCTATGTACTGATTTCTTTCAGTTCCTCCCTTGCATTAGTCTCTATGTTTCCCAACATCCTTGGGAGGTTATTTGTTCCTCTCTTGTAAAAACAGAACTAAAGTAAGAATTTAATTGGTCTGCCATTTCCTTATTCCCCATTATATATTCCCCTGATTCTGACTGCAAGGAACCTACTCTGGATTTCACCAGTCTTTTCCTCTTGACATATTTATAAAAGCTTTTGCAGTTGGTTTTTATATTTGCTGCAAGCTTACTTTCGTAATTTATTTTTGCTCTCTTGATTAATCCCTTTGTCCTCCTTTGCTGCATCTTGAACTGTTCCCAGTCTTCAGATTTCGTACTTTTTTTGGCCAATTGATATGCTCTCTCTTTGGACCCAATGCTGTCTCTAATTTCCCTTGTTATCCACGGTTGAGTCACCTTTTTTGGTTTATTTTTATGCCAAACCGGTATAAATGATTTCTGCAATTCTTCCATTAGATCTGTGAATGCTTTCCATTGTCTATCCACCATCAAGCCCCCCATAAACACCACCCAATCAATCTTACTCAACTCCCATCTCATACCATCATAATTCCCTTTATTTAAATTCAGGACTTTAGTCTCGGTTTTAATTTCTTCACTCTCCATGTCGAGTGAGAATTCGATCATATTGTGATCACTCCTACCCAAAGGGCCTCGTACAACAAGATTGCTGATTAGCCCCTTTTCATTGCATAATACCCAGTCTAAAATGGCCTGCTCCCGAGTTGGTTCCTCAACATATTGGTCTAGATAACCGTCCCGTAAACATTCAAGGAATTCCTCCTCCTCAGTGTTTTTACTAATTTGGCTAGTCCAATCTATATGTAAATTAAAGTCTCCCATGATGACAGCTGTTCCCTTATTGCATGCTTTCTAATTTCTCTTTTAATGCCTTCCCTCACCTCTACTCTACTATTTGGAGGCCTATATACCACCCCCACTAACATTTTCCGCCCCTTGCTATTCCTCAGTTCTACCCATATAGATTCTGCATCTTCCGAGTTAATATCCTTCCTGTCAATCGTGTCGGTCCCTTCTCTCACCATCAATGCTACCCCACCCCCTTTTCTTTCTTGCCGATCCCTCCTAAATATTGTATACACCAAGATGTTAAGTTCCCAGGCTTTCCCACCTTGCAGCCATGTTTCTGTAATCCCAATCAAATCGTATTTGTTTGTCTTAATTTCCACAGCCAATTCATCTACCTTGTTCCGAATGCTTCTTGCATTAAGATATAAAGCCTTCAGATTTGTTTTTTTCACTCTCCTTGCTCTTTCTGATTTTTTACTTTCTCTGTCTAACCTAACTTTTCCTATATTATCTTTCCTGTCCTTTGCACTATCATACAGGTTCCCATCCCCCTGCCAAATTAGTTTAAACCACATCCGACAGCTGTACCAAACCTAGCTGCCAATATATTGATCCCTTTTGGGTTTAGGTGTAACCCATCCTTCTTGTAAAGGTCATGCCTTCCCCAAAAGAGATCCCAATGGTCCAAGAAGCCAAAACCCTGTCTTTTACACCAGCCCCTCAGCCACACATTCATTTGTCTTAACCTTCCATTTTTGTCCTCAGTTGCACTTGGCACAGGTAGCAATCCAGAGATCACCACCCTGGCGGTCCTGTTTCCTAGCTTCCATCCTAGTTCGATGTAATCCTTTTTCAGTACCTCTTCCCTCTTTTTATCTATGTCATTGGTACCCACACGTACCAAGACATCAGGCTGCTTGCCCTCTCCTTTTAGAATGCTCTGGACCTGATTTGAGATATCCCGTACCCTTGCACCAGGGAGGCAAAACACCATGCGGGTATACCTATCTGGCTCACAGACTCTGACAATGGAATCTTCAATGACCACTGCATTCCTCTTTACCTTTTGTACCAACGTGCCAGGCTCAGTGCCAGTGACCTGGTCACTGCAGCCAGCTTCTGTCAGGTCATCTCCCTCAACAGCATCCAACGCAATATACCTGTTGCTGAGAGGGGTAGTCACAGGTGTGCTCTCCATTTTCCAGGCATTTTTCTTCCCTCCCCTGACAGTTACCCACTTACCTGACAGATCTGGTCTCAGGGTAACTATCTCCCTGAAAGTTGAATCTATTAACTCCTCACTCTCCCTTACCAGCCGCAGGTCCTCAAGCTGCCGCTCCAGATCCCCAACTCGGTCCTTAAGGAACTGCATCTCGGTGCACCTGATGCAGATGTGGCTATTTGGGAGGGTGGAACTCACCCATGGTTCCCACATCTGACACCCAGTACAAAGCACTAACCCCATAGGCATGACTGAGTTAAAATAATGCCGCTTACCTTTCTCCTCGCCTGCTTTCGCCTAAGCCTGTTGAGCCAAAGCCTGGAAGTCCCACTCCTTCGCCGTGTCGCTCACTTGCCGGGTCGATCACCGGGCCGCTCATCTCCGCTCGCCGGGCCGCTCACATGCACATCGGACACAGCTAAACAACAACTGAAACTTGCTCCTCCCAGCAGATTACTACTAATCACAGTTCTCACAGCTGAACAAGAAATTGAAACCAACAGTACCCGGCACCCCTTGCTCATTAGCAGGCATGGCACTCCAATTATTACAGAATGTAATTATGCTAATAATAATAAACTAGGCACAAAAGTCCTTCTTCGATATGCGCCACAATAGACGCCCGCCCCCCCCCCCCCCACCCTTTTCTGGCACACACCCTACAATTGATTCTCTAACATTGCCCATGGCTAACAACCTGGACTGGAGCTACGGTTTGTTCCCAGGGAAAAAAGAGAAAGAACTCCTCTATGTGGTGGGCTTCATGCTGGAACCAACTGGAGGGGCTGGCTTAGGGATACCCACATGAGGCAAGGTGTTCAAGAGAGCCAATCGTAAGGTGTGTCCTCACCTGCGGGTGGACTAACCTTGATTGACATGAGGAAATGACTTTCGACTTGCCTGGTCAGATGACCCTCCAGGAGCAAGCACATGGAAATTCCTTTGTTCAGAGCAGTTTCCTGTCCAACCTGTTGCATAATCCCCCGGTTAACAGTGATGCACAGGAGACTGCAGATAATGAATGTAAACGCAAACACAAACTGCTGAAGGAATCAACAAGTCAAGCAGCATCAATTGGGGAAATAGATGCTACCAAGTTCCTCAGGCAGATGGCGCTTAGCCTAGATCACTTATCTAGATAATGGTTTTTTTTTGTTTTTTAATTTTTCACTCTATGAACCATATTAACCAAAATATATACAAACATTTCCCTCTTGAATATACACAGTGTCATTTTCTCCCCTTTTTCCCCCCTCCCTTCCCACCCACCTCCCTAACATATACAATACAATAAACCCATTAAACAATGTCATCACACAATGAAAATAAACAAGAAAATTGTGTCATCTACTTTTATATACTGGGTCAGTTCATTTCGTTTTCTTCTCATTCTATCATTTTAGGGGATGGAGGTCTGCAGTAGGACTTCTCTGTTGTGTTCCATGTACGGTTCCCAAATTTGTTTGAATACTGTGACTTTATTTTTTAAATTATATGTTATTTTTTCCAATGGAATACATTTATTCATTTCTATGTACCATTGCTGTACTCTCGGACTCTCTTCTGATTTCCAGGTTGACATTATACTTTTTTTGTTAGAGCTAAGGCTATCATAATAAATCTTTTTTGTGCTTCATCCAATTTGAGGCCTAGTTCTTTACTTCTTGTATTACTTAGAAGAAAGATCTCTGGATTTTTTGGTATGTTGCTTTTTGTGATTTTATTTAATACTTGATTTAGATCTTCCCAAAACTTTTCCACTTTCTCACATGCCCAAATTGCATGTCCTGTTGTTCCTGTTTCCTTCTTACAGCAAAAACATCTATCTGATACTGTTGGGTCCCATTTATTTAACTTTTGGGGTGTGATATATAGCCTGTGTAACCAATTATATTATATCAAGCGTAACCTCGTGTTTATTGTATTTCTCATAGTTCCGGAGCATAGCTTTTCCCATTTTTCATTTTTTATCTTTATGATTAGATCTTGTTTCCACTTTTGTTTGGGTTTACAGCTTATTTCATCATTCTCTTTCTCTTGCAGCTTGATGTACATGTTTGTTATAAATCTTTTAATTATCATTGTGTCTGTAATCACATATTCAAAGCTGGGTTAAGGTTGGAACATGAGTGTGATCTGAATTACTCAGAACTGTACCAGGAAGTAAGACAGAAACAGAATGTCCTAGTCGAGATTTTTTCTGCAACCACTAAATAACAAATCCATCAGCTTAAGCTAACAAGTGAATCATTCATATAAACTGTTGAAGATTACTGGGTGCAAGACATAAATGGCGAAGCAGAACCAGTTGGCTTCCTTTCAAGTGGTTTGCCACAGAATACAAAATAGAAGGGATTGAACTGCAGAATTCTACAGACGCTTGGTCAGAGTGTAACCAGAGTATCGTCCTCATGTCTGATCAGTAAAGAAACATTTTTGACCATAGGCTGGGTATAACCTGAATATCAGCATTAATTAGGAGGACTGTTTGTATAATGCTCATTTGCAATCACTCAAATTTGCATAGTGGAGGGGCAATTTAAAGCAGAGAATTAAGATGACAAAATATTTCAACCAAAGAGTAACGCTGTAAATAGCTTTAGTCTGAAGAAGGAATAAAGCTTAACTTAAAAATTGTAATGAAACAATATCTACGTACTGCAGAAAGTTGTTGAGACAAGTTCTTTAGACATATTCAAAAGGGAATTGGATGTAGCCCTTTTGGGAAAGGGGATCAAGTGATATGGAATAGGGTATTAATGGCAATAGGCAATAGGTGTAGGAGTAGGCCATTTGGCCCTTTGAGCCAGCACCACCAGTCACTGTGATCATGGATGATTATGTACAATCAGTAACCCTGTTCATGCCTTCTCCCCATATCCCTTGACTCCGCTATCTTTAAGAGCTCTAACTCTTTCTTGAAAGCATCAATGTGACCAGCCATGATCATATTGAATGGTTGGGCTGAATGGCTTTCTATTTTCTATGCTGTTGTGTTTCTTTTTCCAGAGTGGAATCAGGAAACACTCCTCCATTCTCATTTTAGTTGTTTCTTTTTATCTTTGTCAAAGACAGTGTTGATTCTTTATGTTTCTGTGAAGCATCTGAGGGGAGGTGTTCACTTCCCTTAAAAATATACCGTATAAAAGCACAAATTGTGATTTGTGAATTGTAATTCTTCCCTCTTCAATATATCCTTCCCATTTATTTTGCTTAAAGACCTAAAGAGTCATTCATTTTAATTTTGTAACTGATTGTTAAAAACATTGAATTATATTATCATATTTCATGAAGAAAAGGGTGGCATTATCTTGCCATGGGGAATCTATCCAGGAAGCTTGAAGTCTGTTATTATCTCAGTTTCCATGTGCCTATTATTGTTAATACTCCATAATCTGTGCCTGCCACACTGTAATGTCTAGTAATAATTCTGTTTTATTACAATATTTAGTGTTAACTGAACTATAAGAAAGAAATTCCTTCCAAAGCTTGCTCCAGTCCCTTTCCATTAATATTCTAATAGTATACCCTATATTCCAATAGTATATCCTTTATTATTATTATTTTGAAAACTCTCCATCTATCAGAATTTTATCTTAACTGCTTGAATATTTGAATATTTCTAGTTCTTCAGAATTCAATTTCTACAGAAATGTTTTAATATATCATAGGAATAATAAATAGCATAGCTCTCACTCAGTTTACAATTGAAATGGAGAAACTGAAATATTGCATCCAAGTGGAGAGCAAACTCAAGCCTCTGTTAAAATGCATTTGCTAATCCACGTTCCTCCAGCAAAAAGGAAAAAGGCCAAAATTTATTTCCTCACAGATGACGTCAAAATGTCTAGCGAAGTGCGGCCATGCATCTGAGCCTAGCATCGTGGTCCAGACTCAGACGCGGAAGACTGGGGATTGAAATTCCACTCCAAAAACTTGTGCAGTCCCAAATTCCATGGATTACAGATTACACTGTCTTAGATGCAGGTTTCCGAGGGGAATTCACAGGACAAGATCACAAGTCAAAGGAACAGAAGGCGGCCACTAGGCCCATCGAGTCTGTTCCATAAATCGACACTAAGCTACTCTAAACTAGTTCCAATTTCCAGCCTTTTCCCCATATCCCTTGATGCCCTCACTAATGAGATACTTATCTATTTCTCGTTTAAATAATCCCAGTGATCTGGCTTCCACTGCTGAATGCGGCAGTGAGTTCCACAGATCAACGGCCCTGTAGCTAATGAAGTTCTTTCTAATCTCTGTTTTATATCAATAGCCTCTAATTTTCAGACTATGACCCCTTGTCCTCGATTCACCCACCAAAGGAAACATCTTACCAACATCCACCCTATCTAAACCTTTCAAAATAGGAAATGCCTCTATGAGATCTCCTCTCATTCTCCTATACTCCAATGAATACAACCCAAGAGCTCCTCTTGAATACAAACGCTCCTCGTACGTTAGCCCTTGCATTCCAGGAATCATCCCAGTAAATCTCCTCTGCACCCTCTCCAACAGCATCACATCCTTTTTAAGATAGGGGGCCCAAAACTGCACACAGTACTCCAAATGGGGTCGTACCATCAGCACTTCTTTACTCTTATACACTATTCCGCTTGAAATGGTCATTAACTTTTGGGTTTCCCTGCCTGAGAAATTGAAGGAATGTACTCTCAGACACGGACACAATTTATTTACAGGACATTGAATAAAGACAAAGTGTTTCTTGCTGTGGCCCTAGCAATTTTAATACCTGTAGCAACAATGCAAGAATAAATAATCTTGTCAATGTCCTGATGTTGTTTGTGGGAATGTGTTGCACACAAGTTTTTCATTGCACGTCCTGCATCACAACAACATCTACACTTCAGAAAGTATTTCATTGAGTCTGAAGTGCTTTCTTAGATCAATTTCTGGATGATATGTCCTGTGATATTCTATTTTACATGGGATGTTTCCCATTCACAGAGAAGACCAAGAATCTAGTGTGTACTGAATTAACATAAAACCATACTGCTACTTGCCACTTGCTATTATCATGGTCAAACATACAGGCAGTTAAACATTCTACAGGTGGAGCTTCTGTAGTAAGGCAGCAAAGGAAGGAAGACATTGTCCTTTATGTGTGGAGTTGTCTGGAGATCTCTGCTTGGTCTTTTGCTCCCTCAATTTTTAGGTCTTGTCATCTTCTACATTCTCTGTGATAAATTTGCATCATTGTGATAGCATGTGACATGTGAATGAAGAATCCCCACTAAAACACATAGGGCAAGTATTTTTTGGTACCGAAGCAATCAACATTCCTCCAACTTGCTGCATGAACTGTGCGCGCATATTTTTAGTGTGATTCATACAGGCTGCTAGATTGCAAAGCCTGGCAGAGCATATGATTCACACATGGAGTGAGCAGAAAAGACATTTGGTGACATCAATCATAGTGAAACGATGGTGTGCTGCCAAATTGTCATCAGTGATGCAGCTCCACTTATTGTTAGTTTTGAATAAGAAAGCTGCCATTTAATAGAACAAAGTCCCAGCCTGTTCTGTACGGGGATATCCTCAATTAACTGTAGGTTTATGGGGGATGATCAAGAGTGACATTCAGTGCGAGAGATGTTTAATTTCATTTGTGAGAATTTGGGATAGTCAGAACATTTTTTTTAGAATGTACTGTGTAAGGTTAGTGTTCAGTGACCTGACAGATGCTTTCAGCCATGTTCTGTAGAAGCTTTGGTGGGTATGAAGATGGAGAAGGAGGATGGGCCCATAGGACACATTGGGAATAAAAGGAGGAGAGGAATCCTTATCAAGGAAGGTGGTTCAGGGGCCCAGCACATGCCTCAGTAAAATGTAATGTTTTGGAGCACTGCTCCATGATGAAGTGGTCAAAGAAACCTCACCAGAATCAGAATCGGGATTTATTGTCATGAACAAGTCTGAAATGCGTTTTTCTTCTGGGAGCATCACAGTGTAAAATGTTCATATACATACACCTTACAAAAAAAATGTGTGGGAAAAGTCATTGTCTTTGGTTCATTAATCATTCAAGAATCTGACTCGATTTGGATGGAGCACAAAAAAGCTTTATTATGATAGCCTTAGCTGTAGCAAAAAAATGTATTATGTCAACCTGGAAATTAGAAAATAGCCTGAGAATACAGCAATGGTACATAGAAATGAATAAATGTATTCCATTGGAAAAAATAACATATAATTTAAGAAATAACATCACAGTATTCGAACAAATTTGGGAACTGTACATGGAACACAACAGAGAAGTCCTACCGCGGACCTCCACCGCCTAAAATGACAGAAGGAGAAGAAGACGAAATGAACTGACCCAGTATGTAAAAGTAGATGACACAAATTTCTTGTTTATTTTCATTGTGTGACGACATTGTTTAATGGGTTTAATGTATCATATATGTTGAACGTTGAGTGAGTGGGGAGGGGGGGTGAAGGGGAGAAAATTACACTGTGTATATTCAAGAGGGAAATGTTTGTGTGTATTTTGGTCAGTATGGTTCATAGTGTGAAAAATAAAATTAAAAAAAAAAATAATTCAAGAATCTGATGTCAGGGTGGAAGAAGCTGTCCTTGTGCCACATAATGCTCGTCTTTAGGCTCCTGTACCTTTTTCCTGATGGTAGCAGAGGGAAGAGGGCATGGCCTAGGGGTTCTTGAGGACAGAGACACCGCCTCTTGCAGATGTCCTCGGTGGAGTGATGTCTGGTGCCCATGATGTTGCAGACTTAGTTAACAAACCTCTGGAGTGTTTTCTTGTCCTGAGTGTTGGCACCTCTATACCAGATAGTGATGTCACCAGCCAGAAGGATCTCCATGGTACACCTGTAGAAGTCTTTGAGTGTCTCCAGTGAAGTATCAAATCTTCTCCATCACCTCATAAAGTATAGCCATTGACAAGCCTTCTTCATGATTGCATCAATATGGAGACTCCAGGACAGATTCTCAGAGATGTTGATACTCCAGGAATTTGAAGTTCTTGACCATCTCCACTACTGAGCCCTTGATGAGGACTGGGTCGTATTCGCCTGACATCCTCCTGAAGTCCACAATCATCTCCTTGGTTTTACTAATGTTGAGCGCAAGGTTGTTGTCGTTTCATCAGAAAACGAGCTGATCCATCTCCCTCCTGGACGCTTCCTCGTTGCCCTTTGTGATTCTGCTGACAATTGTGGTGTCATCAGCAAACTTGTAGATGGCATTGGAATTGTGCCTGGCTACACATTCATGGGTATATAATGAGTAGAGCAGTGGGCTAAGCACATATCCTTGAGGTGTACCTTGTTGATAGTCAGTGAAGAGAAGAAGATATTGTTTCCAATTTGTACTGACTAGACTTCCAATGAGGAAGTCAAAGATCCAGTTGCAGAGGAGGGTGCAGAGGCCTAGAGTTTGTAGATTCTTGAACAACACTGAGGGAATAAAGGTGTTGAAGGCTGAGCTGTAGTTAATGAAGAGCAGCTGTATGTATGAGTTGCTGTTATTGAAGTGATCCAGAGCTGAGTGGTGAACCAGTGATATTGTGTCTGCTGCGGAGCGATTGTGATGTTAGGCGAATTGCAATGGGTCCAGACCTCCCCTTAGGTATGTGTTAGTTCTGGTCATGATCAATCTCTTAAAGCATTTAATCACTGTAGATGTTAGCGTGTCTGGGCGATAGTCGTTGAGGCAGCTCATTCTGCTCTTCCTGGGCACAGAATTGATTGATGCTCTTTTGAGGCAGGTGGGAACCTCTGACTGCAGCAGTGGAAGGTTGAAAATGTCCGTGAACACTCTGGCTTGTTGGTTGGCGCAGATTTTCAGTACCTTGCCAGTTATGCCATCAGTGCCTGGCACCTTGCGAGGGTTCACCCTCTTGAATGACGGTCTGACATCAGCCACAGAGACAGATATCACAGGGTCCTCAAACTTAGCAGGGATTCTTGTAGACACTGTTGGGTTCTCCTTCTCAAAGAGGACATAGAAAGTGTTCAGTTCATTGGCAAGTGAAGCATCATCTACAAAGTGTTCACCCTCACTTTGTAGGCTGCAATGGCCTGCACTCCCATCCATAGCCGGCCAGCTTCCTCTAGAATTGTCACTTTGTTTCTGAGATACCCTTCTGCAGGTTGTACATGGACTTGTTGAGATCTGGATCCCTGGCCTTAAATCTCACCCTCAACAAGTTGCTAATCCTTTGCTTCATTCAAAGATTCTGGTTGGGGAACACCCAATGTTCACATGGGCACAAACTCATCCACGCAGGTCTTGATGAAGTCTGTGACACATGTTGCATATTCATTCAAGTCGAAGGATGAGTTCTTGAATATGTTCCAGTCCACTGATTCAAAGCAGTCCTGCAGACGTTCCTCCGCCTCCCTCAACCATACTTTCACTGTCTTCACTATTAGTGCTGTGGTCTTCAGTCTCTGCTTGTACGCCGGGAGTGAAAGGTACAGCCACTTTGTAGGTGTTCTTCATACTGCACAGTAGAGGAAAGAACCTCAGTGTTGTTTAAATTCTAAGTTGCAGCACAAAGCCTCATTCAGCAATGGTATTCATGGATAAAACATTAGTTATGTAAGCTTCCACTGCAGACCTCATTGGGAGATCTCTGCTGAGGCTGAACCAGAAGAGCGATCATTCATGAACATTCTGGCACATGGGGATAAGCTGTAAACAAGGTTATCTGGTTAATGGACAAAAGAATGTAGTTGGGAAATGCAGAACAGGAAGGCAGGTCAGGTTGGACAAGTCCTACCCTTCAGTAAAGAAAATGCTGGGGTGGCGGTGGGGGGGGGGGGGGGGGGGGCGGGGGGAGAGGAAGGGAAACCACAAATAAATTGAATTCTAGAAATTCAGGTGACTTGTTTTCCCTGACTGTATCAGTCATCCATTTGAGATAATGGTAGTGAATGAAGTATATTAGTGAGTATCATTCAGTTTGTTAGATTGATTTGCCTGTGCAAGCAGTTGCAGATGGGGTGGGAGGTTTGCAACAGTAAGATGCATGTGAGATGAGATGAAGCACAAAAATCTTTTGTCCAAGCCTTGCCAACCATTACTGGCTGATGAAGGCTGGGATTGTGGTGAATAAACAGTCCGTGGAATAGTTGCCGCATTTGGTAATGGGCAGGGTTTGATAATAACATTATTGCCCTTAACCCTATATATGTAGCACAACAGTTAGGTCTTTGGAGCAATACTTACTGCAGTGACTTCCACAGCTATCTCGTCTGACTGCAGATTTTGCATGCCTTTACTTATGTCACATTTCTCCACCTTATCACCAGTGCAGCATTTGAATATTAAATCTTCGTTTCTGGCTGTTCTTAGCCACTTCCTGCATTGGTTGTCACTTCAAATCAGTTACCCTTTTAAAAGGTGAAAGTTGGCTTTCTTGAATTTTGAGAAACTTACGATGCTGTTCACCTTTCACACAACAGTCACCCCATGATGTACAGTGGCCTACAATGTAGCGACCGCATAGGTTAGTGACTCCACCTATGACAAAGTTCTTGGAGTAAGCACTTAAGTTTATCTTCAAACTCAATCTTTGTGTCTGTTTTCAAGCCCCATTAATTTAGTCTCAAAACCATTTCAAGTATTTAACACTATTGCTTTTTATATTAAGTTGCAACCACTTCAAGTGGTAAAAAAAATATTGTGGGCCAATTCTCTGCTTGTTACCTTCTTGATCTGAACTCTTTGTATCCTTATTTTTCCTCAACCTGCAACAGGGAATAAAACCTAGCAGGTAAGTGCCGTGGTTCTGGCACGCGCACACGCATGCACATATATGTACACATACATACTGAGACACAGAATCAAATCCATCTTTATATAGAATAGGCTTTTCTTTCCCTCCAAGGCCTCTTCTCCTACCAACCAATTGCTAACAAAAGGCTCAGCAGAGAGGCAACTATTGCTAGTACCTGCAATATTATTATCATTGTCTGAATTTTGAACTTGCCTTGAGAGAGCTTCTTGACATGACCAGTTGCCATGACAACTCACCCGCAAAAACGTTGAAGGATTTTACTGCCTCTATTCCCCTTTCCAGATTGTATTAATTGTAAATTGATGGTTTAATAGCACAACAAAGCTTAAATAAATAAAATGAATACTTGTTATTATTGAAAGATCTATTAAGGCCAAATTTGTTGGATTCAACAGAGTAAGGGTTGATTGAAATTACAGATTTAAAGTAAACAAGGCAGCAGCCTGTGAAATGAACCAATGAGTGAAGTTGAAATGGAATAAAGCAAATTACTTTTACTGCTGATGTTACACAGCCAATTAGTCACTGTAAAGTATTGATCAGACCTTGCTGGTACACAAGTACCAGGAAGCCACTGCTTTAAAGAGACAAAGTCTGCATTAACATTACAACTCGTTTTATTTTTTTTTAAATGGTGCCGTGGACACCAAAGTGGTGTTGGCCAGATAATCAGTTTCAATGATTTTAGCCAGGGATAAATTTTGCCCAGGAATCCTGAGGGAGTTGAACAGTGCTGCAAGTTTTTTTAGGTTCATCTTACTGAACAATGCTTTGAAAAAGCATCCTAAAAAGCAGCACTCCTTTATATTGTAGAATGTATACTAAATGTATACCAAAAATGGAAAAATGCATTATGGTAACTGTTTTCCACATCATAGCAGCAACACTGGTTGAAGAAAATACTCATTACCATAATTTTCCACCCAATTTGAACACTAATTTAATACCTTGCTTCCCACCAATGAGCTCTGTACCAATGCCACTCCATTCTATCAGGGATTCATCGAGTTCATCCAGCTGTCACAGCCATTAGCTTAAAGAAGGTTGATATCTTTAACTGGACCTGAAATTAGCTGCAGATAGGGTCAAGGTCTTTGCTGCAACTGAGAATGTACCAAACAAATTCTTAAACTGTAATGATTTTAGGGCTGCAACTCATCTCCCTGCCCATATAATAGGGCAATTCTGATGAAGGGGGTCAAGTCTGACCTAATTGGTGTGGTAGAGCAGGCAGGAGTCATGGAGGATAGTGGGGGTGAGTAGAGGGGGGCTGGTGGGGGTGAGTAGTGGGGGGATGGTGGGGGTGTGGAGGGGGGCTGGTGGGGGGGAGTGGAGGGGGCTGGTGGGGGGGAGAGGAGGGGGGCTGGTGGGGGGGAGTGGAGGGGGGCTGGTGGGGGGGAGTGGAGGGGGGCTGGTGGGGGTGAGTAGTGGGGGGATGGTGGGGGTGTGGAGGGGGGCTGGTGGGGGGGAGTGGAGGGGGGCTGGTGGGGGGGAGTGGAGGGGGGCTGGTGGGGGGGAGAGGAGGGGGGCTGGTGGGGGGGAGTGGAGGGGGGCTGGTGGGGGGGAGTGGAGGGGGGCTGGTGGGGGGGAGTGGAGGGGGGCTGGTGGGGGGGAGTGGAGGGGGGCTGGTGGGGGGGAGTGGAGGGGGGCTGGTGGGGGGGAGTGGAGGGGGGCTGGTGGGGGGGAGTGGAGGGGGGCTGGTGGGGGGGAGTGGAGGGGGGCTGGTGGGGGGGAGTGGAGGGGGGCTGGTGGGGGGGAGTGGAAGGGGGCTGGTGGGGGGGAGTGGAGGGGGGCTGGTGGGGGGGAGTGGAGGGGGGCTGGTGGGGGGGAGTGGAGGGGGGCTGGTGGGGGGGAGTGGAGGGGGGCTGGTGGGGGGGAGTGGAGGGGGGCTGGTGGGGGGGAGTGGAGGGGGGCTGGTGGGGGGGAGTGGAGGGGGGCTGGTGGGGGGGAGTGGAGGGGGGCTGGTGGGGGGGAGTGGAGGGGGGCTGGTGGGGGGGAGTGGAGGGGGGCTGGTGGGGGGGAGTGGAGGGGGGCTGGTGGGGGGGAGTGGAGGGGGGCTGGTGGGGGGGAGTGGAGGGGGGCTGGTGGGGGGGAGTGGAGGGGGGCTGGTGGGGGGGAGTGGAGGGGGGCTGGTGGGGGGGAGTGGAGGGGGGCTGGTGGGGGTGCGTCACACAGATTTGAATTGAACTTGTAGCACAGTACAGATCCTTCAGCCCACAATGTTGTAAACCTACTTCACAACATTCTAATTCTTACCTACCCAATAGCAGATTAACCATTAGGCTGAGTAGGCTTCAGCCTAGGGGCCTGGAATGTCAGGGGCCCTGAACCCCTAGGCTTCACCCTACCCAGTAAAGTGAGGCCTGGTCTTGGTTTATCATTTCACACTTATTGCGGGTCAGCATGGGTGAGGCCGGTGACTGTGGATGGACTAGAGTCGTCATCGCACTGCTGTAGGGGTGACACGCACGGTAGTTCCTGGGAGCTGGTGGTGGCAAAAAGATTTACCACTGTAGCATGTAGGATCCTCCACCTCCCCGCCAAACTATTGGATTTTTAACGTTGAATTAGGTGGGAGAGATGTCAAAAATCCAATAATCTGGTGGAAAGGTGGAGGGTGATTGGGGGTGGTGGGAATTGAATTAAAGCAGCTCTCCCAAAGTGCCCGGAAGCAGTTAAGTAATTGGTGGCACTCTGGTGGGGGGGCCACAGATGCCATGGTCTCGCAGTTCAAAAACAAGCACCACTGATCTGCCCTACCATCTCCTTCTGTGTGCTCCATGCTGATTAGGCTATTGGCTGGCACGGATCACATGTTGTGCATGTGTGAATTGTGCGAACATAAGGCGCGTAAAGAATTCAATGTTCAAACAGTATATTGGAGAGGGAGAGCCTGAGAGGTGAGAGCTGTTGGTAAAATGTTTGTTTTATTTAAAAACTGAATTGATTTGGGGAGGGGAGGGTCTGGTGTCAGGAGTTCCGGTTACCAGAGCCAGGAGGCTCCCAATGCCTGACTCTAAGCCCTCCCCTTGACCTACATTGGAGCTTCCGATGCCCGAGTCCCTCCCCTGTGCTCTCGGCCTTCCACACAAGCACACCGGAGTCTGGTGTGTGTGTGTGTGTGTGTGTGTATGTGTGTGAGGTAGTTGGCTAATCCTTATCATTTTAATTCAAACATTAAAATAACTTTAATCAAAAAGGGGTTGTTTTTACATTGGGGATGTATGTGAAATAATGACTGAAGTGCATTTTCATTATAAAATGATTTAAAATGTAAAAGATGAGTGATTTTATTAAATAATAGCTAATTTTAAATACAGTAATCACTTCAGTAGTTGAAATTATTGATGACTCATTCTATTTGAATGGGATGTGATTAATTAAATGCAGAGCCTGCCAGTGTGCAGGGAGTGGCTGTATGCTTCGCTCTCTCTCTCCCCTTCCCTCTCCATCCTGGCGCTCTATCGTCTCACTTGTGGTGGTTGCACTGGTGAACACAGGGAGGTGGAAAATGCTAATGAGGCAGATGGTCTTTGAGGTCGCTGGAGGGTGAGGGAGTAAGAGAGTGGGGGAGAGAGAGTTGAAAGGAGTGGGGGGGGGTCGAGGTGGTACCAGTCTGCGCTGCAAACCTCGTCTTGACTGCACAATCACCATTTTCAGGACCACCAGAAAGACAGGAGAGATCAGAATGTCCCTTCCCACACCATGTCCGATCCCAAGGACATGGACACACACACACACACCCACACACACACACACCCACACACACACACACACACACAAAACACACACACACCACACACACACACACAAAACACACACACACACCACACACACACACACAAAACACACACACACACCACACACACACACACAAAACACACACACACACAAAACACACACACACACACCACACACACACACACAAAACACACACACACACACACACACACACACACACACACACACACAAAACACACACACACACACACTGCACAGAACTTCCTCTGCTGCTGTGTGGTCGGCAGAAGCAACGATCGCCTGGCTGTTGCTGCCGATTTAAGAGCGAGCGAGAGAGTGTGTGTGGGCGTGCACAGCTGTGGTCATGGCACCTTTTTTATGTGTTATTACTCCCCCTAATGACTATATCCCTGCAAGGGGTGGGGGGGGGGGGGTGACCTTACTAAAGCTCAGCCTAGGGCCCAGGTGGTAGTTAATACCACTTATACTTACCTCACATCCATCTACGTGCCTATCTAAGCATCTTTTGAATGTCCCTATTGTACCAGGACCTCTAGCAGTACCACCACTCTCTGTATAAAGAACTTACCTCTGACATCTCCCTTCAACTTTTCTCCACTCACCTTAAGCAGATGTTGAACTGTTAATGAGAGGCACATCACTTCCTGAGCACTGAGGGCAGCAAACCTTTAAATTTATCCCCCCCCCCCGCTATATGTCTTAAACTGGTTTGTTGAGTCCCAAGGGTAATAAGTATGAAAGTAGCTGATTGATCAGTAGTGATTTACTTATATGTGGACGGAAGTCACAACAGGGGTAGAAGACATTCACACACTCACCAGATTAAATGATACACTCACAACCACTCATGGATAGAAGGCTTTACAATCAAGCTATCGCATACGATACCTGCCGCACCTTGATATCCCTGGCAGGCATGGCTCTTATCTAATTAAACTAGGGACACTAGGCACACAATGATTCTGCTCCTTACCAATGATCCTCCAGTGTTGCCATAGTTCCCAACCTGGAGTGGAGCTAGGATTTGTCCAAGAAGATGGCTCATGTGCGCCGCACTTTATAGTGTCATCAGCTGGAGGGTCCAGCCCAGATTGTATCAATAAGCCTATTAAAGGGGTCAATAACCAGATGTACACTTACCTGTGGGCAAGGCTTGACCTTTTTTGGAAGGTGAGGTGACTTCGGATCAGGTTTCAGATGGAGTGGTCACATGCTTCTCCATTATCCACATTCCCACCAGGTTCCAGACAGAGAAGCTAGATGCCTCTCCACAGTCCACATTCCCACCAGATTCTAGATGGAGGGGTTACATAACCCACCACAATCCACATTGTACCCCCCACTTACCTGACCTTTCATTCACTTCACCTCTACCATTGCCATTCCTGCAATTTGGCTTTTACACCAGAGATTCCCAGGCACCTCATTCAACTAACAAATCGGAGA